>NW_024429191.1:34226582-34826582 GCF_017639785.1 Mesocricetus auratus | reverse complement strand
TTTCTATCTTCCTCTGCTCCTCCCATCCAAACATACCAGCTGAGGAGCAGAGGGCATTGGAGAAAGTTACTGAAAAGCAGGCAATGTCCCATCCACACTCAATACAACAATCTCCTCTTATCCACAGGGGTCATCTTCTAGGGACACACCACTCTGCTCTCCTTTTGGCAATTGCATAAAGTGGCAGTGGTACCAAGCCCTATATGCCATAATCTTTCCCTATACGTACCATAATTTTGTAGACAAATATGTTCTGCTATGGAGCTGGACAGATGGCTCAGGGGGTTAAGGGTGCCTGCTGCTCTTGCAGAAGACCAAGTTCGATTCCCAGCACCACACTGGGCAGCTCACAACTATCTAACTTCAGCTCCAGAGGATCTGATGACCTCATCTGGTCTCTGCAGATACTGCACTCACATGCAAACACACACAGAGACATGTAATTTTTTAAAGATTTATTTATTACATATACACCAGATTAAATTGTAGATGGTTGTGAGCCACCATGTGGTTGCTGGGAACTGAACTCAAGACCTCTGGAAGAGCAGTCAGTGCTCTTAACCTCTGAGCCATCTCTCCAGCCCCCCCCCCAGAGACATGTAATTAAAGATAATTTTAATGCATTCTTAGTCTGGAGAGATGTCTCAGCAGTTAAGGGCACTGGCTGCTTTTCTAGAGAACCCGTTCAATTCCCAACACCCAAAGGCAGCTCATTAACTATCTGTAACTGCAGTTCCAAGGGGTCCTGTGCCCTCTCTGGCCTCTTCGGGAACTGCAAGCATGTGGTGCACAGACATACACACAGACCAAACACCTTTACATAAACATATAAGGTAAAAAATAAACATGTAAAATAAAAAAGCTAAAATTCTCTTTAAAAATTTGTTGATGATATAGATCTTAGCAATATCAGCAAAGGATATTTTTCTTTTCATATTAAATTGGGAACTTCACAGTTTTGCTTAAAAGAAACGTTTTGTAGCTTTCCTTGTTATATCCAAATTCCCAACATCACTGTTTTTGCACTTTGAGCTATTATCAAGTAAATTGGGCTTCAGCCACAGTCAGTCTGATAATGTGCATGGCTACTCCATGACTGGGAGAAGGGTAGTGCACACAGAATGGATATGCCCAGGAGAGGATGGCTTCTGTTATCAGCAGGATGGAGAAGTATGATGCAAGTGTTCGTCACACTGTTCAGAACAGTGTATGGCTTAAAACTTACAAGCTGCTTATTTCTAGAACCTTCCATGCAATATTTCAGAACATTTTCCTCTCCCCTCACCTCCCCATGCTCTTTCCCACCCTCACTCCAGGTGTCCTATGTGAAAGCTATTGACATTTGGATGGCCGTTTGTCTGCTCTTCGTGTTCTCCGCCCTGCTGGAATACGCGGCCGTGAACTTCGTGTCTCGACAGCACAAGGAACTGCTGCGATTTAGGAGGAAGCGGCGACATCACAAGGTAGGCCTCTGAGGCATGGCCTAGAGAGGGGCAGCTGGTGGACAGAGGAAGCACTCTGAGCAGTCCGGTGACCCTTGCTTCATTGGGCTGTCCCCATGGGTAAGGCAACTGAGAGTCAGAGATCGAATCCTGAAAAGCTTGACTTTTCCCCTTGTGAATAATGACCTAGTTGGTCACATGGATCCTCTCTTTAACCACAGCAGCAGTGTTGTAGGGACTATCATGTGACACCAGGAAGCAAGTGCCCATAGTCATGATGATAACCAGCTTCATCCTGCAGACAGGGCAGGCTGAGACAGGCCTGCTGCTTGTTTTCTGCAATTTGACCTCAAGCTGGCCTGTCTCTAGATTCAAAGTCTTCATCATCTACAAAGACTGGCTTGGTGGGAGACTGTGACAAGGATGAAGTCAGAGATTCCAAGGAAGCTTTAAACTTTGTCCCTGTCATATCCGTGTCAAGGAATAAAACTATCACGCACACACACACACACACACACACACACACACACACACACACACAAAGCTCCCATTAGTATGGTATTTAAACATTGGCAACATGACTCAACTAACTGTTGGCAATCTATCACAGGACAATTTTGGGTGGGGAGCAGGGGTACAGACAGCACAGTCTTTCTATGTCTGTACTGGAAAAGACGTGGCAGGCTAAATGGAGCCTCCTAGAGGTTTAGCCTTTCCAGCTGCCCTTTAGGCACCAGGTCCCTCCTTTGAAATAGTAATGATCTGTAGGTACTGCAGGTATTTAGGAATCCAGTACTCGGGTGTGGTGGGTAGAGGCAGGAGGATTGGGAGTTCAAGGTCAGCCTGGACTACAGCATGAGAGTCTGTCTCAAGAACAATCAAACAAACAGAAAACCAGGGCTAGGGATGTAACTCTGTTGGTAGAGTGCTCACCTAGCATTTGTGAAGCCCCCAGTTCCATGCCTCACACTGCATAAATCCAGCACTTAGAGGTCGAGGTAGGAGAGTCAGAAATTCAAAGTCATCCTTTGCTATATCAAGTTCAAGGGAAGCTTGAACTACATGAGACCTTTCCTCAAAAAATAAAATAGAATGAGGTGCAGTGATTTCTGCTGTAATCCCAGCATTCTGAAAACTGAAGTAGGAGGACCAAAAAAGTTCTCAAGGTTAAAAGATAGGGAAGGTTAACTGAAGAAGGGAAAGCATCTAGGGCGAAGATTTCCCACTGTGGCTGCTTCAGAGTCCCCCGTGTTCCTGTGAATAACCCTTCACCCAGCTCTCTAAGTAATCCCAATGAAATCATTGTTGATGTAGACATTTCAAGGCTAGCCTTGGCTACAAAGAAAGGAAGGGGGTGCTGGAGAGATGGCTCAGAGGTTAAGAGCACTGGCTGCTCTTCCAGAGGTCCTGAGTTCAATTCCCAGCAACCGTATGGTAGCTCACAACATCTGTAATGAGATCTAGTGCCCTCTTCTGGTCTGCAGGCACACATGCAGGCAGAACACTGTATACATAATAAATAAATAAATCTTTAAAAAAAAAGAAAAGAAAGGAAGGGAATGGAATGGAAGAGAGAAAGGGAGGGAAGAAAGGAGAGAGGGGAGAAATAGAATGGGGGAGGAAGAGATAAAGGGAGAGAGGGGCTGGGCAGTTGGCCCAGTGGTTAAGAACACAGGTTGAGCTGGATGGCGATGGTCCACACCTTTAACAGCACTTGGGAAGCAGAAGTAGGCAGATATCGGTGAGTTCGAGGCAAGCCTGATCTACAGAGCGAGTTCCAGGACAGCCAGGAAACAGAGTAACCCTCCCTCAAAGAAAAAAAATGAAAGAAAGAATAAGAAAAAGGAACACAGGCTGTTCCTGCAGAGGACAGGTTCAGTTCTGAGGACTCACATGTTAGTTTACAACCACTGGTAACCCCAGGAGATTCAATGCCTTCTTCTGACCTCAGAGGATGCCAGGTACACTCATAGTTGCAGACATTCACACATACGCATAAAATTATTCTTAAAAAAGTATTTATTTTTATTTATGTGCATTAGTGTTCTTCCTGCATGTATGTCTGTGTGAGGGTGTCAGATCTTGGAGTTACAGACAGTTGCTAGCTGTCATGTGGGTGCTGGGAATTGAACCCAGTCCTCTGGAAGAGCAGTCAGTGCTCTTAAGCTGCTGAGTTATCTCGCCAGCCCCCTAAAATAAATATTTTTAAAAAATAAAATTATACAGAGCCATGAACTCCTGACATCACCTGAAACACTTGCCTCTTTCAACCAAACTGAGTAACCACCGCTGCCCCATATGTGTCTGCACAAGGGAGCTGCCCTTAGGCAGAGCACACATTCTTCAGCTCCCCACAATCCCCGCTCGCTTCATCACTCCCCCTGTGCACAGCTGAATTAACGTGACCTCATTCACAAGGACTCTGCACTCAGTCCAAGCATCAGAAGTCAAGGTTGGTTACCTGGGCCCACACTATGGAAGACCTCCCATTGGCATCTGGGTGTGACTTAACTGGAGTCCTGCAGATTTGGGCTGCAGAAACCTCCCTTGAGTAAGAAGCCTAAGTAGGTTTTAGAGCTCTTGAGAATGAGTGGCAAGGAACTAGCTCTGGCCTGGATTTCTCTCGGCCAATGATCTGGGCAAGGCTACCCAGCTCCCACTGTTTTTACATGTTTTCAAATGTTGCCTCATTTGCTGGGCAGAAAGCATCCAGTCTTTCAAGACCCTGGCCCCCCTCATTAGAAGGAAGCTTCTGTGGGGCCCAGGCTCAGCAGGAGCTCAGATCCCTCCGGTGGATTCCATAGCCTATGTCCCAATTTCTAGCTCCATGCCCAAGCATCTCCAGGCAGATGAATATGCTTGTCCTGTCACCTGCTGGTTATAGTCAGAATAGCAAGCCTTTTCTAATCATTCCTTAGACATTTCCTTTCTCCAAGTTACTAGGGGCCACTGTCTTAACTAAATGGGCCCAAACCTGTTTCCCTGCTAATATGTAACAAATAAGGAAGGTGGAACATAACTTCCAAGAAGGTCTAGGAAAGATAATATGGTGTTTCCCATACCAGTAGAGCCCATTATATACAGTGGGGATCCAAGCTGTTATGGTGCTCCTGTTTGTCTAGAGATGGTTAACTATGTACATTTACCAAAGGGTCATTCCAAGCTTTTCCTTTTATTTATTTGCTTTTTAAGACAGTCTCTTGTAAGCTGGGCGTTGGTGGTGCACGCCTTTAATCCCAGCACTCGGGAAGCAGAGGCAAGCGGGTTTCTGTGAGTTTGAGGCCAGCCTGGTCTACAGAGCGAGTTCCAGGACAGCCTCCATAACAATACAGAGAAACCCTGTCTTGAAAACAAACAAACAAAAAGAGTTTCCAGGAGAGGAATTCTGTTTTGCTTGTTCCCCGAAAGACAGTGCCAATGAGAATAAGACATGCAACACAGAATCCAATACTCTGCTCTTCCCATGCCTCTGTTACCCTAGGGCGAGCCACCATCTGGCTGACCTGGACATCTCTATCCTCCTGCCTCAATATACCAAATGCTGGCATAGTGGGTGTGTGTGACTATGCCTTATTCTACTAAGAACTTTCTAGCAGGCTGCCACTGACCTCAGGAAAGTTACATTCTTCCGATGTTAAAGAAGGCCCCGGATTCCCTGGAGTGTGTCCACCTGTTCCATCTCACTTCATGCCATTTTCTGTGTGACATTATTCTTCAGTCACCCTGAAACATTTCCTCACACTTGCAAATGCTGAGCTTTTCCTCTTTGGTTCAATTCAAGTTACTCTCTCTGCTATACCCCTGCTTCCAAATTGGGAGCCCGGCCTCCCACTTAGCTGCCCCTTGAGTTGCCAAAGACAGGCTAGCTGTCATGCAGAGTGCCCCTGAGGAAAAGCTCTGATCCCACTGGGTCCTAATTTCTTTTCTGACATTGCCTCTCCCATTTGAGTGACCTGTATGTCCTGACCCCTTTTGTGGGGGTGGGTGGGGGTCGAACGACCTTTGTTCAGGCGTTGCCTAAGATCACTGGAAAACACAGATATTTACACTATGATTTATAACATAAATTACAGTTATGAAGTAGCAACAAAACAATTTTATGGTTGGGGTCCCTACAACATGAGAGACTGTGTGAAATAAGGGAGGTTGAGAACCACTGGTTAGAGAATAAGCTCTGTGAAAGAAGCTACAGCGAAGCCTGTCATCCCAACCTTTGGAGTTCAAGACCAGCTGAGCCACACAGATGGAGGTCAGCTTGAAGAGTATAGGAGGCCCTCTCTCCCAAACCAGCAATGCCCAGCTCACAAAAACCAGCATGAAACAAACACTGAGCACACAGACATGTTCTTTTGGTGCAGAAGCACAAAAAAAAAATAACAAAACAAACTTATGACCTCAATAAATGAGATCTCCACCAGTTCCAGCCTCCTTAATTTTTTTCTTAGACTTATTCATTTTATGAGCATGGGTGTTTTTCCTCCATGTATGTTTGTGTTCCAAGTGCATATAGTACCTTCAGAGGCTGGGAGAGAGTGTCGGGTATCCTGGACCTGGAGTTACAGACTGTTATGGGATGCCATAGTGAGTGCTGAGAATCAGGCAGGGGTCCTCTACAAGATTAGCAAGCACTCCTAATGTCTGAGCCAGCTCCCCAGCCCACCCAACCTCCATTTAAATGTTTTCTTCTTTTCATTTCTTTGGTTTTTCTAAGTGGGGTTGCATCCTGCATCAGGCTCATGGCTAATGACCAGGAAATGATCAGGGAGTAAATGCATCTGGCCCAGCATTCACTGTGGAAGAGAGAGAATGTGGGTCACATAACGAGGGACCAGACTGTCTTCAAGAGACTGTCTTTTTCTTTTTCCTTTTTTTTCCTTTTTTTTTTTTTTTTTCCTTTTTTTTTTTTTTTTGGTTTTTCGAGACAGGGTTTCTCTGTATTGTTATGGAAGCTGTCCTGGAACTCGCTCTGTAGACCAGGCTGGCCTCAAACTCACAGAGATCCGCCTGCCTCTGCCTCCCTAGTGCTGAGATTAAAGGTGTGTACCACCAACGCCCGGCCCCTCTCCTGGAAACTCTTGGTGTCCAGGAGGGCAATATGAACTGGTGAGCCTTGCCAGCACCACACACTGGATTGGAAGCTCAGCTGGCCTTGGCCTGGGGAGAAGCCGCTAACATGCTTCTGGTTTAAGTATGAGAACCAGAAGTGCCAGGCAAGTGGGGTAACCTGCTCACCATCTCAGCTCAAGGGAGGCAGACACAGAGGATCCCTGGAGCAAACTGGCCAGCTGGACTAGCTAAACTGGTGAGCTCTGGGTTGCAACTGAGAGACCTTGTCTCAATAAATAAGGACAAGGATCCAGAACGATACCTGACATCAACCTATGGCCTTCACATGTACACATGCATGCACACATGACCCACACATGTGTGAACACACATACCCACAGAAAACAAAACAAATACCTTGGCCTTTGGTCCTGTTGTGGAACTGCAGGGAAGGGAACTAACCAGGAAAAGGTGGAACTGACTGGGAGAGGAAGGAACCTCTAAGATCAGTGGTCAAGCATTTTACAAAGGAGGAGAAGGCCAACAAAGCCACCGGCAGTGGGGATCTCATGGGAAGCGGGTGGGCCTGGGAAGGTAAGTTGGAGCCAAATGACAAAGAACCTTTGACAAGCTTATGGAAAATGGAAGACTGTTGGAGGTGATGGTGTGGGAACATAAGGCAGGAAGAAGTCGTGGCTTCCCTGACTCATAACATGGGAAAGCCAGGAGCTTTCTGCTCCTTCCTGGGCCATCACAGGGTGGGGAAGATGGGAAGGATGCAACAGAGGCAAAGCAGGGGATGTCTCCAAACCACCCTCCTCAACTCTGACCAAATCCCAGGCCAGCCCGGAGTCTCCCGTTCAGTGAAGCCTCCAAAGGTTAAAAAGCCTTGAAAAGAAAACCTGAAATAATTCTCAGACACTAGGAAGGAAGTTACCAGTCTGAGGTCACAGTTAGTAAAAGACAAAGACCCACTGCCTGGTGTGAACTCGGGTCTCAGAATCTGTACCCATTCCCATCCCCTGGCTTGCATCTGTTTCAGCATGTGAGTGGCGCCCCTCTATAAGGCTGAACTCCCCAGCCAGCCAGACTGCCTCCAGCAAAGCAACTGGGGACACAAAGCCTGAAAGATGGGGAGTATCAGGTGGCATGGCCTGGCCCCCAAGGGGAGTGCCTTGCAGGGAGGGTGCCCAGTCCTTGTCTTATTTTAAGTAGAGCCCCATGCTGAATCTGTTTCAGGATGATGAGGGCGGAGAAGGCCGCTTCAACTTCTCTGCCTATGGGATGGGCCCAGCCTGTCTGCAGGCCAAGGATGGCATCTCTGTCAAGGGTGCCAACAACAACAATACCACCAACCCCGCTCCTGCACCATCCAAGTCCCCAGAGGAGATGCGGAAACTCTTCATCCAGAGAGCCAAGAAGATTGACAAGATATCACGCATCGGTTTCCCCATGGCCTTTCTAATCTTCAACATGTTCTACTGGATCATCTACAAGATCGTGCGGAGAGAGGACGTCCACAACAAGTGAAGGCTCAGGGGTGGGGTGGGGGGTTGGGAGAGGGTGGTGGGAGGAGCACAGAGGCTGGGAGTCAGGTGAGGAGGGAGAAAGGGAGAGCGCACACCCATCTCCCTCCACCAAGTGCAATAGGAACCACAGGGGTGGATACTTCCAGGGTATGGCAATATTCATCTAGCCCCCAAGGGCATGAAGTGGTGGGGGGCCTTTTCGAATACAGCAACTGAGGACCATGAGGGATGGGGTGGGGCCAGGGAGGGGGATTGGGGAAATCACAGCTTTCAAAATTCAAGTCCATTGGTTTGATTGGGGGGGTCTCCTGTTTGGAGGTCAGTGCCACCTGCCCCAGAGCAGGAAAGCAGTGTAATATATGACATATAACCATGCTTCCCATTAATGCAAAACCCACGAGAACAAAAGATGCGTCTCTTAAATCAGCCTAGTAACTGCTTAAACTTTTAAAGTCCCCTATGTGATGGACAACTTTTCCCAGAGTAGAAATGGTCACTAATAAGCTCGCTATGGTATGTGCCCACATCACACCCTTACAAATGCCACGTCTATCTTCGAACTGACCCCCGTCGACACATGCCAAAAAGCCGTTCCGCCTCTGCTTCGAGAGGGTCACGAGACGCGGGTGTGGGCCGTGGAGATGGATAAAGGTGGACCACACCAGGAAGTGACTGAGGAGAATGACTATTTGCAGAAGCCTGAGGACGGAGAATCCAGGAACCCCCACAGGGCGCCAAGCTTGCTCCTCTTGCTTCTGCGCTTCAGTGCCAGCCAAACTCAGCGCCAGCTCTATGGCCGTCATGGTCTTCTCGTTGTATTACCAATATGCAATCTTTTTTATTGTTTAGAAAAGTAATAATCTCAAGAAATATTATGGGGAGAGACTGAGTGCAAACCCATGAACTGTTTTCCAAATGTCTATTTTTTTGGAGAGTCTCTTTGGAGCTGCAAGTAGGTGCATTATGGGAAGGCGGGCCTGGCTGAAACAGGTCCCAAAAGCCAGGTAGGAATCCAGTTTGAAGATGTGAAAGGGAAGTCGCCAATGCTGCTGTTGCACATTCTATATGAGGGTGGGAAGAGACAGTGATATTTAGAAAATCCACTCATTATATTTTGACATTTCATATATCATAACATGGAAAGTTTGGGGGGCATGACCCCATTATATTTTTGTAAGTCTTTTTTTTTTACGATGCTTTGCACAGCTTTAACATGTAGGAAAGTTAGACAAATTTTTCTCTTTCCTTCTAATTCTGAAGTGCCAGAATGATCCCAGACTGCCAGGGCACTCCAAGGAAAGCGACAGGGACTGCAATGAGCTGAGTTGGAAGAGCAAGCCCTGCTGACAGATAGGGATATGCACAGAACCACAGCATGAAGCCTGTCCCAGCAGTCCTGCATCCCATGGACAGGACACAGGAGTGGCACTTCTGTCCTAGAACTTCACTGTAGGATGGGAATCCATCACTGACAATCATTTGGGAGCTTTGTTTGTATCCTTGTACCGAGCTAGGGAGCTCAGGGGCAGGATGGAGGAATGGGATGAAGAGATGATACATACCTGTCTCTTGCCATGCACTTTCCTGGAGACTTTTCCTCCCTGCCCTGTGGCATGGAAGCTAAAGCCTAGATGAGTCTAAAATAGATGAAGCCAAGACAAAGACCAAGAGCTCTGAGTAAAGAAGATGTTCTATGCAGCCAGCAGGATGAGGCTGAGCTGCTGGTAGACTGCCCTGTCCAAGGTCAGCCAGCCTGTGCCTTCCCTCCTCTTGGACTGTACAATCTAAAAAGACAATCCACATTTCGGCTATAGGTGAGGGGGCACAGGACCTTTGTTTACGGGAAATCTTGGGCAACAGGTGTCCCATAAGTGGGTGACTATCACCTGACATTTGTCTTTACCCACCATAAAAATGTTCAAAGCAGGAAAAGTGAAGATGGTCTTAAGTAGTCAGCATCCAGGATGAAGATGCCAATTTGTGGAGCTGTGAGCCCCTTCCTAGGCACAAGAGGAGGAATCTTGTCGCTCCAGGGCTGCGCATCTTAGGAGAGGCTGCAATCAGTCCTTTCTAATGGCACTTTATTCTCTTCATTTAGGTAATAAACATTTGTAACAGAAAATAACCAATGGAACCCTCTCCTTACTGTACTTAGACTGACTCGAGTCCAGGTGAATTGGGGCGACCACAGGAGGCATCAGAATCTGTCCTGAGTCATACCTCTCGCTCATACAAAACCACCCAGCACCTTCCAAAATTATCTCCACAGGAAGCATCTAGAATCACCCTGAGAAATCAATGGACCATTTGCCCAATCTCAACTGGGTTCCTAGGTCCCCATGTCATCATTTTGGAATGGTCCATTGTGAGCTGCCTGGCCCAGGTGAAAAACCCAGCAATGGACTCACATCTTTGAGACATACTGGGGAACATCACTGAAGTCCCTCAGAGCACAAGCAGAGAAACAACCTGAATCAAGCCCATGGTTAATACACAGAATGATCTTGGGTAACTGTGCAAGCTTTGGTCTCTCTGAATGTGTCGTGGAGAGACTGGGATAGTGTCTGAACTCTCCCTGGCTCTACCTGCTGTGAATCTGTGCTTATACTGAGCAACTTTGCACAACTCAGAGCTTACCATTGTTTTGATTTCTCAGGGCTCCGTGCAAACATTTAGACTTATGCATAGGTGCACTGACCCACACAATTCTTATTGCTTCTCCAGAAATTTTTCAAATTTGCTTTTCCTCTTGTACCACTTTTAATCAAAACCCAAAAAGAGAGGAAAAAGAGAGGGGGGGAAGGAAAGAAGGGGGGAAGGGAAGGGAGGGAGGGAGGGAAGAAGGAAGGGGGAAGGAGGAAGGAGGGAACAAAGGAAGGAAGGAAGGAAGGAAGGAAGGAAGGAAGGAAGGAAGGAAGGTATTTGAACTAAACAATTTACGCCAAAGCTTTCAGGCAACCCTCAATAAACAGGGCAAGGCTTTCCTAATTTCCCCTTTAGGCTGAGCACAAGGGGATTGCTCTGGGATTGCAGGTGTAAAATGGATGGTTCAGTATATGGAGATCTGATGTCCATGTAGAGAATGTCCTGGTTTTGAAGCTCTTCTTCAGTACAGACTGGTGCTCGTGCATAATGTGAGACTTGGAAAGGGGCATGTAGGAGTAGATGACTTCAACTTACCTCCAAAGATGCAGCTTATTCTAGGAGCTAGGTGGGGACACCAACTGCTTCTCACCCTGTTAGTTTACAGGATCCCACTGGTTTCAGATGTAAACGGCTCCACTCTGCCCTCTGCTGGAACTTCCTAGCACCTGCAAGACCCTTCCTTGCAAAGGCTCCAGTGGGCAGTGTGCCACTGCTGAACATTGGCTTTTGATCAAGATCTTGGATCTTTAATCTAGTTAAAGATGGTATTCACCAACATTTGAGAGGTAACTAGCATGTTACCTCTCTGATCAGCGGCTATCAGATTCATTTAGTGCCATATCTCATCCATATTCTACTTTTAGTAACAAAATCATTGATCATTTCTTTTTCTCAATTTTATGCTCAATTTGGGTAGTTAGGGTTCCTTCAAGATCACAGAAGGTGAAATAATTTGTTGAAGATCACAAACCATGGGCAGGGAAGAGGCAAATGGACACAAGCCAGTCTCAGAACCCAGTTCCTCATCCTCTGAGGGACCAGGCCCGGATACTCTCTGCCAGGCTTCGTCTTGGGCTAGTTGTCTTTGGCTCCCATGACTCTTACTGTATGCTGTGGGTATTGTATCTTGAGTGGATATTAAAGGAGTCAGAAGCAGGCAGATCTCTGTGAGAAAGGTCAACCTGGTGTACAAATCGAGTTCCAAGACAGCAAGGGCTACACAGAGTAACCCTGTCTTGAGAAACAAGCAAACAAAAAAGCCAATGCTCATTCTTCCTTATCTCAAAATGTAGTCATAAACAACATAAATAAACTAACCCATCTTCAAGATTAATAATCTACTAACACAGCTTGCTACACAGGGGGCTTAGCTGAGATGGAGCCACTGAGTGGCTACTGAAGTTTAAAGACAAAAAGGAGTGAGCTAGAGGGCAGATGAGAAGCAGTGGTGTTTGGAGGATATGGACAACATCCCTTACTTGTGATCCTGCAGAGAGGGGAATCCTTGTGCCAGGAAGGTTTAAACTTGGCTGGAGTGAATAGTTAGGACAAGACCTTTCCCAAGACTCTCCAAAGTCTAGAATTCCTTTAACATCCACTCAAGGTGAACAACAATGAAAGGCATAGGAGCCAAATATGAGCATCACTTCTAAGGGCTGACCTTGAAATCGAGCAGGTTGAGGCCTGGTGTGATTGCGAATAATTCAGGAAGAGATGCAGCGATGGTGCTGACAGCATCTCACCCTTGGGATGCTCCAGGGTTCTGGAGAATAGCACATTTGAACCCACATTTAAAAGACTGTCTATGACAACCATTTACTATTTGGTGGCCTCATCTACTTGCTAAGAAGTTAAATGGTTTAACCCTATAGGACAGCTGCCCAGCTACTTCTCCCTAGCAGGTGTTAGAGTAAATAGGAACTGTCTTCAGATAAGAGCCAACTGAAATGGAAATACTGACCAGTGTTCCAGAAAAGAAGGGTGTCCCATAGCTCTTCACTCTCATCCCAGATATAGAAGTAAAGGGAGAAATGGAATTGCAAGCGAAGACAAGTAAATAGTCAATTCCCCTCTCACTGCAAAACAATCCCTGAGCACTAAAAAGATGCTTGTCTCTGGGCCACCTTGTTCCTGGTCTAACTGTCCACTAGACAACTTAATGTGCACAACACCCCAGGCAATCCATTTCTCTGTTCAAGGTCTCTCTTGCTATTTCCTGGGACTCACCTGGCCTCAGCTGCAGCTCCACCCCAAATCCAGGGTGTTGGCAAAACAGGCTCATTAACTGTCACAGTAACGTACCCAGAGACATGATAGCTTCTTTCCCAAGGACTCCCAGATCATTTGTGTAGTGAGCACAGTTTCACTCTGAGTAGATGCTAGTGAAGGCCAAGCCTGACTCAGTGGGCCTCCAAATTAAAACTACATACTTGGCTTTGAATGTTTCAGTCTGGACAAAACAGCTTAACCTAACTGGGCCAGATAACTCTCCAATAGAATCATGTGTCACAGCCAAGACTAGACTATAACCACATGTGACATAAATGGGAGTATTCCTAATTTTTCTATGACTTTCTTTTTACCCTCCCTACATGTGCTATGTTAAGTCTGCAAGTGGCATACTATGAAAGCTGAGCATCCAAATAAAACCCCCGCAGGAGGCAATGATTCAAGTTCCAAAACAGTCACTAGCATGGGAGATGGAGGATGCCACAGAGAAAGAAGTAGACTGGGTTGTATTGGAAACCCAGCTGAGCGGTCATGTAAGGACCAGGTGAAGTTCTGGTGGATGGGATGGGGCAGTCTCAGGCAGACTGAGCAAGTGCTGAGATCCAGAAGTAAAATGAGGGGGCCTCATGTAAGCATTGCTTGCACTTTCAGGTGAAGGGTAACGGTTGGAGGCAGGTTAGACGAGGCGGGTCTGTGCCTATCAGGCATGCTCACAGGAGATGTTGCAGAGTGGGTCTCATTAGGCAGTTTGGCAGGAAGACTCCAGCTCCTTTCTGCCCCCTGTGATGCCCCCAGCCTGCTCAGCTTCTTCTGCACTTCACATGGAAGAACCCACGTTTTGTTGATCTTGCAAGCACATAGTCACTGGGAACTCACATCTTAAAGGTCATCAGTTCATCCCATTAAATGCTAAGAAGGCTCTGGAGCGTGGGAGGCAGACTTCTTTATTTTGTGGTGTGTCTGGTGTGGGTGTGGGTGTGCGTGCGTGTACATGTGTGTGTGTCTAGAGGTGAGAAGATGCTGTACCCAGCTTCTATGTGAGTCTGGGGAGCCTAACTCGGGGCCTCGTACTTGTGCAGCAAGCACTTTACTGACTGAGCCGTCTCCCCGGCCCTGAAAGCTGTGGCTCTGCAAGGGGCTCACCATGAACCCTGACAAGTTCTCCCTGTGGTGATTAACTATGGAGCACAGGCTGCAGACAGTGGAGACCTGTGCTTCTGTCTGTTTCCCCCACCCCTGCGGTGCTGGGGACTGAACCCACAGCCCGCGGCATGCAAGGCTAGTGCTCTACCACCGAACCACGTCCTCGGCAGTATACTGAAGGTGTTTCTAGAGCAGGGTCTGTGGTCCAGACATCACCTTGTTGTTGATCTAGCTGAAGGGCAGACCTGGAGGAGAAGATGTCCAGCATGTTGTTTTCATTCTTAGCTGCATCTAAAAATCACTTCCCAACCTGGAGAAGATTTACTCCCGGCACAAAATCAAACAAGGAAAAAATGGTATGGAGGAGAAAATACAGATGACAGGAACCAGATGCTGTCACGCCGTCACAGGTACAAATGTGCAAAGGGGCAGATGCTCTTTCTCAGGACTTTGCTTTCCTTCCCAAATTTAGGAGGAGTATTTTGGGGGAATGATTCATAGCATCTCCCTCCATAAAAGATCGTTCCTCAAGTCTTAGCTTGAAGGAGGGGGCTATCACATAAGCAGTTGGGCAGGTTAATGTTCTCCGTGTCAGATGCTTTTCTACCTCATAGTAAAAGACAGTGTGCTCTCAGCACGCCAGTTTAGCCAGAATGGCATCAATGAAGCTCAAGTGTTGGATGAGATGAATTGCACAACATTTCAGACTCATCCAGTTTCATGTCATAATGATTCCATCCTCCAGTGCTGGATCCATGATAGCAGCATCACCACTAACAAGTTAAAATGAGATGAATAAGCTGGACTCCAAAGGGGCTCATCTTGCTTCTTTCTCACACTGGACACACACCCAATGCCTACTGCATGCTGACATGCATACTCCACACAACAGAGGGGTGTGGAGCACCGTCCTCATTTCTTTTTTATTTAAGCAACCAGAGTTCTGCTTAGAAAAGATTGACATAGGAAGGGCGTCAGTGGCAAAAAAAAAAAAAACCTTGAAAACTGAACAAAATACATGTCTTCAGTTGCCATACACTTGGGGTAAACAAAGTGAATCACAAAGTGACCAAGACAGCCAGTTGTGGTGGTGCATGACTAATCCCAGCACACGGAGGCAGAAGCAGAAAGATCTAACCCTGAGCTACACAGTAGTTCCAGTCCTGCCTGAGCTACATAGCAGGAGCCTGTCTCAAAAACCAAGTGGTCAGGACTACTGTGCAGCCCTCTTGTATTGGCAGGATCAACCTTGTGACAGCGCTGTTGGAATCCACACAAGGATTAAGAGTGCTACTCAAAGGGTGGCACTAATAAAAATGAAGTGACTCTTCATACCAGCCACGGGGCTTCCAGGCCAGATTGGACTGGTTTCTACATGCCTGGCTGGTTACAACAGTGGGGCGGTGCTGAATTTGCCTCATCTATCTCAGACTCAGTTCTCATCTGGACTTCAGATGCAGCTAATTAGAGATGAGCTAGCTCCTGCCAATGGAAACAATGTACCACTTCAGTCTCACCCAAACCTTGCCAAAGCAAATGGCTTCCTGTGGACTTGAGAGTCACTTCCAAAGGACTGCCCTTGTCATCTCTAGTTCCTTCATCTAGGTATTAGCACAGAACTAACCTGTCTTAAAAATTCCCTGACTTGGATTTTAGACAGAACAAACTCCAGATGACTCTCTGGGTAACTTATTTCCTTTTTCCTCCACAGAAAAGTTAGCTTTCACCTGAAATGTGTCACAGTGCACAAGGGAGAAAAGTCAGCCCCTTAAAACAGGTAGGAAATGCTCCCTGGAAGTCAAGACTGACTCTCCAGGCATTTCAACCCTAGAACAGAAGAGAAGGGCTTCCTGCCATCCTTCCTATCAGAGTGCCAGTGTGGATGTGGGGTCCATTAGAGGTAAGATGCCTACAATTGTCTCAGATGCAAGAGTTGTGCTTAGCTGGGCACTGTGAGCTGAGCTATAAAGCACTTGATCACCCACAATGGGAGGTTTCCACAAGCCACATAGCCAAAGCAGATTGCTGAGTAGCAGTCCGGGGGCATCTCTGATTAATTGACATGGAAAATTGGGTCTGAATTACTCTCACGGAAGTTCCTCATCCTTTCCCAGAAGAGAATGTGACCATGTGTTTTCTATGGAAACTTCTTTGTACATATGTATAAACTAGGTATGGCCTTAAAGCTGCAGTTAAGGATCTGTCTGGCTCCCACCTTAAGCAGCGTGCTAAGCAACCGCCTCCTTAATGTACTATTTTTACTCCTCATTGGACATTCAACCTTGAACAGGCAATTCCCTCTGGCCCCTTCCCTTTTTTGCATGAAGTCATTAAAGTTATGGCAGGGTTTGTTTTTGTTGTTTTTGTTTTAGGTTTGTTTTGTTTTTTGGCTTGTAAGAAAATCTATTTCTGCAATTTTAAGATGGAATGTAAAATTTCTGTGCTGTATATAAAAGTATATTTATTGAGCCATCCATAGACACATATCCATGCCGATTCAAATGGAAAAAAATTAAAGTTTTCTGAAATTTAATTGTTACTTACCAATCTGTGAGAACTTCTGAAATCCTAGTTATCCCCAGAGAAAAATCTGTGTATAACCTGGGAAGCATTTCACTAGAACTTCATATTGAGAACTAAGAACACATCTGTTTAGTCAAGAATATTTATTGGTGGACACCATTGGGGGTTAACAAAGGTGACGGACAGATCCTGCCACAAAAGGCTTACAGTCTATGGGGGTAGTGAGACAGCACATGTGTGGGATACAAGGCCAGGGCTGTTTCAGAAAGACTAAAGAGGCGAAGACCCATGAAACGGAGGTGGGAGAAGTGTGGTGTCAAGTCTGTCGAGGTAGCATGATGGGACTTTTCTGAAGACTGGATGCAGGGAGCAAGGAGGGAAACTGACCACTCACTCCTGGTAGGGTGGAGCATGAGTAAACAAGGGAGAAAACAGTTGTTCTGCAGGGACAATGCCTAAAATGGACTAAGGACACCCAGGAAGAATACTTAGACCCGGGACTTCCTCCTCATGAATGCCCCCTCTCGCCCCCAGTCTCCCAAGAATCTCCTGTACTGAAATGTCACACAATCTGAAATTGATTGAAGGCTATCTCCAGCCACAGACTCAGCCATCACTTCAAGGTAGGTGCCTCCCAGTGGGATACAGGAATTAAGCATCAGTTCTCAGTTCCCTAAGAACTTAACACGGTGGTAAAACAGCTAATTCTGACTCCAGGCTGAACCATGAGAGTCATCTAGGAAGACACTGCTTAGGATGATGAATGGGACAGAACTTCGAACAGGGACAAAACGAAATGAAGGGGGAGGTGAGTTTGTTCACTTACAATTCTTAACAGTGAACTGAGTCTTGACAAAAACATAAGGGAGTGATGGGACTGGAGACAGAGGAACATACATGTTCAGGGAAGAGAAGGCACGGGAAGCTATGGGCTCAGCATGTCCAGGAGTATTATGGGGATTTTTGTCATTCCACATGCTAGAGCCTCACCCCACAAGTGAGTCAAGTGAAAAAAGAATAGCATGTCGTTGATACATACCGCAGAACACACATAGCCTGGCAGGAACACAACAGGGTGGTGTTTCTACCCAAAACCCTGCTCCTGGGAACTAAAAGCACCAACATACCAAATATAGAATGCCAAAGGACCTCAGAGAAGGTGACAGCTGAGTTTCAGCTATTAAAACATCACATTAGCAAGATTAGAGAGAGATTGTTCATTCTGTGAAGTACTTGCCACACAAGCATGAGATCCTGAGTTCAATCTGCAGAAGACAGAAGCTGTGTGTCATGGGACACATTTGTAATCCCTGCACTGGGGAGGCAGGCAGGAGGATCCCCTGAGCTCACTGGCCAGCCACCTAGCTTAGTGAGAACAGGTCCCAGTGAAAAGACTTATTTAAAAAACAAAACAAGGTAGAGCCCAGTGTGCTGGTACCACCAGCTCAGCCATCACTTAGGGACTTCATCGTAGGTGCCTCCCTGTACACCTACTCAGACTGCAAGTGCATGGCCCAGGCGCAACTTCTGACAGACAGAGGGAGATGTTACTGAGTTAAAGAGGCGCCTAATCTATGTATCAAGTTCCAGAACAGCTAGAGCTACATAGTGAGATCATCTCAAAACAAACAAAAGACATGGTAGCTGACTCCTGAGGAAAACTAAAGGTTATCCTCAGGCTTCCATACAGACATGTACACATCACACACTTGTACTCTTCCCTACCCTCCTTACAAAAAACCACTTGCTGAGATAGTAAATGTATCCATCCCTAAGGGCGGTGGGGGCGGAACACCAGGTCAGTAGAAGGCAGTCAATGAGCTTACTTTCCTAAAGGAACAGGGCGCTATGTTGAGTGTTGCCACAACTCAGGTCTGTGCAGTGGTAATCCCGCTCAAGAATACCCAGCTCCCAGCTGGAAATGGGCTCCTGTTAAACACAGAAGACATCACACAGAAGCCCTGCCTGCTCATCCAACTGCTTCAGGCCATCTCCTCCCCTTGTTACTGTGCCATAATCCACAAGGTAGACATGAAAATTAAATGGGTTCACTTGTTTTCTGTTGTATTGCGTTTGAGACAAGTTCATGCTTTCTAATCAAGGTTGATTTTGAACTCAAACCTCTCTCACCCAGCCTTCTGTGCACCAGGACAAGTATGTGCCTCGGGCCCTTATTTTAACTATCCAACCCACACTGGCTCCCCAGCAGCAGCTGAGACTGAAGAAGGCAGGAATACTACCTCACCATGAAAGCAAATGAAACAGTTTTGGTTAAGATTTACTTACTTCTAACAGAGTCTCAGGGCTGGAGAGAGAGATGCTTAGTGGCTAAGAGCATCTTGCCGCTCTTTCAGGACACGAGTTCGGTTCCCAGCACCTCTATGGGAGGGCCCACTCACCTTAACTCCAACTCCAGGGGGGTCACCAACATCTTCTGACTTCCCCAAGCACCTGCACACACATGGCAAACATTCACACAAACATGCACTCATGTACACATAAATAAAAGACTAGGACTCAACTTGACTAAAATACAAGTCCTGGTTAAGACCCTGCTCAATGGCAAAGAACTATATGCACTGAGTCACCCCTACAGATCTTAATTTCATCTGAGAAGGCTGAGGGTCAGTCACTTACAGAGACCCTGTGCTTTCTGTATGGCCGTGGGTGCCTCTAAGCTGTGGTTTAGGCTTCACAAGGTACCAATATTGGCAGACTGACATTCACTCTCAGTGCCAACTGTGCTACCAAGTCCTGTCAGGCCCATGCCCTCTCAAAGCACCCCTATCCCAACCCCACTGCTGTGAAGTGGGGCTCAAGTAATTCCCTAACCTGTCAGAAGCAATTAGGGCGCACACACACATGCATGAACACACCCATGCACAGTAGAGGTCACATATCTGAGGCTGGAGAACAGCACTTCCTTCCATCTGCCAATCCCACCACCATTACCTGTACCCACAGGAGATTGCTTTATTTTTCAGATCAATCCAGATGTCACAAAGAATGTAAGGGGCAGAGCCATGATCCCATGACACCTCAACTTACACAGCCAAACGCCAATCACCTCTTTGGGTTAGTACTCCTGGCTAGGAAGACCTTCTATTTGACTTAGTACTCAATTGTGAAAATCATTTTTAGATTTACTGAGTTACCGAGACAGATGTTTCATAGGTCAGGCTGGCTTTGAACTTGAGATTTTCCTGTGCCCAAGGCCTATTATCTGAGACTACAGGCCTGTGCCAACGTACACTGCTTCAGTGTTTTTCAGAAGTAGTCTGAGGTACCTTTTTTCTCTCTTTGGCTGCCTTTGTTTTTTGACAAGGTCACACTCTGCAGCCTTGGCTAAAATGGAACTTGCTTCATAGACCAGGTTAGTCTCACAGACGCACGCGCTTCTGCCTCCCGAGTGCTGGATTAAAGCCATGCGCCATCCAACACTTTATGTAATCTATACAAAATACCTGCTGAACCCTTTCCTATAATCACTGGCCTGAAACAAATGAAGATATTTAAACTGACCGTAAGTCAGTCATCACCTGTAGATGCTGCCAATATTCAGATCTGTGAGGTACTGAGCCCAAACTGATAACCTCTCATTTTCGTCCAAACTAGAACTTACCTATCCATGACCATTTTCAAAATGAACAGGAGAGATGACAAACACGGTATGTGCAAGTGTGAAAATCTGACTCTAATCCCCAGAACCCACAGAAAAGCCAGCCCTGGCACACATCTGCAGTCCCTGGACTGCCTGTGGCTTACAGGCCAGTTAGCCTGGCCTATGCAAAGAAAAATAAGACTGTCTCAAACAGGGTGGACTATAAGGACTGCCACCCAATCTGACTCCTACAAGTACGCTGTGGTATACCCTTGTGTGAACACACCACACACACACACACTCATACACACAAATAACATTAGGAAAAGTTAGATTTGACAATCTGGTTGTCCATACACCGAGGCTATATGGAGAAAACCTTCACCCACTTCATACACAGCACTCAACACAACACTGTGAAGTGAGTTTTAGCAGTCTACATTGCCAGATGAAGTTTTCTTCCAGAAATATTTTAATAAAAATTGGCCTTTTCCATGAAATACCCACTGCATGTCCATCAGTAAGAGAACCGTAACAAAATAGAAAATTTACCATATGGCTATGATTTAAAGAAAAAAAAATATGCAGACCCTGGAGCACATTAGCTAAGTCCAAGATTCAAGCCAATTCCTTCTGAGGGGCCAATCAGGAACCCGATAGACAGCAGAGTAGGACGCGGCCCGTCAGCCACTGAGGTCAGAGGCCTCACAGAAGCACCTTCCTCCAAAGCGATCCAGTCTGAGGCGTGATTTTAGGATAAGGCAGAACAATGTTAACACGACACATACACGTGATCAAAAAAATTCTACAGTTCCCCCACATACTCTGAATCTGAAAACAAATCTAGAATCTTTATTACTTTTCTTTAAACAATTGCCAGGACCGGAATCAAAGATAAATAGAAGGCACAGTTTTGCTTGGTTTTGTTATCAGATTTGGGGTTTGTTTTCTTGCGGGGATTTTTTGTCCTTTTTTTCTTTTTTTTACAAATACAAATAAAACATGAAAAACTCTACCTCAAAAAAACTAACAGTTCAACAAAAATCCTTAGCTGCGTTCTAGACATTGACAGGCTACGTCACAATTTAAAATCCAATGGCAAAAACAGAGGTTTGGAACTGTTTGGTAATCACATGTCAAAAGAACAAAGTTCTGGAAACACCTTTTATTCAGTTAGCCACACCAGGGGGGACCCAGTGGCAGTTGCCCAAAGGCAATTTTTCCACACCAGAAAGGAGTCGTGACTCTTGACAGATAACATGGATTTTTCCTGCTTCCAAAATGTTTATCAAATCTTGTGTCTCCCAACAAATGAAACATCCATTGTCAGTGAGAAGTGAGACGCGCTCCTTTGGGGAATGGCCGTCACACTCCAGTCTTTATCTGCAGCGTGAGCAGGAAGGTGAGACTCCCTCCTCTTCTTTAAAACCCTACTCCTCCTAAAGTATCGTTCCGGAAAACTGGAAGTGAAAGACTAAAAGGTCAGGGGAGGAAAGGGGGGAGTGGGGGGCACACACCATGAACACAAGCAAAATTAAAATTGTACAAACTTGAGCAGTTTATAATAGACTACTCCAAGACACCAAAGGCTGGTTGAAGGAATTCACCATTCTGCAGGAGCCAGGGCTGTGTGCTGTGTGGAGATCTGGGCCAAGCAATTCACTGCCTTGGAGTTGCAATCCCCCTGCCCACACCAAAGCCTGGTTTCTGCACCATGCCTCCGCGCGGAGGGCCTCTCATCCCGCCACTCGGCCCACCTCGGGGGCCTCCGGGTCCCCGAAGGCGGTTATCCCTGCGGTCGCCTTCCCTGGCAGCCCGCGTCTTCTTCTCTTCCACGTTCAGACGGACAGCGCCTCGGAACATGATGGGCTGTGTGAGGAACAAAGAAACAGACACTTAGACCGGCCCCTGACCCTATCAGTAGCGAACAAAGCAACCCTAAGGAGCAAGCAGCTCTCGACAACCAGTTCTCACATATCTACTCTGCTTGTGCACATGTGGTGAGTTGTGCAGAAAGTAGAAAAGAGCCAGTTTAAACAGCCCCGGGAACATGAGTGACTCTCTAATAACTAAAGCAAGCTTCAGGTAAACACAATGATGTAAAGATGCCGCCACAGCTTTGGAGTTAAAAACCTTCTCATACTGGGGCTAAATACTGGTACCACAAGTAAAACCATGAAAAACTCCCAATGAGAGCAGGTTAGGAGAAAGGAAGGCACGTGAAAAAGAATGTGAGCGTGGCCTCCCATAACACTCAAAGAGGCAGTGCTAAACCCACAAGCAAATACTGAAGTAAGTGCAGTAAACGTCACTTGGCAGTGAAATGCAGAGGGTGGAGAGCACTTGAAGTGCCACCTGCCTGGTCAACAAGCCTTGGGAGTTGTTTCTGAGGGCACTATACATACCTGGCACACATACATACATGCAGTCAAAACACACACACATAAAATAAAAATAAATCTTAAAAAACACACACACACAGATGCAAATCTGCTTACCCTATTGTTAAGGACCTTCTGAACAGGCTCAGAATCATCAAACACAACAAAACCAAAGTTGGGCAACTTCCCGCCACTGTTGATGCGCAGCTCTACCACGTTCCCATAATCTGTAAAGGCAAAGAGCTCATAATTTCAGCGCAGGCACCCAGCTTTACAGCATTCAACTTACATCAAGCAAAGATGTGCTAATGAATTTAAAATGATTTCCAAGATGTCACACTAAAATGCAAAAGAGTTCAAATGTCCCTTAGATGAATGCTTACACTAACCAAGATCTGAAGGTTTCAGGCTATGGGGTTGTGAACTTGGAGAGCAAACCCAAATATAAAAGACAATGCATTTCAGAGGTTAAGAGCACTGACTGCTCTTCTAGGGGTCCTGAGTTCAATTCCCAGCAACCACACGGTGGCTCACAGCCATCTACAATTCAATCTGGTGCCCTCTTCTGGCATGTAGGCAGAACACTGTATATGTGATAAATAAATAAATCTTAATAAAGAAAATATCCTTAAAAAAAAAAGACAATGCATTATGTCTCACATGCTCCCTATTCACCACTGTGAAAGAGTATAATGCAACGCTGTAGCATGTCTACAACTCATGACACCCAGATCAGGGTGGAATTTTCCACTTGGTGTCATGATCAAGGGAAGTGCCAGCTATGACATCCGTTATTTTGGTGTGACTGCTCAGGCAGAAGTCATGTTTGTGGAAGCAAAGGTTCATTCCAGACCCAGACTAACCAGACCATTAAGTCCATTCCTTGTTACTAGAAGACCTAACATTACACCTGTCTGTGCCTATATGGTGCTATCTAGGAAATCACGACCACATTGAGACACAGCACTTACTTTGAAAAAAATCCTTCAGTTCCGATTTGTCAACCTCATGTGGCAGGTTCCCGATGAAGAGCTGGTGACTGTCAGGGTGCCTCACCATCCTTCGAGGTTCCACATCTCCTGGTTCACCAGCCTCACGGACTTCAGAGACAAAACAAGACTCTCAGAGACCCTTCAAAAACAAGTTCCCCCCACCCAAAACCAAGTTGTTCCTTTGCACCAGCCAGACTGAGAAGTTCTCTCAAAACCACCCCAAGCCAGACAAGTTCTCAAAGCTCTTACTTGGCCGGGGTCCTCTCTGAGGAGGGATATTGATCCGTTGCTCTCGAACTCTCTGATCTCTCTGAGGTCTTTGTGGTGGAATCTGAGATTCAGGCTTAGATTCTGGACGGGGCTAAAAAAGGTTGCTGATTACCTTTTGTGGGAAGCCAAAGAAGCTTATCTGATGGTAATTTTCTTTTTAAAAAAATTTAATTACATGTATTATATGTAAGTGCTACACACACATAAAAGTGGGTCCCACATATCCAACTCAGGTTGTGAGGCTTGGTGACAGGTGCCTTTACTCACAAAACCATCTCACCAGCCTTGTTACTTAGTTTTCACTTTTCTTTTTTAACTTTGTGTGTATGTCTGTGTAGGAGAAGGCCAGAAGAGAACATTGTATGAATTCCCTGGAATTGGAATAATTACAGATGGTTGTGAACCCAGATACACTGCAAGAGCATTAAGAGCTCTTAACCACTAAGTCATTAATCCAGCCACCCACCCACATGGTGGTTCAGTTAGTTCAGAGCACTGGTAGCTCTTGCTAAGAATCAAAGTTCAGTTCCCAGCACCCACCTGCTATAACTGCAGTCCCAGGAACCACTATGCCCTCTTCTGGCCTCCAAGAACAGCAGACAGGTATGTGACACACAAACATACTTGCAGGCAAAATATCCACACCAAACATTAAAAATAAATTTTTATTAAATTATGTGTTCCTGCCAGATGGTGCTGGCAAATGCCTTTAATCCCAGCACTCAGAGGCAAAGGCAGATGGACCTCTGTGAGTTTGGTCCACAGAGTAAGTTCCAAGACAGGCTCCAAAGCTACAGAGAAACCCTGTCTCGAAAAAAAAAAACCAACAAAAAATTATGTGTTCCTGCACAAGTCTCTCTGTACCAAGTGCATTCACCGCCTAGAGAGGCCAGAAGAGAACACTGGATCCCCTAGGACTGGACAGCTCTGAGCCACCGTGTGGGTGCTGGGAAATGAATCCCGGTCCTCTCCAAGAGCAGTAGTAAATGCTCCTAAGAGCTGAGCCACCCCTTGTCTATCTTCTTAAACAAAACTGTTAAGCTAGAAAATAGCAATTCTGGCTCCAAGGAGGATAGGTAGCTCCCTGAGGCTAACTAGTCAACCTACCTAATGTGAGAGCTCCAGGTCTATAAAGACACTGTCTCAAAAAAAAAAAAGTGCACAGCCCCAAGGAACAACATCTGAAGCTGGCCTCTGCCTTCACATGCATGCACAGACCTGTGTGTATACACATCCTCCTAGAAAGAAAACTTCAAACCAAGGAAGAACCTGCTTTCTGGCCAAGTTACTGCATAGTTCACCATGCTACTGGGGCCTCAATGAGCCCATGAGTGAACCACCACCACCTACCTCCTCTTCTCTCCTCCCTGTACACCAGGCTCCCATTCTCTACACCTATTGAGGTTCACTTCCAAAGTGGTCAAATCTATCAAGTCCTAAATTCAGATCCTTACCTGTGAAGGCGGCACTTTTACCACATGGGGTGGTGTCCCCGTCACTGGAACAGCCCCACTGGGAGGAAGGTTCTTACTAGTCACAGATGCCCAAGAAAACGTCTAGGGGAGAAGAACACACATCAGAGCAATAGAGTCACTAACTTCTGCTTCCCAATCACAGGCAGCAGAGTCTACAAGCATCTGCCAGCTTACAAATTGAGTACAGCTTATAAAACTTGGAAGTAGCCAAGCATACCAGTACACCCCTCTAATCCCAATAGTTTGGAGACTAAGAAGGGCTAGCCTGGGATACACAGTGAGACCAGTTCAAAGTCAACCAAATAATTATGATGGAGAAAACGAGATTTTAAAAATAAATTAGCAGAAGGCCAGGAGCACACCTTTAATCCCAGCATTCAGGTACAGAGGCAGGAGGGTCTCTCAATTCAAAGCCAGCCTGGCCTACAGAGCAAGTTCCAGGAGAGCCAGGGCTACACAGAGAAACCCTGTCTCCAAAAACCAAAACATACAACTAATAAACAAACAAACAAACAAACCAACAGAGTGGGGATGTGGCTCAATTAGCAGCCTGCACGAAGTCCTGGGTTTAGTCCCCAGAGCCTTATAAATCAGGCACGGTGGCACAAGCCTGGTTCTCAGGAGATGGAAGCCAGGGTCAGAAGCTCAAGGTCAGCTTTGTATGGAGTTTGTTTGAGGCCAGCCTGGGAGACATGAGAATCAAGTCTCCCCAGCAGCAATCTCTATAGCAACCAACACTGCACATGTACTCATGGCCTAGGACTGATCTTTACAACAACAAGAAACAGGAACATAGTGCTAAGCCCAACCCATACCCTCAAGTCCTCCTGTGCTGGGGAAACATCCGCTGGGGCCGGGGAAGCGCTCTTTTGCACATCCTCAGGAGCAGCTTCCTCCAACGCAGGCTCAGCCTTGTCCTCCTGGATGTCAGGCACAGGTTCTGGCTCCGGCTCCGGCTCCGGTTCTGGCTCTGGCTCCACAACAGGCTCCTCTAAATGCTCCTCCAAGTCGTTGCTGTCACAGGAGAATTTGAGAAATGTAAGCCTGTCTTTGTGACTCACCCAGACACTTGAGTTACCTAATGACTCCAGAGAAAGCTGTTTGTTAAATTCTGGTGATCTGATGACCATACGGTAAGAAGGATCAAACAGAATCAAGTGACTCATTCAGTTACTATTAATTAGCATTTTTATGTGTATTACAGAACCAATGCATTGATGAAACTCTCTGATCTTTGTCTAAGGTCTAGCTAAGGCACAACAAGGCTAGTGAGGTCAGACAGTATCAAAATCCACAGAAAAGAGCTGAAGAGACAGATGGCTCGGTGGTTAAAAGCACGGGTTTTCTCTGAGGTCCTGAGTTCAGTTCCCAACACTCACATGGCAGCTCATAACTGTCTATTCTGGCATGCAGACACAAATATAGACAAAAGGCTCACATGTAATCATAAAATACAGATAAATAAATCTTAAAAAAAATCAACAAGGAAAAAACACACAAGGAATTCTGGGAGAGAAGACATCAGTCACACCTCAAAACTATGGTTATATTTCCACGCCAGTTGTCAAGACACACTGTCCCTGGCCATGTTTTTCCTCAATAGGTCCGTGGTAAAGCACATTCTTCACTCTGAGCCAGAGTGAACAGGTAAACATCTGAAAAGTTTGAGTACTAAGTATTGACATGTGGAACATCCATGGCAACAGTACACATTTTGGCCCATCAAAAACATTTCTGCCCCAGGAGCAGGACAAAACAAAGACACTATACTCATTGTTTGAGGCCATAAGAAAGTAATTTTAAAGAAGGGTTTTGTCATGTAGCTCAAAACTTGCTTTAACAAATTATTTTTCATGTGTCTATGTTTCTGAGTGTGCATCCATGCCAGAAGAACACATGAGAACCCCTGAAGCTGGGGTTAAGAAGTTCTAAGTCACCGTGTGGGTGGTGGGAACTCAAGTCTTCTGCAAGAGCAGCAAGAAGTCTCTCCAGCCCAAGACAACCTTAAAAATTTGTATTGCATTTACTTATTATGGGGAGGAGGGCTGGCCACGTGTGTCACCGCATACCCGTGGAGGTCACAGAATAGCTTGCATAGAACAGTTCTCTCCTTCCATCAGGAATCAAAATATCCCAGCCTTCTCTGAGCCACAGTACTGGACTGTGAAACTTGTAATGATTCTTATAGCTTTGACATCTGGAAGGCTGGGACAAATGACCCTAAAAGTTCCAGACTAGTCTTGGCTGCACAGTGAACTCCTGTCTCCAAGACAACCTGAACCAAACAAGTGACTCAAATATTTTCTAAACAGTTTTCACAGTATATTCTATAAAAATAAACAAGTTGCATATTGCTTCCTAGTCAAAAACAACAAAGTATTTTCCTAGAAAATTACCATTGCTTTCCTCATAGTCGCTCCAGGCTATGAGGAAATGCACAGCAATCTCCTCACCTCAGCCTCTGAAACATGGGATTACTTAGACAGTGCTGAGCATCAAACCCAGGACTTGGTGCACACAGAGGCCCAGCCCCTGCTCATTGCCTGAGATTAATCCTTAGGAGACATGTCTGTCTCCAACACAATTTAACTTCTTGTTGCAAGCCTGGACAAGTGAAGAGAAGTTCCCCTACCTGACCGTCTGCTCATAGAAAGTTCCAGAATCATCAGGCACCACCTCAGGTGTCTGCTGTCTTTCTTCAGGTTCGTCTACTTCTTCCTCAGATTCTAAGAAGAAAATATGAAAAATAACTACAATCACTCTAAACCCACAAGTTCCTTAACTCAGTTTCTACTATAGATACAAAGAAAAAACACAGCAAAGAAAGTAGGGCAATTTGATAAAGACTTTAGCACAGACTTGGGGGAGGGGAAATAAAGCATTTTATTTAAGGACAGACTCTTGCCACATGACTCATGTGCCTGTCATCATGCCTCCCCCTCCATGATGGACTTGTCCCCTTTAAACTGTGAGCCAAAAACAAAATCAAAAACAAACCTTTCTTCCTAAAGTTGGGGCATTTTATCAAAGCAAGAGAGAATCTGAGCTGTCTGCCACAGGATTTGCAATTGCTCTGAATTCTGGGATAGGGTAGGGGAGGTTACTCTGCACTGGGCTCTGTCAGCTCCCATCTGTCTCAGTTGAGAAAATGGAGTACACAAAAAAGGTGAAGACTGATCAACAGAGCACCTGTGTTTATTACAAAAGCAGCCTTGAAGGCACTCATGCAGCCAGGTAAACTGTGAGACTACAGAATAAGCACGTGATTTCGGTCCTTGCCCACTGCTCTGGTTACATGGTTCTTTCTCATCAGGATGGATGGCCTACAGCCCAGAGGAAAACAGCCTGGGAAGCTCTCAAATCTACACCCTCAAATGACTCCTCTTTCCCAGGGATGCTGTTAACAACAGTAACAAACAGTGATGTGAAATTCCTTCTCAGAAAGAAAATATCAGACTTTGTGAGGAACACCGTGGAGCAAGGTCAATAAACTGACCAAAAAAAGCAAAGCCCACACATCTGCAGCAGCAGGCCTCCCCACCTTGTTAGGTGAGTTACCCAGCCTACAGGATGGAGGAATACACCTAACAGGCTTCTACGTAAAGCTGGGTGGGATATACAGAGACTACTCTCCACAGGTTTGACCTGCACACTCCACCCTGCCCTTTCTTCCAGCCATCATCCACACTGTCAAATGCCCAAAACTCCAGGACAGCATTTCCTGCAGAGCAAAGGCAGACACCCTGACTGCCCACTCTACAAAAGTGGGGTTCCTAGAGGAAGGGTTGCACATCTTTCAACACCACTCTGCAGCACAGGTGTGCCAGGCTCTCCGCATGGTGTTCTACATTGAGCCAGGGTAACTGTTCTGTTTCTGTTCCAAAACAAACTAACCATTCATACTAACTAGGAGAACCCCCATGCTCTGATGAGATTAATTAACAAAAAACACTCTCAGAAGTCAGCCTGATGCCACTTACAAATCCCACGCAAGTAACCATCTGTGGCTTCACACTTACCATCCTGAGGTTCAGTGACAAAGCCACCAAAGACCTCATCTTGGTATCTGAAGATGTCGTTGTGAACATAGAACTTGTTAGCAACAGAGCCCTGAAATGTCAGCAACAAGTTTTCAGTTATTCGGACTTATAAAAAACTGAATCATGAGCATTCATCTCTCTACTTTCTGCTTCTGATGCATGTAGCTAGCTGCCTCGTATTCCCACTGCCATGATGAACTCTTCCTTTTGTTAAAAACAAAAAAAGCCACAAATGACTACAACAGCAGTTCTCGGGTAAGAAATTTTGCCCCTGCAGACACCTGGCAGCATCTAGAAACATTCGGTTTTAATAACAGAGGTTGGCTTCTGACAACTGAAAGAACAGAGTGTAAATGGCAACAGCACTCATGACAGCCGATGTCATCTGTGCCAAGACTGAAAGCCCTACTGTGTGAAATCCTGTTCATACACAGTGGTAAAGAACCACATGGACATATTGTTAAAATATTCATCCTTACCACCAGATGGACACTTACAGAGACAGAGAGATCAGCAAAACTCTTTTCGTAGGATGCCAAAGACAACTTTTCAACCATTTACAGGCATTGTAGTCTCAAGGTATTTAAAATGCCCTTACTCTTACATAAGAATATTAATCCAGAAATCATGGTAGTATATCTAGATCTCTCATGTGGATTTAGACATACTTGAGCCCAAATCCAATCATGTCATTTATTGTCTGTTCAATTTCTAAGGTTGTTCCCTCAACCACATAAAGTAGGATATCAAAACATATAGTGATTTGTGTATGCATTGACATGGTTTATCTAACTATTCATTTTCTTAAGGGAGGAGATAAATGCTCCCTTTGAAAGACAAAAAGGAACTGTGATTAGCCTGTCTGATGAACAACATAGGCTGTAAAATCCTCCCCATGGGGAGAAGTCATCAGTCTTCCTCCTCCTTTGAGATTCATCTCTTGGTTTTCTATGGACTGATCTCAACTAGCAAACCTTCTGCCTCAGCTTCTCAACAGCTGGAACTGCTGGACTGGAAAGATGGCTCAGTGGTTTAGGAGCACTAGCTGCTTTTGCAGAAGACCCAGGCTCAATTTTCAGCACCCACATGGGGATCCACTGTCCTCTGGCCTCTAAACACACTACATGCATGCAGACAAAATATAAAACAAAAACAGATTTTAAAACTGGAATAACATGTATATACCACCATAGCTGCCAAGTAGTTTACACATTAATGTTAAGTCTTCCTTCAAAAACCTTGACAACACACTCAATGATGGTACATACCTGCAATCAGAGCTCTTGGGAGGCTAAGGCAGAAGGATCACCAGGATATCCAGGACAGTCTGAGCTACATTAATGAGGTTTTATCTCAAAACAAAAACATCTGCCAGGCAGCAGTGGTACACTCCTTTAATCCTAGTACTTGAGAAGCAATGCAGGAGAAACGAGGCCAGCCTGGTCTACACAGCAAGATCCAGGACAGCTAGAGCTACATAAAGAAACCCTGTCTTAAATGCCCCTCCAAAAGAATTCTTAAAGATATGGATAGTAATTTTACTAACCTAAAAGAATTTTTTAGATGAATGTGGGAGAAAGCACTTATTCAGCAAGTCCTTATAAGCAGACTCCATACACAGCTTCCCGCCCCAGCTCTCTGAAGAAGGCACAGATGGCATCCGTCACCCACCTGTGCAACCTTCAGAAGCCTAACAACAAAGAACCGGGAATGGAACAAGCTAATTCCTCAATGGGGCTTAAGGGGCCAGGACACAAGGGCATCCTGTGCCCACATCAGAACAGGACAGCATGAAGAGTTCCCACTGACTAGGCCCTGGACATGAGGGATATGTTCAACAGTTACTAATGAGAAACATACAAAATATACTAGAAATACATGAATGATGGAGAGAGGGTGGTTCTTTATAAGATAATGCCAATAATGAATGAACACAGGGTGGTGGGTGAGACCAGACATTCCTATTGGTCATTCTTCTACTCAGTCAAGAACCAACCTCTGATAAAGAGCAGCACATCTATACAGGACCCAAGAATCGGTCACTACTTACAAACCAGATACAAAAGCTGCCTGACTTTAGTGGCAAGGCCTGTATGCATTACCTGGGGAAACCAGAGCCACTAAATGGCAGCACTGCCACTAAATGATGACCAGAAGAAAAACACATGACATGTGAACATCGATCTTGTGACTGTGCTCTTCAGAACTGTCCATGCCAAGCAAATCCGAAGAGTAAGGTACAAATGAGGGGGAAGCAGACACACGACCAGGGGAACACAATGGATACATGGAATCTGGGATCAAGAAAAACAAACCCCTATGGAAGACTATACTGGCATAGTCTCAGAAATTGAATATGGATAATTGAGTGAGTTATATTGAGTAGTATTTCCTGAATTTGGTAACAGGACAGAATTCCTTGCCCCAAGGAAATGCCAGTTGAATAGTTAAAAAGTGTCCTTCATTTCAAATAGTTTAGAAGGAAGAGACCCCCCCCCATAACACATCTCCCTGGGCCAGTGCAAACACCATAGAGCTCCAGGCCAGAGGGACAAGTCAGCTCTATCCCTGTGGCCATTCCTATAAGCCTGGGCTGCCAGGAATCTAGAGACTACACACAGCTTTTAGTCTCTAAATGCTGTCTCACTACAAAGCCAACATACCTCAGGAGCAAGGACAAAGGTCTGCATGAACCTGCGCAGAGCCTGGTTGTTGTTAGACAGCAGCCCCATCACTTGGACCACCACCCCATCATTCAGAGTGGCATGGGCATCCACGTGGCGGATCTTGGTGTGGCAGTTGGTGAAGTTTTGTGACATCACTTTCCTGTGGATTTCCTGAGGAATGGAGGCAAGAGTCAATCCCCCAGGAATTCAGCAGTTCAGCACCAAGTTCAGCAGGACAGCAGCTACCAACACCAAATCAGGGCCTGACAACTCCTCCCTGTGTTCTCTCGGATCTGGTCCTTGACACTCAGCCCTACCTCCTGCTTCTGCAAGCAGTCCTTGAGCAGAGTCTCAAAAGCAATCAAGAGCAACACAACAAGTACACTAAGTGCAAAAACCTGTTCCATGGCTTCAGTGAGCTTGACGGTAGCTAGGACTGCCTAGGAGACAATCCTCCGGGCATGCCTGTGAGGAGTCTAAATTAGGTCAATTGTGGTGTGAAGACCCACCCTAACCGTGGGCAGCACCATTCCACAGGCGAGGGCCCTGTGCTGTATAAAAGAGGATGGGAACTGAATACCAGCGCTTACCTCATACCCTTGCTACAGCCCCACTGATCACGCCTCTGAACCAAGAGCCTCAATAGTCCTTCCTGCCTAAATGCTTCTGTCAGGGGTTTTGCTTCAGCAGTGAGAACAGTATGCAACAAAACCAGAGACTTCTACAGGACTGCAATTAACACCTTAAAAATTTTACATGACACCTAGTTAAAACTAAAAAAAAGAATCCCAGGCTGGTCAGGCATAATGATCTGCATGTGATCTCTAGGACCTCTAAGGCAGAAGCAGAGAGCTCCAGAAAAGGTGTCCTTTGACCTCTGCGTGCATGCCATGGCAGTCACACTCACCCTAAAATCAATCAATGCAAACACCTCAGAGCAGGAGATGGCTCCATGGTTAAGATCTCTTACTGCTCTTAGAGAGGACCTGTGTTCACTGCAACTCCAATTGCTGGGGATCCAAAGGACTCTCCTAGCCTCCTCAGGCACTAGGAATTCACATGGTACATGTATGTTGGCAAAACACTCATATACATAAAAAACATATCCTTAAAAGAACTTTAAAAACTAAAAATTTTCCAATACAACAGATTTAAAAAAAAAAAAGACGCATATACTGCTGCTTATATAATATAGTCCAACTGTCTGCCTGTGCTCTGCTTCCAGTGATCACAGCTCAGTTAAAAAATAGCTGTCCCAGCCGGGCGGGCGTTGGTGGCGCACGCCTTTAATCCCAGCACTCGGGAGGCAGAGGCAGGCGGATCTCTGTGAGTTCGAGGCCAGCCTGGTCTACAGAGCGAGTTCCAGGACAGGACAGCCTCCAAAGCCACAGAGAAACCCTGTCTCGGAAAAAAAAAAAAAAAAAAAAAAGCTGTCCCGCCACATGTATGTATAATCCAAGCACTTGAGAAGCTGAGGCAGGATGGCCAGCCAAAAACATATATCAAAATTATGTCTCAAATAATAAAGTACTGGCTGGGTGGGTAGCACACACCTTTAACCCTAGCACTTGGGAGGCAGAGGCAGGCAGATCTCAGTGAGTTCAAAACCAGCCTGGTCTATAAAGTGAGTTCCAGGACAGCCAGAGCTGCTACACAGAGAAACCCTGCCTTGAACAAAAAAAATTCAAATATCTGTCTTGAATGAATACCTTTTAAGTTTAGAAATAGCATTCCTATACAGAAGTCAGTTATCTAACACAGAAATGTAATGTGACAACACACAGGCATTTCAGCAAACTAAAGAATTAAAGAGGAGTCACCCTCCCAAGAACCAAATGCCTGGTAGGCAACAAGCTACCCCCTCTTCCACTACTGGTCTATAGCACCCACCTTCTGCCCGTAGACCGCATCCGCTGGCTTCCCATTGGAATCCAAGCCCCCATGGGCATAGGAAGAGTTCTTTCCATAAAATCTGTACAAGAGAAGGCAATTTACTTCTCATCTTCAAGGACCCGCAGATCAGGTACTTAATGTTCAGGCTTGATCCCTATCCACTTCACTGGCAGACTCACAGCAGGGACTCTATGTTTGTGCACGATAAATCCATTGCACACACACACCCGGAGTCAGACTAGTCAGTCAAAGAGGCCTGTGTGTGGTTTTCAAGTCCCGACTTCCAGGTTTCAGGGTAGGATGATCATGTTGGGAAGGACCTTGGAGTTTGTCAGCAAAGCCAGGCACTTAAAATCAAAGTCAAGTTCCTGCTTCAGCTGAGGACAGCTGCCCTGTCATGAACCAAACAGTCAGTCCCTTCCCACCTGAGAAGGCAGTGGGCAGTTGTCCTGTGTGCAGGAGGTATGAACTTCTTACCCCTTTAGCGCTCTCTCTCTCTGTCTCTCTGTCTGTCTGTCTCTCTCTAAACACTCAAGATACCCTAATTTCATTAAAAGGACAGACAGATGTACAACAAATGCCAACTAAAGATCACTGAAGACATTTGAGGTCAACCCAATAAACCCTAAAATAAGTGAGCCCACATTATTGCTGCTTTATTTTTCAGCAACTTGAACTTGTTACCATCTTTTTGAGATAAGGTTTCTCCTATGTAGCTCTGGCTAGAACCTACTATGTAGACCAGACTGGACTCAAACTCAAAAGAGTCACCTGACTCTGCATCCTGAGTGCTAAGACTAAAGGTGTGTACCAATACACCAGACAACATGCTGCTACTTTTCACATGTTTAAAGGAACTCATAGCCTCATCACTCCACTAGGCCCCTCTCCGCTACACCCTCAATAGGAATGAAAATGCAGGAAAAGGCAATCGTTAACAGCATTAGTAAGATAAAGTAACACTAAAATCCCAGCACTCAGGAGGCACAGGCAGGCAGACCTCTGAATCCCAGGCCAGGCCAGGGCTACAGATAGGACCTTATGCTTTTTTTCTAAACCTCTACCTATAGGTGCTTATGTGAAGGACCATCCCACAACACCCTTCCTAGGCACATGAGAGAACACACCTGTGCAGCATGTCCGGGGCCTGGTTCAGCAGGGTGTAGTACTGTCGCACAAACTCCCGCCCGACCAGCAGGGGACTAGGCTTCTCCATAACCATTGCTTTGGTCGATTCAACCTGTAAAACAATACCAAAACGTGTCAGTCAACAATCAGAAGTGCAGCCGGGCGTTGGTGGTGCACGCCTTTAATCTCAGCATTCGGAAGGCAGAGGCAGGTGAATCTTTGTGGGTCTGAGACCAGCCTGGTCTACAAGAGATAGTTCCAGGACAGCCTCCAAAGCCACAGAAAAACTCTGTCTCAAAAAAAAAGGAAAAAACAGGGGTTGGGGAAATGGCTCAGCGATTGGCTGCTCTTCCAGAGGACCTGGGGTTCAATTCCCAGCAACTACATGGTGGATCACACCATCTATAATGAGATCTGGTGCCTCTTTTGGCCTGCAATGATATATGCAGGCAGAATACTATATACATAACTAAACCTTTAAAAAAAATTGACCCTTACAAATACAAAAATTAACATTCTCACTGGTTTATTGTTTAAAAAAAGTAATCAAAATCAAATAGTATACAGTTAATAAGACACTTTTGAACTAAAACCAAAAATATGGAGACTGACAGTTAATACTTCTGTTTAAAAAGATACCTATAGATCCTCCACATCCTCTGACATGACCTGGTACATGCAGCAACCTCCCAATTGGAAACATCACATCCTGTTTCCCAACTACAGTTCCTAGACTAAGTGTAGAATCCACAGCAATGACAGCTCTGAAGTCCCTAGAGGAAACTTCCTTAATACTACAGAGCAATTCAAGGCTCAGTAAGAAATGCAACTCACAAGTCTCATTTAAGGAAGTTCCCAAAACATACAGGACTCATAAGACCCAAGACTGTTCACCCTATGGAAACCCATATAGTTTTTGTGAGTAATCACCCAGGATGGGATGAGAGCTTTTGGTGACAGAGTTACTAACAGGCTCACAAAGGCAGGCATTTGTTCACATCTCCCCCAGAGAAAACCACACAACAGACAGTCACCTTATTTAAGAGATAAAATTATATGAACAAATATGCAAGCAAAGAACATATACAAATCTGATTACAGTATAAAGAAGATCAGTTTTATTTCAGCGCTTTTGATATTTTAAGTATATGACATCAAGTGTTTTGCCTGCATGAGCACCTGCTGCTCTTGGAGGCCAGAAGAGAACACTGGAACCCTAGAACTTGAGTTACGCATGGTTGTGAGCCGCCAAGCGGGTGCTGGGAATCAAACCTCAGTCTTATGGGAAAGCAGACAGTGCTCCTTAAACACCAAGCCATCTCTCCAGCCCCACTTCAGCTTTAAGATGTGTGTTTAACAGCAGTTTCTACCACGTAGTAAAGAAGAAATCACCATTTACTCCACTAATTTGAAAGGCATGGATATCTTAGCAGCATCAGACAATTATTTCCAATTACATCTCTGTGAACACCTTGGTTTTCATCGACAGAGCATACTGCTCCCTGCTTAAAATATGTATGAGGGAGCTAGGAAGAGTGGCACAAGCCTTCAATTCCAGCACTCAGGAGGCAGAGGCAGACAGGATCTGGGTTCACATCCAGCCAGGTCTACACAGAAAAACTGTCTCAAAACCCCCCAAAAAATGATATAAAATATGGGAGGGAAAATCTTTTCAACTTCATTATTTAAACATTGGGTTTTACCACATGCAACAGTGCCCATTGTCATAAGCAGCAATTTAATGTTCAGCCATTTCATATAGAGGGAGGACACTGGAAAGCCCTCACTCTTCAGATCATGGCACCTTTAATCTATCCCATAAGCATAGCCACCAAAATCTATTATCAAGAGAAAATGTGGTAGTCAAATGGGACAAAGATTTTGAGTAGGGTGGGGAACAGGGACTGGTTCTATTAGGTTTGTACCCTCATCTGGCTCACAGCTTTTAAAAAAACCAAAAGAATCTATAGTCGGGGCAGTTCTGCATGTGACCCAAGCAAAACAAAATTATTTAATTAAAATATTTTTAATGTATGTATGCCACATGTGTACTTGGTACTTATGGAGTTAGATGGTTGTGAGCCACCATGTAGGTGACAAGAACTGAACACAGGTCTTCTGCAAGAATACCAAGTGTTCTTAACCACTGAGCATCTCTCGAGTCCTGTTATTTTGATTTTGTTAATTCAACTGTGTGGTTCACCAAAATGAACTTGGTAGATGATGTGGCCAGAGAAGCCCCGCCCTAACTGGCAATGGAGCAGCTGCAGGTGGCACCAGTCAGTCTACCTTCTTGAAGGCTCAGCTGTGAAAGAATCAGTAACAGAAACTTTGATCCCAAGTCAGTCAACAAATACCACGAAGGTGGACAGCTGCCTCTGTCTGTCTACAATAGCTAAGTTCAGATTCTGACTCCATGGTCTTCAGATTTTCAAGGTAGTAACTGGAAAATTCTCCACTCCCTCCTTAGAAACAGTCTCCATGCTGTGAATTCAGAGTCATCCATAAAGCTACTGAGATATGGAGTGCCCTGCAACCTCTCCTTCAAGTGTTACTGACAACCCAATTTTACAAAGGAATGCACTAGAACCCCACTCCAAACTACTGTGTGAGCAAGCATCTAGCTCCTGCTGAGTTCCTGCCCTGACTTACCTCAACAGACTGTGGCCTAGGAGTAAGGCAAACACTCTTCCCTTTAAAAACAAATAAATAGAACAAAAACCACAATAACTGAGCATCAGGGATTCTCAGACATCACAGGAGGTCATGGTGGCTCATACTTCTCATCTCAGCACTTGAGAGACTGAGGCAGAAGGGTTGCTGTGTTTGAAGTAGTCTACATTTTAAATTACTGTCCATCTTCTTTCCCAGCTCAAATATGAAGCATGACTAACACAGCAACCCGAGAATGCTTTTCTCTCACTCTAGAACTCGTCAACTCTCAATTCTCTGAAGCAGATTAATTCTGTGTAGTCAGTCTGACCCAGAACTCATTTTCCTCCAGCCTTGACCTCAAATGCTAGACCTCAACAGGCTATTTCTGTCCAACACAAAACAATTCAAACAGATTCTTTCTAGAAACATCTAGAAACACATCCACAGTTGAGACAAATGGAGACTGAATGCAAACCTGTGAAAACTATAAAGTTCTATGAAAACACAAGCCTGAGGCTCCAAAGTCCCTCCTGACTCAGCCAGAGCTTCTGGTTACATTGTGTCATCTCCAAAGAGCTTTTAGAAATCGCTACAAATATGGACACACACACACACACACACACCCCAAATGTAACAAACAAGCTAGCGATAAAGCTACCAAGATCAGCACCAGGAAGCAGGCCAGCTAGATGACTTCAACTGGAAACAAGTCTCCCCACACCCTAGGAGGGCAAGAGTCTGAAAGCACCCTGTCCTAAGATAGAGCAAGCTCAATAGGCCGCTTTGAGGTCTTATTTACACTTTTTCCCAGAGGGATAACCTCTCAGGGAGGTTATGAATCCTACCCTTTAAATCATTATGATTTAGGGAAATCAGAAATCAAAGAAACTTAGTCTAGGAAAAGTGAAAGGTTAAATAAGTCATTTTCACTTAACAATGATGCTTCACAATTTTTTTTATTACTGTGTTTGTCAGTGCACGTTCTATGTGAATGCCACGTATGTGCAGGTGCCCTAGGAGACCCAAATTCCCTGGAGCTAGAGTTACAGGTGGTTGTGAATGGCCTGATATGGATGCTGGAAATCAAACTCCAGTCTTCTGCAAAAACAAACATCCTGAATCATCCAACCATTTCGCCAGGCCCCAACTTCACTTTTTTTTTTTTTTTTTTTTTTTTGGTTTTTCAAGACAGGGTTTCTCTGTATTGTTTTGGAGGCTATCCTGGAACTAGCTCTGTAGACCAGGCTGGCCTCGAACTCACAGAGATCCGCCTGCCTCTGCCTCCCGAGTGCTGGGATTAAGCAACTTCACATTTTTATTAAGCAATTTGCAAAGCACCTATCCTTCCATAAATCAACCACTGGAATTAAGACTCATCCCATGAGATGAATGGTGAGATGCCTGACACGGCTCAGGGGCCAAGAACCTGAGACCAGATAACACATAGCCCTAGAGGAAAACCAAATACTACAGTTCTTCTAAAAGAACATAGCAATAAAATGACTCCTAATGACATCCTGTTAGGCTCATAGATAAGTCCCTTGCTCAGCCAACATCATATGCAGAGAGTGAGACCTTAGAACATTCAGTCCTAAATGGCATGTCTCCATCAAATTCCTCCCCTCAGGGCTCAGGGAACCCTGCAGAGGAGGTATAAAGATTATAAGAGCCTGTGGAGACAGGAGACACCAAGGAAACAAGGCCTTCCAGACACAACAAAGCTGACCCACACATGAAGCAGAAACTGTGGCCAAATGCACAGGGTCAGATGTGGGTCTGTGTTGAGAGGGAAGAGGACACCCCTAACTCTAAGCTATCTCTAACTGGTAACCACTCCACTCGCAAAAGGGAAATTTTTTCTTTAATTAAAATCTCATGTAACAACATGTTTGGGCAGTCCCCGTGCCCAGCAGTAGATGGCCAACACAAAACAAACTCAATGGTATTTCTGGAGGGTTTTGGTCTTACAATGCTTTATCTGGGCATTTTTTTAACCTTACAGATCTTTTGCTTATATATGATTTCTGACTTTGTTTTATGGGTTTGCTGTGTGTGTGAATGTGTGTCTCAGCATCTGTATGTTTCTTGTGCTTTTTTCCCCCAATCTGTTTTGTCCTCTGTCCTACTTGATTTTATTACTACTACTACTATTATGTTTTAGATGTCTGCTTATATTCTAATGAAAGAGAAAGAAAGGGTCAATCACAAACACACATGGCTGTGGGGTGGGAGTCGGAGGTAAAGTGCTCGCTTGCTCAATCACCTGGAGTCACTCAGAGCCATAAATAAAAAGGCAGTAACACACCACACCTACATGTCAATGATTCCTTGATTGGCACCAATTTCCTATTGGCTAAACTGACTGACTTACAAGCTTCTACATAAACTTTTAAAACTTCTCACTTGACCTCAGGTTGCTACATCTCATGACATCTTTGCTGAAATGGACAATGCCACTTACAGGTCCTCCCCCATTAAGTCCAGACAACCAACAGTGTCCACTCTAGTTGCTGACACATGGAAGTAGGGACAATGAGAGGAGCTAGTCAGCCCACAGCCAAAGTTTCAACAGTTCTGCTTACTTTCCAAAACAATCAAAAATAGCATGTTGACAGCTTACTTTAAGTGACAGTTTCAAGGTTTTTTTTTTTAAAGCAACATGATATAATAAGTTACTACCCAGAATGTACAGTGGGGAGAATGTTTAGCATGAGCAAAGTCCTGGGTTCAGTCCCCAGAACCAAAGACAGAAAATCACTAAAGAAAACCCAGCTTGAGGATAGAGCACTTGCCTATAAAGTACAGGACTGAACAGTGCCAGGAGAGCACATAATCAAAGCAGAACTGGCAATTCCCAGGAAGTACCAGATGGACAACACACAAAACAATGAAACCCAGCCGGGCGTTGGTGGCGCACGCCTTTAATCCCAGCACTCGGGAGGCAGAGGCAGGCGGATCTCTGTGAGTTCGAGACCAGCCTGGTCTACAGAGTGAGTTCCAGGACAGCCTCCAAAACAATACAGAGAAACCCTGTCTCCAAACCCCCCCCCAAAAAAAGAAACCCTATCACTTCTCAGGTAAGATCCCCAAGAGCATTGTCACCTCAGTCACTAACAAATAGAAGAGTAGGTGCTGGTCTGCTAAGATGGGACCTTGAAAGAATAACCTACAATTCTTTCCTGGGTTTATTATATACAAAGAACTCACCCATAAGCGTTAGACAAAAACAAACATAACTCCTGCCCTGTTCATAAAATGTAAGATTGGTGATATCAAAGGGAGACTGGCTGAGCTCCTGTTTATACCACAGGAACCTCTGTGAGGTGACCACATGCATATTTAAATGAATGAAAACTATAAAAAATTAAAATCCCAGTTCTAGGTGGACTGAGTTCAAGGCCAACCTGGGCTACATAGTGAATCTGAAACCAACTAAGTAGAAATCTAAAAAACAATTTTAATAATACAGGCCAATTGTCAAAAAGGCACTACATGGTAGTGAAATAAACATCTCAAAGCACTTTCAGTATCTGCTAAGTAAAGCCAGATAGTCTTCATAAATACGCATGCAAATGTATTCTTTTAACAGGTTAGCTATGAAACAAATGAATGCATGCATGAACTTATCAGAACAGTGTTCAAGTGTTTAAGCTAGGGTCATGGCTCAGTAGAAGAGTGTCTGCTAATGTGCACAAGGTCCTGGGTTCAATTCCCCATACTACAAAAAGAAAAAAAATTACAGAAACACACTCACATATAACTAATTCCCAAGGACAGTACAAATGCAAGTAAACATATGTCACTCTATAAAGAAAGAGGGATATAATTCAAAACACACACACACATCAAACTCAAGGGGCTGGTGGAGAGATGCCTTTGATGAAGAGCACTTACTACTCAGTAAGATCCCAGCACTAGCACAGGGGGGCTCACACCTGTCTGTAACTCCCAACATGACAAATTCTGATGGTCCCTTTTGGCCTCTGTGGACATCCACAAGTGCACTGCCCACCCCCATCTTAAAAAGGGTCAAATCAAATTAGCAACAATAAACAACCTTCCAAAGACATGATACCAAGTTAACCAAGAATTTCTTTTTTCATTGTTTGATTAGAGCCTAGGGAATGGCATTCTACCCTGGGACTGTCTACCCAGCCCTCTTTTATTTTGGACCAGGATCTAAGTTGCTCAAGGCTAAACTTGAACCTGGTGCCTCAGCTTCTTTAGCTAGGAGGCACAAAAAGGCACTGAGAATATTTTGGAGGGGCAAGGTAAATAGTTCACATCAGACCGCTCCTATAGAGAGAAGCCTTCCCGCCAGCCTGGTTCCAGAGCAACATCAGTCCCGAATGAACACACAGGAGGTATATTAATTATGAAGCTGTGGGTGGTTTGCTTGGTTTCTTACTGGCTATCTCTGACTTAAGTATTTAACCCATCTAAATATTTCTCTTACCAGAGAAAGGGTCCGGACCTCTTAATTCTATGGTGGCTACATGATGTCTCCCTGTGTTTCTCTCTCCCAGAATCCTCCTCGACAACTAGTCCCACCTATCTTGCTTCCCTATTGGCCAACAGTGCTTTATTGACATATACACAGAAATTCCCCATCACACTCCTTTTAAGTACATGTGCTCTACTATCCAATTAAACCCTGATATATCCGTCCATAAGTTTCCCCCAGCACAAGTCAGGTGTGGTGGCACAAGGTTGGGCAGTGATGGTGCTCGCCTTTAATCCCAGCACTTGGGAGGCAGAAGTTGTGAGTTCAAGGTCAACCTGGTCTACAAAGCAAATTCCAGGACAGGCATGAGCTGTTACAGAGAAACTGACTCAAACAGTAAAAATTAAGGAGAGGAGCCAGGCGTTGGTGGCGCACGCCTTTAATCCCAGCAGTTGGGAGGCAGAGGCAGGTGGATCTCTGTGAGTTTGAGGCCAGCCTGGTCTACAAAGTGAGTTCCAGGACAGCCTCCAAAGCCACAGAGAAACCCTGTCTCGAAAAAAACCAAAAAAAAAAAAAGAAAAAAGAAAAAATTAAGGAGAGGAGCTGGGGGTGCTGTAATCTCAACATTTCTTCAAAAACAAAACAAAAATAAGAGTCTGAAAAATACAGAAGAGAACGGGAATCTACACTTTCTTTTGGGGGTGGGTTGGGGGGAGGATATCTCTATGTATACCTGGTCTAGAACTCAGAGATCTACTTGCCTGTCTCCAGTTAGGATCAAAGGTATGCACCATCATGTCAGGTTTATCATTTTTTTCTATTTATGTAGTTGTACGCCATGTGCTGTACACACTCACAAGCATCGACATACATGGAAGTCAGAAGAAAGCTTACTAGAATCAGCTCTTCAGAAAGTTTGGGTTTGCTATCCTAGAACTCCTTCTGTAGACCAGGCTGCCTCAAACTCACAGAGATCTCTGCCTCCCAAATACTGGATTAAAGGTGAGGGATACCACTGTCCATAGGAATTCCTTAAAAAGCAAAATATATACTATCCTCTGAATAGTGTCAAAGTGTCACTTTGACTATTTTACAAATGTATCAAAAACACTAAGAATACTGTACACCCTAACACTGAGAAGATAAACTTGATATCAATTGTGTTCGAAGGTTATATACATTGTATTTCAATGTTTGAAACCAGGCTCTGGGAATTGAAACAATGTCTTCCTAAGACTAGAGTAACTTTGTTACAGATGTCAATCTCCCCCCTCCCCCATAGGGTTTCTCTGTATTGTTTTGGAGGCTGTCCTGGAATTTGCTCTGTAGTCCAGGCTGGTCTCAAACTTAGAGAGATCCACCTGCCTCTGCCTCCCAAGTGCTGGGATTAAAGGCGTGTGCCACCAACACCCAGCCCGTCAATCTCTTTAATAAGCAAGCATGTATATATAGCCCAGGCACTAGCTGTGCCAACTAGACTCCCTACATGCCACAATCCCACCAAAATTCTTCCTGGTGAAAAGCTAATTCTAAACTGATCAAGCAAAATACCCTGTTAATTAATGCAAGGGAAAAAAATACTTAAGTAACAGAAGCAGCAACATTTCGGGGAACATGATTTTAAGTCCAGCTACTTTGAAGATCACAAGCTCAAAGTCTGCATAGGCTCTAGAGTTCATGACCATCCTAAGAAAATAAGCATCTCAAACAAAAAGTAGAGAGGACTGGAAACATACTGAAGTCACAGTGCCGGGGTCTAGCACACCCAAGACCCTAGGTTTACTGTCAATCTCTAAAAAAAGAAATACCAAAAGGGGGGAGCAGAGTGATTATATCAGCAAAACATTTACATACAAGTAATTTAAAAATTAGATAGGGATAACCAAGCAGTGTGTCTCATGCCTTTCTTTAATGCCAGCTTTCAAGGTAGAGGCAGGCAGATCTTTGAGTTCAAGGACAGCATGGAGACAGAAGCAGGCAAATGTGAGTTCAAGACCAGCCTGGTCTACAAAGCAAATTCCAGGACAGCCATGAGCTGTTCACAGAGAAACAAGGAAAAAAAAAAGGTTACAATAATACTAGACACAACTCAAAGAAAAAAAATTAACAAGAGGAGCTGGGGGTGCTGTAATCCAGCATTTCAGGAGGCCAAGACAGGTCAAGTTCAAGGCTATCCTGGGAGACAGAGAAATCCTGTATCAAAACAACAAAAAGAAACTAGATTATAAATTGGGCGTTGGTGGCGCACACCTTTAATCCCAGCACTCGGGAGGCAGAGGCAGGGCAGTTGGATCTTTGTGAGTTTGAGGCCAGCCTGGTCTACAGACTTCCAGGACAGCCTCCAAAACAATACAGAGAAACACTGTCTCGAAAAACCAAAAAAAAAAAAAAAAAAAAAAAAACTAGATTATAGGAAACCCTACCTCAGAAACAAAAGCCAGCTGGATGAGGTGGTGTAAGCCTTTTCAAGGCAGAGGCTCAAGAATTGCCTGGTCTACAAAGTGAAAAGTTCCTCACAAAAAGTCATAAATCTTAGCAGCCTTAGTATACATACCTACAAACTCCTAAAGGAAACAGTGGCATTTCCCTTCCCTTGGGTATGAGTTGGACTTAATAAACCGTGGAAAGGGAAACACAGAAACATGGCACATGCTACCTGACCCTCCCCACACTGTCCAGGTACAAGCTCCAGTGCTATGGATATGGTACAGACAAGACCTCTGTGGTCTCCCCCCAAAACTATAAACCCAATCCAGTCATAAGACAAATCCAAAGGAGATCCTAAACATCAAGGCTGTGAAGGACAAAGAACAGAAACTTGGAGAAGTGAGGAGATAAAGGAGACAAGACTAAAGGATGGGGAACTTCAGGTGGATCCTGAAACAGAGAAAGGACATTTGCAGATGAGGAAACCGAAATGAAGCATGTTAATGGGGTTTCACCAGCTTCATTAGTTTTGAGAAATACCGTTGATTGTGTGTTAATGAGACACAGATCTGTGGCAATTCTTCTGCAAATCTAAAATTATCTCAAATACTAAGTTTTCCAGGAAGAAAAACTACAAGTTCTAGCAAGCTGGACAATTTGCTTTTCTCTCCCTGAGTAGTCAGCCCCTGCCCATTCTAAAAGTTAGCAGAGGTGTGACAGCCCACACCTTAAGCCCAGCCTCAGGAGCCCAGGTGGCCTGTGCTAGACAGCAACACCCCAAAATTTAGGGCTGCAGCTCAAGGGCAGAACACTAGCTCAGCATGCACAAGGTCCTAGTTCTGGTTTGATCCCAAGAACCACAAAAAAAGAAAACTGAGTAAATGGAAAGGTACATTACACTCAATACCAAAGCTTCTTGGATCCCTCAACACACAGGTAAACACGTCAGGATTTTTTTAAGATGGGGTCTGAAGTAATCCAGGCTGGCCTGAATTCCCTATGTAGCTGAGACCATCTTTAAAACATCAGAGGAACCTGGGGTTGTGGTTGAGTGTCCATATTAAGTCCCAATTTCAATCCACCACACCAAGGCAGCCACTTAGTGACCAGTCACCAGAAATTGATACCTATAATGATGTGCCCCAATTCCAGACACATTCTCTCACTGACCTTTAATCTTTGCCTTTTATACCTAAAATGCAGTGCATGCTGAAGAACATCACAAAGCCAAGACCTCCCTTCCTAGGGGCAGCTTTCTGCTTTATAATGCAAACTATGCATTACAAGTATTCCTAGCTCTCACCTAGCTAGCATAACTAGCAACTCCCACATAAAAGTTGCTTGCACATAAAAAAAAGCTAAATAGCAAATATTTCTAGCCAATAAACACTGGTCACTGGCTACAAGTGGGGTGACAGCTGCTGAATCTAAATTTAATTGCTGGTTGGGCAGAGGCTCCCCCACTAGCAGAGACAACTACAGGGGAAGGGGGACATGACAGTTCTTTATTTTTTTTTCTTTTTGAGGCAGGGTCTCACAGTGAAGCTCTGGCTGACCTACAGCTTACCATATAGACCAGGCTTGCCTGGAACTCAGTGCCTTTTGTCTCAGAATGTTGGAATTGAAGGTGTGCATCACCATTCAAGGCTTGAACTACCCATTTGACAATTACTCCTCAGCAATGTGATATAATTTAAGTATACATTCTATTTGAATACTGTAACTTAAAAAACTAACTAGGCAGTTTTATTACATTGACAAAATATGCAGAAAAAAACTTGGTTTGAGTCACAAATTCTCAGCTATTAAATAAACCTGTTAGCATTGAACTCCTCCATTGAAAAATAAAAAACATATGCAGTCAGGTGTTGGTAGCACACACCTTTAGTCCCAGCATTCTGGAGGCAGAGACAGACAGATCTCTGAGTCTGAGGCCAGCATGATCTACAGATCAAGAAATCCAAACACCAGTAACTGGTAACCTCTGGCCAGCTTGGGAGGGAGAGACCTACGGCTTCTGTCATTGTGCTGCATCTCACCTCTTTCTGACAATAAGAGCGAGTTTGTACATTTCCTATTCCTGCTCTACTAACCATCTTTTTGAGGCCAAGAGCACAGCTCCTTTAAAACACTGAAGATGAAATTAACAAAAGTTCCCCTCAATTAGATACTTTCACCTTAAGAGAGTTGACTTCAAGCAGTTAATAAAATTAGCTGGACTCAAACTTCCCAGGTTAAAGGCAGGTCATTACCTTGTTTTAAAATGTGATGAATTACAGCCGGGCGTTGGTGGTGCACGCCTTTAATCCCAGCACTCGGGAGGCAGAGGCAGGCGGATCTCTGTGAGTTCCAGGCCAGCCTGGTCTACAAAGTGAGTTCCAGGACAGCCTCCAAAGCTACAGAGAAACCCTGTCTCGAAAAACCAAAAAAAAAAAAAGTGATGAATTACTATTAGACTACCTGCAGGTTAACTGCAGCAAGTTCCAAGGAAACAATGTTATATTCAGAAGTAATCCAGTAAATTCAGCACTCATCCTCACTGTGTTTAGTTCTTTATTGCCACTTTGTATTTATTTGAAAAACAATATTAAGCTTCTTTGGTTTTTAACCTTTTTTTGCAAGGGTATGTGCCTTGAGAGCTAGTCCCAAAATTTTTGTTGCTGTCTTTTTCCTTTTCAGTTGGAAACTTACACGATGACTTGGATCTACAAACTAACACGTTTAATAAAATCCTGAGTAAAGATGATCCTAAATATTTAAAAATATAGTCAGTACACAGAAAAATAGGTTGACCACAAATCCTTGAAAACATCCTTGCAAACATTACGAATCCAGCCAAATAAGGGCTAAAATAGTTGGGCTGGTCTTGGTGGGATACACCTTAACTCCTACACTCAGGAGGTTCTGAGTTCTTTCCATGCCAGTCAGGGCTCCACAGTGAGAAGAATAAGTTGATCATAGGTGGTTTGGCAGGAGACCTAACCGCTGTGCTTGACAACAAACCCAACCAGTGATTGCATTCCAGTTCAATCACTGGACACTGGACACCATCCTTTCCCCAGCAATTTCAGATGTGACTTATTGGTGGCTCTGGTGATTGGACCTGGGGCTTCCTGCATTCCAAGCCAAGGACTCCACCTCTGAGCTAGATCCAGGGTCCTATCCAATTTCAAACTTTCACCTCAACTCCGGTGAGAATTTAAACTCGTTTCCTTGAACTATAATCTTCTCAAAGTTTTTTTTTTAAGTTTGCTCTAATTCAAAACTAAAACATTAAAAACTAAAAGGGATCTGGAAAAGCCAAAACCTAGTGACAGCGCCTGACTTCCTGCTGGCGGGAATTTCCCATTACCTCCGGTGCGTTTCGGATCTGCTGAGGGGCACACTCGTTCACTACGTTACACCAGCTGTATTTTCTTATCTTGTTTTTTCCAGAAACTAGCCTGAAGGCGCATCTATCAACTCTCCATATATGAATCCGTTTAGCTTCGATGAAAGCGAAGTCTTCCTTTGTCATTCAAAAGCTCACTTGCAACCTCCGTTCCCCTGAGTCTGCCACTGGCTCGCACAGATGCCACCACAGATCTTCCCATGCTGAGGTTTGCACCCAGGTTCAAGAGCTCAGGGGTCAAGGGTGTCCCGCAGCCACCACGCAATCTACGGATGCCTGTCCCTTCCCACTGAGGGCCTTGGTCCAAGTCACCCACCTCCGTTTCCAGGTCACTATACCTACCTGATCGGGCCCAGGTGACCGGGAAGGGCGGGAAAGGAGGAAGCTCTCGGCATAGTGAAGGGACACACACTATGGGAGTTTGGAGAGACCATGGCTTGGGGCTGACTGTCCCTGCACCACTAAACCCTTGATTCCGGGGTCGTGCGCCTCCGTTCTACAGACCTGGGAGGCGCGATCGCGTTCTCAGCGTGGGTACCCCCACCCCCACCCCCATTCCTCACATCCCGAAGGCTTCCTTAAATCCAGGCCCAGCTACATCAACCCGGAGAGAAGGCACGCGCAGGAAGATGCATATAGAGCACGCGGGCCACTTAGCCGCGTGACGCCCACCGGGGGCCCCATAAGGCCGTTGGCGCGACAGACCACGCGCGGGGCCCAGGGCGCAGTCAGAAGGCCGCGCCGGCCGTTGGTGGGGGTGGGGACGCGCCGCGCGGCCTCCCCGGGTGTCCCGCTCGCGGCCTCAGCTCCGCTCCCGCCCGGCCCGCATCCGCCCCGCCCCATCCGCGACCCACGTACCTGCGCGGCTGAGCGGGAGGACAGGGCTGCTGCGCGGGATTAGGTGGCGGCGTCCCTAGCGCGATGCCGCGGCACGCGTGCCCGCCGCCAGCTATATAGCCACGCTCAGCCCAACATGCTGCTCCGAGCCGCTTACAGGGACCAATGACCGCCCCGCCACCGTGCCTCTTGGTCGCGATTGGACAGTGTCTTCGTCCAGGGGCCGGGCTCTTGAGTGGCTGCCGCATCTGCCTATGACTACGGGATCCAGAGTTCAGATGGACACGAAGCCTCACCAATACTTGAATGGACTATGAGGCCGAGGGCGGGATGCCCTGTGAGCGACACCCAGATAAGCCAATAACTGTACACACCCACTCTCATTGGCTTACATATCTTCCTCTGGGCGGAAACCCTCGGTTCAGGCAGGAGCGGTTGATCCACAAGGTGGGGCCCGTGTGCTTTGGGGAAGTAAACCCCATGCAACTAGGAGGTGGGGCGCGGGGAGCAAGGAGGCAGCCAGCCAATCACAATACCAGGTGGAGCTGATTGACAAGGAGGGATGGACCTCTCCAAAGACAGCCCCAGGGCCGCTGTGCCCTCTGGGGCGGTTAAGAGGATGCGCTAGCTGTGCCTTCCGTTCCCTTTTCCTTTCTTTTCCTCGTAGATCGAGTGCTGTCCCCGAGGACCCCCTCTCCTATCTTCCCTGGAGACTTGGTACCAAAGGATCCAAGTGACAAAGTTTCCCATTTTTTGTTGTGTTTTGTTTTTCCTCTCCACATCAAAACTTTTTTTTCCCGCATGCGTTTCGGTAGAGCCCTCATTGCTGACCCTTACTATTAGTCAGCACGAATGCAGTGGCCACAGAGGATAGCGAAACTGGCTCGGACAGGGCACCCAAAGCATCCCGTGCGGCAGCCTCGCTGGGAACGCGCACGTCCCCTGGTGACTTCCCAGCAGGTGGTGCACAAGTGACCCGAGGACGTTTTCAGGAGGTTTTTCCTTCTCGTGTTTGCAGAGACAAGATCCCTACTCTGGTCACCATCGGGTTTGCGTCACCACCAGCCATTGTCACATGCTTTTCTAATTGAAATGGGAACTTACCCTACTCAGGCAGACACGCCTAAAGTTCGCCCACTAACGCTCCAGGGACCAAGTAGCACCTCCTACTGTCCGTAACTCGGGATTTTGTGGGTCCTCTGTTTGGCCACCATGAGCATTTTGTTTGTTTTTCGAGACAGAGTTTGTATAACAGTCTGGCTACCCTGAAGCTCCCTTTATAAACCAGGTTGGCCTTGAACTCAACGATCCGTCTTCCTGTGCCTCCCAAGTGCTAGCATTAAAGGCCTACGCCACCACTGCCCTGCCGAGCATTTTATAATAAAAAGCTGTGGTCTGAATTCTAGGTACAGGTAGGACCCTAGTCTGCGTTCCCTGGGATCCCTGGAGGTGGAGGCAAGGAGAGAATGTCAGGTCATCCTGGGCTACATAGCAAGCCCGAGGCCAGCCTAGGAGACATGAAACCCTGAAAACAAGTTAACTTGGATTTATTTGAGTTTCTTTGTTATTGATGGTTGGTTGGTTGGTTGGTTTTGTCTTTTGTTTGTTTTTTAGGGTTTTTTTGAGACAGGGTCTTCCCTTGTAGCCAATGCTGATCTGGATTTACCATGTAGCCTAGGCTGACCTCGAACTCGCTATCCTCCTGCCCTAACCTCCTTAATACCGGAACACAGATGTTAAGGTGTATTTCAGAAAAGAGAACACATGGACAGTCCCCTAGCGCAAAGGAAAGACTCAGAGCCAGCCCAGGCTGGAAGGAAAAGGGAACTATAAGGAACCTGGAGCTCTGGAGACCAGAAGCCAAGTGAAAAGTCTCTAGTGCTCTGCTGTGATGCAGCAGGAAGCTTCAGGGTGCCTGTCTACTGGCAGCAGTGGGGGGGGGGCACTGAACCTCCAGTGGGAACCGGCTTCTACGGCTGCAAACACCCAGCCTAAAGAGGTGCTGGCATTTCAGCTTTGAGAACTCTCTAGAATCATTTAGCCCAACCAAGAAATCAGAGAACTTTAACAGATCTTCACGAGGATTTTTTTTTTATTGCAATTCCTGAGCTACTGGCTGCTTTGTCTTTCTCTCGTTCTTTGCTCTGTGTGTGTGTGCGCGCATTTAATATATTATATATATATGCATTTTTTTTTTAACAAAGTCTCACTTCGTAGCCCTTGCTGGCCTGGAACTCACAAAGATCCTCCTGATTCTGCCTCAGCTAGGATTAAAGCAGTGCACCACCACAGCCAGGACTTGAAAACCAGAAAGGACAGAGAAAGAGAGAGAGAGAGAGAGAGAGAGAGAGAGAGAGAGAGAGAGAGAGAGAGAGAGAGAAAGGTTGTGGGGACGCACACCTTTAATCCCAGCACTCTGGAGGCAGAGGCAGGTGGATCTCTGTGAGTTCAAGGCAGCCTGGTCTACAGATTGAGTTCCAGGACAGACTCCAAAGATACACAGAGAAATGCTGTCTCCAAAAACAGAGTGAGAGAGAGAGAGAGAGAGAGAGAGAGAGAGAGAGAGAGAGAGAGAGAGAGAAAACAACCCTACCCAAACACCAAACATCTGGCTACATAAAGAGACATAACACAGTAACAGACACAATAACACAATCTCCACTTCTAAGGAACAGTCACCAAACCATGCAGAAGATGTGGGCAAGTCAACAGGTATAACTATAGAGCTGTTCAAGAGGAAGTGAGCAAAGAAGAAGAGGAATCTTATGCTAGGTATGAGGTTCCCATGGAAACACTCGACAGCCTGTGTGGTCCAGGTTCATCCTTTTTTTTTTTCCGTTTTTTCAAGACAGGGTTTCTCTGTATTGTTTTGGAGGTTGTCCTGGAATTCCCTCTGTAGACCAGGCTGGCCTTGAACTCACAGAGATCCACCTGCCTCTGTCTCCTGAGTGCTGGGATTAAAGATGTGCGCCACCAACACCCAGTCAGGTTCATCCATTCTTGTGTCTTTTCACTGGACTTGCACTGGTGAGATTGAATTTAAGCCACAAGAAACAGTTAATGATTACTGATAGTGAGATGAACTTTGTCCCAGTGGAGAAGATAGGTTTAGTTTTCATTCTGCACCCTTTGCTACTGTAGCATTGGTTTTTTTTTTTTTCTGTTTAATTTGTCATTGCTGTTGTTTTGCTTGAGTCAGGATCAAACAGTCTGGCTTTTAACTTATGGGCCTCCTGTCTCCACCTTCCAAGCACTAGGATGACAGGCAAGTATCACCATTCTCAATTTGTGGGTGTGCACATGTCCTGGCCTGCCTGGGGAGGTCAGAGGACAGTGGGACAGTAACTAGTTGTTCTGTCCTTTCACTATTTGGAACCTGTAGAACAAACATCACCTGGGCCTCTGGGGCCCAAGGAAACTTGGTACACACCTGCTGCTTGGTTGTACTGCTGCCCTGCCAAGGCTCAGTGGAGACCAACCAGAAAGTAGGCCTGAAGTTTCAATTTACCCTGGGGCAACACCTGACTCCAAGGGAGACCACAAACTGGGACCACCTGAGCACCACCCAGGATCAGACTATCCAAGGGGAAAATTCCTAATGTTCCAGCCATTGTAGATAAGATCACCTGATGTCCTTTAACCTAAGCACACACCTGTAGATAAATGTCAACCAGTTAGGGTCTTGAACCTTGAAAATCTTCTCACCCCCAATCTCTACTATGATGAACAACCTCCCACACCTGGGCTGGGCACTCTCTGCTCTCAACCGCTGTGTAGGACAGATGGGGAATACAAGCTCGAGCTTGAATAAAAGCTCTTTGCTTTTACATATGGGATTTGGTCTCCTCTTTGACTTTTGGGCAACTTCAAGACCTGGGATTAGGAGTTTGAAGCCATCTTGAGCTACAGAATAAGACCTCCTCTCAAAGAAAGGAAGGGAAGAAAGAAAGAAAGAAAGAAAGAAAGAAAGAAAGAAAGAAAGAAAGAAAGAAAGAAATAAAATAATCCAGGTCAGCAAGAGTTTTTTCACAGTCTAATGACCAGAGTTTGATTCCAGGAACCAACCTCATGAAAGAACCCACTCATGAAAGCTGACCTCAGATCTCCAAACACATGATATGGTAAACAAACGTGGAAATTCACACATACAAAATAAGTGTAATCTTTTTCCCCCCCTCCCCCATTAAATAAGTGTAATCTTTAAATAAAGCAAAGCTGTGGTAGCATGTGCCTTAATCTCAGGTCAGCAGATCTCTGGAGTTTGAGGTCAGCCTAGTCTACAGAGCAAGTTCCAGGACAGCCATAGCTACATAGTGAAACCCTGTCTTGGAAAAAACAAGAAAGAAAAGAAAAACCAAAAATTAAATAAACCCTCCTTTTTTAGAGAGGCATCCCAACTGACTCTATCAAAACTTTAAATGGCAGTTCCTCACGTACAAATTTATTCTGCAAGGAATTTTAAAGCAGTATATGTGGTGTTATTGCAACACTAACTAGAAACACCTGCATGCCATCATGTGGGGGGGGGGCAAGTAACAGGAAGTCTCAACAGCAATAGGTGAAATAACGACGGTGTCACTTCTCCCAGTATAAATCTGGGGCCACCTGTGCTTGGCACTGACTCTGTGACTTTTGCATCAGCCTCCGTGACATTTCTGTCCTGGACAGATAGATGGGAGGTTCTTGTTCTCTAGAAGTCAAGAGTCCAGTTGAGAAGTGCAGAGAGTGAGGGATACAGAAGATTTTCCAGTAGCCTCCCAGCCAGACCTCTCAGCCAGGGCCCAGGCACTCTGCATTCAGCGGGCCACAGCTGTGTCCTTCCCAATGAGGCTTCGAGCTCAGTTTGGGACTGGCATACAGGGGATAGGAACTGCTTCTTACCACACTTTTGTATCTGGAGTGGAGGGGCTGTGTTTGAGACTTGGTGTGAGGTAATCCAGGCTGTCCTTGAACTTCCTGCACTCCCCTGCTTCCAGTTCCCAAGTGATGAAATTACAGGTGCTCACTACCCTGCCCAGTCTGCTATATTTTTACAGGTATTTTAGTTCGTTTGATTTTTTTGTTTTTGTTTTGTTTTTCTGAGACAGTTTCTCTGTATTGTTTTGGAGGCTGTCCTGGAACTCGCTCTGTAGATCAGGCTGGCCTCAAACTCACAGAGATCTGCCTGCCTCTACCTCCCTAGTGCTGGGACTAAAAGCGTGCGCTACCTAGTTCATTTGATTTAAGACAAGTTCTTGGGTGGCTCAGACTGGTCTCCAATTCATGATTCCCCTGCTGTAGCCACACCCAAAGTGGGCATAGTCAGTGGCACAGGCATCTAAGATCTCTTCCTACAGCCTCCCCATCCACCTATTCTTAGATTCTAGGCTTTTCCCTGTTAGCCAACTTCTCATAACTTCTACGTTCAATAAACTGCATGGTTTCTGACTGAACCCACCCTGATACACAGAATGACAAGTTGCTTAGTTTAGGGATCATCTCTTAACCTTCAGCTCAAGGTACATTAATGGCTGGTGGTAGAGATCAATCTAGGCCATCTGTAGTCATTGGCTCCTGCTGGCACTGCTGGGAAAACCCATCTTCAAGTGTATTGGACTACCCATATAGTAACTCAATATCCGTGGCAGCCATAATTGCATGGGAATAACACTTGCATTCTCACAGGAGTGCTGGTTAGATTTTTGTAAATTTAACACAAGCTAAGGTCATCTTGGAAAAGGGACTGTAATTGAAGAATTGGTTTCATCCTATTGGCCTATAGGAAGGTGTGTGGAGGGTGGGGGTGTTTCTCCCTCCAGAGTGCTGAGAATAAAGGCCCCAGCTTCTCTGAACTCTGGAGCCTCCTAACTCAGGTTTTTCTGCTATTGTAGATTTTTCTTGGTTTTTGGTTTTGTTTTGAAGATGGTTTCTCTATATAGCCCTGGCTGCCCTGGAACTCACTCTATAGGCCAGGCTGAACTTGAACTCAGATCCACCTGCCTTTGACTCCTGAATGCTGGGTTTGAAGGCATGTGCTGCCACAACCAACTCTGCCTTAGTTTTTCAAGTGTTGGAATTACAGGTGTGTACCAATATGCCTAATGTCTTAAATCTGGATTTCTTTTGTTTTTAATGTTTTTCAGGATATGGTCTCATGAGTTCCACGAAGGCTTTGTGTTGTTAAAATGTCTAGGTTTGGGGCTGGAGAGATGGCTCAGAGGTTAAGAGCACTGGCTGCTCTTCCAGAGGTCCTGAGTTCAATTCCCAGCAACCACATGGTGGCTCACAACCATCTGTCATGAGACGTGGAAGGCGTGTAGGCAGAACATTGTATAATAATAAATAAAATCTTAAAAAAAATGTCTAGGTTTGCCCAGACACAGTTGTGTCAGGAGGCACAAACTGAATCAACAGTCCCACGAGTTTTATTGGTAGACAGGGAAGGAAAGGGGGGGGGTGAGGGATAACCAACCCGTGCAGAGCTGAGAGAGAGAAAAGAGGAAGACGAGAGTAAAAAGAGATCGTAAGTGGGCATGGGTCAGTCCTTTATTATTATTATTATTATTATTATTATTATTATTTTGGTTTTTCGAGACAGGGTTTCTCTGTATTGTTTTGGAGGCTGACCTGGAGACCCAGGCTGGCCTCGATTTCAGACATTCACCTGCCTCTGCCTCCCGAGTGCTGGGATTAAAGGCATGTGCCAACATGCCCAGCGGGGTCAGTCCTTTGCACCTGCGTGGAGACTGGTTCTCACAGAACTCTGGGCTGGCCAGAGTGCTGCCTGAGTGCATCCTGCCAGGTAACAGGGCAGGCCAGCGTAATGCCTAAACCTTCCACCTTGAACTCTGCGGCCCAGGGTCCTGATCCAGGGACTCTTCTTTTCTAGTCTCTCTAGTAGCTGGAACAACAACCTAGCCTAGAGTTGCAGGCCACTCTAATGTAGGGACTGAGTGATAAGCAAGGAATGCTGGGATCCGCCCTTCCCAGGAGCCTTGGTCTTACATTCCCTATGCCCACGATGAAAACCACCCAGTGGAGAGCGCAGTTTCACGTCCTAAGATCTCACGTGACAACTTAGAGCAAGTCCCAAATGAGCCCAGTCCTTCGGCCCTCTGGAGGGCCAGTGACTTAGCTTCAAAGAGGCGGGGCCTAATTTATTCAGGCTAGAAAGAGGCGGGAACTAAGTGGAGGCCAGCCCAGGGGGCGGGGCGGGGCTGTAACTCGGCCGAAAGGGACGGGAACTAGGCAGAGCCTCCCTCAGAGGGCGGAGCCTTGCCGTAGCTGAACCCGGAAGGGGCAGGGAATAGGCGGAGCCCAATCATAGGGCGGGGCCTACCTGTGTCGGCTTGAAAGTGGGGCTTCCAGGAACACTCTCCGGAAGCACCGCATTGCTGCCCCGGGAGAGGCGTTCCAGTTGTCGTTGCCGCCTTCCCAGCCTGTGCCGCGTCAGTCATGCCGGTAAGTGGCCTCGCCGCTCCACCCGTGCGAACCGTTTTCTCCGGCCCGATGCACCGCTGCTCGGCCAGACGCTGCTGTTAGGGCGCATGCCGTGGCCTGAACTGCAGTCATTCCTTAGTTTACTCTCTGCACCCGCCCTCCAGCTTCGCGACCCTCGGGTAAGCTGCAGAGAGAACTGTATTGCAGAACACAGGCCTCAGGATCACTCTAGAGAGTCAAGGGGCAGCCCCAACCTTCCCTGCACGACGGAGAAACTGAAGCCGGGAGGTAGGGCAGAGAACCCGCATCGGGACGCCGGTACCTGCCGTTTCCACGTGCATGCCCCTGCCGCCGAGCTAGCAGGTCTTCAGAGAAGTAGGTCTCTCCACTTCCCCTGCCTACACTGGCCTGCTTCCACTTCAGCCCTGGGCAACCCTGAACCGAAAGGATACTTCCTTTCCAGCCAGGAGTTCCCAAAGCTCGGTGCAGTTTCCGGAGCCGAAAGCAGCGCTTATCTTGCCTTTGAACTCACCCACTCCTATGCATGGTGACTTCTAGCCCCATTGCTTAGTTAATAAAGGTCTTTGACACATTACACAAGAAGAGAAGGAAAAGTCCAGTGTTTGTTGGAGAGTATTGTTGAGAGCTAGGTAGGTAGGATCCAGGATGAAGCCAGATCACCTGGGAAGTGCTGGGTAAAACCAGTTGTACTGGCTTGCCTTTGAGCTCTGGTTTCTGTTGAGTTCCTGAGATAATGGTCAGGGCTTCGGAGTCGGGAGCATTTATTTACCTCCTGGTGCCTCTGAACCCAGAGGTCTCCCGTGGGCATGTCTTAGCGGCTTATCTTCTGTGAGTGAACTAGAGGCGCCTTCCTGGTGCAGACTTAAACCTCTCAGGTGGCGCTTGTTCTTGCCCTTTGTCTTGAAACTTTTCCTCAAATCGCACAAAGCACAGACAAACGGCTTGATAAAATCCATCCTACCAGTCAAGCCAGTCTGCCCTGCAGTGTGAGACTCATTCATAACCCTGGGATCAGCAGTGAAGAAAAAAATAGCTTGCAGACCCCTCTATTCCGAGTCTGCCTCTGGGGACTTTGATGGGAGTGAGGCATATAGCAAGACACCTTAGTTGAAGACCAACAACTGAAGTCAGGGAGGTATTGTGCAAGTGCTGCCTCCAGTCTGGTCAGGGGAATGAGTTTTACCAAAGGTATTTGCAGACCAAAGCTTAACCCAGTCTGTGCCCTTGGCTTGCAAGCTGGGCAACTTCAGACAAAATGTTCTGTGTCTCTGTGTGTGCCTTCCATCTCCTCATCCATAAAAAGGGATTGAAAACTGACCCTGCAGGGCTGTGGTTGGTATTAACTAGAATGATGTCTTCCAAATGTAGAATACAGCCAATGACCCATGCGGTCTCCAAGGAGTGCTACCTCCTGTGTAGATGTAGGACAAGTAGGGCAGAACTGTGTGCGCAGGCTTCCGCCCCATCTTAACATGAACCTCAGTGGTTAAAAGTTTGAGTGTTGTGTACTCTGCCCAACCCAGGTCCTGTTACTCATGAGCTGTTACTCATGAGCTTCTGCTTCCTCATCCCTTGGGAACAGGGAGAGTTTCCTGGCTTATGGAATCATTGTAGCTATTAAACAAGACAGTGTACACAGCAGTTAGAAGAAGGCCCAGCACATCAGAGATACTTAGATATTAGTAATCAGGAATCCAGACACCGGTGTCCGAAGACCCAATGTTCTCTAGAAGAACAACGTGTCCTCCTCTTCCATTCCCACTCTTCCAGTTCTAGAGAGTCTGTTAAAGAACTGTACCACTTACTCTCTGAAGTAATACTATATGTAATACACAATAATACAGCACGTTGCCATACAACATTAATATATACATCAGAGGATCGATTTTGCTTGTTTTTTTTTTGTTACAGCATCTCACACTGTAACTCAGGTTGGCCCATAAGTGAATATGTAGCTCAGCTGATCTTATAGCAATCCTCCTACCTAGGCCTCCCAAATGTTGATTATAGAAATGAGTTGCCACATCTGTTTGCGATTGAATTCAGGGCCTACGAGTGCTGTGTGTGGTCTGCCACTGAGCCACAACCATTTTGTAAGAGGCAAAACCGGGTCTAGAGGCACTGGGGAGACATCCAGGGGTGGGGCAGGTTTTGAAGGTACTCTTGTGAAGACTGGATCACCCCGTCCATTAGGCAGAACTTTCTGTCATCATGTGTAAACTGCACAATTTGTAGGCAGAGGTAGGGAGCTCTGAGTTGGAATGCTGGCCTCTGACCTCTGTACTGAGAAAGACTTCCTTGTCAGGGTACTCAGTTTAGAGCTCAGATAACTGTTGACTTTAGATCCTTGGGCAGCAGTACTTACCCTCTGAAACCCCCTTCAGAGCTACTTCTCAGAGTCAGCTGGTGGGGGATGGGCACCGGGCTGTTCTAAAACCAGCAAGATTTCGCTGGAGCAAAGAAAGCCTGTCTAGAGTCTCGTGTCTTTGCACCCATGGTCACCTTAGTGATCTCCGAGCAAGAGGGAATGAATAGTTATCTTTTCAAGCTAGAAAAATACTGCAGAAAGGGGTGTAAGGGTTGTGGTAAGGATACTGTGGCAAGCCTGATAGCCTCTGACATGCACACTTATCTTACCCTGTGGCACACACTCCCACATGCAAATAAGTATAGTATACTTATTATCTTTTAGGTTCGTGTGTGCGTGCGTGCCCCATTTGTGTGCAGAGATCAGAAGAGCTTCAGATTCCCTAGAGTTGGAGTTACAGGTGGTTGTAGTTCAGGGAACCAAACTCAGGACTTGTGGAAAAGCACAAGTAGTCTTAACTACTGAGCTGTCGTCTCTCTAGCCCTATTTATTATTTTAAATATTTTCTATTTAAAATATTTGTTTTGTTTTTTGGGGGGTGGGTGGGGAGGGTGAGACAGGGTTTCTATGTGTAGCCCTGGCTGTCCTGGAACTTACTTTGTAGACCAGGCTGGCCTCAAATTCAGAGATCCATCTGCCTCTGCCTCCCAAGTGCTGGGATTGAAGGCATACACCTGGCATGTATTTGCTTGTTGGGGGGGGCACAGAGTTTCTCTGTAGCTTTGGAGGCTGTTGTGGAACTTGATCAGTAAATCAGGCTGGCCTTCAACTCATAGAGATCCAACTCTCTCTGCCTCCTGAGTGCTGGAGCTGGAGGTGTGTGCCACCACTTCCTGGCTCCAGATTTATTTTATTTTATTTTATGTATATATGTGTGTCTGTGTGGGTATGTGCACATAAGTGTAGGTGCCTGTGGAGTCCAGGAAAAGGCATCAGATCCCCCTGGAGCTAGAGTTACAGGCTGTTGCAAGGCTGCTAATATAGATGCTGGAATTCATACTTAGACTCTTTGGAAGAGCAGTATGTGTTCTTAACTGCTGAGTTATCTCTCCAGTCCCCAAATGTAATTTTCAAAAAAAGAATGTTCAATATTATGTGTTTACAACAGATGTAGCCTAATTTACTCATTTGGTAGTGCTGGAGATTGAGCTTAGGGCCTTAGGTTATGGCAGGCAAGCTCTCTGCCACTGAGCTACAACCCTTCAGAGGAAAACCACTAGCTGCTCTTGCAGAGGAGCCAAGTCCAATTCCTATCACCACAGAGCAGCTCATAGCTACCTCTAATCCAGTTCCAGGGGATGCTGCATACCTGTGTTTCTGTGCAGTCCTGCATATGCTTGGTGTGCACAAACTCATGAAGGCACACAGATACATAAAAAGAATAAATGGGTTAATTTTAAGAAGTATGCTGGATATAGTGGTGCATGACTTTAATCCCAGCACTTAAGAGGCAGAAGCAGGTAGATCTGTGGGAGTTTGTGACCAGCCTGATCTACATAGGGAGTTCAGACCAACAAGATCCTAATGCCACAAGTGGTATGTGCCCAGACATGGTGCATTAAAAACATTGCATGAAATTACCTTCATATACACATATACCTGTGTGTATAAATATGATTCATGTTTAGACTCATCCCATTCCCAAGATACCTCGTTATGTGTTTGCAAATATTCCCTAATTAGGGACATTTCTGCTCCCAAGCACTCAGTTAAGGGATGCTCAGCCTGTCCTAGAGCTATTTTGATGAGCTTCATGGGGAAGGTGGGCATTGGATTTGGGTATACTGTTGGGTATCTGTTTATACAGTACTTGGAATTCTGAGGCAGGAAGATAGTTTAAAGCCTAGGGTGGACTGCATAGTGAGTTCCAGGCTAGCCTGATCTACATTAATGAGACCCTTTTCTCAAAGCAGCACCAACAAAAAACAAAACAAAACAAAACAAAACAAAAAAAACACTACCAAAATGGGAGAGGGATAGCCGTTGTTTTGTTATTGTTTGTGGTACTATTGGTGGCTGGGGTCTGGACTGGGTGTTTCTATGCTTTTTGTGTCTCATTCAAAGAATTAAAGGTGTGTGCCACCACTGCCCAGCTGATACATCTGATTTTAATCGTATGTATACCCAATTATGCATAGGCATAAGGTGGTAAATAAAGAATTCTCTCAAAAGCTTCACTTCGAGGACAACTTGCCTCATTTTGCTTGCACTCCAAAACAGTCTAAGCCTGATCAGACCATCGCCAGTAGATCCCGGATGGTGGTTTAGGATGTTTGAATGAAAATGGGGAGATCAGGGATTGCTGAGGGGAGTAACTTGTTTCCAATGCTTAAAGCAAGTGTGGGGTCAGTCTTGGGTTGCTAATAGGTTGCTAGGTTCATGGTCAAGAGACACGTGTGTATAGCCCAAGCCATTCCTTATGCTTTACTGTCTCAGTACTGGGAAGAAAACCCCAGGGCCTTGCATATGCCAGGCAAGCAGTGTACCACTGAATTACATTCCCAGGGTCTAGACATTGTTTTTCAAAAGGAAGAGAGAAATGGAAGAAAGTAATTACTTTCACCTAGAGACACCTAGTCCCATTATCTCATTTTGTTAATACATTAGCTATCTATTCTTTAATACTTATCCCCAAACCTAGAGTGAGTGGCTGAGCAGAGTGACTAGGCTTGGCTTAGGGTCTCAGGGAACAACAGTGCAGGCCAGAAGCTTGCCCAGGCTGGTGTTCTCCTTGACTTTGACCTTGGAGACTTTGTTTTTCACCAGGTGGATGGTTTGAATAGTAAAGTGTCCTTTAATATAGCAGCCAGCTGGCTCTAGCATGACCCAAGAAGGGAGCATGGCAGAAGCTGGCATTGTGACCAGCTTAGTCACATACGGTGCTTCAGCCTCATGTTGAGTACACACAGGCTCACACTGCGATGTTATAGAGTAAACTCTCAAGGGTGTAAACACAAGGAGGCAGAGAAGATGGAGTGGAGGTCATGGTGGAGGCTGGCTGTCATATCAAACCCTGTGTTTGTCTCAATCTCCAGCCCGGAGAAGGGACTGGTACCCCATGAGTTAAGCTACTGAGGTCAGACAACTTGCAAGTGTTGGAGTCCAGATGTTGTCATTTCCAGATATTGTGAAGGAAGGGATTATTGGCACAGCTCTCTGAAAAAAACAGCCAGAGACCCAGAAGTTGGCCAGCAATGTTGCTCATCGACTCACTCCCCTGTACCTGGTGCTGTTCCCAGTATTTGGGGCACAACAGTGAATATTTGTGCTTGAACAGCACAGTCTTGTGGACCCTTACCTGCCTTGACTTGTTAGATATCTTGGAGATCCTAGAACCTTAGGAACCTGGGATCCCTTCCCATCTGCCTCCAGTGTGCCTCCAGGAAATCCTTCCGCTTCCTAGAACTTGGGTGCTGCTTTTGAGCATGAGGCCCTTCCATCAGAGCAGCGGTGGCCACATACCTGAGTAACCTGCCTGCTGGCATAATCAATGTCCCCATGCAGGCTGCTGAGCAGACCTACAGCCATGCAGAGTCCCTGGTGACTCTGGTGTAGAAAATGTTCTGATATGGAAACAGGTCCCAGATTAGTTCTGCTGGGAGTAGGGTCACCTGTGACTGAGTCCCCTGGTCCTGCGGCAAAGCCCACAGCTCAGTCACCAAGCAGTAACCTCGTGGGAGGACAGGAAAGGAGCTTCTCCCATAGACCTGGATCTGTTCATCCTGTACCAGACCTTGCAAAGGGCATCATGGAGATTGTCTCTGTTGGTACAGCCTGTGACACACAGCATCCCTGCATTCCCTCTCTCATCTGTTGACTAGACCGGGCTCACAGAGAGGCTTCCAGTGGCATTGTGTCTACTCTCTCTGCGCCCTGACAGCCCCTGACTAGCCCCCTCAGACAATGTATGGGTCACTGTGGCCTGGCTTATACTCTCCCTTTCTTGCAGAAGCACGAGTTCTCCGTGGATATGAACTGTGAAGGATGTGCTGAAGCCGTCTCCCGAGTCCTCAACAAGCTGGGAGGTGAGCAGCTCTCCACTGGAGAGAGGATGGGAGATGGTTACATGGGAGTTCTGTTCAGATACGTGAGGCCTACAAGGATCGACTGCAGGTCAGCTGGTACCGAAGTGTGTGGAGGGCCTGGCGCGCACCTTGGCCTCTGCTCTTTGGCTTATGTGGAGATGTCTTGCATCTCGCCACAGCCACTTCAGGTTTCTTTCATTCACTACACTCCTCCCCTCCTAGTTTATCTTCTAAGACAAAGTCTTGCTAAGTAGGCCTGGCCGTCCTGGAATGCACCCTGTAGACGAGGCTGCTCCGAAGTTTGTGATAACCCTGCCTCTGCCTTCTAAATGCTGGAATTGCAGACATGTGCCATCATATGTTTACAACTCCATTTTGTTCATTCTTTCTCCTCTCCCCCTCCTCTCCCCTCCTCCCTCTCCTCTCCTCTTCAAGGTCTCCGTGGAACCCAGGCTGGTGGTCATCCAACCTCTGCTTGAGAAGCAGGCACATACCACCAATGAGCAGCGACTGCCTTCCTTTTATGAAGGCAGGAACTGTTCAGAGTTCAGGGACTTGACTGGATTCACAAAGCCAGCAGGGCAGAGCTGGGATTTGGCTGCAGCATCCAGCTGCAGAGCCCTAGAGGTGTTAGTATGTTGGTGATCTCCAGTATGATACCATATACAGATTAACAACAGCCAGGCCTGGAGATGCATGCCAGTAACCCAGAAGCCCCGGATGATCAAACGTTTAAGGCCAGCCTGAACAATTTAGGGAGACCTTGTCTCAAAGTAAAAACGACCAAAGAGAAAGCCGGGCGTTGGTGGTGCACACCTTTAATCCCAGTTCTCGGGAGGCAGAGGCAGGTGGATCTCTGAGTTTGAGGCCAGCCTGGTCTACAGAGCGAGTTCCAGGACAGCCTCCAAAACAATACAGAGAAACCCTGTCTCAAAACAAACAAAAATTACCAAAGAGACGGGGAGAAGGGGGTAATAGCTCAGAAATCAAGTGCTTGCATAGCAAAGGCATTCTAGATCCAATCCACAGTACTACAATAAAATAAAAATAGTAAGTTTATAAAAGCAAAGCAAAGTTGGGTGTGGCAGCTCCCACCTGTAATCCCAGCAATTGGGAGGCCGAGACAAACTAGGCATTGCCATGGATTTGAGGCCAGCCTGGACTACAGAGTGGTACCCTATCTATCTCCACAGATCATAAATAAAATCTAGGGTAACAATACCACTGCATGTTGAGACTGCCTACACAGAGTGAGACTTTACAAGGTGGAGAGGGACTGATGACATCAGTGCCCAAGGGGAGTGCCTTGCCCAAGTCCCACAATGAGAGTGAGTCATTGACACAGTGAGTCGATTCTGAGCTTTGTGAAGTGGAATATCTCCTTTTTTGTTTTTGTTTTTAAGACAGGGTCTCCCATTGTAGTCCTGGCTGGCCTAGAACTCACCATGAGTATCCCAAGGTAGGCTTCAGACTTTCAACAGTCCTCTTGCCTCAGAACTCAGTCATGAGTTCTGGGATTATAGGCGTGAGCCAGCACACCCAGCTACACTAAGATATCTGTTCACGAGAATCTGCAACACTGAAGAGAACCTGGCTGATGACTTCCACAAGGCCATGGGCTTCCCTCTCCTGGGTTTGGGCATCCCCTGTATGATCTGAGAATGTCAGTCTATATCTGCATATGCTGGAGACACTTCAGAGATGCAATAGGGTAAGTTGAAGAGATGGCTAAATGGTTAAGAGCACTGACTGCTCTTCCAGAGGACCTGGGTTTGATTCCCACCACCTTCTTGGCAGCCAACAACTGTAACTTTTTGTTATATGTAGATTCAGAGATTGCAGCCATGGCCTGCACCACATGCTGAACAGCCCTGCTGGAGCTGAGGGGCCTTTACCTTTGATAAGCTTCTCCCTGTGCGTCCTAGTTTATGTCAGCTTGACACAAGCTGGAATGATTTGGGCAGATGGAACCTTAATTGAGAAATGCCCCCACCAGATTGGCCTGCGGGCAAGTCTGTGGTGTGTTTTCCTGATTAATGATTGATGTGGGAGGGCCTAGCTCATGAGGAGCAAAGCAAGCCAGTGAGCAGCCGAGCAGCACTCCTTCACGGCCTCTGCTTCAGTCCCTGCCCTGCTCTTTGTGATAGACTGTGATGTGTGTGGAAGTGGGAGCGAAATAAAGCCTTTCCTCCCCGAGGTATTTTTGGTCATGAGGGTTTTAGGTTTTGTTTTGGTGTTGTTGTTGTTTGTTTATGGGGACAGGGTTTCTCTGTGTAGCCTTGGCTGTCCTGGAACTCACTTTGTAGCCCAGGCTGGCCTCCAACTCAAGAGATTTGCCTGCCTCTGCCTCCCTAGTGCTGGGATTAAAGGCATGTACCATCACCGCCCTGCTGACCATCATGTTTTATCACAGCAATAGAAAGCTTAACTAATACGCTCCTCTCTTCTTGGGGACAGTAGAGCTGTTTTTGAGTGCTTAGGGCCTGGGTAGTCAGACTAAAGGCTGACTCATGCAGGAAAACACATTGAGGCTAGCCCACCCCTTTTGTGATAGCTGGGAAAGTCACTGCTTGTAATGGTCCTGACTATAGCCACCCAGGCCTTTTCATTGATACACCATTTTTTTATTGGCACACTATTCTAGAGGAGGACATTGTGGGTTTTCTTTTTTAGTGAGAATAGATATTGGACAGTAGGAAGGCAGTTTGGCAATGGCTGTTAATATCCCACATGTGCCCCAGAGTTCTACTGATTCATGGTGTAAGTATTTCAGAGGTGTGTCCAGGCGGGCTTGGGTGTGCTGGCTATAGAATGGTAACAGTATTGGGCAGGCAGAACTGATCCCCTATCCTTGGAAAGATTGAGTCAGTGGGCAGATGTGGAGACACCACGCTGGGAAGACTGGGGAGCTGTTGAAAAGCAAGGGACAAAGCCAGGTCTGTCACCACAGAAAGCTGAGACAGGAAAATCATAAGCTCAGGCCTCCCTGATGTGTAGATTGAGTTCAAGGCTGTGCTGGGTAACTTAGACTGCTCAAAATATAAAGTATAAAAAGGCCTGGGACTGAAACTCAGTGATAGTGTTTGCTTGGCATGTTTGATACCCTGGGTACCTGTAGCACAAAAAAGGGAGGGGGGGGGGACGGTTGTAGGGGAGACCAGGTCTTCAGTGATGGAAAACACATGTGAGACCCCCAGAGAGAGGGGGCGGGGTGTACAAAGCACTAGATGACACAGTGGGCTAAGGGTGCTTGCTGCCAAACCTGTTTGAACTCCCAGGACCCACAGAGGAGAGAACTGTCTCCAAGTTGTCCTCTGACCTTCACACACTCATTTTCTCTCTCACCCACGCACACATGCACACACTCGACACATGCTCATTCACCTCACCCACACCCACTAACACATACTCTAAGTTATGCTCACTCTTATCCTCACACACACTCACCCTCTCACACACTCACACACACTTGCTAACACACAGTCACGCATGCTTTCACTAAAATAAATGTAATAAAAATTTGAAAGAAGGGCCTGGAGAAATAGTTGAGAGCACTTTTGTTGCTCTTGCAGAAGACCGGGGTTCAATTCTCGGCCCAATATGGAGGCTCATAACCATCTGTAACTCTAGTTCCAGGGGGTCCAAGGGATCCAGCGCTCTCTTCTGACCTCCATGGATACCATACACATGTGGTACACAGATACATGCAAGGAAGACACTAATATACATAAAAATAAGTAACCCTGGGGCTGGAGAGAGGGCTCCATGGTTAAGAGGGTATACTTCCCTTGCACAGGACCTAGCACCCACTTCTTGTGGCGCACGACCACTCACAACGCCAGGTCCCATGACCTCTGCCCTGTAGGGCACCAGCACTCATGAGCATGCCCCACCCAGAGACCCGTACACATATACGTAATTAAAAAGCATTTTAAATAAAATTATAAAAGGGAGGTGGACTCTTTATTGCTAAATTGGAAGGTTAGCTTGAGCACAGGTAAGTGAGGTAGCAATGGCAGGCTGGGGGTGGGGAGCTGGCTGGGAGGAGAGAAGGAAGGAAAAGCGAACTCAGCTGAGAAATAGCTTAGAGTGCTTGCTTAATGCTTGATGTCTTGAGTTCAATCCCTTCACGCATGCCATGCTCGTGGTGCCTGAAACAGAAAGAGCTTGCTGCTGCCCGGCTCCAGGAGAGAGGCCTGGTGTTACAGGAATACTTAAGGAGGATGACCTCTTTGTTCCAGTGAGTGGAAAGGTCCTGCCTTCCCCTCCCACATCCCAGTTTCCTTCTTCCTGCAGGAGTGAAGTTCAACATTGACTTGCCCAACAGGAAGGTCTACATTGAGTCTGATCACAGCACTGACACCCTGCTGACAACCCTCACCAAAACAGGGAAGGCTGTCCTGTACATTGGCCCTAAGTAGCCAGGACCTGGTGAGTCCCTCTGGATGTACTGAAGGGGTAGCTGAGTGAGATTCCAGCCTTTCTTGCACAAGTCTGTTGCTTCTCCAGGGGTCCCGTGGGTTGCAAATCCCTCATCTGAAAGGCGTGGGTCCAGAAGCAATTCAGATTGCAATTTCTCTGGAGTTTGGAATCTTCACCTAAACGTACCCAAAGGGCATCCATAATAGAAAAAACTCTACTAAATATTTTTGTCATCCAGTTGGCATTCAGGAAGTTCTCATTTTGGAGCACACAGCAATTGGGGTTCATGGATTCAAGGTGTTTAGCCTGAACTTGGGCTTCCTAAGTGAGGTAGGAGGGGACCCAGAAGTGTTCAACCTACTGCCCACCTCTAGAAGGGTCACAAGTAAGTCATCATTGTCCACTACAAACCAGAAGCTCAGGCATCTTGATGGCCACCAGTGAATAGACAGAGTTCCATGTTATGTCCCCGGGGCTCCTTTTAGGACTTGAGAGGCACCTTGCCTGGTCAGCAGGGTCTAAGTTTAGGGTATCTGACCTTCTTGGAATGGTGAACCTCTTGATTTGGTGAAGTGACTGTCCCTTCACAGTTGACACATGTGTCCTGAGCCTTGCACTCCTGTGCAAGAGTTCATGCACACCCTGCCCTTTCCTTCTGCTTGGTGCTGGCTGCCCCTCTAGCCCAGCCTGGTGGCAGAGTCAATGACCCATCTAAGCTGGCTTCCTTCCATTTTATGGGTCCCAGGGAGGTAGGAAATGGCCCTGTGCCGGTGCCCTTCCCTCAAGAAGCAGGACAGACCTCACCTGGCCCACTGTGCCCAACAGTCTTAACTTCCTCTGCATTGCATCTAACCCATAAATTATGATGGCCACTTCTTTGGTTTGTATCCTCTTGGAATTGAGAAAAATGAGACCTGGTGAAGGGACCTGACCAAAGTCTAGGCAGAGGCTGGAACGAGCAAGGCCTCCTGTGTGAGCATTCCCAAGTGATGGTTAAAGTATCACTGACCCTACAAGTGACTCATGAGAGCCCCTAGCAGAAGCCAGCTGTAACCACCTGGGGGTGGGAGGTCCCCTTTGAGTAGTGTCTCCTCCTTCCTCAAATGTGAGCATTTGGAACCTAAGCTGTGTGCTCTATGTATATGGTGACAACCCAGCAAATCAAAAGACATGGACTAGTAAGTTAACCAGAGGCTAAGGCAGGAGAGGAGGAGCAGGAAGTCAAGGCTAATGTGGGTTACAGAGAGACATCCTGTCTCAAAATAATATAATAATAGTAATAATAATAATAATAATAATAATAATAATAATAATAATAATAATAATAATGCCAGAAAGATGGTTCAGCAGATGAAGGCACCTGTTGCCAAGCCTGACAACCTGAATTCAATCTCCAGGACCCACATGGTGGAGAGAACTGAATCTCCCAGATTGTCTTATCTCCACACAGGCGCATTCAACACATACTCACACACACTAAGATTAGACAGACAGACAGACAGGTTCCCCATGTCTCTTCTGGCCCTGGATTTGCTCCAAGGCCAGGGATGAGCCATCGTGAAGAGCAAGGAGTCTGGGGTTCAGGTGTCGGCTCTGCTCTCGGTCCAGACATTTTTATCTGCCTGAGACTTGGTCTTTGAAGTGGGTGAACCCCTCCTGTCGTCCCACTGCCCTTTCGGGTCCCTGTGCAGCCTCTTTAAGGTTTGTCTTCTCCAGGATGATGGCACCAGCAGGTTCTGCCATGCTTAAGACCTGCACATCCAGGATGACCCCTACATCCCTGGGTTTTGTGGGTCAGGTGAGGGTGGACCACTGACTTCTCTTTCAAACAACCCTATTGTGTTTTGGACCTCCATGTAAAGTTTTTCTTTGTTTGGGTTCAGTTTGTTTTTTTAACAATCAGTTTTTGAAACAGGACCTCACTGTTGTAGCACAGACCATCTGGAATTTGCAACAATCCTGCCCTAGCCCCTCAAATGTTGTACTTACTGGCGTGAGCCCCTATGCCCAGCTTCTCCACATAAGATTGTATTTGAGGGCCAGCAAGATGGCTCATCGACACCTGTGTGCAAGCCTGGTGACTAGAGTTTGATCTCTAGAACGCAAGGAGAGAGCAAACTTGTCCTCTGACCTCCACACCTAATCAGCACCCATACCCACACCCACCGCACTAACAAAAACGTTCTGTTTCATTTTGAAAAAGAGAGATTCTGTTTGCTAAGCATGTTCTCTGTGGGGAAGGAAGAGCAGTCCGTGCCAGCCTGCAGTTTGGACACATAGTCTAGACACTGCTGACAGCAAGCAGTGTGGCTCTCCTAGCTTCGCTTGGTGGCTTTCGTCAGCAAGGTGAAAATGGAGTTGACATGATGTAGTTAGCTGTGTTCAGGGTGCCATTCGTTAGAGCTGTGTGCATTCCCGGTGGAGCACAGTCACACTGGTCACACCTACTTCAGAACTTTTCATTCTGAGAAAAGCACCTCCTGTCTGTCAAGCAGTAGTTGCCCCATCGCCCTCACTGCTTCCACTGCTGATGCCCATCTGCTGCTTGCTACCCTGGACTAGCCTGGAGACTTCCTACACTGTATTTATTTGCCTGCTTATTTGAAATAGGGTAGCCTAGGTTATGCCTGAACCAAAAACTTAGTGAAAATGATCTTGAATTTCTAATCATCCTGTCTTCACCCAGGCTTGTTTTTGTTTGTTGTGTTATTGTTTTAAGGTTTCATGTAGCTCAGGGCTGGCCTTGAACTCCTGATCCTCCTGCTTCTACCTCCACCGTGTTGGTATTACAAAAGTTTGCCATCAGGCTCAGTTCTCTGACTTTTTATAGTGGGAGGTGTCAGACATGTATAAGCACTATATAGGAGTCTGGGTGAGAAGATAGAGCAGAGTTAGCAGATCTAGTTACTTTGTAACCTACAAAATTTCACCAGGGCAGCACTGATCACCATGGGCAGTACAGAGAGGAATGGGACTGAGATGCTATGTTTCCTATTCACAGTAGGTGGCGCCATTGATCCATCTCATTTTCCCTCTCTCCTAGGCTGTTGATCTGGTCTCCTGGCAGATTTGGAATGTCAACTTCTCTGTCCAGCTCAGCCATGCCCAGACAGGCCCTCCCTTGCGGGCTCCCTGCCAGCTTCCTTGCAATAAAGTCAAGCTGCATTTGTTGAAAAAGTGTCTGTTGTGTGTTCTTAGTACTGCTTGCTCACCTACAAGCTGCTGTTGTGTTTGCCTATGTTTCTAGAACCTCCCACTAGCAGTCACATCTCCTGTCCACTCCCTGCTGTGTGATCTTGAGCAGTCCACTGCCCTCTCTGGGCCTTTCTGTAATGGGGATATCATTAGACCAGATCAGTGAATTTTCTTCTCACTATGTAGACACCATATTTGAAAAGCTATCAAGTGACTTGCGTTTAAGAAATGAAACTCTGAAACAGTTAGATGGGAAGCTGCTGAAGAAAGGCTGCCCCAGTAGGGTTTGGCTCTAACACCTCCCAGCTGGTCTACTTAACCTCTCAGTGCTCAAAGCCTGGGAGAGGACCGCACTTCTGGCAAATGACTGTGATGGTTGTAGTGACAAAATGGACAAATTAATGTGAACTGTTTGGAGTAGAGAAATCCTCTGGCAAGCATCCACTGCGTACTAACTTTTATGTATTTCAAGGGTCATGGATGGAGGCATGTCAGATCGTCCCCCTTAAAGGGCACTGCCTTTAAAGAGCTGCTTGGTGAAGCGAGGGAGTGTTTTAGTTTGTGTAGCTTTAAGGAAAAAAAGGGTGTTACATTGCTGTGAAGCAGGGAACCAGAGAGACGTCAACATGGACCCCAAGACCATGCAGGACACACTTGGTGTCTGGGGTGTCTCTTGAACATGCCGATTTCAGACCATGGGAAGAGTTGATCTGGACAAAGCCATTGCCTCATGACCCAGACCTGGGTGGGGGAGCTGGAAAGAGGAAACCACACCTCACAAAAGACGTGGCATCTTTTACTGAGCTACACTGGCCAGAATTCCATTCTCCCAAGCCAGAGGAAAACCTAGTGGCTTTCTGCAAGTCACCACTGTGCATAGGCGGGGTTGTAACACATGTTTGTTGGTTCACTTGTCTTTGTAAGACCGGGCATGGCTATGAAGCCCAGGCTGTCCTCGAACTCAGAGAATCACCTGCCTCTGCCTCCCAAGTGCTTGGATTAATGGCATGCACCACTATGCCTAACCTTAAGATTTATTTATAAGTTTGTATGTATCTTTGAGTTCGTTCAGGTACCTGAGGACACCAGAAGAGGACATTCGATCCCTTGGAGATACAGGCAGTTGTGAGATCCCTAAAGGAGGCTGAATGTGAACCCTCTGGCATTTACTGGGCACTCAATACTGCTGGACCTGGGACAAGATTAGCTCTGCCCTTAGCCAGCCGTGGCCTTGGACTAGTCAGATAATCTCTCCCAGGGGAAGTTTCTTCACCTGGACAATCACAGTGCCTTCACTCTAGTGAATTTGGTAGCCAGAACTAAGACATCCTTTCACTCCCTAGCAGAGGCACTAGCCTAATGTGCTGCAACACAGCGCTGATCCAGTGTTCTGACAGTGAAGGCAGGACCAGGAGCGCAGGGCCGGCCTCATACAGAGTTTGAGGCTGCCTACCAACCAAGTCTCAGGCCTTTGTGGTCCCTTAGGGCCCAAGGGCTGCTTCTTCCCAAGCCTCCTGTAGGTGTTTTTAACCACTAGATGGCAGTGTGCATTGGTAACTTGAAGGACAAAATTAAGGAAGCACTGATCCCAACTAGAATAGAAGAGGCAAAAGAACCTCCAAGGAGCCCCTCGCCCTAAGAAGCACCACTATTCAAGCCTGGTGTTTCCAATGGACTAGGAAGCCTCCAGATCAACCCAAAATGGAATCCACCCCAAGTTTGATGTCTTATGTCTTTCTCAATTATCATCATCTGAGACAAGGTCTCTACTGAACCTGGAGCTTGACAACTCCAGCTAGAGTGTGTAGCCGGTGATCCGTCCCCCTTGCTAAGTCCAAGTCTTTGGTTTGGTTTGGATTTTTTTTCTTCTTTTGAGACAGGATGTTGCTATGCAGATGGTCTCAAACATCCCCAGTTGCTGTTTTTAACGTTTATTTTTAAGTGGGTGTGTATGTGTGTTGGTCTGTTTGTCTGTGGATTTGTGCCATGAGTGCAGGTCACTGTGGAAGCTAGAGGCATTGGGTCCCCTGGAGTTGGAGTTACAGGCAGTTGTGAGCCACCTGATGTGGGTACTGGGAACTGAACCCAGGTCCTTTGAAAGAGCAATATGGTCCCTTTAACCACTGAGCCATCTCTCCAGCCCCTGTTTATTTTGTTTTTGAGACATAGTTAGGGAGCACACTAATTTATGGACCTCTTGTTCAGGTGCTGGAATTGCAAGCGTGCCCCACCATGCCTGGTTTATGCAATGTTGGGGATCAAACCTAGACCTTTGTGTATTCCAACCTAACCCCAGCCTTTGTCCAGGTTCCAATTTTTCAAACTGCTCACTGTTGCCACCAAGTTTTCCTAAGGGCATAGGGAGACTCCTATAGAATAGATCTCTGAGGCTGGAGACATGATTCAGAGGTTAAAAGCACTGCTCTTTCAGAAATCCTGAGTTCAATGCCCTGCAAGCAACCACATGGTGGCTCACAACCATCTCTAGTATCTGATGCCCTCTTCTGTCATAAAGGTGTACATGCAGTTGGAGCACTCATATATAAAATGAAAAAAATAAATCTTTAAAAAATATAGAATAGAGCCGGGCAGTGATGGTACACGCCTTTAATCCCAGCACTTGAGAGGCAGAGAGGATCTCTGTGAATTCGAGACCAGCCTGGTCTACAAGAGCTAGTTCCAGGACAGCCTCCAAAGCCACAGAGAAAGAAACCCTGTCTCAAAAAACAAAATATAATTATGTATGTATGTATGTATTAGACCCTTCCAATCTGATGCACACATAACATGCTCGGGCAAAGCAAACCACCAAACCAAGGCCTTGCACTTGTGAGACAAGCACTCTTTCACCAAACTGCTTCCCCATCCCTGTTTGTGAATATGCGTGTATTATATGTGTAGTTATGCATGCCTATGAGTCCATGAAGAAGTCAGAGGAAGATGCAGGTGTCCTGCTGTATCACTCTATGCTTTTTCTCTTGAGACTGATTCTAGAGCTAGGCTGGCAGCCAGCGAAACTGAACTACCCTGTCTGTACCTCCCATAGCACTAAGGAAGATACAGTTGCATGCAACCATACCTGGCTTTCTTTATGGGTGCTGGGATTCGAACTCAGGTCCTCCTGCTTGTGCAGCAAGCACTCTTACCCACAGAACCATCTCTCCAGCCCTGAATTTTGCTTTTCAAGGAAGAATCTCACTATGTAGCCCAGGCTGGCCTCCCAATTCAAGATTCTCCTGTCTCATCCTCCCCCGTGCTGGGATTATAGATGCATGCCACTACACCCAGCTTCAATTCAGTTTTATGGATTGGATTTCCACCTGCAGCCAGTGTGTTCTGGACGTCAGCATTCACGTTATTCTGCTACTGGGTAGTTGTGGCCCGTGGAAGGTGATGGTTTCTTCTGTGAAACTGTCTCCTCATCTGTATTGCTCATCACCATAGCTCCTGGAACAGCGACCATTATCCAGGATTCTTCATGATGTCAGTTCTAGGAGGAGAGCGTTGTCTTTCAGTTGGAAAACTGAAAGTTGATAATGAGGGGAGAGAGAATGAAAAACAATGAAGCCTGGAAGGTTGTGCCTGTGCCATGTGGGAGGGGATCAGTCATTTGGGCCACCACCTCTTCATGACATCTTTAATTAGTGCCCATCTCTTACACAGCCCAAGTCTGTTATTTCTTGGGAGTGTCCATCAGGGCTGCTTTTAGAATTCTGTGTTTTTGGTGGCTGTGTCCACTTAGTTTACATAAGTGAATCAAGTTTACTTAATCTCTTGGTTTAAACTTTATCATCTGTGTGAGTGTGCGTGTGTGCGCGTGAGTGATTGTGTATGAGTGCATGAGTGTGTGTGAGTTTGTGTGTAAGTTGGTGAGTGTTCGGGGTGCCAGAAATGGGGATGGCGGAAGTGGTCATGTATCCCTGCTTCTATTGAGTGGTCCCCCAGTCTTGCCTGGTGTGATGCCCCTGAGAAATAAAGCTTGGAGCACTCGTCCTGCTCTGGGCAGCTTGGGAAAGGTTCCTGTGTAAAGTCTAACCTTACCTTCAGCCTTCCTCATGTCTAGGGCTAGTAAATTGCAGCACATGAGACATTAGCCTAGCTCTTCCCAGTGGTGGTGCCACAGCGGGGGTCCTTTCTTTCTCCTCTCTGCCACCCTCTCCAACTTCTGTCCCCATAAATATCCCAGATCAAACAACCTTGTATTAATGGAGCCTCCGGCCAATGTTTTCTTTCTCAGTGCCTTTACCTGTTTGTGACAGGATCTCAAGTACTTCAGGCTGGCCTTGAATTTGCTTTGTAGCTAAAGGTAACCTTGAACTCCTGACCTTCTCACCTTCAGCTCCTGAGTGCTGGAATCACATGTGCGTGCCACCACACCCAGTCTTCTGGATGCCTGTTTAATAAAGGAAGCTGAGAAAAGGCGGGAGAGGCCAAAGGGGACTGAACCACACCCATGCTACCCCAGCATGCAGGGTCCGGATGTGGCTGGGTGAGAACACACTAAACCCAGGAAACTGGAGGACATTCATGGGGTCATGGTGGGGGTTCCCTGTCTATCTTATCCTGGCACTGTGGTTCCAGGTGGAGCAGATAACCCCAGAAAGTCCCCAGCCTTGGAGGTACTCTACCAAAATCAGCTTCTGGGTTCTACCATTGAGAGCGCATCCCATGGCTTTCTACTGCAAGGTCACTGACATCCCACTCTGGGCCTGGCTCCTCCTCTGCCCTCAGTCCAGGCTCAATTTGGAAATAGCCCTCCCGGAGGCAGCTGTTTGTGGCCACATGACTGCCATTTTACCTAAACAGAAGCTGTGGTCCTTATGCATGCCCAGTAATTAGAGGGCCCCAAAGCCGGAGATGGCAAGGGGAGGCAGGAAGGAGAGGTTGGAAGACTAGGAGATGAGCAGCCTGAGGTCCGTAGAGTGCCACACCCCTCTGCGGGACTAAGACCCTCCCAATGCCACCTCAGCGTCTGCTGCAGGCCAAACCTCCTGTGGTGGCAGGTGCTCCAGGCCTTCTGGACCTGGACGGAGCTGCACTGAACCAGTGGCTTTCCCCAGTCGGCCTTCTTGCTGTCCCAGTTCCAGCCGGGGGACACGCTACCTCTTCTCATTGATGCCCTGGCAGTTTGACACCGGATCTCATGTAGCTCAGGTTGGCCTAGAATTTCTGATCCTCCTGGTCCATGTCCTGAGTGTTTGGGATCGCAGGCCTGCATCGCCATGCCCAGTTTATACAGCACTGGTGGTGAAACCCAGGGCTTCCTTCGGGCTGGCACCTCAAGCACTCTGCCACCTGAGCCACACCCCCCGCCCTCACTCCCCACGCTCCATGTCTCTTCTTTTTCCTTGAAGCCGTGTCTCATTACCCAGCCCACACTGGGCTTGAACTCCAGTCCTCCTGCCCTCACCACCCTCGTCTGGGGTCGCAGGTGCCTACCACATCATTAGCTCATTTGTCATTTTCTCACTTTCCTCTTTTGAAGAATACTGGTGAAGTATTTTGTAAGCAGTCTCACTAATGGGGCTGGCTAACATTCTTCCTGAATCACACTGGAGCTGAGGGAGGGCACACACCTCTTTACTGTACCGTCAGGGAGGTACCTCTTGCGTCCTGTGGCCTGGCCATGTTACCTCAGGACACTGAGATTGACTGTACCGCTCTCCTCCCCTGTAAAATGATTGCTTTTCTCGTTCCACACTCAGCTCTCAGGTAGGAAAGTCGCCTGTCCAGAATCACTTAAGGGCATGGGGACTGAGAAATGCGTTCCTTTTCCCCAGGGTGGGGGCAGGGAAAGACATTGTTTGAAAGCTGGGGTTTGTGCTTTCATGCCTGTTGGAGTGGCTGCATGGCGTTGCATTGTGATTTGTCTCACCAGCCAGTCAGTCGAGCCCAGTCGGTGAGCTCCAGTGTCCGTGAGTTGACCAGGTCTCAAAAACTATATGGGATCCTGGCCATGGTGGTGCATGCCTTCATCCCAGAACTTAGGAGGGTGAAGATAGGAGTGTGGGCCAGCCTGGGCTGTGAGTAGGAGACCCTATCTCAAAACAATTGAACATGGAGCTGGAGAGATGGCTCAGTGACTAAGAATATACTGCTCTTGTAGAGGATCCGAGTTCAGTTCCCAGCACCTCTGTGGGAGGCTCACAATGGTCTGTAACTCCAGCTCGGAAGGATTTGACATCTCTGGCCACCTCAGGCACCTGCACAAGTGTGCACATCCATACTCACATAGTTAAGATTAAAAATAAATCTTAAAAACAAGCAAACACCCCTAAAGCATACAACTGGTTCACTTACCCTTGTGACTACTCACTGGCTTATTAACGTGGTCTAAAATGAACAATCCTCTCCAAAGTAAAGTACCAGGCTATGGGTGGGGGTGCACACCTTTAGTCCCAGCACTGGGAGGTGGGGAAGGCTGGTGGATCTCTGTGAGTTCAAGAACAGCCTGGTCTACAGAGTGGGTTCTAGGCTCACTGGGAATAAATATATGGTGAGATTCTGCTGGGGAAAAAAATTAAAATATAAAGTTCTGATTGCTATTAAAGGTGACGGGGTGGCACTCATCTCTTTGCTGGAGATTTTCTCAAATTTAACATTTAATGTTCCAAGACTTTATATCCCAAGAAACCTTTGAGTTTAGAATAAAACAAGATGCTCTGTTGCCACATTTAACTATGGAATAAACGTTTGAGGAATATAAATAAAAGGTGGTCAGATCTAACAAGCCAAGCAGTGATCTTTGCCTTTGCTCCAAAATGGAACTAGAAAGCAAATATTATCCATAGAAAATGGAGATTTTTTTCCCCTAGAACATTTGCTGTTATTGTTGGGATATGACTCAGGCTTTTCGGTGACTGAACAGTAGTATTCAGTCTTGTAAGTTCACCATCGTTTTATTTAACCTAGTCCCCACAGATGGAAATTTACTTTCTTCCCAATATTTGGCCATAATTACCAAGTCTGACATAAACATCCATATTTATCTGTTCTGTAAACTGGCAAACTTGGGGTAATAATTTGTTTTGAAAACAAAGTTTTCCTACTAAAAACAAAACTTCTGGGAGTCTCTTTTCCTTCAGGTGGACCAAGGATGAGTTAACATAGGTTCCCAGCCAAGGCCCTCGGAAAGCAGCCCAGATGAGGGGAGAGGCATCCTGGGGTGCAGGAGGGAGAAAAGGCCTCCTGCTGTGGCTCCCAGACGGAGAGGGTTGTTTATCAAGGCGGGTGAGAGAGGAGCAGGCCAGACTGAGGGGTCCAATGATGACTGGGCACGACACAGAGACTGGGCCCATTCAGTCAGGCTCTAAAAGGAGCAAGGAAAGGCAGGAAAAACAAGTCCAGACACACACTGGGTGGTTGCTGGCTGGCCTGGCCTCTTGGTACACTAAGTCCATCCAATGCCAAGCAATGGGACCCAGCCAGCTCTTCCCTGGAATTCACCCCAGACTGGGTAGGTCTCAGTCAGCTCCACAGCTCCAGAGTTGCTTCCTAGGGCTATAAGGAATGAATTCTTACAGAGTTTGGGGTAGTTCAGTACTTTTCCAGAAGGATGGGAATCCTGGGCCAGGAAGGTGATTTTCCAGCCATTTGTGCACTGTGCCTTTGTGGATACATCCTTACCTACTTCAGGAGTGGCAGGACCCTATCCGTCTGTTCTGGGCAGAGTGACATTGGTGTGAAACAAGGCCTCAGTGTCAAATAGAAAAAAAAGTTTGAGAAATGTCAGGCCTGCCAAAATCAAGCAGAACTGTAATGCTGGACCTGGTGGCCCATGCCTATAATCCCAGCACTTGGGAGGCAGAGGCAGGAGAATCAGAAGTTCAAAATCATCCTAGCTCCATGGCAAGTTCAAGGCCAGCTTGGGCCACATGAGATCCTGCCTACCCACCCCCTACCAAAAAAAAAAAATCTAGAATTGTGGGAGATCCTTGCAAGGTTTCTAAATGAAAGTTCAAGGAGGAAACTGAGGCAGATTAAGACTAATATAAACCAGACAGTGGTGGATCACACCTTTAACCCCAGCACTCAGGAGGTAGCTGGATCTCTTTGAGTTTGAGAACAGCCTGGCCTACAGAGCAAGTTCCAGGACAGCCAAGGCTACACAAAGAAACCCTGCTGTTGTGTTGAAACAACAACAGCAAAAAAAAAAAAAAAAAAAAAAAGGAATGTTATTAATACCATAGACAATATGGCTGAGGTTTAGAAGCAAATTCAAGCCCACAAGGCTAACTGGGGCTGGGGGAAGGGATGGTGTCCCTTCATAAACCTTCCAGAGCATTTCATGCCACTCAGTTGGTTAGAGGTCCATAGCATTCCTTTGTTTTTAGACTGACTCCAACTCCAAGGCACCAGGAGACAATAGACAGATTGGGCCCTTTAGTTAATGGGTGTCTGTTTTACAGGACAGATGGGTGTCTCACTTGTAGCCCCTGAGTGTTAGAGTAAGCTTCCTTTGGAGACCTGAGGATAACAGACTCGGGGCCACAGCAGGGGCCACAGCGATGAGGCCAGCAAGAGAAAGAAAGAGACCTCAGTAGCTTCTAAAGCAAACCTAAAAACGGAACACACCGAAGGCCCAGCTTCATCATCAAGTGTGGTGGTGTATGCCTGCTGTCCCAGCACTCAGGGCAGCACACAGGGCGGAAACATGGGGGCAAAAGCAAGTTCCAGGCCAGAAGACCAGCCTGGGAATCATGAGACCCTGCTTGAAACAACAGCAACACACACACACACACACACACACACACACACACACACACACACACACACACTCGCGCGTGCATGCACATAAAGAAAAGAAGGAAGAGGGAAGGAGGGAGGGAGGAAGGGAGGAAGAGAATATTAAACAAAATTGTTTACTGGCAGAACTCTCAGAACCTTCAATAAGCTGCTTGTGTGAACAAATACGCATCTGAGACTTTTCAAAAAAAGAAACAGAGTGGGCACTGAAAGGATTCAGGCACTATGCTGGCCTGCCCCTGTTACCTGGGAATGCACTCAGGCAGCACTCTGGTCAGCCCAGGGTTCCATGAGTGCTAGTCTTCACGCAGGTGCAAAGGACCCCTTTAAGAGACAGACCCTGCCCACTTACACTATTTTCCCTTCCCCTTCCTCTCTCTTTCTCCCTTCGTCCCTCTCTCTTCTACCCCTTCTCGCTTCCCCCTCCCCCCACTTAATAAACTCTATGGCTACTGTATCTTCGTGTTTGTGTTCTATCTCATCCTTTTTTTTTTCCATTCAGAGTTTCTCTGTATTATTTTGGAGGCTGTCCTGTAACTCGTTCTATAGACCAGGCTGGCCTCAAACTCACAGAGATCCGCCTGCCTCTGCCTCCCAAGTGCTGGGATTAAAGGCATGCGCCTCCGGCTCATCTCGTACTTTTTAATTTAAACAAAAGAACATTTTGGTACCATGACTCGGATTCGAATCAAGGTTGACCTAACCCCCCTCTACCCCCACTCTACCAATAAACTCCACGTGGGTTTGTTGACTCGAGGTTTCTGTTTCATTACCGGTTGCTGCAGCAGAAGAACAACGGGCACCACTTGCCCAATATCTAGTCCTTGGATCCTTACAGAACACACAGTAACAAGGTCTGGCCTTGAACATCCAAGGATCTGACACAGGCAGCCCCATGGAATCTGGCCAGCGAGAGGTCTGAAGGTTGCAGCATCTGCACAGGCACAAGTGAAGTAACTGGCTTTCATTGGCACGAATCATTCATTCTCCTGAACAGAGCCAGGGCAGCCAGTGGAGCAGCTGTGGCAGGAGAGCCCAACCACCGTGACCTCTGAGGGCCCATGTGTGGCAGGCTTGGTGCATGTGGTGTGAGAGGTATCCCCCAGTCCCCTGCTGGCTTTGTAGAGATGCGAAAGACTCTCTTTTTGAGTCTGCACCCCCCTGCAGCTACAGTGCCCGGCCTCTGCTCATGGCCAGAGTCTCTGCAGCCAGCCGTTTCCCTCTGAGATCAGTGTGGGAAAAGGCAGGCTTGATGGTGGCTGAGGTCGTGGGGCCCTATGATGGAGGCTAGGCTTACAAGGCTTTCCTGGGGTCACAGGACAAGGCAAGTACTTTATATCTTCACCCCTGCTCTTGAGGTCCATTGGAAAATGGAACACGAAGGTTTCAGGGAAAACTTTGGCCCCAGATTGTTGGTTGCTCTTCAGAACACATTGTCCTGTGGACATTTATACACCGTCTTATAGAGCATGCATACATTTAATTAGTCAATTAAAAATAGACCTGGCCAAGGGTATAGGTCATTTTAGAGCACTTGCCTAGCATATATGAGAGACTGGATTTGATCCCTAGCAGCACACACACACACAGAGGGAGAGAGAGAGAGAGAGAGAGAGAGAGAGAGAGAGAGAGAGAGAGAGAGAGAGAGAGAGAGAGAGAGAGAGAGAGAGAGAGAGAGAACGAGAGCTGGCTCCACTGTGTGTAATCATTGTTTGCTACCTGGGTAAGGCAGCGCAGGCCTGTAAATCCAGCACTCAGGAGGCTGTAGCAAGAAAATCACAAGTCCAAAGCCAGATTGAGCTACACAGTGAGAAGGGTCTCAGGGAGTGGGTCAGAGCAGAAAGGGTAATAAATCATTTTTTGTGTGAAATGGGAGAGTCAGACTGTTTACTTCTTTGTCAGCTCTATGATCTGAAGAAGCTATAGGCATAGTCTTAACCAGCATTACACATATAGTAGATAAAAGTGGCTTTGGCCAAAGTGCTGTTTTTCACTTATGTGTGTAATGTATATAAGTACATGTGTGTACAGTGCATGTAGAGATCAGAGGTTAACATTAGGTGAGTTGTCTTCCTCAGTCTCTCTCAATCTTGTTTATTTTTATTTTTTTGTTTTTGAGACAGGATCTCATTATGTAGTCTTGGATGGTGTGGAACTTGCTATGTAGACCAGGCTGGCCTTGAACTCACAGAAATTCACCTGCCCCTGCTGGGATTAAAGGCACACTCCACCATGCCCAGGTCTACCTTCAGTTTTGAGACAGATCTCTCTGAACCTAGAGCTCCCTGGTCCATCTAGACTGTCTGGTCCTCAAGCCCCAGGGGTTCTCCTATCTCTACCTATCCAGAGCTGTGATTACACCTGTGCACTGCCACGCCTGGCTTTCTACATTGGTGTTGGGGATCTGGACCGTCACCTTATGTGGCAAACTCTTGACCCACTGAACTGAACTGTCTCCCAGGCCAAACAAAGTGTTCTTATGGGAAAGTTATTTCATGGTAATGTGGCAGTGTTTGCTATCCAGCCTGATTGGAGATTACTTAAGAGGAAGGAAGAAGTGTGTCTGCAGAAGTCTTTGTTCTTCCTCTTCCTCTTCCTCTTCCTCTTCCTCTTCCTCTTCCTCTTCCTCTTCCTCTTCCTCTTCTTCTTCTTCTTCTTCTTCTTCTTCTTCTTCTTCTTCTTCTTCTTCTTCTTCTTCTTCTTCTTCTTCTTCTTCTTTTGAAACAGGGTTTCCCTGTATTGTGTTTTGGAGCACTTGGGAGGCAGAGGCAGGTGGATCTCTGTGAGTTCGAGGCCAGCCTGGTCTATCAAGTGAGTTCCAGGACAGCCTCCAAAACAATACAGAGAAACCCTGTCTCAAAAAAACCAAAAAAAAGAAAAGAAAAGAAAATACAGGAGTCCTTTGTAAAGGTCAAATTAAAAGCCAGGTTAAATTCCTAACCTTTTCTAAAGTGATAGTCTTTTTTTTTTAATTGTAAAATATTTATTTTTTTGTTCTGTGCATATGAGTGTTAAGCCTTATGCATACAATGCCTTGGGAGGTCAGAAGAGAGCATCAGATCCCCTGGACCTGGAGCTACAAACAGTTGTGAACCTAACATGGGTGCTGAGAACCCAACCCCAGTACTCTGCAAGAGCAGCCAGTCTCTTAACTGCTGAGCCATCTTCTCAGCCCCACCAGTTATTTTTAAAGAATATACCCTAAGGGGCTAAAGAGATGCATTAGAAGTTAAGAGCAGGCTGGGGGGGGGATGGTGGGGGATTGTGGGAGGAGAGGAGGGAGAGGGAACTGGGATTGACATGTGAAGCAAGCTATTTAAAAATTAAAGTAATAGAAAAAAAAAAAAGAAGTTAAGAGCACTAGCTGCTTTTCCAGAGGACCTGGGTTTGATTCCCAGCACCCACATGGAAGTTCACAACCATCTGTAACTTCAGTTGTAGGAGAGTCAGTGCCCTCTTCTGGCCACTTCAAGCACTGTAAACATGGGATGCACTTATATGTGTGTATGCTAACCACTCATACACATAAAATAAAAATAAATATTTAAAAATTGTGATACTATTTCTTTTTGGGGGAAGGGCTGGGGGTTTTGTTGTTGTTTTGTTTTGCTTTTTGAGACAGGGTTTCTGTGTGTAGCCCTGGCTATCCTGAAACTTACTTTGTAGACCAAGCTGATCTCTAACTCAGAGATCCACTGCTTCTGTCTCCCAAGTGCTGGGATTAAAGGCGTGCACCATCTGTGCCCCACAGTTAGTATTTCTAAAACTTTCAAATCTTGTTACCTATATGTTTTTTTTATTATGGTAACAAAACAAATGTAGTAAGAATTTCTTTCTCTTCTTACTCTCGCTCTCTCTCCAGGATGGTGCTATGTGGCTCAAGCTAGCCTGGAATGAGAGATTCACCTGCACTCCACACCTCTGCCCTTCCCTGTCCTGCTAAGTCATGGATTCACAGGCATGGCCCCTGTGCTGCTCAGTTTTTGTCAACTTGACATGGGAAGAGAGAACGTCAGTTGGGGAATTGCCTCCACCAGTTTGACCTATGGGGCAGTTGACAGGTGTGGGAGGGCCAAGCTCACTGCGAGCAGTGTCACTTCTAGGCGAATACTCCTGGCCTGTATAAGAAGACTGAGCAAGCCGTGAAGAACAAATCAGTAAGCAGGATCCTCCATGGCCTCTTCTTCAGGTCCTGTCTCCAGGTTCTGGCCTTGCCTTCCCTAAACGGCAGATTATTACTTGGAAGTGTAAGGTGAAGCAAACACTTTCTTCCCAGGCTGCACTTGGCCAGTGTTTTATCACAGCTACAGAAAGGCAAACTAGAACAAGTGCCGTGCCCAGCCCCAGAATGTAAAGTCTTGATTGGAGACCAATCCCGATCAAACAAGGCTAACAACGGTGCAGATTCTGGGAGAGGTTAGCAGAGAGAAGTCAGTCGATAAACATAAAAGATAATTGTGTCTTTGTGATGGCTGCTGCGCAGATAATAGCTCCGGTTAGGAGAATAGAGGAGATATGTGGGGAGGGGCTGGATACTGGTGACTCTTTCCAAGATTAGGAGGAGTAAATGTTGGAGGGTACGTGGCCTACGTGTTGAGATCCTTTCTCAACAGTACAACATGTTAGCAGAGCAGGATGAGGAGAGGAAAGGGTGGCTTGTCTGTGAAGACCTAGTTAGAGGGGCAGGTAGAACCAGTGATGATGATGGGGCAGGTCGCTATGGGCTTTGAGGGCCAAGAGACAGAAGCTGTGTTTCATTCTACTGGGAGAAACAGCGGCCCGCCTCTCTGCTGAGCCCTTGGTTATTCCGGAGGCTCTCTATCCTTACTTTCTTTGACTTTGTGTCTCCCTAGCACCAGTCCCAGAAGGTCAGAGGATCTGTCCCTGCCGAGCATCTGTCTGACCATCTCTGTGTTTGCCTTCCCTGCCCCCTCCAACTTCCTTTCTGCTTTCTACATAAATGGGCAGCACCTCTGGGTGTCAGGGTCAGATGTAGAGAGTTCCACAGGCTTGGATGTAACCTACCCTCAGGAACCTTCTCCCTCTGCATCAGGAGAGCAACTTCTAAGCTAAATTTGAACTGTTATTACAGATTAACATCCCCTGCCCTTGTCTGCCACTATTTTTAATTGTTATTATATTTTAACTAAGTGTGTGTGTGTGTGTGTGTGTGTGTGTGAGAGAGAGAGAGAGAGAGAGAGAGAGAGAGAGAGAGAGAGAGAGAGAGAGATTGAGCACATACATGCTTGCTGAGTGTGCACAGGTCAGTAAACCACTTACAAGAGTTGAGTCTCTCCAACTACAGGGTCCTGGGCATTGAACTCAAGACTTTAGGCTTGACAGCAAGTGCTTTACCCACTGAGTCATCTCTCCTGCCCCAAGTTTTGCTTTTTCTGATACGATGTTGTCTTTCTCTGATAGCCTCTGTTTCCCTCACAATCTTGCTTGCTTTTTCTCTCTGATTTCTTATTCTTTTATAATTTTTTTCTTCTCTTCCCTTTCCTCCTCTTCTATTTAGAAAACTTCTTTTATAAATTTAAAAAGATCTGTTTTATTATTTTAAAAATCATATGCATATATGTGTTTCTGTGTGGGTATGTGCACCTGAGCACAGGTACTCATGGAGCCCAGAAAAGGATGTCCCTGGGCTAGAGTTCACAGGTGGCTGTGAGCTGCCTGTAGTGGGTACTTGAATTTAGCTTGAATCCTTAGCAAAAGCAGTACACACTCCTAAACCTTGAGCCATCTCTCTAACCTTTTTTTGAGACAATGTCTAACTATGGAGCCCTGGCTGGCCCAGAACTTGCTATGTAGACCAGCCTGGCCTCCAACACACAGAGATCTATCTGCTTCTGCCTCTGCAGTGCTGGGGTTACAGGGTCACACTATGTAACCCAGGCTAGCCTTGCACTTGCGGTCTTCCTGCCTCAGCCTCCTGAGTACTGAGAATGCACTGCCATGCCAGGCCTTGATCCCCAGTTTTAAAAGGGTGAAATAAGACAAGATTATATGTTGGTAAGAAATCCTACATAGAAGTATAAAGAGGGAAATTGTGCTCATCTCCACCTCTCTCCAGTCTGTTCCCTCCTTTGGGCTCTCATAACTTTCTGTGTGTGCATAGAAGTCTCAGGTCTCTGCTAGTAGCCTCCCCCTTTTTTGGTTTTTGTTTGCTTTTGAGACAGGGTTTCTCTGTGGCTTTGGAGGTTATCCTGGAACTCACTCTTATAGATCAGGTTGGTCTCAAACTCACAGAGATCCTCCTGCTTCTGCCTCCCGAGTGTTGGGATTAAAGTCGTGCACCACCATCGCCTGGTTAGTAGTCCCTTTTTGGTTGTACACATTTTGGGGAGTGGGTATGGGGAGGAGTTTGCGCCACTATGGACTGCACCTAGGACCTAATGAGTGCTAAACAAGCTCTCTTCCACCGAGCTACTCCAGCCTACTGCTAACCTTTCAACTGCACTTATTTGTATATTTATGTGTGTGGATTTGCATATATGCATGGGTATGTGTGTGTCACAGTATGCTTGAGGAAGCCAGAGGACAACTTTTGGGAGTCAGTTCCCTGCTTCTACCCTGGAGGTTCTGGGGATGGGATTCAGACCATCAAGCTGGGTGGCAAGTGGCTTTATCCATCCGGCATCCTCATCAGCCCTATTAACTTTTTTGATAGCTCTCCTCTCTCTCTCTTTCTCCCTCCTTCTTCCCTCCCTCTTCCACACCCTATCTCTCACATCTAGCTTCTGCCCTCTCACCATCACCACCCCCTTTCATCTCATCTCATGGTAGTTCTGCCTCTATTAAAATACAGGGTTTGTTTGTGTGTGTGACAGTCTGAACCATATAGTGCAGACTAGCCTTGAGTTTCTAGTCTCTTGCCTTAGGCTCTCAAGTGATAGGGGTATAGATATGGGCCATGGAAGATGGATGCTTGGCTTAATAGGGATGATTTTGCTTGTTTTTTCAGATTTTTGTTGTTGCTGTTGTTTGTTTGTTTGCTTGCTTGCTTTTGTTTTGAGGCAGGGTCTCCTGTAGTGATACTGGCCAGAGCTGAGTATAGCAAACCACACCTGCAATTCTAGCTTTTGGAGGTGGAGGCAGGAGGATCAGGTCTCAAAAACAACAACAAAAATTATTATTATTGTTACTTCTACTTCTCAAATAGAGAAGAGGAAGGAGGAGGAGGAGAAGAAGCAGCAGCTGACAGATAATACAAAGGGAATTCACAGAGATTGTGTGCAGATAGGTCTGAATGAATGGGCAAATGCTGGGAAAGGCTGCTAGGCCATATGAGATACTGATTAGTGTCCTCCAAAGAATCAGATTATGTCACTGGACAGAAATCCATGGGTTAACATGTAACTTTAGAATCGGAGTCCTAATCAATAGTAAACAGCAAACCCAGCAAAGATAACTCCTGAGCAAAGACAGTGCCTAGATGGGCTCAGGCACCACGCCCCCATCCAGTTTAGAGGTTGCTGGATAGACCTTTCGCCACTGTCACATTCTGTCTCTGTCCCTGCGATGTAGGTTATGTCTCTCTGTCTCTCAACCTCAATACATCTCAGTTTGTCTCTTCACTGTCACTTGTGGGACTCCTGTTTCTTTTCACTCTGTCTCTGCCTTGATTTAACAAATCCAACTGATGGCCTCACTCAGGGGGGTGGACTATGCCCAGGGTCTGCAGCAGGAGCTACAGGGAAATAATAAGGCTCTACCCTGCTTGCCCTGGTCTGTGTTTCTCTGCAATGTTGGAAGAAATCACAGAGAAATTCTGAGGGCCTGGAGGAGAGGAGGGTGTGGGGACGTGGCAGTGGAGAGGAGGGCCTAGGGCTACTGCAGTGGGCAGAGGCATGCTCCCAGCTTCAGCTGGCCCGAGCTGGAGATGATTTCACACTGAAAAAATGTCTGAATCAGGAGAATAACTCAACTGGGGATGGAGCTGGGGAGGCGGCTGCTCAGTAGGGAGAGGAGGGGCTGGAGACCGCAGCAGCCTGGGACCAGATGGCCTTTCTGGCTGGGATCTGTCCCAGCTCTCTGCTTTCACTCATTGTTCTGGAATCTTAGCCTGTGCTGCAAGTAAAAGGCCACTCAGGAGACCAGGATCTAGATCAGTGACAGCTTTGGGTCCTGAGATAGAGAATCCCAGAAGAGCTTAATCTCGTAGCTCTGCCAGCAGAGACAATCATTGAGCACCAAGCAAGAAATTCAGAGAGAGAGAGAGAGAGAGAGAGAGAGAGAGAGAGAGAGAGAGAGAGAGAGAGAGAGAGAGAGAGAGAGAGAGAGGGAGACAGAGCATGAGAGGGAGGGAGGGAGGGAGCCATAAGAGGAAGAAAGGTCAACATTCAATTAAGTCGTGTAACTTCGTGGTCAAAGTCTTTGTTAGCATGTTCAAAGTTCTGGATTCAATCCTCAGTCCCTTTTATAGAAAAGCATTTCTGGGATGGGTTGTGATTTGTACACCTTTGTTTTTGTCTTTGTGTGTGTGTGTGTGTGTATGTGTTTTGTTTTTGTAACTTTGGACCCTGTCCTGGAACTTGCTCAGTAGACCAGGCTGGCCTTGAACTTACAGAGGCCTGTCTCTGCCTCCCCAGAGCTTGGATTAAAGGCAAGCACCACCACCACCTGGATTGTAGCACACACCTTTGATTCCAGCATTTGGGAGGCAGAGGGAGGCAGAGGGAATCAGATCTCTGAGTTTGAAGCAAGCCTTGTCTACGTAGCAAGTTCCAGGCTACATACATAGTGAGACCTTGTCTCTAAGAAAGTAATTCCTAAGGGGTAAAGGTATTATTTCTACAGGGTTTGATTATTTTTTTCAGACAGCTTATTAGCTGGAGAACTCTTGTTTACAATTAAAAAGCAAAATGACTGGGGACACTAAAAGAAAGACAGAGCTGGGGCCACCACATTGCCCCTTGTTTCCTGCTGTTGAGAGGCTGACACGCCCATTTGTCTCCAGTATGAGCAAACTAAGGCCCGGAAGTTGGAGGTGACTTGCCCATGTCCTTGTCTGACTAGCAAGGAGTTTGGGTCTCTCAGCTTCCCATCTAGTACTCTTTTTAAAAGGTTGAGAAGACAGTCGCATATCTGAGCAGGTAAAGGCTGCCAAGGCTGATAACCTGGGTTGGATTCCTGGGACCCCCATGCTGGAAGGAGAGAACCGACTCTCACTAGTTATCCTTCTTTCTCCAAATACATGCTTTAGCACCTTCCCCCAGAAATGTAATTTTCAAAAAGTTAGAAGCAAACAGAAACCCAAGGTTGAGAAGGACAGAAGGAGGAAAGATAAGGAGGAGGGCCAGACTTGGAGCACTCTGGAGGCTGAGCAGGGAAGCAAATTCCAGGCCAGGCAGATGAGAGCCTGTGTCCAAACCATAGAAACAAACTCCAGGTACCCAGGTTAGATGCTGTCTCTTCTCTCTGAAGACAGTGGAAGGTGGGGTGGGGGGCTGGGACACAGGGTTCCCTTAGTGAAAGTAGACTCCAGTTTCTCACTGGTGGCCCCAGGGGAGTTTAGGGTTTTGTTTGAAGAGAAAACCTTTTGAGAGGGGAGAAAGGACCAGATTCTTGGTGGGAACATGGGACTTCAGGACTGAAAGTACACACTCCTGTTTACTGTTTCAGCCTGTATTGAGAGTGCTGTGGCACCCAGAGGCTTGCAGGAAGTGAGTTTTGTCTTGAGTGGTCCCTGCTCTCCTCTGGAACTTTCATATACATGGAGAGCCGGTGGGCTCAGCATCTCCATTAGCACACTCGAAATGTTTTGGGTTTTTTGTTTATTTCTTGGTCAGGAAAGGATCTGACCTTGCGGAAGACAGGGTTGGAATTCATTACATAGACTAGGCTGTTCTCAAACTTACAATCCTTCTGCCTCAGCCTCTCAATTGCTGGGATTTATAGGCAGAGGCCACCAGGCCTGGCCTCAGTTTTTTATAACAGTAAGATTTGTGTGTGTGTGTGTGTGTGTGTGTGTGTGTGTGTGTGTGTGTGTGTGTGTGTGCCACACATGCATACAGGTACCTTCAGAGACCAAAAGAACTTTGGGTCTCTGGAAGCTAGAGTTACAGGTGGTTGTGAGCCTCCTGATGTAGGGTACTGGGAACCAAACTTGGGTCCTCTACAAGAGCAGCAAGTACACCTAACCATAGAGCCATTTCTCCAGTTCCCTCAAATTTTGTTTTCAAGTAGGAAAATCACTTTCAGATGTGAGATCTGAGGCAAAAAACAAAACAAAACAAAACAAAAAAACCCCACAAAACCTGATTTGTTAGTCAGGACACAGCAGTTCTCAAGTAGAAGCAGGGGGCAGATAGGGTAGAAACCTGGAAACTTGCCCCCTCCCCCAGCCCCTGGAGGCTTCCATGTTGGATCCCTAGGACTTCATAGACCCCAAGCAAGCCACTAATAAGGAATCTTAGAGCCTTTGAGGAGATCCAGGAGCCAGGAATGGAAAGTGTGGCACAACAGGACACTGTCAGCAGACAGTACCTTCCCCTGGGGGCCAGCCCGCTCTAGGGATGCAGAGTAGAGACTGAGCTAGGTCCTTCTTCTGGGGCATCTGAGATTCCCAGGAGATGCATGGAATCTCCAGGCTGCCTGTGGGTCAGGTGGCTGAGTCATGGGCTGGGTTGCCACGTCTCAGCCTGACTAGTCCTCATCATTCCTGGCTTCCCACACAGCCACTGAAACTGACAGAGGTTTGGTTTGTGGGCCATGTCAGGGCTGTGTAAAGCTGCCACGTGTCAGGGCTGGGCTGGCCGGCTTTCCTCTTCCATTCAGAAAGGAGTTCTAGGGGGTTCAGAAAATTTGTGGCTGCCTGCGAATGTTCCTGGACTTTGACCAGCAGCTAGACTATTACAGACCAGGATTGGGAAAGGCAGAACCAATCTACCACCTACCTACTTCATTCAGGCCCAGAGCAGCAGGAGATAGTACAGATAGTCAGGGCAGACTCTGTACCCTAAAGGCGTGGGGACAGACCCTGAAGGAAAATGGAAGTGTTACAGAACTGTAACTCACACCTTGAGCTCCTGTCCTTCATCTTCCTAAGTGATGGAGGGACAGGGATGCTGTACCATGCCCAGTGTTATGCAGTGCTGGAGGCTGCACTAAGGGCCTTATGACTGCTAGACATCCACTCTACCAAGTCATCAACTGCTCCGCCCCTAGGAATCTCTTGCATTCCCCGAGTGCTTGTCCAGATGTCCAGACCTACAGCAGGACCCAGATTTGGTTCCAATACTTATATCAGCTGGCTTACAACCACTTATAACCCCACCTCTAAGGGATCCAACACCCTCTTTTGGCCTCCAAGGGCATCTGTATGCAAGTGCACATAACTGAAAATTAAATCTAAAGGAAGATTATTAACATGTATGGAGCACTTATAGCATCTGACAGTGAGCCAAATGCATTTTGTGTCACCTCGTTTAATATCCACAAGAATTTCATAACAAGTGAGGGGTACAGTTTACTGAGGCTGGAGGTTAAGTAACCTGCCTCAACTTATACAGAATTCAATAACTTGTCCCAGGTCCTAGCCCAGAGCTCTCACTGCAAAGCCAGCCCTGATACCACTCTCTTGTACTGTCCTCTGTCTGCCTGGGCCAAGAGAGTCTTAGAGAACCCCAGCTTCTCTACCTACAGATCAAATCAATGCACCACTCAATGAGACCAGGAGATAAAAGTCTTTTGTGGACTGCACAGCATTGAGGGAGAGTTCCCAGCTGCCTGGGGGAGTACAGTGAGAGGAAGGAAAGGCTGAAGTCAAATTTCATCCTCCACTGTGTTTGGCCTTGCCCTGATCAGTAGCCTCCCTGCCCAGGGGACCAAGGCCTAGATGACAATGAGATCTTTGTGTCTTCTGGCCAATGGAAAGATCTGACTGAAGAAAGATGCAGTAACAAGGCAATGGGCTGAATCAGTCTCTGGTGTGCCTGGCCTTGTGAGCCCAGCAGCCTTGGCTCTGAGCCAGATACACAGAGGGCACAGCCATGAAGGCTGTTACATGATCCTGCCCCTGCATCTAGAGCAGGCCAAGCTGGCACCAGCTTAGTCTGGGCTAGGATATCGAGGCCCCAGGCTTCGTCATCCACACTGTCCCATTGATCTCATAAGCCTCTGTTTCCTAACCATTCAAGGAGAATGGGGCTGGGTTGAAGTTTGTAGATGAAGAATTTTGAGGTGAAGTAACATCATCATGGGGCCTTTACAAGATGGGGGCAGGAAGATCAAAGGGGGACAAAGAAATGGGAGTAGAAACAGAGGTGGGAGTGAGGCGCTTAGAAGGCAGAGGAAAGCGGATTTGGGGTGTAGCTCACCAGGCAGGATGCTTGCTTAGCTTACAGGAAGCCCTGGTTTCCATCTTCAGCATCATATAAAATGGGCATGGGAGCTGGAAGTCGTATCACAGGGGCATACCTAAGGCAGTGGGATAGAGGGACACACTGGAGCAGGCTGGAGGGACCTGGAGTGGGTGTTGGCTGGGAGCAAGGATCTCCAGGTCCCAACTTGTTATTTTGCAGGATGGAAAGCAGGTCCAGGGGTTGGAGAGGTGGCTCAGTAGCTAAGAGTGCTTGCTGATCTTATAAACAACTCAAGTTTAATTCCTGGCACCCATGTTGGGAAGCTCACAAGTACTGGTAACTCCAGGTCCAGGGAAATCTGACACCTTTCCCTGGTCTCTACAACACACACATCCTGCTTTGTAAGGGTGATCAGAAAATCTATGCAAAAAAACTTGGTCCAAAATAAGTGTTTAAGAAATACTATTCAAAGCCGGGCCATAGTGGCACACTCCTTTAATTCCAGCACTCTGGAGGCAGAGGCAGGCAGATCTCTGAGTTCAAGGCCAGTCTGGTCTAGAGAGTGAGTTCCAGGACAGACAGAGCTATACAAAGAAACCCTGTATGGAAAAACCACACAGACACAAAAAGAAATGTTATTCAACCGTCTATTCCAGTTCACAAATGGGAAAAAAATATAGTTCAGACTGGGAATGAGCACAAATTTACTTTGTATATTAAGGGTTTTGAGGTGTTGCAACATTAATGGAGACTTAGTGGCAGAGGGGGAGCTCAACCAGGCCTCCTATACTTCCTTCCTTTCCCATGAAGCACTGGGTGAGGCAGGAGACCCAGCCCCCATAATTCTGTCTTGATCAGGGTAATCCTTGCTGCAGGGCTCCTGTGACCCAGCATTCTTTAATGCTAAATGCAAATCCTCCCTGGAATTCTATCACTTTCTCTTTTTATTTCTTATTTATTCATTTGAGTGGTGTTGGGTGTGCTGGGATGGGGTGAACACACCACACTGGGTGAGTGAGTGATGGGTAGAGGACAACTCATATGAGTAGATTCCTTCCTTCCACTATGTGGGCTGTGGGGATGGGTCTCAGGTTGTCAGGCTTGGTGACAAACAACTTGACTTGCTGAGCCACGTGGCTAGTCTAGATTCTAGTTCTCTGTCCTCCCAGGGGCCTTGAGTAGCATTCCCACATACTCTATCCCAACCCCTGGTCCCAAACAGGTTTCCAACATTTTCATCCAAGGCTAAGTGGAAACCCAAAGCTGATACCAGGTGGAGTTCCTTTTGCTTGGATTTACCAAACTGAGACACAAGGCTGCAGTTAATTTTAGATGCTATGATGCCTAGAGCTATAGCAACCAATCCCATGAAAATAGACATCTGTCCTAAGGGCAAATCAGATGTCTGGGGAGTCTACTGGCACCCTAAATTTGGTGGCCTGAAGCTCCTGCCTATTGGGTTAAGGAGAAGACTTGGGGCCTTATACATCAAAAGGTCTTCTTAAGATTCTTCACAGACACTTTGGAGAACCCGAAGGAAGCCATGGCTCTTCTCTGTAAAAAAAAAAAAAAAAAATGCCCAGAGGATCTCTTTCCCAGGCTAGAACTCCAAGAAAGACTCCCTTCTGTTTTTGTCAGGTGAAGTAGTGGAAGGCTATTCATTTATTAAAAACAAAACAAAACTTGTGTGCTGGAGAGGTGGTTCAGAGGTTAAAACCTCTGAACTGTTCTTCCAGAGGTTCCGATAGATGATGGCTCACAACCATCTATAATGAGATCTGGTGACCTCTTCTGGATTTCAAGCATACATGCAGGCTGAATACTGTATACATAATAAATAAATAAATAAATAAAGTCTTTAAAAAAAACTAGCTAACTAAAACCCTTCAGACTGACTGGAATAATGAGGCCCCTGTTTTCCTGGACTGCTGTCAAGAGAAGGGGAAGTACATGATGACAGATAGTGACAGACATGAAAAGGAAGGGAAATTATGTTAAGGGTATCTATCCTCCTATGAGAGAGGCAAGGAGACAGTTGAGTGGTCAAGAAGGGCCTCTTTAAGGAGGTGACATTAGAATAGAGTCCAGGCTCAGGAAAATCCCGTGGACAGATGTCTCGAAGAGAAAAGAGTGAGGACCAAAGAACAGGGGATAGTGATGGCTTTGGTACCCGATGAGCTGAGGGCAAGCTACTTTGGCTGGGCCAAGCAGGCCAGGAGGAGTGTGGTGAGGACATGGCAAAAAAGGCAGAGGCCCTGGGGTGTAGAAGTTTATCCTTAGACTGTTCCCTGCCATCTCCAATTCCACATTATCCAGGTCTAATGGCTGCTTCAGTGTCTACACTTTCAGGAAGGTTCTGCCAGTCTGACCTCTGGGAGAAGCCTTAGGATCTCCATCACTGAGGATGTGATTCTGCGCGTGAGCTACATCCTTTTAGCCACACCCAAAGCTCCTGCAACATCCATGCTGCCACTCTGGAAGTAGGCAGGCACAACATACTCAGTCAAGAACTGCCACGTGGATGGTGGAGTTCATGTTCCTAGAAGAAGAACTGCGCTGAAATGATAGATTCAGCTTTCTTGGGCCACTTCTGGTCAGGTGTGTAGAAGCTGTTTGCCCTGCACGGGTCAGTGCCCTTGTTATTAAAATGCTCTCTTAGCAGCATCTAAATCAAGCTGGAAATGTAGCTTAATTGGTTGAGTGCTTGCTTGCATGCATCAATCCCTGGATTCAATCCCCAACACCATATAAACTAGTCATGATGGTACACATCTGTAATCCTGGCATTCAGGAAGTAGAGACAGGGAGATCATAAGTTCACAGTTATCCTCAGCTACATGGTGAATAAATGATCAGCCTAGGCTACATGAGACCTTGTCCAAAAACAACACCTAAATGTCAATGATGGGTTCCCCACCCACCCTGGCTATTGTTTCTGATCTATCAATATTATTGCTCTCTGTGTTTATCAGGTGCCGGATGAGGCCAGCTTCCCAGCTAAGTACCAATGCCTCATTTATCTGTGGTTGGTGCCACGAGAGCTAGAGGGAACTTTTTAGACTAAGACCTCACTCATCATCAAGGATGATGCCGCCAGCCAACGTCACCTGTGGCAGCTTGTTTTATTGGAACTGGGAAAATCCTGTGCTTGTTTTTGTCACAACTCCCCCACTCCTCCAATTGCTCTGCCTAAGTCCACAGGAGGGTTCAGTCAAGTTCACTAGCTGGCTACAAAGCTGGTTTTAGCTGTTCCTCTGAGACTCTTGGGTAATGCCTTGGACACTTTAGGCCTAGGGCCTCAGTTGGCCTCACTCTGAACAACACCATGGCTGTTCTTAGGTGACTCCTGCGGCTGTTCCAGCCCTGACCCTCATGTCTATTTAGGCAGCAGCCCCAGAACAGATGAGGCTGGTGGGGGCCAGGGTGTCTGGGTAGCACAGCCTGCCACAAGGCAAGGAAGGAAGAAAGAAAAGACAGTTAACTTTGGTTCTGGGGAGAAGGGGGAAGCAGGCCAGGGGAAGGAGGAGACAGAAGAGGAGGAGGGCCTTAGGGTGGAGGCGGAGGGTGAGACAGACCCTGCCCAGAGCTCCAAGTGGCTTCCTGCTGCTTGTCTCTTAACCTCGCCACATTCCTGCAGCCCTTCAGACCGCCAGAACTGTTCTGCCGCCTGCCTGCCTGCCTGCCATCCTGCGCCGAGGTATGCACCACCCTGTCCTTCTGTAAGCTGCGTTAGTCCCTCTGCCCTTTCACCCTTGACTAGCCTGGGGTGGGGGTGGAGGTGGTCTAGGAGGTAAGCTGAAAGGAGGTTCCCCTTCAGGGCACAGGCGGGAAGCCTGTTGCTCACTCACGGGAGAACTTGCTGTTTCTGGAGCTCTGTAGAAAATAGCCGTGATCTTGCGGGGGGAGCACTGTCTCTCTGAATGTTCTCCCGTGGCAGAGGCTGCTGCTCTGTCCTCTGTCACCCCTCGGTGGCAGTTGTCTCCTTTTCTGGGAATCTGATCCTCATTTGCCCATCACAATGGCCAACCCGGAGAGTCTGGCTGCATCCTGCTGGGTCTGGCTCTCTGTTCCAGAAGAGCAGACAGCTAGTTCTGGGTCAGAGCTCAGTTGTCCAAATGGGACGTTGCAAGAAGGATAAGCCCGTCTGTGAATAGCAAAGGCGAGCTGTTCACTTCCATCAGTCCCTCCGGGACGGCTCAGGTCCCTGGAGTCTCTGTCCACCCCCACATCACCCAGTGGCGGCAGTCAGCTCAGTCAGCCTGCGATGCTATTGTCTCCACCAGCCTGGGATTGCCATTGTTCCCATCCTAATTCTGAGAGCTGGTCATCACAGGAACCCACCAACAGTCGCTTTTACTGTACCTAGACATCTGAAAAAAAAAAAACAACAACTGATAGAATCCAGACTTAGGGAGTGAGGTGATTGGAAGAGGGAACATACGGGGTTTGGGCCCCAGGACACCTTTCAGACCTCACTGCCGAACCCTCCCAAGACTTGGACCAGCCTGTGGGATGCTTGTCTGCTCCTAGATGGTCTGTGAACTACTTCCTGTGCGGGACACCCAAGGTGACGGAGATAAGTCTCACTAAAAGGGAACAAGCATCAGGCATCTTCCCCAGGGACAGAGAGCATACCCGCAGGGGAGAGAGTGTCTCCACCGGCAGTCCTCTACGTTACGTTTCTTGAATGATCCATGCAGGTAGTCAAGTAAGATGTAGACCCTACGTGGAGTGGCAGGCTTTAGGCAGTTTGTGGAAGATCTCTCTCGGGCTTAGCCTTCCTGTCCTAAGGAAGAGGGTTAGTCCTTGGAGCACCTGAATTTCCATAAGACTTTCCAAGCCAGATCACTAATTGAGCCTATGAACTGGATTTTGAATAGTTTCAGGGCGTCTCTGGAAGTTCCTGAAAAATGTGTGCATACTGTAGTGGTGTGGTGTGTGTGTGTGTGTGTGTGTGTGTGTGTGTGTGTGTGTGTGTGTGTGTGTAAGAGATGATGCCTGTCCACAGCTTTCAGGCTCAAGATCTTCCCAGACAGATACCAGACACCCAAAACGGTGCAAGGGTGTGATGCAGAGAATTGAAACAAATTTGAATTTGCCAAGGATTAAGCCAGAAAGGAGTGGCTGGGGGAGGAGAGAGTTAACTCAACCATCAGCTGCCACATCGACAGGGCCGCACTGGGGGGAGGGGGGAGGGTGGGAGGGAAGGGAGAAGGGGGACGGCTCTGAGAAGGAGTCAGCTTTTGAAACTTTCTCCAAGCCCCACCCACTAAGAGGCTCTTCTCCCCAGTGACTCAGTGGGAGAGGAATGCGAGTTGCCACGGTAACCTTTTTTTTCCCCCTAGGGTCTCTGCCTACTGGACGGGAGGGGACTCTGGGAACGTTCAGGGACCTTCAGGTTCCAGTCCCCCCACGCCACCACCACCCCACCCCATCCCCACCCCAAATCAAGGACGGCAGCAGATTCCTGCCCTGTCCCCATCTCCCACGTCCCAGGGCCCCCAGGACTGTAATACGCCTCTAGAGCGGCCCTTTGCAGGATAAGGAGGTTGGATCTGTGCTCAGAGGTGTTGTTTGACCTTGAACTAATCTTGTCTTCTTCCTGAGCTCTGGCTTCCTCCCTATTTCGGGCAGTAACCGCAGTCTCTAGCAGAGAGTCCTGGATGGAAGGGGCTAAAGCTCGCGCTGGGAAGCGCTTTACATATCTCCCTCGCTCCTAGCCCATAGACTTTTAGCACAGATAGGATTATTCAAAGCCCCGTTTCTTCTGGCAACTCCAACATTTGTGGTCCAGCGACGTCTTAGTAATAGTGCTGATAGGAATATTTAAAAATACATTGTTTAAATTCATTTCAATTTGGGGTTGTCTTGTCAAAAGATCAGTGAGCCCTCCACTACAGAAAGTCTGGCGATTTGGGCTGGGACCAGGACTAAGTCTGAAGTGCTTGCTGGGTAAGCCTGAGGGCCTGCGTGTTGATCCTCAGCCCCCACATGGGGAGCCAGATGTGGTGGATGCCTGTCTGTAATCCCAACACTGGGGAGGTGGAGACAAGCAGATTCCTAGAGCTCACTGGCCAGTCTGTGAGAGACCCTGACTCAAAAAAATAAAGTAGGTGGGCATGGTGGCACAAGCGTTTAATCTCAGCACTAAGAGATAGAGGCAGGATCTCTGTGAGGTAGTGGCCAGCCTGGTCTATATAAGTGAGTTCTACACACACACACACACACACACACACACACACACACACACACACACACACGTTGCATACAGGAAAGAAAGGAAGGAAGGAAGGAAGGTAGAGAAGAAGAGAAAAGAGAAGAAAAGAAAAGGTGGGCATTGACCAGAAGCATGGGTTACAATCCAATGTGACATTGGGAAAGATGCTACTTAGCCGCAGTTTCCCAATCTGTCAGGCTGGGAGGATCTGCGCTCCATATCCCCTGAACCCAGTCCCAGGCCCTGAATGCCTTGGGAGGAGCAGCACCCTGCATGTTTAATAGCAGCCTCCTTTCTTGTCTTAGGAGAGGAACAAGAAAGAAGGCTCGGGTGGAACCCGCTTTGTACAGATCCTCATCCAGCTGTGGGCTCTGCAGCCCAGTGCATAGTTGGGCTTTCCAGTTCCAGCTGCAGCTTTCCATGCTGAAAATAGGCTTCAGTCAGGTGTTGGTGGCGCATACCTTTAATCCCAGCACACTGGAGGCAGAGGCAGGTGGATATCTAAGTTTTGAGGCCAGCCTGGTCTACAGAGCAAGTTCCAGGACAGCCAGAGCTACATGAGAAGCCCTGTCTTGAAGAACCAAAAAAAAAAAAAAAAAAAAAAAAAAGCTTTAAATAGCAGAGGCTGTGAGGCAAAGAATGCTTGCCTGTCGAGGCCTTTTGGGCTGGCAGATGAGTCTGGGGAGATAAACAGGTAAACACATGGGGCACAGAGTTTAAATATGTAGATACTGACTTTAATGGCTAAAAATAAGTGCAGAATGCAGTCATATCCTCACATTCTTCTCCCTGAGTGATATTCTCACTTACACACACACACACACACACACACACACACACACTCATGTACACTCTCACACACATACACCAACCACACAGGGAGAGAGATTCTCTAAGTACATCTTTAAGAAAATACTTATTTTTATTTATATGAATAAATGTGTGGCCATACATTCACATAATGTGTGTATGTAAGCACAGTGCCCGTGGGTGCCTTCAGAGGCCAGGAGGAAGGACCTAAATCCCCAGATCTAGAGTTAGAAGTGGCTGTGAGCTGCCTGATACGGGTGCTGGGAACTGAACGCGGGTCTTCCACAGAGCAGTAAGTGTTTGTAATGGCCGAGTCAGTTCTCTAGCCACCATGCCCCTCCCAAGGTATATCTTGTGAGTATGAAAACCCTGATCCTCACCTGTCAGCAGCTGCCAAGTCAGGCCATTTGTCACTTATTACAGACACACCGTCAAGGATGCAAAGGCACATGCTGTCAAATGGACTGTCAGTCATGAAAAAGACACCCCCTCTCTCTCTCCCTTCTCCCCTCTCCCCCCTCACACAGACACACACACACAGAGGGGGGCACACAAGTGCCCCCTTTATTTCTAAGATACAAAAGTTGAAACACAGAAAGGGAAAGTAACTCACTTGAGGTTATACAACAGGTTGGTGACTGAGTCCAGCCTCCAGTTCTTTGGAACCTTGTCAGGTTCTGGTCAGTTTGGAGCTAACCGTGCTCTGTAGACCCTAAATCATGCATAATACATAATTAAGAGCAATTCCTCCCTCCTTTCGTTGTTCTACGGTGGCCTGCTCTGGCCCAAGTGACTTGGTCATTAGGTCCAAGGCCCAGCAAATGTGGCTTATAAGTGGTTTCTTAGTTGCTTCCACTGGCCTCTACTTAGCCTTTAACTTAGAAGGGGAGGCTGGCACCAGCTTCCAGCCATCCCTGGGGATCAAGAAAGCTACCTTTCCCCTATAGTGTAGTGTGTGGATCCCGGCTCCCTTGGCCTCTCCTGTGACTCTAGGGACATCTGGATTGCATAGGGTCAGGACCAGGGCCAGGGAATGGTGACTTAACAGAAGCATTTTTAAAGAACAGCCACCGCCTTGGCCAGAGATGTGTTGGGCAGCAAATCAACTCTGCTTTCGCCTGCCAGGCCAGAGATATCTACTAGGGAAGCTATGAACAGAGATAGTCACTTGGTCCTTTCAGACACTGGACATAAAATCCTGGGTTAAAGGATCTCTTTGGATCATTTGTCCTACTTGTGGCACTAGGATCTCAGACATCAGTGGAACAAAACAATCACAAAAAGTTTAGATATTTCCAAATTTTTGCCTCAGAAGCCACCTTGCCCTAGGAATTTGAATGAGATATTTTCTCTCTCTAAGCCATGAGTCTAAAAGTAGAGGCATGATAAAGAACTGTCACGTGGCCCACGGTGGCAAGCTACTAGTAGTGGCTATCAAAATTCTCATGCCACTCCAGACTTGGAGGGCAAAAGATTGTATGATTGATTAGTAATGTCTGCCACGTACACAGGAGGAGTATGGGGAGATTGGTATGCCACTTATCTGCTGCCTTTAGAATCCCTTAGTCCTTTCCAGATGTTACATCTTAGATACTTTGATGTGGTTACCCCTGATGCAACAGAGATGGCTGTACATTGAGTCCCTTCCTTTTGCCTTTATTTGTTCTGGAGAGAATTGAAAACTCGGCCTGGGCTGCCAGCAGGACCCAGTCACATGGTCTGGAGGGTGCAGAGGCAGCAGGAATTCCTCCAGCCTGGTCTAGACAAAGTGAAACGTGGCATTTTAGGAGACTCTGTGGAATTTCAGCAGGGCTGTGTCCAGCCACAAACTCTGGAGCCTCCTCTGAGCTGCCAGAACCAATTCTAGGTTTTAACATCTGTAATACCCTAACTGCTTCCCATAACTTCTTCCCATCTAACAAGAAATAGACATAAAAACAAGGAATCTGGTGCAAGTGAGGAAAAGCAGCATTCCAAAATCTGCTGAGCTAACTCAGGAGTTCAGAACAGACAAAGACCTTAGGGGCTTCCTTGCCTGGCTGTTTCTAGGGGAACCTAAACTATTTCAAGGTGGCTTAGGGGGTTGGAGTATACAGTGCCCTCAGACTCCGATTCCACTCCTATCCCCCCCCACCGTGTAGATGTGTATGTGTGCACTTGTGTGTATGTGCTTGTGCTTGTAGAAGCCAGAGGTCAGCCTTAGCTGTTGTTTCTCAGTTCTGTCCACTTTGTTTTTGAGACAGGGTCTCACACTGGCCTGTATCTTACTGATTCAGCTGGCCTGGCTGGTCAGCAAGCCCCCAGATTCCTCCTGTTTCTGCCTCTCCCTAGTGCTGGGGTTACAGGCATGTGCTGCCATGCCCAGATTTTACATGAATGCAGGGATCTGAACTCAGGTCTTCATGCTTGCCATAGCAAACACTTACCAACTGAACTCCCCCTCTCCAAATCCCCATTTTTGTTTGTTTATAATTGCATGCACGGACATAGTCACATGATCCAGCGAAAGCTCTGGGCCGTTCTGGAGCAGGCTTTTTCAACAAGGCCTTCACACCGGCCGCATTTCAAGGTTCAGGCACCCCTGGGGCCCCGCCTGGTGGCGCCCAACACTCAGGAAGCAGAGGCAGGAAGATCACAAATTTGAGACCAGCTTTGGCTACATTGTGAGACCTTGTCTCAAAAAAAAACAAAACAGCCCCCCTCACACCAAAAACCCCAGAGCAACCAAACTGGGTGTGGTGATTCAGGCCGGTAATCCCAGCGTTTGGGAGGAGGTGGAAGGATCTGGCATTTGAGACCATCTTTGGCTACAGATCAAGTTCAAGGCCAGCCTAACTCCCTGAGGCCCTTAGGAAGTTTTCTGAGTCTGTGGTTCTGAGTCACACTGTCTAAAGGCCCACAGTTCTTAGATTGCCTCTGGGCTTTTATACTCAGTGGCGTCTCCCTGTCCTCAGAGAGCTCCCAGGAGCTCCGTTAGGTTTGAAGGGAAGTGAGCTGTACTTTTCCATCTCAACTCTTCCATCCAAAGAGCTAGACAAGTGACCTCTGCTTCGGGTCCTGCTGGCAGCCGGGGCTGAGTGGTCGGCTCTCTCCAGAACAAATAAAAGCAGAAGAAAGGGACCCAATGTGCAGAACAGGGGGAGGGGGCGCCAGAGTGCCATCCAGGGGTTTCTACATTTGGTGATCATCAAGCCAAGGGAAATACACCTCCACTTCCTCCCCTGCCCAGGGCATTGTTCCTGCCTACATCTCAGGCCATTTTGGCCCAAGTGGGCACCATCCTGATGACCGTCCCAGGAGCAGGTGGCTGCCAAGGGAAATATCACACAGAGTTGAGAGACCATGCTGATACCTGTCACTCATATGCTGGGCTGCTGGTGAGGGCACAGGTCTTCCTTTCTAGACTGCATTCTTCTCCTCTGTACTACGTGGCAGAAAGGTCCGCCCCAGGCCCTCCTCAGAAAGCTGGCTTGTGAAGACTCTGAAGTTATTTGTGTGTTCCCCAGCATGCTGGACCTAGGTTTGAGTGTGAAAAGTCATGGCTGTTTCTTACTGACTATAGAGTCTTAACCCTTGGCTGGGGTGACGGTTGTGCCTCTAGCTAGCTTTGAAGGGTGGACCCAGCCTCTATGGTCAGAGCTATATTATAGAACCTCAGAGATGTGTCTCATGGGCAAGCAGGGAATGTAGCTCTTCATCCAGGATAGTTAATGGGCGCCCCATCTGCTTACCCTAACATCTAGAGGAAGAGGACTCGGGTTGGTGAAGCAGCGCCAGCCAGAACTAAGATGTGAGAGTTTATATGTCGGTTTTCTCCCCACTCTCACCCAGCCTATGGCCTTAAGGCCATGAACCACTCCAGGATTTAGGTCCTGAAATAGGGCAGAGCGAGGGTGCAGGATGATGGAGGCAGGACAGTCTCTGGGTCCCAAGATCCCCTCCTTCTCCTTCTGCGCAGACGAGGCACCCAGACTCAGGAATGTCTCTCTAACTCTCTAACCTGAAAGTTATGATGTGTCTGGTCCTAGCCTGGTTACTTCTCCAGTGATTTGACTTCTCTGCTGGTGAAGCTTGGACTGGGTGACGTGTGGGCTCCTGTTGCCAGCCCCACTTTGATCTTTCCATTTTAAACAACCTTAGACAAGTCCCTCATTGATGCCCTCTCTCCTGTTCCATCTGCCCAAAGCCACACGCAGAGGATGCTGAACTCGTGTTTTCCAAATGGAGAACCAAGAAGGGAAACAAGTGAACAACTGTGAGAGGGGAAAGAATGTTCTAGAAACTGACTAAAAAAGGAAGGCTAGACCCTTCTTCCAGGCAGAGCTGTCCTGAAGCAATAACAAGTTTCCAAATCAATTCACTGACTTCTTTATAGTTTTACTTTATGCCCACACCATGAATTAGGGGGTGAGGCCCTTTCCAGCTTAGTACTCTGCTCATGCTGCCAAGGCATCTCCCGGCACTGAGATTTCCCAACTGAAAATGCCTTTAATCCCAGCTCTCAGGAGACAGAGGCAGGTAGATCTCCATGAGTTCAAGGCCAGCCTGGTCTCCAGACTGAGTTTTAGGACAGCCTGCAAAGCTACAGGGAAACTCTATCTTGTAAAATAAAAAAAATAAAGAAAAGAAAGAAAATGTCTTAGAAGAAGCTAGAATTGGTGAGGCTGATAGGGAACTCTTGGGAAACCAGATAAGGAAGGTATCTCTATTGTTCCTTTGAAAGCCCTTGAGGGGCAGAGAGAGCAGGCTTGCTTTGTGTGTCTGTAGAAGAGACAGAATAAACCACAAGCTTGAAGGAGAAGATTTAGGAAGAACTTTCTAGATCCATTTGGTAACAGAAGCCCATCTGGTTAGCCCATGGAGTCAGATGTCCCCATCACAGGTGTCTGAGTCATCAGATGAAGTCTGCTCCAAGGCCCCTTCTAGGCTGGAATGTGAGAGTTCAGAGTTTAGCATTGGGAAAGCTGTGTCAGAGCAGTGACCAAGGGGACTTTCTAGATCTTAGCTTAACACAGGGACACAACTGGGTGACTTTCCTGGAGGATCCAAAGAATGCTGTCCCTCTGGACAGAGTGGAGAAAATGAGACCTCAGGTTTCCACCACCCCAGAGCACTGGGCTTTGTTTTCAAGGGTATCTCATTGTCTCTGAGTCCCTTGAGTCCTCCCAATGCAGAGGAGGGAGTGTGGAGGGGAAGAGGAAAGGGAGGAGGGAGGAGGAAGAAGGGGGGGTGAGGGAGTAAAAGGAAAGGGGAGAGGAGGGAGGGAGGATGGAGAGCTTGAGGAAAAGGGGAAGAGTCTTAAAACAAGAGGGATCAAAGAGCCCAAACTTGACCTTTTAGCCTGTCATCTTTGTTCAATCACTTCAAAAACAAACTGAAATCAGTGTACTTAGAATGGAAACTTCATCTCATGACCATAAATAGAAGAAAAAAAAAAACAACTCTGTACCTTTATCCTCAATAGAAGGAAACTGGGAGGTGGGAAGAGCCAGGAAGCAAACAAACCAATTCCATTCACTGGCAGCTGCATAGTTAGCTTCCCTTGGTGGCCCCAGACCAGGTCTGCTTTTTGCATTAAGAAGTTGGACAATGGGTGTTGGCGGTACAAAGTTCATCTTAGCTGTAAATGAGGCTTCGTTTTCTTTCTTTCTTTCTTTCTTTTTCTTGAGACAGGGTTTCTCTGTGGCTTTGGAGACTGTTCTGGAACTAACTCTTGTAGACCAGGCTGGTCTCAAACTCACAGAGATCCCTGCCTCTGCCTCCTGAGTGCTGGGATTAAAGGCATGTGCCACCACTGTCTAGCGAAGCTTCCTTTTAACTGCCAAGAGGTTAACATAGTCTTGGTTAACATTCCAATCTAAATCACTTTTCACCTCTTAGGACCTCAGGAGGAAATCTCCCTTGCTGACCCATACATATTCTCTTCTCCCTGCAGGGCTCCCAGCACCATGAGGGCCTGGATCTTCTTTCTCATTTGCCTGGCCGGGAGGGCCTTGGCAGCCCCTGTAAGTACCCGAAGATGTTGTCTGAGTCCTAACTCATTCCACTTTCTCCCCAGTTTCTGAACATGCTCTGGTTGCTCGAGGAGACAGCAGGGCTGGGATGTGGCTCAGTTTGTAGAGTGCTTGCTTAGCATTCATGCACAAAGTCCTGGGTTCAGTCCCCAGTACAGCATAAACCCAGCCTTACGGAACAAACCTATAATTCTAGCATTTGGGAGGTAAAGGTAGAAGAATCCAGAGTTTAAGGTCATCTTCAGCTATATAGTGAGTTTGAGGGCAGCCTTGGCCACATGAGATCCTGTCTTTAAACAAAAAATAGGGTCTAGAGAGATGGTGCAGTGGTTAAGAGCACTTGGAGAGGACCCAACCCAAGTTCAATCCTTAGCACCCATATGGTGGCTTACGACCAGGGGCTCTGATGCCCTCTCCTGACCTCTTGTGGGTACCAGGCATACATAACGTATATAGATATATATGTAGGCAACACTCTCATACACATAAAATAAAATAAAGAAATCTATAAGAATTTTTTTCCTAAGTCAGCAAGGTTAGGAGAAATAATGGGAGGGAACTGTTGGGTGAAGGTTCCCAAAAAGAGAGCTCTCTGTAACCCACAGGTCAGAGCTTGCACAGTAGTTCCGGTTCCCTTTAGCAGGAACTGGCCACTTCTCTGAGGCCATCAACAGCAGGGATGAAGGCCTGCTGGAGGAAAGGGAGCTGGGGAAGAACCTAGGCCCTGGGAAAGGAACAGGTTGGCTTCTGAGTCCAGGAAGCTATTTGATTGTAAGTAACTGACCCCAGCTCAGTTGTTGGGAGCAGAGAAGATGCAGACAGAGTTCACGATATCGGAGGCTGTTGGAGGCTTGGGAACGGTCAGCCCCAATCAGATCTTAGAGTAAGACTGGAGCTGGGCAGGCTTGCTGGGAGAGGGAGAGGTTGTCATGGAATGAACCAGAAAAGACCATGACTCCAGCCTCAAGGAATGTGTTGGATGAAAAAGTAAGACAGAACAAAAAAGAAACATATTCAAAGAAAGCCAGTCTGGCCACATGAGGCCTAGCCCCCACCCCTTCTAGGGTCTTACTATATATGGTTTGCCTCCAACTCCCAATAGGAGGTTATGTGTGCCACCATGCCTGTCTAGGAACAACAGCTCCTTTCAATCCGGCATTCTCTGCCCTCTTCACTAGGGTGCAGATGGCATTGTCTGGCCAAACTTATCAGGCCGGCAGATTCTGACTGAAGACTTGGTGAGGTTACCTTTAATTATGGAAGTGATTGCAGCCAATCAGGGACCCCTACCTGCTCCTCCTGGAGTCTGAAATGTCTGGAGGGAATTCTCTAATAACAATAAAATGAAGTCACAGAAGGTGTTCATTCTGTCTGGGTCTCAGTTCCCTCATCTGTGAATTAAAGGAGTTTTCAGGCTGCATCGAGAGTTAACTATCAGAAATACTCCTGTCAGTAAAATAATGGATGGGCTAGATGATTTGGTGGAAAGCATATAAGAGCCAAGCGTGGTAGCTCAAGCTCATGATTCCAGCTCTTAGAAGGCTAAAACATAATTGGCAAGTTCAAGGCCAGCCTGGGCTCTGTAGTGAGATCTTGTCCAAATGAAAGGAAATAATGAAATGAGGGCTTGTTTCAGCAGTAGGACCGACTAAAACTGGAATGATATACAGAAGATTGTCCCAGCCCCAGTGCAGGGGACACATGAATACATAATACATGAAGTATACCATACTTAAAAAAAAAGAAATACAGAGGGGACTAGTGAGATGACAGACTGAGTTCGATCCCCAGGACCCACATGGTGGAAAGAGAGACCCGACTCCCACAAGTTATTTTACTGTGGCGTGGGTGCTCACTCCATTCCGCACATACACTTCACACATACGAATGAAATAAATGTAATGACTTTTTTTAAAAGGAAGGAATGAAGGAGAATGGAGTTGCGCTGTGTACTCCAGCCTGAGATCTCAATGTTCCCAGCCTTGTGTTCCCGGCCAGTGACACTTCAGAGAGGAAGCTGGCATTCATTGGCCTTGACCAACTCTCCGAACCCTGTTTTCCTTTGCAGCAGCAGACCGAAGCCGCTGAGGAAATAGTGGCAGAGGAGACCGTGGCAGAGGAGACCGTGGCAGAGGAGACAGGGGTGCGTATGTGGTGTGGTGTGGTGGTCACACTGACTCCCTTCTGCCGGGTGCCTTCCTTGACCCATCCAGAACGGGACACACATCCTCTCCTTGTGTGCCCATAGTCAGATACTAACCTGAGTACCCCAGACACCCCTGACTGTTTCCCAAACCTTCAGCTGAGCCCTGAAGTCGGGAGGATCCAGAAGTGTTTGTGTTTCATATTTCCTCTCTTATTACCCACAGTCTGCCCTGGGGTGAAACAAGGGACCCACACAGTTGGGCCTGGCAGGCTAAGAGGGCTTGGTATGCCTTTTGTCCTAACATCTTGGCGGCCTCTGCTTTATCTTAATGGAATTTCAGGGCTCTTGACATATTTAATATAGAATAGTCAATCGAACAAACTAATAATAAATATAGGATTCCACTTAAATTCTCCACCCTAGCGTTTACACTGTGATCTGGGCCCACTTTTCTCCTGTGTGTCCCTCACAATCTCTTATGGGTTTCAGAGGCTTCATGCAGGCCCCTTCTCTGCAACTCTCTCCTAGGTCTGGGGTGGTGCGGGAACCCCTGACCTCATTCTTTCTCTTCCATGCCCAGGTACCCGTGGGTGCCAACCCAGTCCAGGTGGAAATGGGAGAGTTTGAAGACGATGCTGAGGAAACTGTCGAGGAGGTGGTGGCTGACAGTAAGTCTCTTCCCTGTCACTTGGCATATCTGGATTGCCCTTGCCTACATGGAGGCCCAAGGATAGCCACAGGAAGTTTTCTGACCAAGGAGATGCTTTGTGGGGTCCTGGTAGCTGTGGAGGGACAGCTGGGAATCCTCAGGCCAGAGGAGTCTGGGATAGATCTATTTATAGCCAGGCAATCCAAGCTGTGAAGGGCAGAGGAAAGTCCACAGTTGAGTGTCACATTCCCACAAAGGTCATGGTCACATCTGGTCACCAAGACTCTCCCGGGGCCTCAGCTGGACTCAAACTCCTCCCAGGAGCCCATCTGAAAAGCTGATTGGTTCTTCCAATTTCCGTTTGGTCCAAGGAAACAGAGCCTGTAGGATGTAAATTCTAATGCCTGGAGTAGAGAGGGAGTGACTCAGGGCCCCAGGCTTCAACCCACTGACGTCAGTGTCTAATGGATCAAGGACATGGACTTTGGAAGTAGAGTTTCAAACAAGGTTTGAATCCTTTGAAGCAGGGCCCCAGAGAAATGGCTCAGTGGGTAAGATCACGTGCTGCACAAGCATGAAGATCCAAGTTCAAATCCCCAGCACCCACTTCAGTTTCTTGAGGGGACAGTTAAGGGTGTTTGGAGAGAGCTGGGGAACCAGGGGCTTCGGCATGGGGTCTTGAGTCATATCCTTTTCCTCTTCCATGCCCAGCCATTGTTTCCTGTAATAGCTGGGCCCATTGTCTGCTATGTGCCTGGGTTCTTCCTTTTCCTTTGTAGACACCTGATTCTATTCCATTGAACTTTATAGCTCACTGAATCCATGACAACAGTTCAATCTTCCAAGTCATTCTAGAAAGTGCTTTGGATCCAGATATGCTGCACTGTGGTTGCTCAGCAGAGAGCTGAGAATCTGGTTTGACTATTGGGGGATCTGAGGTTTCTGAGTCCCAGACTGAGGTCCAGATCTTGAACCAAGTCTCTAATACCCAGACTGAGCCAGCTGCTCCCCTAAACTCCATGACTGAGCACAGGGGTTTGGGGATGTCCAAAACTCTGCTGTTGGGAGTCCAGTACAGTCAAAAGCTGTCAACCCCAAACTCCCACCTGTATGGTGCCAGAGGATGTGCCATCCCGGTGAGCTGACACTATGTTCTGTCCTCCAGACCCCTGCCAGAATCACCATTGCAAACACGGCAAGGTGTGTGAGCTGGACGAGAGCAACACCCCCATGTGTGTGTGCCAGGACCCCACCAGCTGCCCTGCTCCCATTGGGGAGTTTGAGAAGGTAAGAGCGGGGACCTGGTTCCTAAAAAACACTGTGTGATAAACAATCTGGGGGCATGGAGGACCTAGCAGAGCAGCTCCATTCTCAGAAGTCCTCTCCACAGGACCAGCCACAACAGGAAAGTGGAGCTGAGTCATAGCTGAGTGCCTGCTTAGTCCCACCCTTCTAGCCGCTGAGGAGAATGCCAAAGAATTTACTCGTACCACCAGGCTCCAGGCTCTGTGTTGAACATAATCCCTAAGTGCTACATAATCTCAGATGGAATGCACTCTTGCTCATAATTTTATTATTTTTTCTTTTACATTTTATTTGTAATGTGTGTATGAGTGTGTGTATCTTGCATGTAGGGGTCAGAGGGCTTGCTAGGGTTGGTTTTCTTCTTCCACCATGTGAGGTCTAGGATCCCAACTTGGGTCATCAGACTTGGTGACAGGCGCCTTTACTTGTTAAGCCGTCTCATTGGCCCTGTAATGCATTCTCTGTAGTTAGCAAAGCATTGTGCCCATAGATGGGGGTCCAGGGTCTGCTTGAAGGTTGACTGCCAACCTCATCTCCATCACTTGATGGCTGTGAGATCTTAGTGAAGGTGCTGAGCATCTCTAAGTCTTAGCCCCCTCATGACTGAAAAGGGAGAGAGAATCCTGAACTAGAGTTGCTGTGCATTTGTTAAAGGATGCCAGGTAGCCAGGCGGTGTTGGCGCACAACTTTAGTCTCAGCACTTGGGAGGTAGAGGCAGGTGGTTCTCTGTGCATTTGAGGTCAGTTTGGTCTACAGAGTGAGTTCCAGGACAGCCAGGATTGTTATACAGAGAAACCCTGCCTCAAAAAACAAAAAACCAAACAAACAAACAAGCAAAAAACCAAATTTAAAAATAAAAATAAAAGAATGAAGGAATAAGACTTTAAATCAGTGATAGACACTTACCTAACACACGCAACATATTCAGGTCTGGCACTGCAAAAATGTTTTCTCCAGGGACTTATCCCATAGCTGAGTGTGGATCAATTGTAGATTCCCACTGGGAGCATGGGTACTCTGCCTAAAGCATCCTCTGCCAGTAGCCCATGTCCAGTCAACATCCTTGTCAACTAGGAAATGGTCATCAGCTGAGCTCCAGGCCAAGGCCATACCGGCCTTATGTAACAGTCTTTCTTTTCTTCCTTCCTTCACTTATTTGTTTGTGTTTGTCTGTGTGCCACATCTGTGTATGGCATGGTCTGTGTTAGTAGTCAGTTCTTTTCTTCTACCATGTGGATCCTAGAATCAAACTCAATTCAGTAAGCTTGGTGGCAAGTTTTTTGTTTTTGTTTTTTTGATGCAGGGTTTCTCTATGTAGCCTTGGCTGTCCTGGAACTTGTTTTGTAGACTAGGCTGGGCTTGACCTCACAGAGATCCACCTGCCTCCACCTCCTGAGTGCTGGGATTAAAGATGTGTGCCACCATGCCTGGCTTGGCTGTCTTTACCTCTGAGCCATCTCACCTATCCCACTGTGTCTTTCAAAAGGATAATGGCTTGCTGTGTACTTTTGTCCATGTACGCATGTCTTTTCCACAGCCCTATTTCTTCACTGTTCTTGAAGAACCTTTCATGTCTTGGTCCTGACTTGGATATGCTTCTGCTCCAGAATCATCCATAGCTCTCTTATGGTGGAACAGTGGGATCTAGAGTGACTGTCTTAGTCAGTGTTCTATTGCTATGAAGGGACATCATGACCACTGTAACTTTTTTTTTTGGTTTTTCGAGACAAGGTTTCTCTATGGCTTTTGGAGGCTGTCCTGAAACTAGCTCTTGTAGATCAGGCTGGTCTCAAACTCACAGAGATCTGGCTGCCTCTGCCTCCCAAGTGCTGGGATTAAAGGTGTGCGCTACCAACGCCCGGCCACAGTAACTCTTATAAAGGAAAACATTTAATTGGGGCTGGCTTACAGTTTCAGAGGTTTGTCCATTACCAAAAAGCACGGTGGTGTGCAGACTGACATGGTGCTGAAGAAGGAGCCGAGAGTTCTGCATATTGATCCACAGAGGGAAGAAACTGTCACACAGGGCATGGCTTGAGCATTTGAGACCTCAAAGCCTGTCCCCAAGGACCACTTCCTCCAACAAGGCTATACCTCCTCATAATGCCACTCCGTATGGGCCTACGTGGGCCATTTTCTTTCAAAACACCACAGCGGGCTTCTGCTCCTCAATCTCTAATTCACTGTGTGTGTGAGAACTTGGCTGTTTTTATTCATTGTTTGGGTTTCTGTGTACATCTCTGAAATGGGAAAGGACAGGGATACCAGGTCGGGCTATGGGACTGAAGGAGAGGTGCCCTGTGCTTGGCTAACAGGTGTGCAGCAATGACAACAAGACCTTCGACTCCTCCTGCCACTTCTTTGCTACCAAGTGCACCCTGGAGGGCACCAAGAAGGGTCACAAGCTCCACCTGGACTACATTGGGCCATGCAAGTGTGAGTGTCCTCACATCTTCTAGCCTCCTTCTCGGGGAGACAGCTCTATCATCTCACTGATGCCAGCTCTGTGACCTTGGATAAATTTCATCCCCTCTCTGAGCTTCAGTGCATCCATGCATAAAATGAATTCAGGCCGTCTTATCTCCTGGGAAGAGACAACCATCATAGGAGTTTGTTTTAGAGAAGATTGACGAAGTGCTTTCTTTTCTTTTCTTTTTCAAGTCAGGGTTTCTCTGTAGCCTTGGTTGTCCTGGTACTTGCTTTGTAGACCATGCTGGCCTTGAACTCACAGAGAGCCACCTGCCTCTGCTGCTTGAGTGCTGGGATTAAAAGCATGTACCACCACTGCCAGGCAAGGATGTTCCTTTGTAAGGCTAACTCAAGTCCTTCCTGCTTCAATACAGTAAAACCAAAACAGTGTTTGACCTGGTCCCACAGAATATTTTAAATGTCTTTCAATTTGAATGCTTTTTCAAATAGAGGAGTGCCTGGAGCTGGGGAGATGTCTCAGTGGATAAAGTAGCACACACTTGTACTCCCAGAACTGGGGAGGTAGAACCTGGAGGATCCCTGGGGCTCACCGGCCAGTCCTCCAAGCCTGGTCATTGAGCACCAGGCCACAGAGAGCATGCCTCAAAAAATAAGTCGGATGGCTCCTGAGGTGTGACATCTGAGGTTGACCTCTGGCCTCCACACATGTACACATGCATATATACCAAATAAATACATTTAAATAAAAGCACACATCTATACCAAAATAAATAAATACATTTAAAAATAGGGCACACCTGTCCTTTTCTTCTGCTGCTCTGTATTGGCACAGACCCTTAGTTCCTTATTCCATCATAGTCCTCATCCCCCTTCTTTAGAAGCCTAGGGATTTTGAAGAGGGATGTCAGCAGCTCTGACTGGCCCATTGTTAGTGACCCAAGCTGTAAATTCTTTTTTTATATATTTATCTGTTCACATATTTTATGCACGTGAGTGTTCTGTCTTCATGCATTCCAGAAGAGGGCATCAGATCCCATTACAAATGGTTGTAAGCTACCATGTGGTTGCTGGGAATTGAACTCAGGACCCCTGGAAGAGCCCTCTCTCCAGCCCCCAAGCTGCAAATTCTGCTGGCTCTGGGGTTTCCCTATCATCTGAATCCCCCCAAGCCACACCCACTGCCTATGAGACTGCATAAGCTGTGTATCTATAGCATGTTCTACATAGGGAATGTCCTACCCAATGGGCGGGGACTATGGCTAGGTGGTAGAGTTATTGTCTAGTATGCACAAGGGCCTAGATCCCATCCCCAGCTCTGCAAGCCAAACTGAACTAAAGTCAAACAAAGGAGAGCCCCTCCCCTGCCTGAGGTTTTCAGCTGAAGGAAGTAAGTGCAGGAAACAAATGTTCCAAGAGTTAGCCCTGAGCTCTTAATGATGGGCCTGGAGTATAGAAGGGAAGGTACAGATTAGAAAGCCTTAGAGCAGACAGGGTGGAGGAAGTTGGTGGGGAGACTTGAGCTGTGAGGTGAGGCATGTTCTAAGGAGCCCTTAGCAAGTGGATGCTGCTGCCTCTGAGGCCACCCATCTCCCCAGTCCAGCTCCATGTGGGGCTTTCCTCTCCAGAATGGCAGTGGTCCTAGTCTCAAAGGGGCATTCTTTGGATTCAAAGCTATGGAAGAGCACGCACCAGATCCCCCAGGTATCCATCCTAACTGGATGCAGGCTGATGTTCTGATAATCTGGCTGCAAGCAAGAGCCTTCTCTTGCGCACTGCTAAGTCCAGTGACAGGAGAGCTTGACTGAAATCTCCAGGTGTGACATTCTGGGGTTAAGAGCCCTAAAAAGGTTCTGGGTGTTGTGCATTCTTGAGCCTCCTCCCCACTGCTGTTATGTTGGACCTATGGGTAGAGGTTGTTTCAAATACCATCTAGGGTTTGGCCTCCAGTTGCTGAGATCACACCCTGCCCATCACCTAGAAAGAAGCAAGAGCATCTGGGGTGGTGGTGTGCCTCATCAGGTCAGGCGCAAGCGGGCAAGCAGTGAGGTCCTTGAGCTTTCCCATGAAGTCTTCTTATGAAGTTGTGAAGGGTTTGTCTCAGAGGGACAGAGGCACCATGGCCAAGGTTGCCCAGTGAAGTGCCTGTGGGGTGGGACAAAGCTGAGAGAGTAGCCAGCTAGTAGTATGTCTGCCCCTTGGCAGGTCCAGGTTGACTAATCTTGTCTTCTGTGTCCTAGACATCCCCGCCTGCCTGGATTCTGAGCTGACCGAGTTCCCTCTGCGCATGCGTGACTGGCTCAAAAATGTCCTGGTCACCTTGTACGAGAGAGATGAGGGCAACAACCTCCTCACTGAGAAGCAGAAGCTGCGGGTAAGTGGCTTCCTCCCAGCTTGGACCAGTGTGCCTGCTATTGACTTCTCTGAACCCTGATGATGAAGATCTAGGGCCAATTCCTAAAACCAGGCCCCAAGGTGGCCTATGCCCTACTTTGCAGGGTGCCTTCACCCTGAATTCCAGGACACAAACTTCCAGCAGCCTTTGGAGATTCTGAGACTGTCTGTAGCAGACAGATCCAAAGCACAACCCTATTTATCCCTTCTCTATCTGAGTCAACAAGCCTTCTCCTTAGTGGACATATTTAGCCCCATGGCAGAGACCTCATACTGATTTCTCAGCCTTCTTAAGTTTCCTTAGGCAGTGGTGGCATGAGTTAGGGTGCACTATGGCCTCTCCATCTAAGAACAAGTTACTGGGTCCCATCAGCGCCTCTCTCTTCCACTCACCATGGAACACGGCCTTGGCTGGCCTCTTGTCACAGATGGGAGGGGGCCTGGACCCTTGGTTACCTGATGATTCCACACCTACAGGTGAAGAAGATCCATGAGAATGAGAAGCGCCTGGAGGCTGGAGATCACCCTGTGGAGCTGCTGGCCCGAGACTTCGAGAAGAATTACAACATGTACATCTTCCCTGTCCATTGGCAATTTGGCCAGCTGGACCATCACCCCAGTGATGGGTAAGAGTTGGGGTCCTCAGGACCATAGGCTCAGTTCTTGCCTGGACTGAGGTTGGTAGGGGTACTACATGAGTCTATAAGGCCCCTCAGCAACCTTTGTTGTTCCTCAGCCCAAGACTCCAAGGTCTGCTTAGGATTAGAGCTGATGGAACAAGCATCCCGAGGAAAGATGAAGGCTCAGGAGGAAGAAAGCCCTGAGACCCTCTAACGTCAGAAGCAGGATCCATCAGTACAAGGAATGGTTCCTACACCTGTGAAGGCAGGGGCAGGGGACCTATGTGTGCAGAGAGAGAGAGTGTCTAGGAACAGATTCCAATGCGACCCAGGGCCAAGGCACAGCAGCCATGCTCGTGCCTCATTTGTGCTTGCTCCTGGTCCTTCAGCAGAATAGGGAAGCCATCCCAATGGTCCTGTCCCAGATCTAGCCTGAGGTTTAGCTCCATTGAGCCCACCTGGCCCAGAAGGTCCTAAACAGCTTCCCCGGTGCAAGTTCCTGACTTGGGTGGTGACCTGGGCATTAAGGAGACTGCAGGGAGTTCAAAGAGCAGTACCTGAGTTGACACTGTATAACACACAGACACACACACAGACACACACACAGACACACACACACACACACACACACACACACACTCTCTGCTGTCACTACTGCTGGCCTTCTTTTGCAGCTAAGAGAGTAAGAGGCACTGTTTAGCTCCCAAAGAGGTAACTCATTTGATCCTTCCTGGAACCGTCCTGTTCTTTGCTTTGAATGTCAGAAACAGGTGGTCACTCAAGGGGACAGGCAGGGCCACCCTGCTAGTATGTCTGGGAGAGATACCATGCCAGGAAGGCTCCTCTGTGAAATGATCAATGCTTGCCTCTGTGTCCGGCTGTGCTTCAGGACACTGCCCACCATGCTGGTCGACCGTTCCTCCCCTCCCCCCAGTGCCTGGCTCTCCTAGGCTCTGGGAAGCTCTCAGCTGCTCCTCTCTCAAGCTCTTGCTGTGGCTGGGATCCAACTGAGTGACACAGGGGCATGAAGGGGAGAGTCCTAGGGGACATCCAGATCCCATGAGCCAAGTGGCCTAGAGAAAGTTCTAGATGAATTGGTAGGGCTGGATGACTGGGAAAATGCTCCAGTCTCCTCCTGGTCTTTCAGCTGCCTGAGCCTGTTTTCTCACAGGACAGTGAAGGAGGGTCCTGGCTGGTTCAGATTCCCTGTGATGCCTCTTGTAAACAGGAGGCTGTGAAGAACATTGGAGTCATGGTGTCCCCTGAAGTCCCTTGTGGGTAATAGTGTTCTAGAAATAATTAATTGGGATTCTGAAGAAAGAAAAGAAAAGGAAGAAAAGGTCATGCTCTGGCGTCTTAGTGGGAGGACAGTGGGAGGGACTCCAGAGGGTAATCCTGCAGTCATTCATTGTGTGGTATACAGAGGATGGGGGAAGATTCCCATCTGACTGTCCAGCCAGCCCTGGCTCAGCCACCCCTACCCCCGAAGTCAGAGCCATCACCAGTTTTTGTTGGTCACATATTATCTTTAGCATTAGGGCTAGAACCCAGGGCCTGGAACATACCAGGCAAGCCTCCGACTAAGGAATTCTAGGAAGGAACGCTGTCACTGAGCCACCTCAGACCATAGTCCCTTATCAGAGCATTCTAGTCCAATCCTCTACCACTGACCATGTCCCCCAACCCTTTACTGGTGAAGTCTCAATGGGGGATCCCAGGCAGGCGCCCTACTTCTGAGCTACAACCCAGCCTATTACAAGACTGACAGGCCTCTTTTTAGACCCTTTTCTGGGCACTGCATCTGTGTGAATATTGAAAGCCTATAGTGCGATCTCACTAGATTTTGACTTACCATAACTGAGGCGCTGAATATATTGTTTCTATGTCCTACCACCCCTCTCAGCCAATGACCCTTACAACGAAGCCATTGAGACTGAGAACTGGAACGGCCTATTCCTCCGCTTGTCAGACTGAGGAGGAACTGAAGCTCAGAGTGGGCTAATGTGGCACTGTGGGTCCCGTCGCAGGTCCATGGCAGAGCTGTGGTGAAGCCAGGGTCCCAGCCCTGAGCTCCCACCACTGGCTTCCCATACTGGGCTGTGGGGCTCCCATGCTCACAGCCCTCCCCACTCTTCCCTACCAGGTACCTGTCCCACACTGAGCTGGCCCCGCTGCGCGCTCCCCTCATCCCCATGGAACACTGCACCACACGCTTCTTCGAGACCTGTGACTTAGACAACGACAAGTACATTGCCCTGGACGAGTGGGCCGGCTGCTTTGGCATCAAGGAGCGTAAGTATTGGGGCTCAGAACAAAGAAGTATCCCTGAGGGATGGGATGTTGTCACTTCCGCTCCGGTGGCTCTGTCTGGTGTTTGTCTATCCTGTCTGTTTCCTTTGCCTGTTTAACTCTGCTCTGCTTTCTTTGTCTTTGTGTCCCGAAGATCGCTTTCCTGAACGCCAAGCATTAGTCCTCACTCCATATAAGTGCTATTTTGGGAACTGCCTGCCTGGAGAGAGGAAGCAGGAAGTGCAACTTGGCAGTCAGTTCAAGAGATGGAAACAGGCTAGAGTCAGGGAGATCAAGGTCGCTGGCTTTGACTGGTTGCTGGCCCCTGGTCCTGGGACAGGAGGGAATCCAACAGACCCTAGGATGGACACCCTGCCTCTCTGTTTATTAGGGTGTAGTGATTATACACAATGATGGATTTCATTATGATATTTTCATAACATCTACATAGTATACTTTGATCATCTTCATGGCTCATTACCCCCTCCTGCTCCCCTCCTACTGTCCCCCTTTCTCTTCCCAACCAGCCCCCTTCTGCTTTTACGTGGCAGAGACTTTTTTTAACCCTGCCTCTTCTTCTTTTGCAGAGGACATCAACAAGGACCTGGTGATCTAAGTTCACACCTCCTTCTGCAGTCCTGGATTCTTTCTCTCCCACATCGCCTCTTCCATTCCCCCCTCATTTAAAATGTTTGGATGGTTGGCTGTTCTGCCTGGGGATAAGGTGCTAACATAGATTTAACTGAATACATTAACGGTGCTAAAAGAAGAAAAAAAAAGGATACTATAACCTAAGTCATGGCATTTTCTCACATAACTCGACTCCAGGGCGTGGCCCATCCACAGCTCCCTCGTCCCCTGCACTGCCCAGTGTCTCACTGGCTGTGTTGGAAATGGAGTCACACGAGCTTGCCGCACACGAGCATGAGGCGTCTTTAGCTTTCATTCCTATTTTCCACTTGACTCTAACACTCTCTCGTTCAGACTCTGTGCTGATTTCATTTTGGGGTGTGGGCTCCCTGTGGTCTTCCCCTGGTGGTTCGGAGGTACGCAAAGGGAAGTGGCAGACACAGGATACAAAATCTGGGCAAGGATGCTCTGAGACCTGAGGGTCCACCAGTCAGAACCCAGATAGTCATGGTAGCCTAGGTCAACGACTGACAGAATATTCCAGAGCTGTGATACACATGTGCAGACTCCCAGCAGCCCAAGACCTCACTATCTCCTCCACTCTTCAGGCAGTTTCTTTCTGTGTTTGGCTGTTGGTTCAAATTTGGCAAGCCACGGGACTATAGGTGGACCAGAACATCACACAGGATTCTCATATCCTACTGATTATGGGCACTGGGAGACTGTTTTAGGAAAGTGAGACTCAAGAGGAAGACAAAGAAAGTTGTACTGTAGAGAAAATGAAGCTGGGGAATTGGTTTGATTGTCATGTCAAGATGGCTGTCGTACAGTTTCTAGCATGCCTCCACCCCCACCCCACTGGCAACCATCTACTAATCAAGAGAAACTTCCAAGTCAACGGAATGGTCGGATCTCACAGGCTAAGAATTTGTTCACCACCTCCAAGCATTTCATGAAAAAGCTGCTTCTCATTAATCATGCAAACTCTCACAAAGACGTGAAGAGCTTGACAAATCTTTCAAAATAAAAAGTAGAAACTGCCTTTTCGGGTGATGGTGTGTGTGTCTTGGTCTCAGGCGCTTCATTTCCCCAGCCCACAGACACACGGGTATATTTGTGCACACCTGCATAGCTGCAAACACACTATTATGCTTTTATACACACTTATACACACACTCATACACAGGGAAGCCATGGCTCCTGTGCTCCTGTGAGCACTAATTTAACAGATGAAGAATTCAGCTCCTGGGCTGGGATGTAGCTCAGTTGGTAGAGTGATTGCCCAGCATGCACAAAGGCCTGGATTTAATTGATTCCCAGCACTGCATAAACTGGGTGTGGTGGTGAATGTCTGCAACACCAGCACCGAGGAGATGGAGGCAGGATGGTCAAAAGTTCAAAGTCATCCTGAGCTTCGGAGTGAGCTGGAGGCCAGCCTGGGCTACTTGAGACTTTGCAGAGGGTGGGTTAGTTCCTTAATCATTCCAGTCATACATATTTCAGGTGCCTGAGAACCATATGGTAGCTTAGTTCACCCCATAGAATGGGATTCAGTATCTTCATGGAAAGTTCTAGGTAGCCAAGTGTGGTGACTCACACCTTTAATCCCAGCACTTAGGAGGCAGACACAGGCAGATCTCCATGAGTTTGAGGCCAGCCTGATCTATATAGTTATAGGCCAGCCAAGATGCATAATGAGACCCTGTTGCAAAAAAAAAAATTCTAGGTCCTCAAAAGTCACAGAACACTTTATAAAGTTTGTGCCCATCAGAAGTGCTAGTGTGATATTTCAGGTTCCTTTTCCCAAAATCCTCTTGGAGAGGAAGGGATGTGGAGAGATTTGTACCATTACAATGGGCCATGCAGCAGGTTCCTCTGATAATTTAAAGATGAGTAACACAAGTTTCTAGAGCACAAACTAGCTGGACTGTGGAGTTCTTGTCCATATAACTGAAGAGGGGAAGAGAGGGGAGGACCAGGGCAGTTTTGTCCTCACCATATGATGTGTACAAGCCTCGCACCACAGTCTTTGGGAACCTGAGTGGTCGGAGGGCTTAGGAAATTCCTGTAGTGTTGCATTCAGTAGCTAGTGTTTATCAGGGGGCTCTGGTGGATGAGACGTCCCATGAGTAAAGTGGAAACACACAATTGAACAACTGTCAGACAGAATGCTGCATGAAGGAAATGAAGTCCAGGTGTTGGTCTGGAGCGTGAGAACTTGACCCCATGGGTGACTGATACAGTCTTGCCCCTTGGCCAGTCTGGGCTGGATCATCTGTGGAACACGCAACATTGACTCCCACGGCCCAGCTCTCAACTAACCTAGGTTCTGGGAATTGCGTCACTTGAGGCAGTGCACACAGGGAGGAGCTTGAGCTTAGCACGTGTCCCATCCCTATTAGTGAGTATCTGCTATACTGCATCTTCAGAATTTCCAAAGGGGGGAAAATCCAGCATTGAAGAATTAGGATTCAAGAGTTGAGGGTGCTGGGAGGGCAGGAAGATGGGTGCACATGCTGCAGCCCACCACAGAGCAAGTCTTCTGCTCATGGAGCTGACAGTAGCATCATCTCAGAGATGTTGCTTCCCTGGTCTCCTGGCTCTATCCTCCAATTCTTTTTAAAGCAAATTACTTGGGGTGGGGGTGGGGTGGGGGCAGGAGCAGGCAGATCTCAAAATTAAGGTCAGCCTGGGTTACATAGTAAGTTCTAGGCCATCAATTTTTGTACATAACAAGACCCCATCTCAAAAACTCAACCAAAACAAATTCTCTCCACCAAAGCCCTTTAATATCCAAAGGAAATTATATCCTTACCCTAGATGGAAGACCAGCTTCATGTAGCCCAGAGCATGACTGGGTCTGTGACTCAGTGGATAGAGTACTTGCCCTGAGTTTGAATCCAGAACAAAAGGAACTGGGAATGGTGGCACAAAACTATAATTCAGCCTTTGGGAGGTAAAAGCAGGAAGATCAGAAGTTCAAGGTTGTCCTTGTCCACAGGTGAGTTGGAAGCTGGCCTAGTGTGCTGGCTAGTCTTGTGTCAACTTGACACACTTGTGTCAACTTGACACACAAACTAGTGATACCTGAAAGGAGGGAGCTTCAGTTGAGAAGATGCCTCCTTAAAAGCCAGTTGTAGGGCACTTTCTTAATTAGCAATTGATGACGGGAAACCCATTGATGCCATGTGCTGGTGGATCTGGGTTCTATAAGAAAGTAGGTTGAGTAAACCATGGGGAGCAAGCCAGTAAGCAGCACCTCTCCACGGCCTCTACATCAGGTCCTGACTCCAGGTTCCTGCCATGTTCAAGTTCTGTCTTGACTTCCTTATGTAATGAATAACAATATGGAAGTATAAGCCAAATAAGCCCTTTCCTCCTCAATTTGCTTTTTGGTCACGGTGTTTTGTTGCAGCAATAGAAACCCTAACTAAAACACCTGGGGTATATGAGACCAACCCTATTTTAAAAACAATAAAACACACACACACACACACACACACACAATAAAAGCTATCTATATCCTAGAGATAGGTCTTAAAGATAAAATACAATAAAAATACAAATAATGAGAAACAATGCCATTCATGAGTGGATGTGTCCCATGCTTCTTACTAATAAAGAAATCAGATTTTGCCCTTGACAGTCACACAGTTCAAAGGAAAACCAAATTACAAGTAATTAGACATAAATTAAGACCAACCAAAGAACTTTCCTAAAATCATCTTGGTGCTAAAATGGTGATTGCCCCTCTTTTTGGGAGGTGTGGGTCTTGAGGGGCCATTGAAGACTCACCATTTCCAGTAGATTAAGTAGCCAGACCCCTGAGATGGGAGGTACCTAGATCAAAGGAACCAGAAAAGGATGCCTCCCATCCTCTCTCCCTCCCAACCTTCTTCCCTCCTTCCCTTCTTCCCTTTCTTTTTTCCCTTCCCCTCTTTCTTCCTCCCTCAATTCCAGGCACTGTGCAACAGAACAGAGCCCCTACCAACACTCCAATCTCATGGTCCATCTGTGAGAATCCTAGCAATAATGTTTCTGCCTCTCAGGCTATGGTGCAGGGTCAGAAAAGGCCAATAAGTCATCATCATAGTCACCATTGTCATCACCATCACCCACTCTCTTTTTAACTGTGAAGCCTCATTATTCCCTCAGTCTAGATCCCTCCTTGACCCCCTTTCTCCTGGCAGTCATATTTCTTCCCCAAGGCCACACTCGCTTTGGTAAGGAACTCAGGGACATTTCAGTCCTGCTAGGCTGTACCAGGCTACCTAGTGTCTGCTATGTAGTAATTCTTGCTGCAGGACTCCAAGGGTCAAATATGTCCAAATTGAAACACAAAAGTAGGAGTACTGAAGGGAGACAGAAGGGCCCTGAACAGGACAGGAAATGTAACATCCTGCCAGCTGTGGGTGGGGACCTCTTTTCTTCTACATAATGGTCAACAGACTGTTGGGCAACTGAGTGATGTCTTAAGGAACACTATGGCCTGCCTTTCTCTATTTGGTTAAGTGGCTTCAGGCATATCCAGACCCCAGTAGCTCTTACAACCTGATTTCCAGCTGTGCTCCCAGGTCCAGTGGGACCTAGGATCCAGCCAGTCACCAAGCTGAGGCATCAAGAAGAGTCCAGTGCCCTCTGGTGGTGCTAGAGAGAAAGGTTCCCAGAGATGCAGGATATGATCTTCGGAATGAGTTTTGGAGAAGCAGACCCCTCCACCCCCACCCCGTAGGATCACCAGATAAAACACAAGATCCCTGGCTTGATTCGATTTTTGGACAAACAATATTTTTTATACAAGTTTAACTACATCTTATATGCTAAGATGTCTTTAAAAAATGGTTCATTGGGTCCTAAGGTTCACATTTAACTGTGTGTTTCTGTGGTCAGTCTAGCAATACTCCAAGCTCAGCCACTGAACTCATGTCTGAGCTGGGACTGCAATCCAGACTCCACCAGCCCAGTCTCCCCATCTCTCCGGCCCAGATGCCCAGTGTCTTAAGATAGTGCCTCATACAACTCAGGCTGGCTGCTAATTTCTCCATGTAGCCTAGGATGACTTTGATCTCCGGATCCTCTAGCTCCCGCCTCCCAATGCTAGGATCACAGGTGCTCCATCACTGTGTCTAGTGTCCCCTGCTGGCAGCTCTGCCCAGTCCTCAGCAGGGGCACAGAGAATGGTTGGAGGACCTGAGTCCCAGCTGTGACAATGACCAGGAGTGGTTCAGGTGCGGGGGAGGAGTCTTCTCTTGCATTCTTGTCACCATTGGGAAGCCCTGCAAGGTTCTATATAGACCCATGCCCAATGGTCCTGCTCCAAGCTGGGAATGAGAGCAGCTTGGGCATCTGCATTTCTGAGGGTTCCCCCAGGTGATTCTGATTGCATCTCAATGGTGAGGACCCCCACCCATCACCACGGAAAAGAACAAGGGGCTTATGGCAAGTTTAACTTGTCTAAAGCTGTCATTGCCAGACTTGCATGGTGGGATGGATACAGGTTCCTGGTGAAACTTGGCACAAAGTGAAGCTCAAGCATCCTTCCATTACAAGGTTGCTGCAGCCCCAATGCATCGTCAGTGCAAAGTAAAAAATCCACAGCAAACTAAGTCCGAGGAACTTGGTTAACATTTTTGAAAGAGAGTTAGCTACAAAATTTAGAGCACTTGTTTGTAGAGAGCTCATTTAGGGAAAGGCCCTGGGGTTGCTAAACACAATGCTATCTTGGCATATTAGTCTTTGAGGGGTACAGCACTGCACACTGTAGTCTCAGCACTCAGGAAGCTGAAGCAGGAGGATTGTGAGTTCAAAGCCAGCTAGGGCTACATCGGAGACCCAGTAGGTAAGCTAGTTGTCAACATATGAGGCCTAACATCACCTGAGAGACAGGTCTCTGGGCACACCAATGGGGTTCTCTTGACTAGGTTAATCAGATGGGAAGGCTCACTGTGCTGGAGAGTTTTATGTCAACTTGATACAAGGTAGAGTCACCTGAGAAGAGGGAACCTCAGTTGAGAAAATGCCTCCATTAGATCCAGCTGTAGGGCAATTTTTAAAAATTAGTGACTGATAGGGGAGGGCCCAGCCCATAATAGGTGGTGCCATCCCTGGGCTGGTGGACTTGAGTTCTATAAAAAAGCAGGTTGAACAAACATGACGAGCAAGCCAGCAAGCAGTACTCCATGCCTCAGGGTTAGCGCCTGGCTCCAGGATCTGGCCTGTTTGAGTTCCGGCCCTGACTTCCTTCCTTGATGAACAGTGATATGGAAGTGTAAGCTATTTGCCCATTGTGGGTGGCACCAATCCCTGGGCTAGGATCCTGGCCTGTATGAAAAGGAGAATGTTGAGATGAGCAGCAAGCATTCATTGCTCTCTTCTTCCTGACTGGGGATGACATGTGACCGGACACTTCAGGCCCCTCCCGCCTTGACTTCCCTGCCACAATGAACTGTCACTCTGAGCCAAGGCAAACCTTTCCTTAATTAGGCTGTTTTTTAATGAGCATTTTTAAAAAAATCACAGCAGCAGGAGAAGAGACCTGGATATTCAGTCTGAAAAAAGCAAGCTCTAGGTCTTGTGGCTATTTCCTCTGAGCTGCAACATTCCTTTTTGGGAAGCTAATGAAAATTGTAACATCCAGGAAACTGAAAATTACAAGACTCAGAGTCCCCTTCTGCAGGGCTATCCCAGCGGCGAACAGATTCTGTCTGTCTGTCTGTCTGTCTACCTAACTACCTACCTACTTGATTTTTTTTTTTGGGACAGGGTTTCTCTGTGTAAGAGCCCTGGTTGTCCTGGAACTCACTTTATAGACCAGGCTGGTCTTGAACTCACAGAGCTCCACCTGCCTCTGCCTCCCTAGTGTTGGGATTAAAGGTGTGCACCAGGCATGAACAGATTCTAAAGAAGAGTGTGATATTCAGTGATACAACTGTTTTTAAGCCACCCATGCTCCTGTAGGTGACCCCAGTAAACTTGCTTGTTCACTGAGCTGGACTTGGGTGGGCCCTTTCTTTTGTCCATTGTTGGTGCCCTATCTAGAGTGAATAGACTTTTTTTTCCTCTCTTCCCAGGAAAAGTCACACAGCAGCTGGGCATAGAGTCCTATGGGTAGAGGAGCTTGCCTTACAAGTGCAAGGACTTGGGTTCCATCTCTAGAACAGCAAAGAAAAAAGGAAAAAAACAGCCCCAAGCTATGCAGGAGGTGAGGTCCACACAGCGCCTCACTGACTAGCTCATTGAAGACCTTCTGGCTTTTCCAGCCTCTCACGCTTAGTACACAGTGGCACTCCGCCTCGGAACACCACCACAGTGTCCCAAAGGGTCCCAGGGACAGTGCAGCCACTATTGGGAGTCTTTATTGCAAGTTTGCTGAGCATTACTACCAGAGACCAGCAGGCGGCAGCCTGCCCTCAGGAAACCGGCTCTGCCCAGCCGCCTGGCTCAGACAGCAACAGTCTCAACTGTGGGGTTTTAATATGGGGGAATCATTTGCTCTGCGGCACCACTCAGCACACTGTTACACAGGTAGAGAAACTGAATCTTGGAAAGAAGACGGGTGACACAGCGCAGAACCTGCTCTTTGCGACACTGTCAGGATCGCCAGGACAGAACCCCGGAGGTCACAGGGCCCTGGGGAACAGTCCACTCCTCCAGCTCTCGGTCAGAGGAGAGCTGAAGAGGGGGCCAGAGGCCTCCCAAGCTGGAGCCTGGCTGCCAACTTCAGAAGAGACTGTAACTTGCCGAGTGCAAGGGGAGAAGCTGGGATCTGCATCTCTGACGCAAATGCAGGCATGCAGTGGAAGATCACACGATGACCGCCAAGCCACCTGCTACTTCCAGCCTCTCGTTTTCTTTCAGTATTGAAAATACTTCGCAAAGTGAGAACTACTGGACCGAAAACCCCACACTGTATAGAAGGCTATAAAATGAGACAAATCAATATTCACTATTCTTTGTATCTATTTCAGGAAATGCACTAATATCAGATGTTAATAACAAAATAACACAAGCAACTCTGTCTATCCTTCCATCTGTCCTAACTTGCATTGTGCATTTGTGTTACACAGTAGAATGGACCCACCTTCAAGGAAGGGAACAAACAGAAGCCACTGTTAGGGAAAAGCTTTGATACTTAGATGTGCCCACAGTATGTGGCAATCAGAGAGAAACTTAAGTCACTTTTCTCCTTGTGCCGTGTAGGACTTGGGAATCAAACTTAGGACTTGGTGGCAAGTGTCTTAATCTGTGACCCTACCCCCTTTTTTTGAGATGGAATTTCTTGTAGCCCAGGCTGGCCTTGGACTCTGTGTTGGTGACTCTGAACTTCTGATCCTCCTGCCTCTACCTCCCAAGCCATGGGATTGCTCACACCGTGCTTGGTGAGTGTGGCTCTGGGGACTGAACCCAAAGTTCTGTTACATGGTACAAGCACTCTGCCAATTGAGCCAGCCCAAGCCTTCTGTTTGTTTTATTTTTGGTTTTGAGCCACATCTTATTCTATAGCCTGGGCTGGCCTAGAACTCGACATGTAGCCGAGGCTAGCCTCAAACTTCTTGAAACCTTCCTGCTTCTGAGTTCTGAGATTACAGCTGTGAAACATCACACCTGGGACATATGTTTACTTTGAAAGTTGAACTATCAATCAAAATCTCTTTCAGGTGGTGGCTTCTGGGTATCCCCTTCCTTGTGGGGAACCCTACTGGGTGACACAAATGCACCTGTTTAAATCTACCCCTACTGCTTGCTACAAACGCCCTGTGCTGTGTGGAGCAGGCTGCAGAGAGCAGCATGTACCCACACCTCCACACACAGGGCAGCCTTTCTTCAGGATGGATCCCAGCAAATGGAGTTGCTGGTCAAAGGACATATGTGCACCTGTTCTCGGCACACGATGCCAAGCTGACTTCCAAAAGTACCAGTCTCTGCTTCTTCAAGTGTCTCGGGAGCCATCTTCCTCCTGGGGGACGTAATCCCCCGTTCACCTCTGCAGCCGTGTTTTCATTTCTTTCTTCGTGTGTATTGTGTGCGATATGCATGCGTGTTCACAAGCGTGCAGGCACACGAGCATGTAGGTGGTGCACGTGTGGGGGCCTGAGGTTGACACCAAGGATCTTCCTTGGTCCCTCTTCCACCTTATTCCTTCTGGCAGAGTCTTCAAGTCAAACCCACAGTTCGAGGATATGGTGAGTCTCTCTAGCCAGCTTGCTCTGGGGAGTCCTGTCTGGGACAGGTGGGCCTCCGTGTCTGCCTGGCGTCTGTGTGGATTCTGGGGATGTGAACTCTGAGGTTTTTGCTTGAGCAGTAGACACCTTAACCACTGATTGACCTTGTTGTTTTTAATCCGTGGACTCATATAGCCAGGCTGGCTGCTGCCCAAGTGCCTTTGTAGCCCTAACTCTGCATATTTGTATTTGCCCTGGGAAGTGGGAGGGGCTTTCCTTTTTCTTACCCCTTCCTTTTATGCCCCTCTCTTTCCGAAGAGTAGGAGGGCAGGAGGCTGCTTCAGAACAGCCCTCCACCTGAACCTGCCCCAGCCCCTCTTCCAAGGCCCCCAGCCATCTTCCCACACGTTGAACAAGTCCTGGCCTCCCTCCCAGGGTGCCCATGTGGTGTCTGAGATAACATCTTATCAAGTTCTTTGCCAAAAAGCCTGCCTTTTTCTGCCCCTGGAAGGAATTATTTTCACTTGTTCTGAAGGAGTCTCTGCATGCTCTCTCCTTTTGCCAAGAAACCCGAGAGGCCCTGAATTCCTGTGCACCTGGACGACGCAGGCTCTCTTGGTTTAACCTGCTCAGCGTCTTCCGAAGGGCTTGAGAGGATGGGGCTACAAGCTGCTTAAAGGCTTAGGGAGCAGAGTGAGGGAGCGTCTGCCTGCACTTGACGAGGCCTCTTGGATGAAAGACCCGAGGAGAAGGGAGTGTTTACTGGGCTCAGCGTTTACTGGAGGGGCCAAAGATCCCCTGGGGCTGCTTGGAGATATTCTGCTAGTCAGATCACCAAAACTGCTGAGCAAGGCCATTTCCACCCCAAAGTTCTCAGAGCTGGAAGGTACGGAGTGTTTAGGGAGGAGATCAGAGTCACTGCACCTCATCCAACTCCAGAGGACACTGAACTAAGTGGTGACCCACTCAGTCCCCCAGTGGCTACCATGACCACAACACAGCCAGCGGAAAGAGTCTAAACATGCTGTTTTGGAAGATTTATTAATTTATTTGAATTTTGTTTCATGTGTATGGGTGTTTTGTCTGCACGTGTGTCTGTTCACCATGTGAGTGCCCGGTGCCTGCAGAGGCCAGAAGAGGCCATTGAATTGCTGGAGATGGGGTATATAGGTGGCTGTGAGTCACCCAGTCTGGGTGCTGAGAATTGCGCTCACCTTCTCCAGAAGACCAGCAAGCACTCTTAACCACTGAGACATGCTGGCCTCTTAAATGTCTCTTTGATAGTGAATGAATTAATCAATCAATCAATCTCTGTCTCTCTGTGTGTATGTGTGTATGCACACACACGTGTGTGGGTGTGCACATCTCTGCACCAGGAGGCAAGAAGGGAATATCTGATTTCTAGGAGCAAGAGTTACAGAAGTTTTTGGGTCAAGACCCTGCAGAAGAAGAGATTCACAACAGACCAGTGAGAACCAAGGGGAGAGACTCCCCTCAGCCACAAAAACCTGGCGATGTTCAGAATCCCTGCCCATCACTCTTAGTGTCAGAGGACTCTTACCTAGTAAGACGAAGAACTTGAGAACTTGGTGGCTGACATCTCTGCTCTTGGGAGGTGGAAGCAGAAGGATCAGGAATTCCAGATGCAGGCTGGGCATGTAGCTCAGTTGATAGAACACCTGTCTAGCATGCAGGAAGCTCTGGGCGTGGTGGTGCACACTTGCGATCCCAGCACTTGGGAGATGGAGGCAGGAGGATCAAAAGTTCCAAGTCATTCTCTGTTAAAAAGTGAGTTCAAGGCCAGCATGGGATACATGAGCCTGTTGAAAAAAAGCAAAGACCAAAGACCCTCCCCACTCCCCGGGGAGACTGGTTTCTTATAGAGGTGGCTGAAGAGGCGGGGGATTCTTGGAGGGGAAGGTTGGTGGTGCTGTAATTGGGATCCTGGGGGTCTCTGCCTGGATAGTGGAGTGGGAGGGGAGCACAGCATTGCTGCCCCCTCTTTCAGCCTCTGCCTATCACAGTTTGCCTTGGGCTAATCTCCAACCCCAACTACAAGACCTGTTTGCACATCGGCAAACAAACAAGACAGCTAACAAAGAGCTGTGTGTGCTGCTGTAACCAATCCCACAGGTGGCTGGGGTGTAACCCAAAGCGGCACTGGGCTCTGGTGCAGATGGCATTTGGGAAGCAGAGGGGTGAGGGTTATTTTCCCGGCTGTCCGGACCACCCTGCCCTCCACCCCTGTAGTGGTCACAGTTTGCATCAGAGGCAGGCCGGTACAGATCACACAAGCTGAGTACCTGTCCACTCCCCGTGGTCTCCCTGAAGACCTGTCTGGCTACCTAAAGTGTGTGGTCAGCTGGAATGGGCTGGAAACTGGTGAGTGCAGCTGAACTATGAGATTCAAATGCAAGTCTGGAGCTGGTCACACCCTGCTCCCTGGAGTCAGGGCTAGAAACCCCTTCTAGCATGGCAGGAGTAGACAACCAGGCTTGTTCTGCTCTTCCTCTGCAGCCAAAGGGAAGGAGAGGAGGCCAGGAGCTGCCTGCAGAACCCAGCAGCGGGCCTCCTGTAGGTACTTCCATGGTGCACAGTTTTTTTCCCTTTCCTGTCTCCCTCTTTAGAGCCTAGAATCTTCTCAAAGCCCAGAACAGGGATTTTCTGGCTCTTAGTGGTCCCCCTCAACTCCCAGCCATTTCTGCATCTGCCGCCTTTACTTAGGCTACCTGTGTCACCATTGCCATGGGGTGCCTGACATTGTTCACCAATTCATCCTCACATTCTATAAAAGCCAAGATCACTGCTCTCTCTCTCTCTCTCTCTCTCTCTCTCTCTCTCTCTCTCTGTCTCTCTCTCCCTCTCTCCCTCCCTCTTCCCCATCTGTCTATCTCTGTCTGTCTGTCTCTTGTTTTTGTTTTGTTTTTGAGATAGGGTTTCTTTGTGTAACCCTGATTGTCCTAGATGCTCTTTGTAGACCAAGCGTGGCCTTGAACTTGGAGATCCACCTGTCTCTGTCTCTTGAGTGCTGCAATTAAAGGCATGTGCCACCACCACCTGGCCTTTACAGCGTCTCTTGTACTTGACTCAGTTAGGAACATGGAGTCAGAAACGCCCTTGCCTGAAGCTTGATGGAAACTGTCATTACCCTCTCCTTGTGCCATAGATGAAAACACTGAGCCTTAGAGAGAACAAGGGTCCCCTATGGAATACAAAAAATAAATGACCCAGAGACTGATATTGGGGTTCAGACTTCAAGCTGAACATCAGAAAAGCAAAGCCACCAGCTCTTACCACTACCTCAGGCTGAATGGGCTGATCCTACTACCTCTCTTCAGCATGGCTGGAGAATCCTGAGACTGAATGTCTTCCTATCCTCAGTGTGGTTGGAGAATGAATGCTGATACTGAGACTTTGCTTCTGTCTTATGTATCTCCCTAATGATGGGTAAAGGCGTGTGATCCCAGGAGCTGAAATCATCTTTGTGTGAGCTATTTCTTTTTAGGACCGGAGCAGTCTTATATAGATCTGAGTGGTGTTGTTCTCACAGAGATCCATCTGCCTCTGAATCCTGAGTCCTAGGATTAAAGGTGAGAACCACTACCTCCTAGCTTCTGGCTGCTGGGATTAAACGTGTGTGCCTGGCTTCTATGGCTTGTGGCTGACTTGGCTTTCTGAATCCTCAGGTAAGCTTTAATAAATCATAAATAATATATCACCACACCCCTAGGTGGGCAGGTCTGGGGTATGAGTTGAACTAAGACATAAGGGTCATCCCTGTGGCATGTCCATAGAGGCAGAGAGAACTCCAGTCTCTGAGCTGCTGTCTTTGTCTTCATTTACATCCTTAGCCCTTTGCCTCAGATTGGATCGTCGTGAAGCATTGTAGCCCCTTAGCCACAAACACCAGAGGCTCCCCACAATGGCCTTGCTGGAGGAAGTGGGTCACTGGGGCAGACTTGGCGACCTTAAAGACTGGCATCATTTTGAGTTTGTACTCTCTGCTTTCTACTTGTAATTTAAGATGTGAACTCTCGGCTTGCTCCTTCAGTCACCGTGACTGCCTGCTGCCATGCTTCCCTGTGGTGGTGGCAATGGACTCTTATTCCTTCCTTGGTCACAACAGTAGAAAACCTAACTAAGACAGTCTGCAACATCTGGATCAGCTGCATTTGCTGTCTCAAAGCTGTGAGTCGTTGAAGGTTAAAGAACCCCACTTAGGCACATCAGTAGGTTCACCTCTACACACATCTTTCCTTAAGTCAATGACTCAAGGGCTGGGATGTAGCTCAGATGGTAGAGTGTTTGCCAGGCATCCATGAGGCCCTGGGTTTGATCCCTATCACCCCAAATCCCATTTATTTGGCCAGAGTCTGTCTGTCTGTCTGTCTGTCTGTCTGTCTGTCTCTGTTTCTCTATATATATACCCTTGAACTCAAAATCCTGTCTCAGTTTCTTTATTGTTTTTAAATAACTTATTTACTTTATTTTATGTGCATTGGTGTTTTGCCTGCATGCGTGTCTGTGTGAAGGTGTTGGATCCCCTGGAACTGGAGTTGACAGTTGTGAGCTGAGCTACCATGTGGGTGCTAGGAATTGAACCTAGGTCCTCTGTAACAACAGCTAATGCTTTTAATCAATGAGCTATCTATTCATTCCTATGCCTCAGTTTCTAAGTGCTGGGATTACAGACATGCACCACCCACACATGGCTCCTTGCATTTAGTGGATACTTAAGTCCCAAAACACATTGAATAAAATTTGCTCCATCAGATATGACTGTATCAACCAATACTAAAATTAGGATCAAAGTGCAAATACCTGTTGTTGTGGAATATTATTTTAGGGATGTAAAGATGTGTTACATTGTTTATGCTGCAGAATATTACTTTAACTGTGTAAAGGTGTGTTACATTTGTTTGTGCTGCATTTGTTTAATTATGTAAAGATGTGTTACATTTGTTTCACCTTGCCTGCCTAAGGCACTTGATTGGCCTAATAAAAGCTGAGAGATAGGCAGGGCTGGCAGGCAAAGAGAATAAATAGAAGAAACGAGACTGACACACCCCAGGCCAGAAGCCAGGCAACTACCTGCCAGCCATACAATGGAGAAAGCAGGAAAGTAAGACTTATAGATAGAAGGGTAAAAAGCCCCGAGACAAAGCATAGATAAAGAGAAACAGGTTAATTTATGTTAAAAGAGCTAGCTAGAAACTAATAATTAGCCTAACTAATAATAAGTCTCCATGTCATGACTTAGTAGCTGGCTGGTGTCCCCCAGAAAAAGACAGTCTGCTACAACCATGTCTAAGAACCATAGTTTTTTTTCCTTAAATTTTATTTATTTGTGTGTGTTGGCTAATGTGTGCATATGTGTATGTGTGTGTACCTGTGCATATGTGTATGTGTGTGTTGGCTAATGTGTGCATATGTGTATGTGTGTGTACCTGTACATATGTGTATGTGTGTGTACCTGTGCCTTGGCATGCATATGGACAGAGGACAGTTCTGTGGAGTCGGCTCTCTCCTTCCACCATTGTGTGGATCCCAGGTATCAAACTCAGGTCTCCAGGCTTAGCCAGCAAGTGTCTTTACCTACCGAGACATCTCACTGGTCCAAGGTGCAGTTTTTACTTCTCTTCTGGTAGTTCTGCATGGGCCTTGCTGGGTTCTTCCTTGTCTACAAGATAATTGAGCCTGGAGGAGTGGTGACATCCCCATGTCCTTTCTCCCCATCCATCTTAGGATCTCTCTCTGTCTCCCTCCCCCCTCCCTCCCCATTTTCCTCTCTGATTCTCAATGCATTTCTTTCACTTTCATGCTCACCTGATGTCTGTAGGAATTATTCATGGGACTTGTGAGATGAATTGGCTCTGATGTTGGGAGTTCTGCTGTCCAGCACCTTTGTAACAATGCCAAGCCCTTGTGAATCTGCTGGCCAATTTTCCACTTCTTGATCTGCTGAAAAGTGAGGGAGGGTCCACTACCATAGCCGCAAGCAGCTGCCATTGCCACACCTTCTTCACCATGATGGGTGGCATCCCCTTAAACCATGGGCCAAATATATGCTTCCTTCCTTAAGTGGAGGAAGTTGCTTACCTCATAGTGTCTAGGAGGGAAAGAGAGGAAGAGGAGGGGCCAGGACCCAAGTATCTCCTTTGAGTGTAGCCCCCATGTTCCTGGAAGTCTTTCAATTAGGCCCCACCTCTTACTGGTTTCCTGGTCTCTCAAGAGGACTTGCAGGCTGGGAGCCAAAGCACACAGGCCTCTAAGGGATATCTTCTTGGGAAATGTAGAATAGTAAGTTTATGCTGGGGGGGGGAGGTCTTTGGCTGTATGTGTGTGGTATACATGTTTGTATGCATGTGTGTGAAAGTGCATGTGTGTGTTTAGGACACAAGATGACACCATATATGCCGAAGCAGGGTCTTTCACTTGAGCCTGTAGCTTGCCAATTTGGCTAGCTGAGCAAGTCAGCTTGCTCTGGATGGCCTGTCTCCACCCCATGCACACTCAGAATACAGATGGGCTATCATACTCACCCGGCATTTGTGTGGGTTTTGGGAATCCCTGGTCATGGACAATTGTGAGGATTAAATGAAATCAGGTATGCAGAATGCCTCCATCTAGTCACAGCCACTTCAGTGGTTGCCATTATTATGACTGCTGTGTGGAAGGATGAAGACCTGCTCTTGAGAGGTTTCAGGGGGCGTGTCCATCAGCTTTCTACCACTGACGACATAGCAGAGGGGGAACAGTTTCTCTCTCCACCACTGCCGACATAGCAGAAGGGGAGCAGTTTATTTGGGTTGAGGTTTCCATCCCGAGGTTACTTGGGGCCATTGCATCTGTAACCAGGGGTGAGATCGCACGCCACTGTGGAATCATGTGGTGAAAGAAAACAGCCAGGAAGGGGGCGGTGAGGACAAGCCCCCAAGAGCAGGAACCCACTGTATCAACCAGGCCCCTCTTCTAAGTTTCCAGCACTTTCCTTTAGTCCATCAGGTGATCAGGTAGCATATAAATGGGTGGATCATGAGGGCTTGCAGAGCTTAGAACCCTCATCATCCCCAAGGCACAAGAGCAGGTATCCAGTCCTTGGCACATTGTCTTTGGGAGGTGGGGAGATTTGGTTCTAAACCACAACAGGGGTGGCTTTCCTTTACTTTGTTTTGAGTTGTTGCTTTTGAGACAGGGTCTCAAGTAGCCCAGACTGGGTTCAAACCTGCTATGTAGCCAGATTTCCAATCCTCCTGCTTCTACCTTGAGAATGCTGGGATTATAGCCATTCGCACCACTATGCCTGGTCCAAGGAGTGACTTTCTCTGTGTTGGCCCTAGAGGGCAGATTAGGATCTGTGGAGAGAAGACATAGTTAGACACCAGAAAGAGCTCCTCTAGAGCCCTTAGAAGAGGAATGGGCTTTGGGGGCATTTAGGGGAAGACTGGAGAGTCACATGGAGGGGTGTCATGGAAGAGACTATGTTTTCAGATGCAGATCTGAAAACAGAGAGAGGTTGTGTGAGCCTGGGGTTTCACTCCTGGCGGGAGCTTGGGGGTGGGGTGGTTCAGCAGCTGCAGTTCCAGTAGCTCACGGGGAGCCATCAAGTCTTGAAGCATTTGAGTTCTGACACGCCTAGCCTGGGATCTCTTCCAGACACTCAGCCTCCAGCCCCAGAGCCTAGCTGGCTGTCAATCACTTAGCTGGAGCTGTGAGAGCAGAGGAAAGGGTCTGGGCCCAGGATGGCTCTGTGGGGGAAGCCCTTGGAAGTGACTTCTCTGGGCCTGAGATCCCAGAAAGCATCAAGTAACAGCAGTTGACAGTCTCTGCATCCGATGCACAGCTGCTGCAAGGGGACACACAGCTCCGTGCTGGTATCTGCAGCAATTCATCTTTTAGGAAACTTGACTCAGAGAGCCAGATGCTTAGCTTGCAACACAGAAATGAATGTCAGGTCACGACAGTGTGGAGCAGGGCTGGAGGGGGTTAAATATATTTTGATGCAGATTTCTAAACATAAGTGTTTAAACAAGGGTTAAGAGAAAGAGATGCTTAGAGAATAGAACACATCCAAGTGTGAATGTGGGGCCAATTCAACAGTGTCTTAATCATTTAGAAAGAGGACACCTCAATTGCGAAATTGCTTCTGTAGATTGGTCTATAGGCAAGTCTATGGGGGACATTTCTTGATAAATAATAGAGCCCAGCTCACTGTGGGTAGTGCCACTCCTGAGCAAGTGGTCCCGAGTAGTATAAGAAAGCAGGCTGAGGGGCTGGAGAGATGGCTCAGAGGTTAATAGCAATGCTTGTTCTTCCAGAGGTCCTGAGTTCAATTCCCAGCAACCACATGACTGCTCACAACCATCTATAATGACATCTGATGCCTTCTTCTGGCCTGCAAGCATGTATGCAGATAGAACACTGTATACATAATAAATAAATATTAAAAAAAGAAAGCAGGCTGAGCATGCCATGGAGAGCAAGCCAGGAAGCAGCACCCTCCATGGCCCCTGTTTCAGTTCCTGCCTCCAGGGTCCTGCCCTGCTTGAGCTCCTGCCCTGGTTTCACCCAGCAATTGGTTGTGATTGGGATCTGTAAGCCAAACAAACCCTTTCCAGCACATGTCGCCTCTGGTCATGGTGTTTCATCACAGCAATACAAAGAAAACTAAGACCCCTTTGGTCATGAGACTACTGTGCAGGGAGGTGATGAGACACAAGGGAGTCTCTGTGAGGCCCGCTCAGCACTGTTCTGAGACTCCCAAAGCTCATGGAATCACAGGAGCCAGTGTGACAGCTTTTGGTAGGGTCCCTCTGTCCTGCCTTCTCATTTGAACTACCCGAGTAATAGGTTTCCTTCCTGCAGTGGAGCCAAGATGGTCACTCCAATGACTGCTTTTCTCTCAAGGAGAAAAATCTTATTAGTAAGATTGTGGCTGCTGGACACCCACAGCTAAACACTGAACTGAACCCCTGGAATCCAGTGACAGAAAGGGAGGAGTGATGAGCAAAGGGGCCAAGACTGGGCTGGTTTAACCCACAGAAACGGCTGACCCGAACAAGAGGGAGCTCTTGGACCCCAGTCTGATGGCTGGGAGGACAGCATGGGACTGATCCAGACCCCCTGAATGTGGGGGCCTAGGCAATCTATGGAGCCTTGGGTAGTATTTGTCCCTGGCATACGAATGGACTTTGGGTGCCCATCCCACAATGAGGGATGCTATCTCAGCCTGGAATCTTGGAGGAGGACCTAGGCCCTGCCATGGATGAAATGACAGACTCTGGAGATCCCCCATGGAGGGCCTCATCCTCCCTGGAGAACGGAGTGGGGTTTGGGAAGAGGACTGGGGTGCCTGGTGGGGGCACGGGGGAGGAGGGGAGGGAGAGGGAGCTGGGATTGACATGTGAAGCAAGATTGTTTCTAATTTAAATAAAAAAAAAAAGATTGTGGCTGCCGAGCTGGGTGGTGGTGGCACATGCCTTTAATTCCAGCACTTGGGAGGCAGAGGCAGGCAGATCTCTGTGAGTTCGAGACCAGCCTGGTATACTGAGAAAATTTCAGGATAGCTTTCAAAGCTACAGGCAGACCCTGTCTCGAAAAACCAAAACCAAAACCAAAAACATTGTGGCTGCTGGATGGTGGTGGCACACACCTTTAATTCTAGCACTTGGAAACAGAGGCAGGTGGATCTCCATGAGTTTGAGGCCAACCTGGTGTACAGAGTGAGTTCCAGGATAGCCATGGCTACACAGAAAAACCCTGTCTTGAAAAAACAAAAAAAGTTTGTGGCCAAATCACTGTGGTAGCTGCATTAGCTGCTTTTGTTATTGTTGTCCCCAAATGCCTGACAAGAAACAACTTAAGGAGGGAATGGCTTATTTTAGCTCACAGCTTGAGTATAATTCATCGTGATGGAAAAGCCATCACTGTAGCAGTGTGAGGAAGCCAGGAGGGACAGAGATGGATGCTGGTCCTCAGCTTACCTTTTTATTTTGATCCAGTGCGGGACCCAGTCCAAGGGATGGTGATGCTCACATTCAAAAGCTACCTTCCTCAGTTAAATCTTTCTAGAAAACCCTCTCCAATGTGCCTGGAAATTGTTTCCATGGCAGTTCTTAATACAGCAAAGTTTGCAATCAAGATGAGCTATCATAGCACCCAAATTTTAGAAAGTTCTAGAAAAATTTCATGAAGTATGGAAAGTAGAGAAAAGACAAAAAGCAAATGTGCCTACAACCCAACTCCCTAATCATGGCGTCATTTGACAGGTGCGGACTTCTGAATGGGAAGGAAGCCCTGCCTTCCACACAGCTGCGGAGCCTGAGACCCACGGAGACAGAGTGGCTTACTCAGTATCACTGGGCTGGATTTAAAGACTATGCATTTTGAGTTTCAGACCAATATTGGTTTGTAATATGGAATGCTGGTGTTTTCTAATGACATAAAAGACATGATTTGAAAACATGGACACGCTGGAAGCCATGTTTGGTGGTGTTGCTTGCTAATTTTCATATTTCCCTATGAGAGCAGAGGGAGCATTCCGCACTGCCTCTGAGTACCTTTCATCCTACACCCTGGGCAGGGCAGGACGAGGCAGAACTCAGCTCTGTTCCTCAGGGAGGTGTGCTTGGTTTTAGGCTGCCAATCAATAACGCAAGACCGATCCAGTCTTGAAGTCTACCTTGCCGACTCCTCAGCCTCCCGTAGGAAATTGGGCTGGAGCTAGCTCAGGAAGCAGATGCCAAAGTGCCACCCACAGGGCCTGACTTGTGCAGCCAGGAAAACAACCCACCTGTGTATTGTCCCATTTCAAATTCCAGGATCCCAGCTTGTTCCTTTAACCCAAGTGTTGGTCCAGCCCCATGGCTTCAGAGAGGTGAGTTAGTTCATCAGGAGACTGGCAACACTCTGCCGAGGGGCATGCTTCTTTCCTTTCTCTCCTCACACCTCCACTTTCCGTTCACTTGTCAAGAAGACAGCTGAAGTCAGCCCTTCATCCAGAGCTGGGAATCAAATCCAGGGTCTTTCACACGCTAGGCAAGTGCTTTGCCACTGAACCACACCCAAGCCCCTTATTACCATCTTGAGGGAGCTTGTAGTCACTGAAGATGTCTTACTCAGTGATCTGAAGAGAATGATGAGCTGAGTTTCAAGAGTGGCCATTGTGGGGCAGGCACTGGGTTAGGTATGAGATACTGTTTTATTTTTTATTTTTTATCTTACATTTTTTATTAATTTATTTTTTACATTCCAATTCCAGTTCTCCCCACCTTCTCTCCTCCTGCTCCTCCTGCTCCCCCCGCTCCCCCCCACCTCCCATCTGATCCTCAGAGAGGGTAAGGCCTCCCCTAGGAAGTCTACTAAGTCTGCACCTCTCCACACCCCACACCCCTGTGTCTAGGCTGAACAAGGTATCTCTCCATATAGAATGGGCTCCACTAAGTCAGTTTGTGCATTAGATCTTGGACCCATTGCCAGTGGCCTCAAATATTGTCTCAATCACACCATTGTCACCTATATTAAGGGAGTCTATTTCCATCTTGTGCGGATTCCCCATTTGTCAGACATGAGTCAGTGATCTCTCATTAGCTCTGGGTGGTATATTTATACAATGGAGTACTTACTTAGCAGTAAGAAACAATGACATCCTAAAATTCTCAGGCAAATGGACAGAACTAGAAAAAAACATCCAGAGTGAGGTAACCCAAAACCAGAAAGACACAAATGTAGTTCTTACAAAAGCCTGCAAGGTTCAGACATCTTTCTTTTTGCCTTGTTCATGTGGGAAACCTTGCTGCACAGATTAGGTTGAGCATGGTGGGGAAAGGCAGTGGTGGTGGGTTGGAGATTCTGAGAGTAAAAAGTCCCGTGGCTTTGAGGTGTGTATGCAGGCATCCTCCAGTCTCAGACATTTCCAGATCGCTACTTCTGCCCCCTTCCTCCTCCATAGCTAGGTGAGCCTTGGAATGGGCCTCAGTGATGATACACACCACACCAACCTTGTCTCCTTTTGAGGCACTTGAGGACATAGCCTAGGGTTGAACATTTCAGGTATGCCTCAGGATAGTGACTTCCTGGAGGGATGTGATGTAAAGTCTGTGAGAAAGGCAGGGACTAGCCTGAGCCTCATGGTGTCTGGAAGAGCCTGAAATTGAACTCTGAGCTACTCAGTGCGCTTTGGAGTCCTGTAGAAAAGAGTTGCTGGATGAGATGCAGGTCTGGGCCGTGCTGTACAATTTGGTCTCTCCACACCACTCCCCTGCCAGTGAACTCAGTCTCTGCCATCTGACCAGTCCCTGAGCACCATTAGGAAAGCCCAGCAGCAAGTGAGGTGGCCTCCAACTGGAAAGAGCTCAGGTACAATGGACCACATCATAATCCTAGCATTTGGGAGGCTGAGCAAGGGGATGATTACCACAAGTTCAAGGTTTGTCTGGGCTACAAAGTAAGCCCCTGTCTCTCAAAAAAAGATGAAAAAAAGTAAAACAAAGGAATAATCCCCACCACCAAACAAAGTAAAACAAAAACCAGATAAACAAAAAGACAAGAAGCCCTAGGGACCACATTTTCCATTTCTAGCCCTAACCCTAACCCTAACCCTAACCCTGTTGGTTCGTTTGTTTATTTGTGGTGAGGCATATGTGTGTCAGCTTAAATGTGGAGTCTGGAGACAGCCTGCAGGAGTCAGTTCTCTCCTTCCACCACGTGGTGCTAGGGTTAGAGTTCAGGTCAGAGTTGACAGCAAGTGCCTTTACCCAGTGAGCCCCCTTCCCCCTTTCTTCCTCTCCCCTCTTTCTCTTCCCTCCTTTTTCTCTCCTCTCCCCTCTTCTTTTTCTCCCCTCCTCCCTCTCTTCTTCCCTCCCTCCTTCTGTCCCTCCCTTTTTCTTTCTTCCCTCCTTTCTTTTCTTCTCTTTTTGAAACAGGGACTCACTTAGCTCAGGCTAACCCCAAACACATTATGTAGCTGAGGCTGACCTTAAACTGATCCCCCTGCCTCCATCTCATGAGTGCTGAATTGCAGGCGTGCACTACCACACCCTGTCTTAGACCCCACTCTTTTGTTTTGATACAGAGTTTCTCTGTGTAGCCCTGGCTGTCCTGGAACTTACTCTATAGACCAGGCTGCCCTCGAATTCACAGAGACCCACCTGCTTGGACTCCACTTCTTCTGTAAGTCCTGAGCTATGCTCCCCTGTTAACCAACTCTTTACCAGTGCAGTTAGGCTGTTTACACCATCTCTAGTCAGTTCAGTAGAGACTGTGCCACCTTTCTGGATTCCTTTCTGTTCCAATAGCCTGTGGTCACTTGCTGAATCATACATGGAAGGGTCCTGGGGACAGTCAACACAACTGTATATGTCCCAGAGCAACCGGGCTTTGACTGGGAACTTGTGTTTCTCACAAGTGGAGCCAGGTGCTGCTCCACGTTTGCATTTTAGATACTGCTCTAAGCCACTAAAAGAAGAACCTTGATGATTCCTAGCCCCAGGACACGTTGTGAGGACTGAGGTCTGCTGTCCTCCCTCACACCAGCACTAGGCCTCACACCAGCACTAACTCAGCTCTGCGATTCCCGCTCTATCTGCCCATCACTCTCTGCCGAGAGGATGAAGCAAAGGTGTTAGACAGAGAGGACGGAGGTTAGGGGTGTGCCGGAGATCCAAAGATCCTTCAAGTCCCAGGTCTTGGAACGGCTGGGGAAAGCCAAGAAGAGGTGGGCTAGAGCCCCATTGGGGATCATACAATGATGGATGTTTCCCTCAGCTTCATCCTGTGCCAGCTTGTTCCTGATGAAGGGAGTTGCACAAGAGGACAGAGAGTAGGGCAATACCAAGTCCCATCCAGCCCTCACCCTGCGGCCATCAAAGAGCCCTTCCATGCTCAGAGCCCTTGTAATTTGCTCTCATTTACCCTGCTTTGTTCTGGGATGGGGTGCCATTGGGAACCCCCAGGCAGAGACTGCAGGCCTGATCATGTTGCCTCATCTCCCTTCTTCCAGCCCTGTGTGGGCAGTCTCTGAAGAATGACTGCCTTTCCATACTACTCTGGGGTCTGCTCTGTGGAAGTGGTGAGTCTGTTAGTTCCAGAGGGCACTTCTGTGTGGCTGGCTTGGGTTGGGAAGACCCTAAATGCTGTGTGACTCTGGGCCAGGCCTTCGCATACCTGAGCCAGCAGGCTCCCTTTGTCCAGTGAGGTTGGCAGCTGCCTCACCAAGGTAGTGTCAGGTCTCAGAAGGGAGATGCCCTCAGTGTCCCCATTTCCACCCCTGAGCTGTCTCTGCACATAGACCTCCTGAACCATCTGCTGCTCAGCCTGATGCTGTTTTCTTGCAGCTTCCATTTGCCTTCCCCCGTTTGCAGTTTTTTCCACAGGCCTTTGGAGATGAAGACACACACACTATGGTGACCATGAGAGGCCACTGTGGGCTCAGTTTGTTGCAGGATTTCATCAGGTCACCCTGCAGACTTAAGCCCCCAGCCATTCAGCTTCATTGTTACCATTGTAAAAGCTAAGCAGAACCAGGGCTCTGGGCAGACGAGCACCCCTAACTCTTCAGACTGTGCTGATTTTACCATGTTCTTTTCAGTCCTCCACTGCCCGCTGTCCACATCTCCTCCTATCCTTCTTCCTTTTCTTCCCTTTATATTTGTTCTTTAACATTTATTTACTGTGCATGTGTGTGTGTATGTGTGTGGGGGGTGCATGTGGAGGTCAGAGGACAACTGTCTGTCTGTCTGTCTTGGCAAAGTCTTCTGCATCTTAGGCTAGCTTTGAATTTGCCATGTAGCTAAGGATGACACTGAACCCTGACTCTCCTGCCTCTACATCCCCAATGCAGAGATTATAAGTGTGTGCCACCATGCCTTTTTGTGGTGCTGGAGATCAAACCCAGGGCCTTGTGTATGCTGGGCAACTGAGCTATGTCCCAGCCCTTGTTTTGGTTTTGTTTTGTTTGTTTATTTTGAGATAGGGTCTCACTCTGTAGCCCGGCCTACTTACACTCTAAGTCCCCATTCTCAGACTCCCAAGTGCTGGGGTGATACACTCCTGCCCTGTCCTCTTCTTCCTATTAGCTTAATTAAAAAAAAGATTTATTTTGTTTTGTGTGTATGAGTATTTTGCCTGCAAATATAAAAAGCAAAAAGGAGAAAAGGTTTATTTTGACTCAATTTCAGAGGAAATGGTCCAAAATTCCTGGGCCCTGCTACATGTGACCTGTGGTAAGACAGAGCCTCATGGTGGAAGGAAAGCTCAATTCTTTCCTACCAGAAAGTGAGGAGAGGGGAGGGGGAGGGGAGGGGAAGGGAGGGGAGAGAGAAAACAAAACATCCCCTTTAAGCCCATATCTCCAATGACCTACTTCCTTTAAGTAGGTCCCCACCCCCTCTACCCTACCACCCCACCCCCACCTCTTCAAGTTTTCCCCATCACCCAATAGTCCTTTAAGCTATGAGTCTGTAGGTGGCCTAGTAAATTCTTAAGGTCAGAGACCTTGTAATCCAACTAACTCCAGCCTCCCAAGGCCCCACTTCCCAAGGCCCTGCCCCAAGGTCCTGTCCCAGGCCACACCCAAGTCCCTGTTCCACCCCCCCAAAGGCAACACCAAGGACCCACCCCAAGACCCCACCTCCCAAGACCCCTGCCTTTGAACACGGTTGCACTGGGACCAAGCCTTAAAACATAAGCACTTTTTTTGGGGGGGGGGGCTCAAGGCAGGGTTTCTCTGTGGCCTTAGAGGCTGTCCTGGAACTAGCTCTTGTAGACCAAGTTGGTCTGGAACTCACAGAGATCTGCCTGCCTCTGCTTCCCAAGTGCTGGAATTAAAGGCGTGCACTACTACTTCCCAGCAAAACAAGTACTTTTGAAGACACTTAAGATCCAAGCTGTAACAGGTTCTGTAACTAAGAAAGCTTGGGAAGTGCTGCATAAGCCCAAAATGGTTCTAGTCTTATACCACACTGGCTATGCACCAAGAGAGACCTGTGTGAGGCGTGGCCCTGGCTTTAACATTAAGTCACAGAGCCTGGCTTGTGCTTTACTGATGGGTCCACAGGAGAAGCTCTGACATACATCATGGCCTGTGACTCAGCGCATCTGCACTTGTGATTGACACATAGGACTCAATCCTAAATCCTTCTCCAGGTTCTTTCTAAGTCTTCCTGAAAGTGAAGGCGTGTCTCTTTTGATCTGTGATTCTGAGAGAATCTACAATATCTTCCTCAGAGTCTGAAAGGCTGCCCTAGATATAAGTTATTGCCTATAAAACCTTTGTGTGTGTGCCTGTGTGTGTGTGTGTGTGTGTGTATGTGTGTGTGCCTGTGTGTGTGTGTATGTGTGTGTGCGCACATGGAGGCCAGAGTTTGACATTCAGTATTTCCTTTTACAGAACAAGCTCAGGGTTGGAGTGCTTGCCCAGCAGGCTCAAGGCCCTGGTACCAGCTCCAGGACTGGTATAAAAGGAGTATGGTGTTTCCTGCCCGTACTCTTTGAGGGTGGAGGTAGAAGAATGAGAAATTTAAGATTATCTTCAGCTACACAGGGACCAGCCTGGCCTACATAAGAGCAGTCTAAAAAATGAAAGTTCATGAACATTCCTCCCAACTTGGTGACAGTCCATCTGGTGACTTTGATTTGCTGAGGTGGTTATTAGAAGTTAAAGAGTGAAGGCAACAGGTGACTGTGACAGGAGGGATTCTGTAAGCATGGGTGACATGGAGTCCATGCCACACCTTGACAGGTCTGGAGGAAACTATGGAATGTTTTACAGAATGTTCTAGAAGTATAGGGGGATCTGGTCTTCTGATGGCAATCCCAATTTAATCTTTCACATGAACTTGTCCATTGTTCTCCTTGTTTCGGAGCCCTTTGGAAAGGAATCCCAAAGACACATATTTTAGAAGGACTTTTATCCTAAACTATTAAGTTACAACGTGACTTGCTTGCTTGTTTGGCTGAGACAGTGTCTTATGTTATCCAGGCCTTAAACTTACTGTGTAGTTCAGCATGATCATGAATATCTGATCCTCCTGCTTCCTTCTGTGAAACTCTGGGATGTACCACACTGTGCCTGGATGGTTTGTTTTGCTTTGATTGATTTTGAGGTAGGGTCTCATGATGTAGCCCTGGCTGGCCTAGAGCTTACCATGTAGGCCAGGCTGGCCTTGAACTCACGTAGGTATGCCTGCCTCTGCTGGGTTTAAAGACTTTGCACTGTCATACTCAGCTAGCTGTTTGCTTTTGAGACAGGGTCTCACTATGTAGCTAAGCTGACCTGAAACTCACAAGCCCCTGACTTAGTCTCTCAAGTGCTGGCTTTACAGGTGTCTATCATGCGCCAGCCTCCTTTTAATGTTCTGATAAATGTTCCCTGCCGAGTCAGTTAAATGACTACAGCCCTCAGGGGCTGTGTTAATTTAATTTAAGGGCTCACCAAGATCATTCCAGATCCCACTTGGCAGCTTGACTGCACTTGGCTTGGCTTTGAACTGTGTCACCCATCCAGAGACTTGCCTGAGAGTGGATCTTGTTCTGGAAGCTGGCAGAGGCGCAGTGTCAGAGGGAATAGGCCTCTCATCTGACGTGGAAGGAGACTGCAGGCTACGGACTTCTGCCCCCAATCAGGACATTCCTTCTCGATCCTGACTGAGCTGTGGGACATTCTAGAACTTTAGATCCTCAGGTGACAAGTGGAAATAGAAATCTAACCTCTTGCCCTTTCAGCACCAGCTCGGGGGATCAAATAAGGTAGATGACATCAAAAAACAGAGATCACTTGTCTCTCTCCCAAAGCCGCTGATGGCCTCTCCTCCCTGCTCTCTCCTGTGGCCATGTAGCCCCCAATAGTCCTAAAGCATGGACGGCTCTCCTCTCCACAGTGGCCTACCCCATTCTCCTTTCCCCACCCCCACTTCCACCCCTCACTCCCACCTCCACCCCACCCCCCCAAGCCTGCTTCAGGGATTTACTACCGATGCCCTTTGTTTGGCAAGCCGATCCCCAGGATTTCATCTGGTTCTGCAGCCTTCAGAGTGTGGACCAATGGATCAACCAACTGACTGGCCAACTTGCCCCTTGTCTGAAATGCCTTCTCTACTCCCCTGACCCTGGTCAGTGTCATCAACACTTACATGACTGCTGGTGCATTGAGGAGTTATGGGTCTACCTGTTGACTCTTTAAAATGTCAGTGCCATGAAGGAGCTGAGACTTACATTTTCTGCTACAATCCTGGGACTTAGAACCCCGCAAGCATATACTTGTCTATGCTCCCTGCTACCCTCCCCCCCAAAAAAAACAGTTTAAGAGACTGAGCAGAGGAGGGAGTAGAGAAAGCTTGAAGCCCAGCAGAGAGTATGAGACAGGGTGGGCTGGGCATATGGCATTCCAGTAGGGCCAACCACTGGAGCAAAGGCCAGGAGACCCTACGTTTGTTCTTGCCCCAACCTCCCAACTTAGGTGTATTAGCACAGAGCCTCAGAGTAATTACCACAGGCCTTTGGATTGTTTACTCCTCGTTAACCACCCTCTTTGCTCATTTAATTGGTCCAAAGCCCGTGGCATGGATAACTAGCTGTGCAGCAATTTGGCTCCCATCCGGTAGCAGGGGCAGCTGTACCGTGCTGTTCCTGTGCGCTGGGTGCAGTTCCTACTGGATGGTAGAGCTCAGGCAGGCTGTGGCTGCAGACTGAAGCACCTTTGATGTCCCAGCAGTGTGTTCTGTGGGACTTGCTCAACCTCAGGATCCTCCCCCTGGGCTGAGCATGCATGCCCAGTGGGGCTCCCCAAATCCCTGCTCTCTGAGAACCCCACACAAACAGGAAGAATAAATCTCAGTCCTGGTTCAGGGCAATCAGATCTAATGCATATGCCTGGTCACCCCACCTCATACCCTCTCAGCTTCCATTTGCTGTCTGGTCGCTCTTGCTTCCTGCCTGCTGCCTTCCTGGGGAGAAGCTGCCTCAGACCCTTGGCACAGGCTCCTCCATTGAGTCTCTCAATGTGTCTGCTTCTGTCATGCACAGACTGTATTACTTCCAGAAGTTTCTAATCCCTCCTTAGTTCTCCATTTGGTTATAAATAAATGAGTAGATTAACCCAAGCTCCATCCTCTTCTCCCAGTGGACATGACCTATCACATGAGTATTGTGGACAGTCACGTATCAAAGCTGCAGAGGTTTCTGGAGACTTCTCTGAGTTCAGAGTTCCAGGTGCTATGCAGAGAGTGAGAAAGGGGGTTTGGGGGTGTGCTTGCCTAGTGTGCACAAGGCTCTTGGTTCACTCCCCAGCACCCACACAAACCAGACATGATGGTTCATGCCTGTAGTGCCAGCGCTGAGGGGGTAGAGGCAGGAGGATGAGAGAGTCAAGGTCTTCTCCTGCTCCTTAGTGAGTTCAAAGTCAGCCAGGGCTCTGAGATTGACAGCAAACACCACTCCTGACCCCCACCCTGTGTAAATTCCCATCTTACACTGAAGGGACTGTGAGGAGCGTGGGGGCTGTGGTGGGGAGGTCAAATGAATGCTGGCACTTGAGTGAGGGAAGCTAAGAACAAGTTGTTCAGCAGGGAGCTGCATCTCAGAGGCTGAGAGAACAGAAGGCTAGGGTTGGACAGAGGGCCCAGGCATACTTGCGGAGGTGGGAGACAGGAGTGGGGTGGGATGCTGGTGGAGAGCCTGCTGCTGGAGGCAGGGAGAGATGATGGGAGTGTTGGAGGCAGAGCTCTGTAGAAAGTATGCAGTTCTCATGCAGAAACATAGGAATAAAGGGGGAGCTTTAGGGAGCCCTCGACTTATTGAAGCCCTTCTGCAGTGTCCCAGGAGAGCAGACAGTAGGGATGATCATCCAAGGACAGTCAGGCAGCTGCTTGCAGGAAGAGGGCTGGAAGTGCAGTTTGGAGGAAAAGTCCGGAGAATCCAGACTGATGGACCGTAGTCATGATCTCACATGGGGAGATGGGGTGTGGAAGCCCATGGCACATGTCCGATGGACAGCAGGCTAGGCTTCGTGTGTAACCCCTGACCCCTGCAGGAGGAAGGGCTCATTTGTCAGAGCTCAGCTCTGGAATCTAGGCAGCTCCTGAAACAGAACAGGACTGTCTCCGTTTCCTGCCTACTGATTTCTCAGGGAAGGAAACAGGTGACTTTCTCCTTCTCTATACTCCCTGGGCCAAGAACAATGTCAGACAGAGTGGCCCTGTTTGACACAGAGTAGCCCATCCCCTGGAGCTCCTGTCCTCTTCAGGGACCTCACAGGCAGGCTCAGGGCTGTGGCAAGAGGCATCTGTAAGTTCATGTGCTCAATAGGGAACTACCAGTTCTACAGGTAAGCAGCCCAGGAGGCAGACAGCCTTCCTGCCTCACCCACTGCTGCCCTCAGGTTACCAGCCTCTGACAACACCTCTTCCCAGCTGCAGGAGCCCAACTACAGTGCTGTGCAGCTGCTTTTCCAAGTCAGTGATGTGCATGCTGCTTGTGTTGTTTGAAATTCAATAACAGTGTCAAGCAGGGGCTGGATAAAGTGCATGCTATGAATACAGGAGGATTTGAGTTTAGATTCCCCAACACCTACACAGAAAGCTAGGTATGGTGGCACACACCCGTAATCCTAGAGCTGGGGAGGTAGAGACAGGAGGCTCCTTGGGGTTGCTGTCCAGCCATTCCAACCAAATTGGTAAACTATATTGAGTGGGAGACCCTGTCTCAAAAAATAACATGCAAAGCAATAGAGAAAGACACATGGTATTGAACTCACACACACACACACACACACACACACACACACACACACACACACACACACACACACAAAACGCTTTGGGAAATGTCATGGGAAGAGGTACAGAGGTACTTCTGGGAGGAGTCTTAATTCCATAATTCAGGCCCTCCTTGGTTGGAGACCCCTCCTTTTTTTTCTTTTTTCTTTTCTGTGATTCAGATTGGTTCAAGAAAGAGATATTCCTGCTGCTTCACTGGGTTCCCCCATCTCGCCCCAGAAGAGAAGTGCCATAGCAGAAACTTCTCAGGGAAGAGACTTAATTCTCGCTCTCGCGCTCTTTGGCCCAGCCTGGCTCAAGACACAAGTTGCTCCCAGTGCCAGGGTTACTAAGAAAGTCAGCCCCCAGGGCACTGGGGCCTCGTAGTAAAGTTTTAGTAGCCACGGTGGGTTTGATCCCATACTTCTGAGAAAATGAATCACTCCAGGTTCAAGTGAGGAATCTGTGGGCAAGCCTCAACAGCCTGCATCTAATTTGGGGATGGAAAGGTGTTTACAACTCCCCCCAGAGGCAATAAAATAGAGGAAGGAGCACTAGGCAAGGGGCCTGTCTCCTGCCATCCGAAAAAGCCGTTCCATTGTGTGCCTGGCATCATATTAGTCCAGGCTTCTTCAATAGACCTAAAGATGCAACCTCTCTCATCTCTTGGCCTCAGTTTCCTAACCAGCAAATGCTGCAGTGGGGGCTCCTGCTGCTTCTGCCGCTTTGAGTCTGGGTCTGTGAAAGACAAATGGAGTCTGTAGCTGATGCTGCTCCCTGGAGTTCCCATGTGAGAAGGCCTCTGTGGAGTGAGGACTGTTCAGGAGGGTCGTGATGGCTGGTGCAGCTGGGGCATCTCTGTCGGGTCCCCTGCTGTTTAGGGCTAGTGTAGAATGGGTTAAGGTCACTGAGTGAGGAAGGACTAGTCACCCAGTCCCCTCCTTCTGGAGTCCTTTCCTCCTTTTGTTCTCAGGGACCTGCTCGGTTTACTGGAGTTAGGCAAGCCTGGTGCTGGGCTTGGAGCCATGCCTCTCTGGCACAGAGACTCAGTACTGTAGTAACTTGCCCTCGATCTGCCCCTGGCAGAAATCTGAAGCGAATGCATTGGAGAAGGCCTGGACTCTGAGACCACAGGCTTGCTGGAGCTAGAGGTGACCTTGGAGAGCAGAGTCCAAGACACTCACCTGAAGGGTGGGGAAACTGAGGCTCAGCCATGGAAGCGTTTTCCAGGTTCTCCCAACAAGTTAGGTACAGACTCAAACGCAATGTACGCAATGCCAACACAGATTCTTTCTTTTCTCCTGGGATGAGCTGCAGGGTTTGGGGATAGTTCTTGAGCTGAAGTTATCACGAGCAAGTAATATTTGAGCAAGGGGGCATGGTGCCAGGAGCCAACAAGGCAGGAAAAGGGGGCTGGCTCCGTGGTGCTGCCATCCTGGTGCTCATCCTGACCTCTGTCTAATTAGCCCAGGCACTCCAGGTGAGTGGTTCCTTGGAGCCTCAGATAGTAGCCTGCAGATCTATTCTCACTGAGAGACCAGGTCTGATAGAGATCCCTTTAGTTCCGGGCTCAACTTTTGAAGCAGGTTTGGCTTCAAGACCAGTTCTTCTCCTTCATAGCTGTGTGGCCCTGGACAAGTCCCTTAAACTTTCTGGAGCTGAGCTACAATCTGCAACATGGGAGCATGACTAGCCCTTCCCTCGTGGTGTGTAGTGGGAGGGCAGAGCACAGAGAAAGTGTGGGAGAAGTCACAGTTACTACTGTTCTACCACTCAGCTGCCATCCATCAGTCACTCTGAAGCTTCCTCCTCTTCCTTTTCAATGCAGTAGCTGTTTCTGGGGCTCCCTCATTGTGGGATACAGAGCTCTCAAAGACAGTAGAGGCAAAGCTGCTTCCTCCATAAAGCACAACAGGGAGCCAGGATTCTTTGGAAGTCCTGCAACCTAGATAATTTTGTGGTTCCTGGACTATCTCTGGGTAGACCAGCTGTCTGTGGGCTTGGGTGTAGTTTAGGGAAAACAAACAACAAGATGCCAGAGTTATAGGTGCCTGTGAGCAGTACACCTCTGGGGTCACCCTTCACCTCTCTGTAACAGGTTATCCATTGCACTGCAGGACCAGAATCCCTGCATTCCCTACCTCATAGGTGTCTGCATGCAATAAAGTTCCCAGAAATGCAGAGCTTGGTGTTGGGAGAATGCTTGCTGTACAAGTGGAAGGACCTGAGTTCAGAACCCACATTAAAAAGAAGGCGTGGCAGCATGCATCTGTAATCCCAGTGCTGAGGAGACAGAGATAGGGAGTCCCTGGAGCTTACTGACCAGTCCGTTTAGCTGAAACAGTGAGCTTCAGGTTCAGTGTGAGACCTTGTCTCAACTAACTAAGGTGGAAAGAAATAGAGAAAGGCACTAAGCAGTGTCCTTTAGCCTCTACATGTACACACAGTTGTGTACACACACACACACACACAACACACACACACACACACACACGAAGATTCAAAGCTTTTTACATGACTCTGCCTCCACCCCCTGCTGTCTACATTAGCCTTTAAGGGAAATCAGTGGCTTGGGGAGTAGTTGACCCCATCGCTGTCCCAGAGTTGTATTTGAGATCTGGGTTAGTCAACCAGAGCACTGGATTCCATGGAGTCACTGGGATTGACTGGAAATGGCTTGGGCTCCAATCATAGCCCAAGTGTCTATCCTGAGACTTTTGTTCCCAGGAGGTCTCCCAAAGTGGGAGAAACCAGATGCTCTCATTTTTACAGACAAAAGCTTGGGAGAAGGGACACACAGAGCTGCCAGGGATCATCAGGAGAGCTAACCCAGATATACACAAAAAGTCAAGAGTAGAGGGCAATCTCCTGCCAACACTGTCTGACTCTCTGGTCCCATACCAAGATCAAAGCCAAACTGTTTCTGGACTTCTCAGGGAATATTCATTTCTTTCTTGCTTTGCTCCCCGCCTCTGTGTAATAGCCTTGGCTGTCCTGGAACTCACTTTGTAGACCAGGCTGGCCCCAAATTCACAGAGATCCACCTGACTCCACCTCACATTGTTTCCTCTACTCGTTGTTTAGTCCGTTTGTTTATTTTATGTATAAGTCACTCTGATTGGGGTTTATGTCACTTACAATCAAAATTTAACTAGAGCAAAAGAGAGACAGAAAAGGGGATATGGTGTACAACTTTAATCCCAGCACTCATGAGACAGAGGCAGGTGAATTGCTGTGAGTTCAAGGCCAGCCTAGTCTATAGAGAAAGTTCCAAGCTAGTCAGGGCTACATGGTAGGACCCTGTTTTAAAAAACAAAACAAAAACAACTGACTTCAGATAAACAACTTTTAGGAAATTCAGGTTTGTTTTGGCTTGTGGTCTCAGAGGCTTCAGGTTTGTTAGCCCACTGCCTCTGAGACTGTGATAGACAGCATGGTGGGAACAGGTCAGGGAATAGAGAAGAGATGGAGAAAGGGGTGGGACCCAACATCCCCTTCAAGAACTCATGTCCAGTGACCTAACCTCCTTCTATTAGGCCTCATCTCCAAAGCATGCCCCCCTCCTAGTTCCACTTGTGACCAAGCCTTTAGTACACAGACCTCTGGGGGGACCTCCAGATCCCAAAAGCAATCCTAGATCATCAGTGGTAGCTCCTGGCCCAACTAACAGAACTGAAGATGGAGATTGGGCCTACTATCACATGCCTCTTGTGATAGTGGGCCAAGACAATCAACACATCTTTGTTGATTCCTTATATTTTTTAGGCATCTTGCATTCTGTGATGGCCATGTGACTTGGTTCTACACCAAGACACCTATGGGGAATCAACTGGGAACATGCACACAACCAGCATCACCCTGCCTCCTGCTTCCTGCCTTGAAAGCTAGTAGAAGCATCTGGAGCTGCAGTAGCCATATTGTGACCATGAGGCAGAAGCCAAAGGAATTACAGGGACCTAGTCCTGACATTATGGAGCTGTTGACAAAATTCCTATAACTGTCTGCCTGTGTGCTTCTTACAGTTTGATAAAAGTAAATTCCTACTGGAGGCAATGGAGCTGTTACTTACAGTTCAAAAAAAACTAGCCAGGTGTGGTGGCCCATGCCTTTTGCTCCAGTACTAGGGAGGCAGAGGCAGGCAGATCACTGAGTTCCTGGGTATCCTGGGCCTACAGAGTGAGTTCTAAGACAGCTAGGGTGACATAGAGAAAGCCAACCAACAAATACTTAAATATATAAACCTAAAAGCTTCCTGGTGGAGAGGGGGGCTGGAGAGATATCTCAGTGGTTGAATGCACACTGTTCTTGAAGTTCATATCATTTATGTGGAATGCAGTGATGTCACTGACCTAAGAATCAGGTAGGAAAAATAGCACAGAAGACACTAAATAATGTCTTGCCAGGGGTGTGCTTAGTACAATAACAGCGAGAAGCAGAGGCCAGAAAACTGGGCCACAGGTGGCCTTTTGTCAAGACCACACAGCTGATAATGCTGCAGACACAACTGTTTCTGAGTGGCCACAATGTGTCCCACTGTTTATTTTACTCATGGGAGGGCATCTTGCTGGAAGTGACCTGTTCATTTCATGCATCATGTAGTCTGTTATTCAATGGTCACTGTCATAAAAGAGAGACAGAAGGGCCCTTGAAACTAAGACACCTAACACTATCAACAAGGGAAGATAAAACACACACAAGGAAAAGACATTGTTTTTCAGTGGCCCAACATCTTGGACAGCCCATCACAGGCCAGCTTCTGTTGCTATAGCAAAATACCCAAGGCTGGGCAATATATACAGAACAGAAGGTCCCAGAGACTAAGGAAGTCTGAGAGTGTGTCACTGGTGTCTGGTGAGGGTCTGCTGTGGAATAACAAGACATAAAGCATCAGGCCAGCCTGGAACTTGAGCAGCTGGGAGTATCTGTCTGTTCTTTTCATTCTAGTACGTGAACCTAGGACGACCCCTTCAAACCATAGCAGGACTGAGGCCTCTGTGGTCCTGCTGAGCCCAGTCCTGGCATTTTATCATGGCCAGTACGTTCATTACTGATGGACTCATAGACTGGGCACGTGACTCAGTGGAAGGAGACCCACCAAGCATGTAGAAAGCCCTGGGTTCCATCCTGAACTTCACAGAAACAGGGTGTGGTGACACATCTGTAGTCCCAGCCCTCAGGAAGCAGAGGCAGGAGAATCAATCAGTTCAGTCTCAGCTACAAAAGGAGGTCGAGGCCAACCTGGGTTACATAAGCCTCTGTCTCAAAAAAAATTAAAGATAGGAAGCGAGACACAGAGAGAGAGAGACAGAGACAGAGAGACAGAGACAGAGAGAGAATTAAGAGACGAACACATGCATGAATGGGTGTTTGTTAGAGAAAGCAGAGAAGGTAGAGACACATGGCAGAGCTTGAGAAAGCCCAGCCTGTCAGTCAGCATCTCCCCACTGCCAAGACCAGTTTACAGAATGCTCCAGAAGCTCAAGGTGTTTGAGGAGTGCATTTGTTTATTTCAGGGCATCCCCTTCTTTTGTGTGTGTGTACACGAGTGTGCAAGTATGTGCATGTGTGCACACAAGTGTGCAAGTGTATGCACGTGTGTGTGTGTGTGTATCCTGAGCCACTCTGCCTGAATCATCCCTCTGTGCCCCCAGCTCCCTCTTCCTGGTTTCCCCAAAGCCTAGTGCCCTGAGTACCATCCCTGACTCATTCACCCTGTCTCAGTCCAGAACTGTGGTTTGCACAAGTTGGGGCACAGCTTGATGTGGGTATGTGGGGTACTGGTGGTGGGAAGGGAGAGGTCACTCTCGGGTAAGGATCAGGAAGTAATTCATGTGTGGGCTGTGTGTCTGGACTGAAGTGCCAGGACCATGTACTGGTCAGGAGCCACCCCAGGCTGTCTGTAACCAGGACCTCTTGACACTGAAGCTAGTGAGTCCTACTTCTCCATTATGTCGTCCCTGGGGGTGGAGAGTCTCTGGCATTCAAGTCAAATTTACCTTCATTTCTGGGTCATAGGCTGAGCCTCCTACATCTCAGTTTCCACTTTAATGCCCCTGCCACTGTCAGCTTCCTAGGCCCTTCCCCAGGGTCTTTCCTCAACCTTGGCACACTCACCTGAGGGTGGCCTTTAGGGGCCAAAGCTATACTTGTCAAGGAAGCCTAAAGGCATTGCAGGTTGGAGTAGTAAGATGGGCTCTGGGGTTGGGGTGGTGATGAGGGGAGGGGAAGCAGGGAAGAGAGAGGAGATGGGGTGGAGAGGAGAGGAGGATGAGGCAGGTGGTAGAGCCATAGGCATCAAATGCACTGTCTCTTTGTGCCCTGTGGCATTTGGGTGCGACTTGTCCAGCATCAGCCCTTGGTCAAGAGTGTAGGAGTCTTCAGAAGGTCAGCACTGGGCCAGGTAATGACAATATTTAAAGCTTGAGACTGGACTGTGCAGCAGAGAGCCTCGGTTCAGGCCAAGCCCACCCCAGTTAGGAATGCCAACACTGGGATCAGCCACCTGGTTTTCAAAACTCAGGGACTTTCTAGCTGTGTCACCTTAGATAAGATCACTCAATGAGCTTCAGTTCCCTGAGCTGACTCATGAAGCTATCTCCCACCCCTACCTCCCCTGTGGAACCACAAAGGGCTGTGCACATCAGTGAACTTCAGACCACAGTGAGTCTGAGAGAAGAGGGTCTCAAGATCTAGAGTCCTTGATAGCAGAGGGGAGCAGGTACACCCGACACCCACCCAGCACCAGCCTTAGACATGATATGCACCCAGAGCCTTTACAGCACCTACCGTCAACAGCCCCTACTACACAGCCAATCAGATGCCACTTCCTCAGGAAGCTCCATGCTTGTTCTCTGCACCTCGCACGGCTATGCTGACAACTGGAGGCAGCTTCATCCTCTCAGCTCTGTTGTCACGACCTTCTGGAACTCTCCCATAACAGCCCTGCATACATTTCTCACAATCAGAAATCCCGTGAACTGCAGTTCAATGTCCAGGGACAGGACAGATGGATTGTTGCCTCCTCAAGACAAGAGTCCCCCTACTGTGTGCTACCACCATGTTCATGCTGACCTGGTCCACAGCTGCACCCCCAACATGTAGAGCACTGTGGGGTAAACAGTAACTGCTTGTTTATCTCCCCATTCTCTTCTGTAATCTCTATCTCCTTCTGTGTCTCTGTCTCTGTGTGTGTGTCTCTCTCTCACACACACAGACATACACTCCTGCTTTCACATTTGGTGTCTGTGACTATGGTTGGCAGGAAGAACTGGTGAATGAGGAACTCCACTAGAGCTGAGGCTCTGGGAAACTAAGATCATGCCTTCAATGAACAAATGAGTGAATGAATGTGTGAATGAATGTCTCTGGGGGGCACTGTAGTCAAGTTGTCTAGGAATGTTGGGGTACAGAGGATTGCAAAAAGTTGTATAAAAACTTTGACCTGGAACTATTTTATTTGTTTACTTGACTTATTTTTAATTTATATTACATTTATTTATTGACTTACTCACAGGAGGGTACTCAACCGACAGTACACAGTGGCATTCAGAGGACAACTTGGGAGAGCTCGTTCTTTCTCGTCACCGTCAGGATCCCAGGAATCAAAATCAGTTGTCAGGTTGGTGACATGTACCTTTACCCACTGAACCACTTGGTGGCTCCTGGTGCCATTTTAGAGAAAGGAAGTCCCGATGTCACCAGCAAGGGAAAACTTGACACATAGCCTCTCCTGGGTAGCTTGCAAGGACCTGGACTTTGCTGAGACTTACCCTCCTAATCTACAAGACCAGTGTTGAGGATGAGGCCACACCCCTCCAACAATCCCCAACTCTGGCATTCTGTGACTGGAGATAAAGCTTCACATTGGCTTCTTGTACCCGGAACTTGTGACCAGATACAAGGTCAGCCTTGAAGATTTCAAGATGAATGAGGGCTCTGTCTGTGAGGCCCAAGCCTGATTTCCATGTTTTCTGGCTTTGTTCTTTGCTTAGCATGGCTGGCTGTCACTGTGTCCATGGAGTCACCTGTCTCACCAGCCTTCTGTCCACTGGCTTCTGGCACTCCCTGGAGTTGGGCCAGGGGGAAGCTGGTAGGGGTCTTGGCATATCACTGTAGGAACCCTGGAGAGCCTGGCTCTGCAGCCCAGGCTTCAGCCTTCCTCTCCTAAATCCACACACATTTATTACAGCCAATAGAGTTTGGAATGAGTCACACCTGCCTTGGCATTCCATCCTTGCCCAGCTTCACTGTGGGTATTTGGCCTACTTATCACATTTCCCTGAACCTGAGTTTCTCTATTCACCAAACTGGGGTGATAATAGCTATCATCCCACGTATTTGTTAGTTTTATTTGTTCAGCAATTCACCACTATTAGCTGTGAAACAAGCATTCAGTACTACCCCATGACCACACATACCAAGGATTCAGCTGTCAACAAGCCAACAAGTCCCTTCCCTCATGACACCGTGTAACAGAGTGTTGGCATGGCCACTCTGTACTCACAGCTGTCAAGCATTAAAGTTCACCTGATTTAAGTTTTATATTATTATTTACATTATTGTTGTTTTTAATATTTATCTTATGTGCATTGGTGTTTTGCCTGCATGTCTGTCTGTCTGAGGAAGTCAGATTCCTGGAACCAGAGTTACAGACAGTTGTGTACTGCCATGTGGTTGCTGGGAATTGATTCTGGGTCCCCTGGAAGAGCAGCCAGTGATCTTAATCACTTAGCCATCTCTCCAGTTCCTGTTGTTGTTGTTTTAAAGATAGGGTCTCATGGAGCCCAGGCTGGCTTCAACTTACTATGGAGCTCAGGATGACCTTGAACTTCTGATCCTCTTGTTTCCACCTCCCTAGTACTGGAATTACCTGGTTTATTCCTTGTTGGGGATCAAACTCAGAGGTTGCATACTAAGCAAGCACTCTACTGACTGAGCAGCTCTAATTTTAAGTTTTTGTTTCGTTTTGGTTTTTCTAGACAAGGTTTCTTTATGTAGCCCTGGCTGTCCTGGAACTCGCTCTGTGGAGCAGGCTGCCCTCATACTCAGAGATCTGTCTGCCTCTGCCTCCTGAGTGCTGGTGTTAAAGGCATGCACCACCATGCCCTTAATTTTAAAATTTCAAATGGATACTGGCTCGCTTTTAAGTTTGCTTGAAATGACCTGAGGTGAAGATAGCTGCTCATCTATGAATTTTATGAAATCTAAATATAAATCAAGTATGACCGACAGGAATTTAGTATTAGAAGTCAGATATACTTGAAGGATATTGACACACTGGATTTTAAGGATAGTAAGGAAAAGAAGTGGAAAAATCTTTCACCAATAAATACTTAAGTACCAATGATATTTTGAAATAATAAAAGTGGGTGTCTTAAGCAAAAATAATTTCATCATTGCTTTTTTATTGTTTACTTATTTATAGACCAACTCTCACTGTGTAACCCTGGCTGGCCTAGAATAATACATTATGAAGCTCAGGCTGGTCTTGAACTTTAGGTGATCTTCCTGTCTATGGCTCCTTAGTGTTGAGATTACAGGAGTGTGCCACAAGGTTTGGTTCTTTCTATTGATTTTTTTCTTTAATGAATCATATATGTAAATGAATTATTACATATGTAAACATACAATTAACTAATTAGTGGTTTTAAAATTTTGGCTTAGAATGTACAATATTAAGCAAGATCACACAATCTCAGAAAGAAATAAACTGCATGTTCTCTCTCATTTGTGGAATCTAGCCAATAATATATGTATATATGTAAACAAATACACAACTCCACCAAATGTAAACCCGACTGTCTAAGTTAGAGTTTCTATTGCTGTGAAGACACCATGACCACAGCAACTCTTCTAAAGGAAAAACATTTAACTGGAGTGGCTTGCTTAAGATTCAGAGGTTCAGTCCATTATCATCATGGCAGGGAGCAGACACGGTGCTGGAGCAGTAGCTGAGAGTCCTTTATCTTGCAGGCAACAAGAAGTTGACTGAAACACCAGATGGTGTCTTGGGTATAGGAAACTTCAAATCACACCCCCACAGTGAAACACTTTCTCCAACAAAGCCACACCTTCTAATAGTGCTACTCCCTATGAGATTATGGGGGTTATTATATTCAAACTACCATACCCACCAAATGTGGGTGCAGTATAACATGAATAAAATGGAACAAGAAAGGTTAAATGTAGGGAGACGAGAAAAGACTTAATGCAAGAAATGAGCATGAGTTAGGAAAAGGAATAATTGCTGACTGCTTTTCTGGTTCTAATCCTGTCATGTTTTGGTAGTAGATAAGTGCATAAAAAACATTGAACACCGAAAGTGTGAAATTCAATGTGAAGTTCCACAGCTTCCATGCTGAATGCATACTCTAACTGTATAGAAGTTCATCAAGTTGTGTAGACTGCTATAGTCTGGTTATTTTTGGTATGTGATGTTTTTATTTATTTGCAACATTTTTATAATAAAGTTTGTTAAAATTATAATTGTTTTTTAAAGTTTTATTTATTTTTTTATGTGTGTATGTGTGTGTGTGTGTGTGTGTGTGTGTTTATGTGCATATGAGTGCAGGGGCCTGTAGAGGTCAGAGCTGTTGGAGCTCCAAGAGCTGAGCTTGGGCTGCAGGTAGCTGTGAGGCATCTGACATGGGTGCTAGGAACTAAACTTTAGTCCACTGGAAGAGCAGCACATGCTCTTAACTGCTGAGCCATCTTTCCAACCCCAAATTATGATGATGATGATGATGACAACAAGGTCTCATGTAGCCCAAGCTGACCTCAAACCTCTTATGTAGCTGAGGCTGACCATGAACTCCTTATCTCCCTTCTTCTCCCTCCCCAGTGTTGGGATTACAAGCATGCACTACCATGCCCAGATACCTTTTTTATCTTTTACATGTGGCTTCTGGCAGTGTAAATTCACATTTATGGCTCTCAGACAATGTTGTGTTGTACAATTAAGCAGGCAGTTATGATACTCAAGAGACCATGGTGAGTGTTAGTTAAGTGAGATGCTACAGGCCAAATGCTTCGTCGTTCAGTTAATATTAGTCTCAGCCATGCACCAGATGTGGGGCTGTGCACCGTATCACTCAGTTTTCTGACTTTGACAAGTGGTTCCTGTGTGCCTCTGGCTGAGCCTGGCTGCCATCACTGGGGGGGGGGGGGTGACTTCTCCAAACAGAGCAAGTTGTTTGTATAACCAACAGGTTATGCAATCCCAACTAACCCTCTGCCACCCAGTTGTTTAGATGTTCTGTGGTGTATCTACTATAGCTTAGACCCAAGGGCACACCCTGGTCCCCCTATTCTAAGCAGTGCACACTGCTTTATCCTGAAATCTAGTTATTTTCCAGGGACTTCTAAAACACTTTCAGATTTTACAGATAGATGAAAATTTCCTGTAATTTTAGAGATTGAACACCTGTAACCCCCTCCTCCCATACCATTAAGGTCAGAGGAGAAGGGAGTGGGGAGGCGTTGGCCCCAGCCCCCACAGATCTCTGAGCATTGCTTGTCAGCTGATAACCACAGGTGCATCCTGTTCTCTAGTCCTGGCTTACAGCTCTGGCCTTGCCCCACTGACATCAACATCTAGTACGAGGAAAACACAAACTCTTACACCTGGGGTTTTTCCACTGTGCTGTAAGTCTGTATATAAGGCTGCTTCTCCTTGGAACACACACACACACACACACACACACACACACACGCACACACACGCACATGCACACGCACACGCATCTCTTGGCACAAACAGCCGGATGTCTTGTCTTTCATTTAAATCTCCAGGCTTTCACCTGATCCACCAAGATCAGGAGAGAAAGAGGACCCTGAGAGATTGCCCTCGGAGGTTATGAGGGTGAATTGAAAACAGGTTTATTTAAATCTCCAGGCTTTTACCTGATACATTAGACTTGCTCATGGTGCAGTTGCCACAGGGAGGAGGAGGAAAAGAGAAAAGTAATGAAGAGGAGTGTCCTAGCCAGCTTTAACTGTCACCTTTTTACAACTTAGAAGTCACCTGGGAGCCTCAGTAGGGGAACGGTCTAGATCAGATGAGCCTGTGGACAAGCCTATGAGAATTATCTTGATTGTTAGCGGACACAGGAGGGCCAGCAGGCAGCATCTTCCATGGTTTCTGATACATTCCATTGGCTGTAATGGAGGAGTTCCTGGTCAGAGGTCATGTGTGGCATAGCAAGCAGACCTGCCTCTGCCCCTGCCTGCTTGAGTTCCTGCCCTGACTCCCCTCGGTGATGGACTGTGACCCGGGAATATCAGCCCATACATCTTTTGCCCCCCTAAATTGCTTTTGGTCAGAGTGTTTTATTGCATCAACAGAAAGTTAACTAGAACAGAGAGGGAGGGAAGGGAGGGAGGGATGGAGGGACTGAGGGAGGAAGTCATCACCACCTTCTAACGCTTTATAAGAACACTTGGAGAGGGGGCCCAATTTGACAGAATTTAGTAAGCTAATTTTATAATTCACATGGAAATGCAAAGGGCTCAAGAAATTTAAAGCAATCTATTTTTTCCTTTGTTTTTGTTTGTTTAAGATAGGATTTCACTGTGTAGTCCTGGATGGACTGGAACTCTTTATGTAAACCAGACTGGCCTCAAATTCATAGAAATCCACCTATTTCCACCTTCCAAGTGCTGGGCTTTAAGGCATATGCCATCATGCCTCTCTTATTCTGTGTGTGTGTGTGTGTGTGTGTGTGTGTGTGTGTGTGTGTGTGAATAAGACAAAATTTCTTGTAATCCAGATCAGCCTCCAACTTGTTATATAACTATCGATGACCTTGAACTTCTGTTCCTTCAGCCTCAACCTCCCAAGTTCTGGGGTCACAGGTGTGAGGCACAATATTAAACTTTTCTAAAGTAATCCTGGAAGAAGAACAAAGTGGAGGACATGTTGTTCCTGATTCCAAAGCTCACCACAGAGGTCGCTGACATAAGAATAGCAGACAGTCCATGGGATGTAACCAGTAGAGGAAGTGGATTAGTGGACACCTAGGGCTGGGGTGAAGGATAGAGGTTGTGTAGTGATTTCCAGTGGAGGTGAGGTTTCCTCTCAAGGAGATGGGAATGTTCTAAAATTAGTTGTTTTAAATGGTTGCATGGCTCTGAGGAACAGAGAAGTCACTGAGTCACTCACTTTAATGAGCAGATTTACAGTATGTAAATTATACCCCAACACAGCTGTTGAACATCCAGGGGCATCACATAGAAGAGTTGGGCTCTGGTGTCCCAGGGTTTCAGTGAGTTCTGACTCTATAGTACTTTAGCTGAAGTCCCTTGGACAAATTCATTGACCTTGAAACTGGGGAGATAGCTCATATGGTACAGCACTAGCTCTGAGATCTTGAAGACCTAGGTTTAACGTTCAGGACCTACATAAAAAACTCCGGGTGAGATGGTCCTTAGGTAAGGCGTGCTGCCAAGCCTGATAACCTGAGTTTCCCCAGAACCCATCTGGTGGAAAGAGAGAACTGAGGCCTGCAAGCTGTTTTCTGACTACCACTTTGGTGCTGGAGGACAAGGGGTCCCCAGGGTCTCTCTGTGTAGCCCTGGATGTCCTGGAACTTGATCTATAGACCAGAGTGCCCTCGAACTCACAGAGATCTGCTTGCCTGTGATTCCCAAGTGCTAGAATTAAAGGCATAAACCACCTTTGCCCAACATTTTTATTTTTTTAATTTTTAATTTTTTTGGTTTTTCAAGACAGGGTTTCTCCTTGTAGTCCCTGCTGTCTTGGAACTACACAATAAATTAAAACAAAGCAAAACAACAAAACACTGCCAGGCATGGTTATGAGAAATCCCAGCACCGAAGAGGCAAAGACAGGCAGATAGACCCCTGAGACTCATTGGCCAGCCTGCAATCAGTGAGGCCCTATCTCAAAAAAAAAGTGGACTGGCATTTTGAGGAATGATACTCAAGGTTGGCCTCACACATGCCACATATGAAGACACCCCCCCTCTCTGACCTAGACAGACAGCAATTTTCTCAATTAAACAATTGGGTCCCCCTATGGAGGGTGTTGTTAGAGTGAAATGAAAACACAGGTAAGATGCCTGGGCCGCAGCAGGTGGCAGGGTGGCAGCCTAGGAACAGCTCTCTTAGCTGTCAGGATGGAGAGAGAGAGAGACAGAGAGAGGAGGGGGAGGGAGAGAGAGAGAACGAGAACTAGCAGGGTTGCAAGGCCATGTGGACCACCAGTCCAGTCACCAAACCTCTTAGTAGTAGATTCTTCATAAATTTAAATTTTGAGCTGGAGACAGTGGTGCATACTTTTGATCCAGCACTCGTGAGGCAGAGGCAGGCAGATCTTTGTGAGTCTGAGGCCAGCCTGGTCTACAGAATGAGATCATGTCTCAAACAACAACAACAAAATCACCATAATGGTAAGGATATCTAGCATGAATGAATCATCCCTGCTGAGCATACTCCTTGAATAATTGGAAACACCAAAGGTACTTAGCACCAGTGTTGGGGAGCCGTTCAGAGCTTATACAAGCATCTACCCCACCCCCAGGAAAAAGAGTTCATGTATTCCAGCCTGGACTCCAACTTCTATGTAGCTGAGGATGACCTTGAACTCCTGATCATCTTGCTTCTACCTCCCCAGGGCTGGGATGGCAGATATATACCACCACACCCAGTTTACATGATGCTAGAGAGCCCCATTGCATGCTGGGTAAGCACTTTACCCACCGAGCTGCATCCCCAGCATACACCTGTCCCTTTGACTCACAGTGGTTAAAAGGGATGGTTTGGAAATCAGCGGCAAGCACTTACGCTTCCACTCTCCCTTTGGAAGCTCTGTAAGTACCCTTTGGGATGTGGAGAGTCCAGGAAGGAGAGCGCCCTAAGATGTGGAGTGCTTTGCTGTCTCCTGTGATCCCTGCAATGTCACTAACACCACACATCCTCCCTGCTTGTCAGAGGTCCAGATGGTGAGCTGTAAGTAAGGGCCTTGTAGCCAGCCAGAGATAGAGCCTGAGTCCTGTTTGCCTCTGGTGGCTCTGTCCCCAGTGCTGCCACAAGAGAACTCTAGGTCCCTGTGCAACAGTCTCACGCCACCACCTCAGCTCATTCTCTGTGGTCCACCACACTGAGAGATATGTGGTGCTGCTCAGAGTCATAGTCACTTAGAGGCAGGCACAGGACTGGGACTCAGGTTGTTTCTGCCATGTTTGGGGTCCCAAGGTGTCCTTTCAGCCTCAGGGGATTGTGCAGCTGCCAGGACTCCCAGGTGGTGCTCCCTCCCTCCTCCCCTAGTCTCAGAGATAATCCCATAATGAATTAAATGGAGCAATTATGAGGGTTGGGGAGCCTGCATTGCTTTTGGGGAACCAGTTGGCATCTCACTTACGTTCAGTGGTGTACTTAAACATAATCCCTGTTACGCTCTCCTCTCCAGTTCAAGTCTGCAGTCCCTGCCAGGTGCTGAGGCTGAAATGTGAGCAAGATTTAGCTGCCTCTGTCTCCTCTCCGAGGACAGTGTCGCAAAGAATCTCTGTCTGGTGCAGGAGGGACACTGGGCCTCTGTCTACTGCACCAGGAACACCGTCTACTGCAGCACACACATCACAAGCAAAATCCACTTTGCAACTCTCTTTGTTTCAAGCAAAGGATAAAGCGCAGGGGCTTGAGAACAACTGAGTGCCGGCTGCATCCTTCCAACTAGAGCATCTCTCTCTGATATGTCTGTCTGTCTCCTTATCCCCTGTGGTCATCTGCTAGGAAAGGCCCTCCGTGTAACAGTCTGGAGTTTTGTTTTGTTTGTTTTTGAAAGAACAAAATATCCAGGACTGGGGAGGGGTTTGTAAGGAAAGGAGTTTGTTTGGTTTAAAGTGATGGAAGCTGTGAAGTCCAAGATAATGGCAAGGATCTGCTGGGACTTGGTGAAAGACACTGTTACGTTGCAGATCAGAGGCCCATCACAGCACCATCAACATGCCTACGTCTCCTGCAGCAGAGCGAGGCAGGGGTCTGTCTAGCTGAGCTGATCGTGGGCTTATTCTTAGCACCTCTCTGTCTGTGACCTGAGCCCCACATGTACTTGAGAACATGTTGTTCAGAGTACCTAAGGCTCAATTTCCCTAGCTGGAATGTTTTTGGCTTCTAAGCCTGTCTCTCCCTGAGTAAGGGGTGGATGCCTCTAAGCATCAGCTTCCAACCTCACTCCATGTTGATGTCACGTAGGGAGGCTTTGAATTGCAGCTGCCCAGGCCTTCACTGCGTTGCTGTTCATCCAGACTCTCAGGGACTGACCAGACAGCAAACCTTCTTAAAGTTTGCAGCCTGGGCTTAGAGCAGCTACTCTGAGCACCGCAGGGTTACAGCTCCGTTCTGTTTGCACAACCCCACAGCCCCAGGCTGGGAGCACCAGTGTGTTCAACAGGGCAGCCTCTACCTGGACAGCAACCAGGTAGGGGGAGCAGCAAGAATCATGTATCTCACCTCGGTTCTAGAAGGATCCCTGCTGAAGCATGTTGGAAGCCGAGGGCTTAGCTCAAAATCCTCAGGCAATTTGAGCGACTTGTATCTGGGAGTTGCTGAGGAATTGGCAAGCTTAGGATGTAGGGCCATGGAAGGGTCATTTGGACGATGCCTTTGCCCCTGGGCAGGAGGCATTGATAGGGGCCTCCAAAGAAGCAGTGGGAGAGCTGAGTCACGTTTCAACCCTGCCAGGCACCAATCAGTTGAACATGTATGAGGGACAACTGTTGCAGAGTGAACAGGTACACACTGAGCAGTGCTGGTGTGCCAAACATTGAGCCAACAGGCCTCTGCCTGGATACGGTGAAGCACTCCCCCGATTGTTTCTGATACAGGTCTCGCTATGTAGTCCTAGCTATCCTAGAACTCACTGTGTAGACCAGGTTGGCCTCAAACTCACAGAGATCTGCTGATTCTGCCTCCTGAGTACTGGGATAAAGTCATGACCACCATCTGTGGAGATGACTCATGAAATGTACTTTGAGGAAAGCTACCCTAGCCCAACCCCTCATTGTACAAAAACAGTAACCTGAGGGTCAGAGAGGGTAAGAAATTGCCTAGGATCACACAGCATGGTGTGAGAGGCAAGCCTGTATCTTAGGTCTCTGATTCTAAGATGGTGTCCTTTCTCCTTTTCTGAAAAGAGAAGGAAACTAACTAGGAAAATGGAGAGAGATGGAAGTTGGGTTAGGCAGAGGCAGAGTGTGAGGGGCTAGGGTACCACTGATGTCAGCCAGCAGGAGGTCCTGGAGAGGGAGTGCAGTGAGAAAGGAGAGAGGTATGAGGGGTGGCTCTGACTGAAGTTACATTTGATCTGTCCCGTTCTCAGGCCTCCCTTTCTGGAATATCCCATGGTTGTGCGGTTTGCCGCATGAGGCCCCCTTGGCTTTCCATCTAGGGAGCGTCTGGGAGCTAATCCTGCATCCTTGTGGCTTAGTTACCTTGGGCCGTTCCCATCCCTCTCTTTACCAGAGCATCCTCATTGGCACTATGGGAGGAATCAGCAGCTTTTGGACTTGGCTTTGAACCCTTTCAGAAGTTACATTAAGAATGCAGAATCTAGGGCTGGGTGCAGTTCTTGCAGTGCAAGCATGAGGATCGGTGTTAGAACCCAAAAGCCATGAGAAAGCCAGGGAGAGACTCTGTCTCAAAACAAAACAAAACAAACCAGTAGACAGCAATAGAGGATAACGTCTGATATTAAGCTCTAGTGTGCACATTTACATATGCTGGCCCACACATGTATCTACTACATACCACACCACACATAAATACATACAATGCAGAATCTATGGGCTGTATAATAATGAAGACCTGAATTTAGTCCTCAGAACCTTCGTTATAAAGCTGGGCATCGAGTCCCAACAGACACGTCTATAGTACAACTCCCCTACCTAAGGTTCAGGGATCATCTTGGAAGAGGGAGTTGTGAGAGTTAGAGGATCAAGAAGTTTGCTGTAATACTATGTCTCCTAGTAATGTCAGAAGCTACACCCATTAAGTCTCACCAACATGACTGCCTAAACATGAGCTGAAGCAAGGGTGATACCAACAGACATGCCAGTGGATGGGGCCTACGAGGATTCAGCCCTACCCAGAGAACTACAGGCAACTAAGGAATGCTAAGGTTGGGAGGAAAAAATCTTCCTCAGGGAAGAACATACCATTTGGTTATCCATTACCAAATGGTCAACTCTGAAAACATGCATAGAAATAACATTATACAGACTGGTCAGGTTGTATTTATATATTTAGTAATATGTACATTCATACATATGTGTGTGAATATGTGTGTAACAACAATTAATTTAAAAAGCATTGTCTTAGTCAGAGTTTCTATTGCTTTGACAAAACACCATGACCATAAAGCAAGTTGTGGAGGAAAGGGTTTATTGGCTTATACTTCAACATTGCTATCCATCATTGAAGGAAGTCAGGATAGGAACTCAACAGGGCAGGATCCTGGAGACAGGAGCTGACATAGAAGTCATGGAGGGGTGCTGATTACTAGCTTACTTCCCCTGGCTTGCTTTCTTATAAAACCCAGGACCACCAGCCCAGGGATGGCATCACCCACAATGGACAGGGCCCTCACCCACTGATCACTAATTGAGAAAATGCCTTACAACTGGATCTCATGGAAGCATTTTCTCAACTGGGGTTCCTTCCTCTCTAATGACTCTATCTTATGTCACGTTAACACAAAACCAGTCAATACAAGTATGGATGGGTTTGGAGGGAGGAAATGGAAGGGGGAAATAGTATAATTGTATTATTATCTAAAAAATAAAAGAAATAAACAACAACAACAAAAGCCTGGGCATCATGGTATGTGCTTGTAATGCCACATCTGGGAAGGCAGAGACACGAAGACCCCTGAGGGTCACTGACCAGTGAGCCTAGCCAAATTGGCAAGTTCTAGGTGTCAGTGAGAGACCCTTGCAGAATCTGAGGAATGAGAGTAGAGGTTGTCTTCTGGTCTCCACATGCATGCACATGAACACTCATATGCACACTCATACATACACACAAGTGGGCCCCTTCTTGGAGGGGATAGGGGCTGGGAATGTGTATTTTAATAACCCCTCCCCCAAAATACACACACTGTGACTGAATCCAACAAACTGTGAAGGCAGAAATCCCTGGGCTACTGAATTTGCTCCCACTATGCCGGAGGCTGGCCTGAATACAGGAGGCTTGCCTCCTGTCTCCCTGAAGTTTCTGTCCCTGAGGGAAGGCTCTTCCCAGACAGCCAGAATATGTGAATGTGACTCAGGGGAGACAGGGCAAGTAGGGTGGCAGCATTGCTTCTAGGACTCAGGGAACAGAGGACAGACTTCTGACCCTCAGGGACTTTGCCCTGCTGAACTTTGTGTAGCCAGCAGGACCTACGCACCCAAGCAATAGAAAGAAGGCTATGGGACTCTGAGGCCAGGGAATCTTTGCATGCCTCAGTTTCCTAATCTGTAGGGCCACATCCTACAAGGTAAAGATTTGAAACCCACAGAGCCATCTCAGACCTGTAGACCCTCACATGTTGCAGTTTGTTAATGTTGTTCAAAGAGCTGTGGAAACCATAGATGGATTGCACACCAGACGCAGACGGAAGGCTTCAGAAAAGGGCCTTCTGCTTCATCTTGTTGGTTTTTCCTCAGGCATGATGCTGAGAGTTCCACCTCCTTTATCTTCATGACAACTGTTGTAAGATAAGGACTGTAATTATAGCTGCATATGACAGGAGAAGGAATTGCTTTCTAGAAAGGAAGCCTTGTCCCACACATCGGCAAGATGACACAGCCAAGTATGACTCTGGTCTATCAAAATTTGTTAAGTCCAAGTTTCTCTCAGTTCTACTCTCTGGACAAGTGCATCAGAGGGTGAGACTTTCACAACCAAATTCTCTCTGGGACCAGTTTATGCTACAGGTTAGTAAGAAACCCCCTAGCTCCTCCTAGGGATGGGTGTTATAGATTAGAGATGGTGCTGAGCAGGAGGCTTTGAGGTGAAGCTGCTGAGGCTGGAAGATGTTGGCTCAGGTAGACACCTGGTGCAGACAATGGATCGATGAAGGATGCTATACTGAGTCTGGGAACAGTGGGCCATGATGATCACAGAATGCGTGGGGTAGTGCATCAAGAGGCATAGGGTTTTCCTGGAAACAGTGGGACAGAGTCAAGGGTAGGGTCATCTTAAAACTGTAGGTGTAGGACTGGAAATATGGCTCAGTCAGTAAAGTGCATGTCATGCATCAGTGCTGTGGGATATTTGTACAATGTGTGAAAATGTATTGCTGTGATTGGTTTAATGAAAAGCTGAATGGCCAATAGCTAGGCAGGAGGTGTAGGTGGGACTTCAGGACAGGGAGAGAACTCCGGGAAGAAGGCAGAGTCATCAGCCTGATGCAGAGAAAGTAGGACATGCAGGAGGAGAGGTAAAAGCCACAAGCCACATGGCAGCATGCAGATTGACAGAAATGGGTTAATTTAAGTTATAAGAGCTAGTTAGAAACAAGAATAAGCCAAAGTCAAGCTTTCCTAATTAATAAGTCTCCGCATCATTACCGGGGAGCCAATGGTCCAGATGAAAAAGTCCGACTACACATCAGGATTTGAGTTCGGATCCCCAGCAATTACATACAAAGCAGGGCAGGTGTACATCTGTTATCCCAGTGCTATGAAGGCAGAGACAGATAGATCCAGAGCTCAACAACCAGCCAGGCAGCCTTATTAATAAGGCCTAGGTTCAGTGAGAGACGGTGAAGACACCTGACAGTGACCCCAGGTTGTCATAAACATGTGTACACACATGTATGTTCACCTGCATGCACATCTTCATACACATGAACACATGCACGGACAGACATACTGAATATAGGTGATAGGGTCTAGGGATGCAGGTCAGTAAGCAGATGCATTTAGCAATTGTAAGACTCTGGGTTCAATCCCAGTACTGCAATATGTGAATTAATTAATTGATTTATTAGTACACAGGTGAGTCCTGTGTGTGATTTGGTGGAATAAAATTTAAGTTCTGACTGCACTGTTAGAGGCTACACTGACCCTTAGACAAGCTACCCTACAGCAGTCTGAATCTCAACTCCTGCAAAATGAGAATGACAGTGACAGCCCCTCACTGGGGCCATAGGACCAACTTAAGGATCACATACAATGATGCTTAGTTCTTCTGTTTTAAATCTTCAAGTGTGCGAGCGTGTGTGTGTGTGTGTGTGTGTGTGTGTGTGTGTGTGTGTGTGTGTGTAGATCTGAGGACAACCTCAGTGTCTGTCCTCACCTTCTGCCTGTTTGAGGCGGGGCCTCTTACTTGCTGCTAAGCATACTAGGATAGGTGACCCATGATCTTCCCTGAATTCCCCTGTCTCCACCTTTCATATCACCAGAGGAGGGCTGTTAGTTCAACAATCAAGGGCTACCACATGTGCTTGTACGTGGATTCTGGAGATCTGAACTCAGGTTCCCAAGCTTATGTGGCAAGCCCTTCACCCACCAAGCCACTCCTAACAGCCTGATGCTTAGTTCTTAATGAACAGTAACAAGAACTAGTTAGTACTGAAGTTACCAATGCTGTTGATACCATGAGATGGAGAGAAGCAGGAGATGATGTTAGGGATATTGTTCATAGTACCAGTATTTGCCAATATCTGTGGTGTGTTATGTCAGGATCACCTCAGCATCCTAAGAAGAAGGGAAGCTGGGGGTAGGGAGCAGATCATAGGTCCTGTTTCAGGTCCTCAGAGCAGTTTGCTAACTCCCAGGCTTCTAGAAGGGTGACCCAAGCAAGGCTAGGGCCAACAGCCCGACAGCCCGGCTCCAGCAGCTCTCAGCAGTGGCAGCCCCACCCACTCCACCAGCCTGGGGCAGGAGGACCAAGGATGGGATTGGTGGAAGATGAGCTCATGCCCACAGGCCTGGCCTACCAGGCTGGCCACTTCTCACAGCAGGAGCCTGTCAGCCTTGTTGGCTGGGAGTGAGGATGAGCTGGTGCCCAGATGCCCATGGCCAGCGGGTCTGCTGAGTGTTTGATTACATTCCCGGGCACCCCACGCAATGCCAAGGCTGGCTATTCCCACTCCTGCTGGGGCCCGTCTGTCTGAGGGAAAGCTGAACTCCTAGGCCCGGCCCCCGTGGCCCACCTGCCTTCCACCTTCTGCTTCTCCCTCTTGCCTACAGCCCTCCTATGGCCAAGTGGCCTCATCCCCTATGACTTCATCCTCCTTAAAGGCATCAGGTCCCTTTAATGGTCAGACCCTGGGCCCTGTCCTGTCCTTGGGGTCATAGGCTCATTGGGTCTTAGCATTGCACCTGTCTCCCAGCTCCACTTTCTTCTTGTTATACCAAGCCCTAGAAGGGACAACCTGAATTTCATGTCCATTGAACACATTGTCAGACAGCTGTCCGTATAAAGCAGTCTTCAGAGGCAGCCATTGTCTCATATGGGGTGACCCAAGAGCCCAGATTTCCTCAGCTGTCTCCTTTACTGAAGGTCTCACATTTGGAGAAACCCCTTAGTCTGGAGGCAGCCAGGATTTTAGACAACCACCTAGCAAGTACATCTAAATCAGTAGTTCTTAACCAGTGGCTCACAATCCATTTGCAGGGTCACATATCAGATATTTACATCACAATTAATAACAGTAACAAAGTTACAGTTATGACGTAGCAATGAAATCATTTTATGGGTGGGGGTCACCACAGCATGAGGAACTGTATTAAAAGGTCACAGCATTGGGAAGGCTGAGAACCACTGATCTAAGTCACACTGCTTCTGGCTTGTGCCTCATTTGCCCTGAATGAGCTTGAGCTAGCTGTTAGCTTGCCCCAGAAGGAATCCAAGGGTTGCAGTGAATTAAAGTTAAAATAATACTTTCTATCTATACTTCCAGACTTCATCAGTACCCTGAAATTTCCATCATTGCTCACATGGGGAATGTGGCCATGTCCTGTAAAAGGAACAGCCTGGGAGGGAGGGGGGAGGGAGGGAGGGAGAGAGGGAGGGAGGGGGGAGGGAGGGAGGGAGAGAGGGAGGGAGGGGGAGGGGGAGGGAGGGGGAGGGAGGGGGAGGGGGAGGGAGGGGGAGGGGGAGGGAGGGGAGGGGGAGGGAGGGAGGGAGGGGAAGGGGGAGGGAGAGCTGGTCCATGGGAGACAGGACTGCTTTCTCAAGGAAGTGGGGACACACAGTGACTCCTCCCTAGGTCTGTCTTGAGGTCCCCGCCAGGGCCATTCTTCTTTTAATTTCACGTCACAGTGGTGTCATCTACAGAGTTCACACTCAAGAGCTGCAGAATCAAGTTACCTAGAAAAGTTGCGAAAATTACCTCATAATATTATAAATAAGTGTTTGATTTTGTGTTGGGCCATATTCACAACTATCATGGGCTGCATGTGGAGGGTTGGACACCCATGTGGACCAGATGTCAAAGATCTTAGTTTAACCTTGGCCTCAGTGGCTTGGAGACAGAGAGTTCCAGGAAGGACATGCAGAGGCAGGCCCTTTCCCTAGAGGCAGGCCCTTTCCAGGGAAGCACAGGCACCTGCACCCCATCCCCAGGACTGTGGCTATGCTGGAATAAGGGGTTCTAGATAAGAGTTCCCTGTGTAGTACCATTGTGTAGCCTGCATTAAATAGCCTTATCAGATACCCATCCATCTCCAAGGGCTCACGATAAACCAATCAAGAGTCAAAATCAAGAGAGGCTCCGCAACACAAAGAACCACACAGAAGGGTCAGCAGAGGATCACGGGGCAGAGAAAGACACTTGCAGTGCAGCCTAGCAAGAGGTTAGGAGGACAGGGACAAGACCCACCAGGGTTTGCACATTCTTCATCTAGATCACTGACCTTAGGCAAAGCTTTTCTGAGGTTCAGCTAAGCTATTGGAACTGTGACCAGAGACACAAGATCGTCTTTGGAAAAAGAGAGCTGCTACGGTTAGCTGCTTCGGGACAAAAAGGTTCAGTGCACTCTGGGGCATGCAGAGCCCCATTTCTTCAGTGCATAGGAACTGAAGCCAGAGATCCACCAGAAAGGTCAGGGGGCAGCAAGGAGATGTACCAGGCCAGACTATGCAAGGCAACAGATGTATGCCTGATGTCCATGGCAGCAGAGAGCTCTGCAGTCCCCTCCTACCCTCACATTTTCCCTGTGTTACTCAGACCAGAGCCCTGCCTGAGCCAGAGGGGGCCCCAAGGAAGACAGCTGACTGCCATTTTGCACATGACTGGCCAAAGGGCTTGTGGGGGTACCCTGTCATGCCCCTCTGGTTAATGCATAATCATATCAGATTTGGAGGCTGGATGACAGACATCCAAGTGGATTACTGTCCAGTGTGGCCTCCTGCCAAGCAGACTATAGGGGCTTCACATTGGAAGCCCCCTACCCCCTCTGCTTATCAGACATAGATCTCCCAGGGAAGGAGACTTCAGAGACTCTCTTGTGGCACTCTGTACTAGCGATCTGTCCCCGAAGACATGACCCACCATAGTTGCAGCTGACAATTGGATGAATTCTGACCTAGAGCCCAGAAAAGAGCATGTATGTGTGCATGTTTTGCATGTACATGTGTGCATGCACATGTAGGCTGGAGTTGATGTTGGGAACCATCCTTCATTACTCTTTCATCTTAATTTATTAAGTCAGGTCTCTCAATCAAACCCAAAGTCCGCTAACATGGCTAGTTTAGAGAACTGGCTTGCTCTGGGGATCCTGTCTTCACTGTTGGGGGCTGGAATTACTGGTGGGCCACTATACCCACCTGGGAATCTGAACTATGGTCCTCATATTTGCACAGCAAGCGTTTTGATCATTGAGCCCTCTGCCCAGCCCCCAGACAATGAGTTGTATTATGACATTTCCCAGAGGTAAATCTCTGTACTCTGCTTATATGCACCCCACAGCCTTTGCTTCTCCCCTGTCTGCACAAACAGTTCTCTGATGCTTCCGTATCAGACACACATATTTACATTCCACATAGAAGAGAAAAATGCAGTATTTGTTGCTGCCCCATTACTCTCTCATTGCCTCTTCCATTGGTCCCCTTCCTTTCCCCTTTTCTCTCCATTCTGCACTTGAAAGTGTGTGATGCTTTCTGGATCTGCTTTTCTTTGCTTAATGTAGTTGACTTGATTAGTTTTTTTGGACAACTTGATGCAGCCTAGAGTCACCTGGGAAGAGGAAATATCAAATGAAGAATTACCTCGATCAGATCGTCCTGTTGGCATGTCTGTGGGACATTATCCTGATTATGGACTGATGTAATAGGGCCCAGTCCACTGTGGGCGGCACCAACTCTAGGCTGGTTGACCTGGGCTATGAAATAAAGCTAACAGCATGGATCTATGAATAAGGCAAAAGGCAGCATTCCTCTGTAGTTTCTGCTTCAGTTCCTTCCTGGACTTTTCTCAGTGATGAACTGGAAGTGTAAGCTGAAATGATACCCTTTCCTCTTCCACGCTGTTTGGTCAGGGTGTTTTATCACAGCAACAGAAAGCAGATATGGACAGTGGTGGTCTCCATCACTTTTCTGACAATGACATTAATTAATGCTTCATAGCTGACTGGTGGATTGTAATGTCCAAGCCCAGAATTCTAGCCAGCCAAGTCCTAGCCATGGATCAGGCCTCAACTCTTGTCATTCTGCATGGAAAACAGATCTAGTCTGAGTGACCTCTTCACAGGTGGAGCCCTATATGACAATCAAGACAAAGTGGCTGGCATGTAGATCAGTGGCACAGCACTTGCTTAGCATAAGCCAGGCCTTAGGTTCAATCTCAATATTCCGAAAACCAAGCAAACAAGTGGCCAGCAAGATGGCAGTGAGTAAAGATGCCTGCCTTCCAGCCTGATCATGTGAGTTTGATCCCAGGTCTCACATAGCAGAAGGAGAGAACAGACTCTCATACATTATTTTGACCTCCAACCTTGCACCATGGTACAGGAACACACACAGACATGGTAAATTGATAAATATGAAATATTTAAAAAACAGAGAGACAGAGAGAGAGAGAGAGAGAGAGAGAGAGAGAGAGAGAGAGAGAGAGAGAGAGGAGAGGGAGAGAGACAACACTGTATATGTTGACTCAGAGACTGAGACAAGAGCAATAAGAGTTCAAGACCAGCCTGGGCTACAGGAGACAGTCTCTCTCTCTCTCTCTCTCTCTCTCTCTCTCTCTCTCTCTCTCTCTCTCTCTCTCTCACACACACACACACACAGAAGGAAGGAAGGAAGGAAGGAAGGAAGGAAGGAAGGAGGGAAAATAACATAGACTCTAGCAGACTTAAGCCATTTGCTCAGGGTCACATGAGCTAACTGATGTGGGAACAACTAGGGATTGAAGAGCTCCTTATCAGCCAAATTCAAGACCACCTGGTTCAGCTGAACATCAGTTAAGACTGCTGCATCTGAGCAGGTTGCTGGGGAGGTAATTCTCTGTGACTTGAGGTACTTTCCAGGGATGCTGGAGAAGGGGCTTCAAGACTCAGTGTGTAGGGGAAGGTTGGGGGTGCCAAATGTGAATAGGATGATTGTACAGATGTTTCCAGTAGTGTGAGGAGGGACTCTCTCCTGACCTCGACCCCTTAGTTTTGAAGGCCCAGTGGCACATCTGAAAAGTCAGAAGCACGAGACTTCTCCAATGAAGGGAGGCAGTGGCCGGGACTGGGATGGGGAAAATGCTAACTTCTGGGGTTTCTTTGTTTTCCCTTAAATAAGGGTACCCCACGTAGGCTGTATGCTGGAATCATCCTAGTATCCGGGGCAGAGAATCACATTGCAAAGATGCACCACAGACAAACTGTCTTGTGCCTGGGCAGGTTATCAGGCAACTAGGTCAGGAAACAGACAGCTGCAACAGCCAGGATTCCCATTGATCCCCAATTTACAGATGGGGAGCCTGGGTTTGGAGGGACTAGGTCATGTAGCCTGGTAACAATAAGAAATACCTTTTCTCTTCTCTTTCTTTCTTTCTTTCTTTCTTTTTTTTTTTTTTTTGGAGACAGGGTTTTTCTGTGAGACAGTCCTGGCTGTCCTGGAAATTCACTTTGTAGACTAGGCTGACCTCAAACTCACTGAGATCCACCTGCATCTGCCTCCTTTTCCTTAACCTCTTTTTTGTTTGTTTTAGGAGGGGTTGAGGCAAGCTTTCCTTCTGTAGTTTAGGCTGGACTGGAACTCACAGAAGTCCTCCTGTGTCAGCTTAACAAGAGATTTCAAGCATGAATCACAGTGTCAAATTACAAGTTTTTGTCTTATTTAGTCCTCAAAACCTACCCAGAAAGATAGGCACTTTGGAGAAAAAAAAGAGGAAACTGAGGCTCCAGTTCTATATAACTGTCCAAGGCCACATAGCAGTTGGCGTGCGTGCGTGCGTGCGTGCGTGTGTGTGTGTGTGTGTGTGTGTGTGTGTGTGTTCTGAATTTGGGGGGAAGGGATAGACAGAATACTGACCTGCATTCAAACTACCTTTCCCACCCTAGTGATTTGTGGTAACACTACCTGCCCAGGGAGGGACTCCGTGTCTTGAGCTGTGAAACCTAGAAAAGAGGTGGCAAGGGGCTGTCATTTTCCCTGACTCCATCCCCACCCCATTGTGAGTTCTGGGCAGCAAACCAGTTGGCTTCCCAGCTTGCTCTCCCTGCAGTGAGCCAGAGCTGGCAGGAGGGGGATGATCCGCCTCACTTCTCCCACCTCCTCTCTCTCCTCCTCCCTGGGCCTGGACACACCTACTCCAACTTTCTCTCTGCAGCCTTAAGGCTGGGGCTGTGCCGAGAGCCTTCCTGCTCGGCTCCTCTGTACCTCCCTCTGGAGCCTTCAGCTCCAGGGACCCCAGCCCAGCAGCCCTTCCTTTCAGGCACTCTCTCTACCTGAGGGGCACAGGTAAGAACTAGGAAGGGACTGGGTGGTCGGGGCTGGGATTATAAAGTGAGTTTGTTTTTATGTCTGGTCTCAGAGCAGGCTGGCGCAAGCTCCTTGGAGGTGGTGAAGGAACCAGGAGCTGACAAGACAGGCATACATAGAGGGATGGACAGGCACCCCAGTCTCTGTCTCCCTGGGTATACTGGTGACAGTGATTTGGCAGGCTTGTGCCCAGCATTGGTCAACAGGACCCTCAACAGGATCCTCAAAAGACTCTGAACTTGAGGAAGAAGAGGAGGGTCCTGTTTGCATGTGGGGATGGATGGACTCCTGTCCCTGGCCTGGGCTTTAAGGAAGAGGCTTTACGGTATATGGACATTTTCCACATAGTTTTGGAAAGTGAACAGCTGCAAGGAGCTAGCTTCTTAAGTTTTTGGTTGTGAGCCTAGCCCTTAACGACTGTTATCCCTCCAGCCCAGAACTAGCTTCTTATGTGTCTGAGGGGTTCAGAGATTCCATGGCAGATAAAGCTACCTGGTAAGGTGGAAGGGAGGCTTGGGAAGGGGTCAGGCAACAGGGCCACCCATGTCTCACTCTGTAGTCCTTTAGGGGTGCCTTCCCAGATCTTGGCTTTGCTGGCTGCGTCGTCATAGGGGCACATGTTGTGACTAAACACTGGGGAAGGTAGTGGTCTGAGAGGCTCTGAAGGTAGAACAGACTCAGAAGACTGCAGACATCAACTCTGCTCTCATGGCTTGGGGGAGCAGGACCTGAGGCCAGAGAGGCTAAATGAAATGCTGAAAAAGTCATGGGGTCTCATTTCAGCCTTCCGTGGGGGAAAGGTGGTGTGTTCACCCTGGCGTAGGGAGCAGCAAGGCTGTGCTGAGGCTTGCCAGGAGCTCCCAAGGCCACCTCTGCCCCAGTTGGGATCCAGAGCCCATGTCTGGGCTCAGGGAGAAAGAAGGTAGAGAGAGAGACTCAGGGCCACTAGTGTTCTAGCCTTCAGCCTCATTAGTCAGGGGTGGAGTGGGGTGGGGGAGGGCAGGGGAGTTGAAGTAGAGCTGATTTACTTGCCCTCTGCCTGTGATAACAAGAGTGGTCATCACATCCAGCTGGTCCTGTGTGCTGGAGTCTGTGCTGAGCATGTTTGGTTTGCGTGGTCTTCTTAGTTTTCCTAGCAGACAGTGTGGTGGTGTGAAAAGAGAATTCGTTTGTCATGCTCCTGTGATTCTCATACTGTGTGGCCTGGGACAGGCTTGTGCCTCTCTGGGCCTGTATCTCCACAACTGCTGTCAAGGTATTGAAGGGCAGTTAAGATTCATTCATTTACTTAAAAATTGTTTTACATTAGGTGGTGTGTGTGTGTGTGTGTGTGTGTGTGTGTGTGTGTGTGTGTGTGTGAAATATGTGGGATTTGCATATCACAGCATGCCTGTGGAGGCCAGAGGACAGCAGCATTCAGGAGCTGATTCTCTCTTTCAACCATGTGGATCCCAGGGATAGAACTCAGGTCATCAGGCTTAGCAGCAGGCAACTTTATCTACTAATCGATCTTGCCCATCCTGTTGATTTCATTCTCTATTGGTGCTAGAAATGTAGGTCAGTGGATAGGGTGTTTACCCAGCATGAACAAGTTCTTAGGTCCTATCCATAGCACTGTGTAAACTGGCCATGGCTGCACAGGCTTGTCACCCCAGCACTAGGGAGGTAGAGACAGGAAGATCAGAAGTTCAAGGTCATCTATGGTGACACAGTGGGCTCAAGGTCAGATTGAGCTACCTGAGATCTTTTATAAAAATAAAGATTTTTGAGGGGATCAAATTAGCTCCAAGACCCCATTGGACAGACTGAACAGGAAGTGGAGCCTGCTGGCTAAGTGTCCCATGTTCCTGTAAGAGGCACGTGTGAGGCTTCCCAGAAGGCTCTACTTGGAGCCCCTGCCAGAGTTCTCAAGGGAAGATACAGTCCCAGTGCTGGCTAGTCTAATAGGTGGAATAAAGCAATGAGCCTCCTCTCCCTGTGCCTCAGTTTCTCAGCTGTGATATGAGGAAGAATGAAGAACCAGAATAAATCTGGTTTGTTGTCTAGGATCCCTGTGATTCCGTGCTTCTCAGCATCTAGTCCTTAGGGACCTGGGGAGCCATATGTAAGACACCTGTAGTCTCCAGCCATTACCCAGCAGTCATGCCTGATGTCTGTGGACTGGACCTCCTGGCTCCTCCACACCTGTCCTTAGGAGTGGGGCTGCTGTGTTCCATTCCCAGCATCTTCTGCCCTGGTAATTTAACTCCTCTCAGCCTGGTGGGGGAGAGAGGGCTTTCATGGTAGACTGAGACATAGCAGCTACCACTGGCCAGGCAGGGCTCCATGGAAAAGTCCAGCAGCAGGTGCCTAGGCTCAGAGAAAAATCATTGTGTATTCAGGGTGTGGGTTATGAGGACCTTCTGGAACCCCTTGGGTGGACATACCCTCTGCAAGTTTCATGGTTCTTGGATTACCAATGCCAACCAAGCTAGGGCAGACCACAGAATTATTTGTAGTCTAATAATTCCATTTACAGTGGCAGGTCACAGGTAGCTTCAGAGAAAAAGGTGCGCATCTAAATCCTGAGTGTTATTAGTTATGTGATTGAGCTCCAACTTCTCTAAAAACCTCAGTGTCTTTATTTGAAACGTAGGGACAGTCATTGTTCTTTTCTGCCTGCACCTTATGTTTATGGAGTGTGTACACACAGGGGTGCACATGTATGAGCAGGCCGAAGAGCATCCTTGGATGTTGTCCATCTTGTTTTCCGAGTCAGGGTCTCCCACTAATATGACACTTTTCAATTAAGCTAGGCTGCCTGGCGGGTGAGCCCTAGTGATCTGCTGCTCTCCACCCACTCACTGCTGGGATTACAAGCATGCGCCAAGCCCAGTTTTTTTTAATATGGGTTCTGAGGATCGAACTCAGGTCCTCATATTTGCAAGACAAGCATTTCACTGGCTGAGCCATCCATCTAGTCCAATATATATATTTTTTTTCCTCAGAGAAGTGGTGTGAGGATTCAATGAAGTCATCACAGCATGGTGCTCTCTGATGGCTCTCCTCTCCTCCACCTGGGTCATGTCTTCTCAGGGCACCTCGAATCCATCCTACAACTAATTACAGTTAGGGTTGCATTGTTGGAGGTTATCTCTCTTGCTAGAATGAGAGTAATGGGGTTGTGTTTCATGAGGCATTGTGTGTGATATGTGAACAATTATCTCAGGAGAGCAGAGACTGTGGCCTCCATGCTGCTTGCAGATGAGAGGGGCTGTGAGCTAACACCGTCACAGACAGCTTAAGGATTCTCAGAGACCACGAGGGAGACACACAGAACATGGGAGGCTGATGGCTACACCAGGGTCACCCAGCAAAGGGGGGAAGGCCTAAGATGGACCCACATCTTTGCTTTATCCTCTCTTGCTCTGTCTCAGTCAGTCTGGGGGTATTCCCAGTCAGGCTATTCTTAGAGAATGGTGGATTGGGCCCAAGTCCCCTAAGGAGTGCTAGATGGGCAATGATGTCGATCACCAGATTATAAGCTGCTTTCCAGGGGATACTAACTCATAAATTGGACCCTTTCCCACATCACTAACACACACACACACACACACATATACACACACGGACACATTCTCTTTCTCTCTCTCTCTCTCACACACACACACACACACACACAAACACGCGTACACATTCTCTCTCTCTCTCACACACACACACATACACGCACAGAAAAACAAAACCACAACATAGACAGAGAAAACCACACACACACACACATTCCTCTCCTTTTCCACAGTTCTTGCTACTCAACCAGCAGATTATCTGTAACTGTCCAATTGGAAGGGCCCTCAAGGGTTCTGAGAATTACCTGTTGAAGAATTACTGGTTCTGCTTTATACATAACACCATAGAATTTCAGCATTTATCTAAACTCACATAGCCAGTTTGGAGTGAAGTCCTCTGTCAGTTTTCACCCAACAGCAAGCCAATTGCAGCATGGGGTGTGAATGAGGAGAGGATGCTGGCTCACTAAACCCTTGGTGCATGTCTTCAGGTTAGACCATCATACCCAGTCCTCAGAACAGTCACTATCATCTTCTCCTGCCTCTTTCTGTCACCTTCTTTTTCACTATGGGGACAGACTCAGAAAGGTCAACTCCTTCCTGCACACCACACAATTTCTGTTGTCTAAGTATCATTTCATAGGCCAAGGAGGCCGGCCTAGGCCACAGGAGACCTTGTCTCAAAAAAGCCAAAATAACAACAGCTGGTGGAGACAGGCCACTCACAGATGGCTTACCATCTCAAGGTAGGCTGTAAAACACAGGCAGACTCAGACTGGCATGGAGACCAGAGGGACCATTGTATCTTCACTGTCTAATTTAGCTACAGATTTGATGGCGGCTTCACAGTTGACAAGGAAAGGCAGAGGAGAACACATCTCATGGAGAGAAAGCAGCAGCATATGCAGAGACACAGCAGGAAGGTTTCAAGTGCAAGACCCTTCATGGTAGTGGGGAGCACTGAGCAGCTGTCTTGGGAAGTAGAGTGGGCTGGACCACAGACAGAGTGCAGCTTGTTTTGCTTGCTTGCTATTATATGTTCAGACAGCAACTCTCACTTTATAGCTCAGGCTGCCCTGGAACTCACTATGTAGCCCAGACTGGCCTCAAACTTGCAGCAATTCCCCTCAGTCTTCCAAGTGCTGAGATTATAAGCATGTGCCATCATTATTGTTTTTGAGACAGAGTCTCACTATGTAACCCAGGCAGGCTTTGAACTCCTGATCCTACTGCTTCAGCCTCTTAAGTGCTGGCATGACAGGTATGGGCCGCCACGCCTGGAGCATGGCCATTTTAAATTTAGATAGTGAGAAATTGTTCATATATACAAAGGTAAGCAGTGTTAAGGCCCCTCATCCTCAGCCTTTAACATGCCTCCTCCATGCTTTGCCAAGCTTCTGGCCCAGGTTATTTTGAAGCATATCCATTTGGCAGAGCCCATCTGGATCTCCCAAAAGATCCTTGCATTACATATTTGTTTATGTATTTATTTATTGTGTGTGTGGTCAAGGGAGTGCCATGGCACACATGGTAGTTAAAAGGGCAACTTTTGGGGGTTAGTTATGAGCTCTAAAGATTGACCTTGGGTTATCAACTTTCGGGGGTTAGTTATGAGCTCTAAAGATTGACCTTGGGTTATCAGGCTTGATGGTAAGAGCCTTTACCCACTGAGTCATTTCTCTGGGTCCCACCCCCACGGTCTAAACACAGAAGGATGTTATAGCACAGGACTTGCCCTCTATAAGCACTGAGAGACACTGAAGGAGCTCAGGTTTTGGTGTCTTGCTAGGCCCACCTCTCTAAGAATGGAAAATTTGCTCAAGGCAGTGATCAGATTCAAAGGGTAAGGTGTCTTGTCTCCCCTTTGGCTAGTCCAGGGCCTGACATGCCGTTGTTACTCATGGATTAACTCAAAACTTGTCTCTAAATCCACTTCCTTCCACAGTCCAGAAAAATTCAGTCTGAGCATTTAGTAGCTTTGACCTTCCAGGAGATAGCAGCTTCTTCCTTCCCAACTCCCAATTTTCTTCCTGCTGAGACCACAGTGACCAAAGCAAGGCCACCAGTGTGGCCAGAGCACAGTAGTGCTCTTCCCAGGCAGGCTGCGCAGGAGCTGCTGCAGTAGCGGCTCCACCAACTCCCCAGGCTCCTGTGCCCAAGGCCAGGCTGAGCAGGATGGTACACGCCAGTGTAGGATAACGTCAGCCTGCGAGAGTGTGCTGGCTTGCGTGTATTCACGTGCCTGGAATAAGAGCTGCTGTTTGTCCCCTGCCCTGGGTTCTCTCAACACATCTGGGACCCAAGGGTCCTAAACAGTGTTGCTCTGGAACCCTGGAAGGTCGGCTGGGGAAGCAGAGTGGTATAGGAACTGTCTTCATGTGTGTGAGCTCTGCAGCTACTCCTGGCCTGATCATCACTGTCCACCTGTAGTCCAGGACACCCTGATGGTGGGGCACACACTGCCATTACACTCACATGTTGCAGGTAACAGAGTCACCAGCTCATGCTAATTGAACACCACATGTCAGCAGCTATAGGCCAGAAGGAGATCCCAAAGTCTTGGGAATTGAGTCAACTCCCAGCATCTTAAATTCTTGGATTCAGACCAGTAGCCCAGCCCCACTGGACCCTGTATGGAGTCCTGGCACAGGGCCTAGCCAGTGTCTATTATAACTTTGTAAGTTCTCTGTGTAAATTTTCAAAAAGGGGCACACAAAGCCCATGCTGTAGCTGCTAAGTTTTCATAAAATGAAAGCAATCAGAAGGCCAACCAGAGCCAAAAGCAGATGTCACAGCCCCCAGGAGCCCTCCTGAGGTTTCTTGCCATGCTAGTCACCTCTTTGTATCGCATGACCCATATCCAGGTCACCACCTCAGGATGACAACACCCTGCCATCCCCTATCCCCTTTCAGGGTATTCACTCTGTCACAGTGCTGATGATGGCAGAGGCCCAGTGAGTTTATTGGAAGTTGCTGAACTAACTTGATCTTGGGGATTTTGCTTTGCTGTGACCACCTGTTCTGTGGCTCCCTAGGTTAGAGTTAAGCTCTCCAGATATTTAGAAAGGCTGTCAGTTCTAAGGGTATAGGAGTAAAATGTGGCTGGGGTTAAGGAAGTGGGTTTTTGTGAGCTGCAAGGCTCTGGGCATGGCATGGTGGAGTGTTGGTTTCCACAGCCCTGCCTTACCTGGTACTGTTCCCATATAGCTTGACTTTGAGAACTACCTCCTTCCTGGTTCCTGGGGGTAGGAAGAGCCCAAGATCCCCAAGTTAGAAAAGCCCACTTGATCCACAGCCAGTTAGACTGTTGTCATCGTTTACATGGCTTCTTCCCTATCAAAGTCACTTCTAAAGTCCTTACTAGGCTTTAAAAACCTTTCTAATGAAATACGATACTCACACAGAAAAGAGCATACATCACAAGCATCCAGTTCAGTGAAAACTAACCAACTCCAAGATAAACAGAGCATAACTTCCATCCAGAAACCCCCCTTCGTGCACCTTTCAATCACCAACTGCCCCCACACTTCTGAGGGTAACTTTATCCTAATCTAACGCACACCTTCAACTTGCCTGTTTTGAACTTTCTATACTAGTTGTAGCACAGGGCACACACACACACACACACACACACACACACACACACACACACACACACAGAGCCTCATCATGAACAAGGTCCACTGTACTGTTGCCTAGAACAACAGCAGTTCCCCTTCTTGGCTGCATAGTACTCCATTAAACAACCACACCCCAATTGACTTAAGCATCTGGTTCTGGCTCTTTGGGCTGTTGGATGGAGGTAATGATGATGAGTTGTGCTGGTCCTGTGAGGAATCCCAGGTGGTCTATGAGCTGTTCAGTCATTCTTAGAGGGCTTCTGTTTCAGGTCCAGTTCTATTTATTGCAAGCAGAGCATGCATGGCTCATGGACTGGGACTGTCTGAAGGTGGATAGGCTATGCCTCAGGAAGGTAAACAACTGCCCCTGGGGCCTGAACACAGATGCAACAGGTACAGGCTTAGAACACAGGTGAACTTCAGCGCATGAGGGGAGCTACTTTCCCTCACTTGGCCACTCTTCTGAGTGATTCACCGTGTCTACTCCACCAAGGTCCTATATCCACCAAGAGCATCCAGAAGATCACCATGGGGAAGATGTGACCCCCACTTGAGAAACCCTAGCCCACGCCCCTAGTCAATCATGCTTCTCAAATCCAAGACCAAAGGTATCCAATACAACAATACTCAAATCTCTTGTTTAACCTTGAAGATCAATGTCTTTCCCCTCCTCACATAGCCCCAGTTCACCAAGGGGGATCTGGACTCTCAAATGAGGCATGGCACAATAGAAGACCCTAAAGAAAGAGCCATGTGTCTTGTTCAGTGGATCCTCAACACCAGTCCCACCAAAATCATCCAGGAAACTTGTTAGACTGCTATTCCTGGGCCCCACCCCTAAGGATCTTGAGTCAATAGATCTGGGGTGCGGCTGGAATATTTATGTTTTAACCCCTGGTTAGTACAGCAGCCTGCTTCACAAAACACAGGCTTGCCCAGCAGATCTGTTGAGTCTTGTGTCTGTAGATGGTCAGGAAGAACACACACTTAGGGTGCAGAAGGGAAATTGGGGTGTACAGAGTCTTGGAGTGAAGGGGTGTCATCAGGGGTCCAGCACCTTTGGGTCAGCGGAAGATGCTCTGAAGTCACTCCTCACTCACCGGAGCCTCTGGCCCTGCAGTCTTTCCTCTTTGCTAAAAGACCGCTCTTTACCTGCTGTGACCTGCCTGCCTGCCTGGCTCTGTCCTAAGCTGCCCTGCTCAGGGGAGGGACAGGACAGATGGACCGAAGGCTGGGTAGGGCCAAGCTGGAGAGAAAGCAGCTCAAGGGAGGATTGGACATAGAGGCTTGGCTGAGAATCTGCTGGTATGAGCAGTCCCATGGTTTTAGGATCCCTAGTGTGGGGGAGGGACCACAGAGCCTCTCCCTTCCTGGTGGCTCTTTCCAACCCATGGGCATGAACAGACAGGTCGGGCAACTGTTAGACACATAGGTGATGAGTTTTACTCGTAGCTTGGCTGTGGGATTGGAAGGGTGGGTCACCTGTGTGAGTCCCATTAGTGTCTTTTGTATGTCTGTGTCTGTGCACGTGTCCCACTGAGTGGATGTGGGTGTCAGAGGACAACTTGCAGAAGTAGGTTCTCTCCTTCCAGTGTGTGGATTCTTGAGATCAAACTCAGGTTGTCAGGCTTGGCAGCAAGCACCTTTGCCTGCTGGGTCATCTTTCTGGCCCTCATCAATGTCTGTTCCAAAACAAAGCCAAGCTCAGGGTTGCTGGAGATGAGGTGTGTCACTTGCTCACCACAGTAAATGTTCAGTCAGTGCCATCTTCCTCTGAGAACTGCATATCTCCACCCCTCACTGGTCCCAGTGCATCCCTAACAGTGGCTCAGGGGACAGTTGGCTCAGAGAGGTAGGAGAATAGGGACTCATCTGCAGATGTCAGGTTATACAGATTGGGGGGCTCTGCTAAGGATTACTCAGTCCCTCTGATGACAATCATATCATTGGGGTCACAATGACCTCATGAATGTCCCGGGCATGGCATTGTGATGTCCACATTCCATCCTGCTTTGCTCTCCTGACAGCCTGATGCCTACTTCCTGATTGATGTATAAAAAGACTGAGGCTCAGTCAGGTCCCCCTCATTGGCTGAAAGTCACCAACCATCTGTGGGCCGAGGCAGGACTCAAGTCTGTATGTGGCCACCACAGCATACCTCCCTGGTCCTACCTGGAGCATCTTCCTGTGCCAGAATTGGAAGTAGAACCTGGCAAGGAGTGGCCACATCACCAAGGGGCTTGTGGCAAGGAGCAAGGACAAGGCACAGCATCCACTCCCTGTAACTAGGTGGGGGTGGGGGAGTAGGTGGCCCCAGAGCAGCAGGAAACCTATCCAGTTCTGGATGCAGAGGGGGATTGCACTGTCTTAGATCATTTATAGATGATGGAAATAGCTCAGAGAGGGCACTCTGCACATCCACAGAGAACACGCAGGGTCAGGAGGGCCAGCACCAGAATAGTATCTCGCCACTCCTTCCCTCCCTTGCTCCATCCTCCTCTCATCGCTCTTCCCATCTTCTTCCCCTCCCTCCTCCTTCCCTTCCCTTCTCTTCTCCTTCCTCTCCCCTCCTCTCCCTCTCTCCCTCCCTCTCTCCCCTTCCCTTTCCTGTCTTCTTCCCTCCCTCTCTTTCATTTTTTCATGCTGAGGGTGGAATTCAGCACTGTGCACAGGCTTGGCAAGGAGATGAGACCCCAGTCCATGTCTGGCACCTCCTCTTTTCATGCCTTTTATTTTCTGTCCCCTCTGAGACCCTGGAAGAGTTCCTATCTCTCAGGCTGCTTCTTCACCTTTGAAACAAATCACTGCAAAAAGGGGAGTGTCACAGGCCTGCAGGTGTGTGTGCATGTGCATGTGTGCACGCTTGCATGTGTGTGCGTGCATGCGTCTGGGACTGCTCCCACAAAGGGCTCCTGGGCACATTGATGGCCAGTGATGTGCAGAGAATTCTGAATTCCACACATTTTTGAACTTGTACTGTGATGGTACTGACTTCAACCTGTCAGCTACTTCAGCAGCCTGGCATCTTGCCAAATGCTTTTCACGTTAAATCCCTCAGGTTCCCAAACCCCAAGGAAGTAAGTAAGAAAACTGAGGCTTGGGGTAGCAGAGCCTGGGAATCAGAGACGCTGAAGAAGTCAAAGAGGGCCACACTCTTTAGCATAGTCTTCCCAGCAGTTTATAACAGCAAAAGATAGCATTCAGACAGCGATTTAAGTGTCACTCATCTGCCCCATGTTCAATGTGAGCCATTGACCCCAAGCTGCAGAACAGTCACCCGAGGAAAGGTCAGCTGGCATCTTTGTGAGTGTGTACTGAGTGCTCACATGCGTGTGAATACACATGCACATCTGTGTGTGTGCGTGTGCACATGGAGGCCAGAAGTAGCCATTGAACCTTGAGTTTGCTAATCCAGGGAGGTTAACTAGCCACCTTGCTCCAAGGATCCCTTATCAACCGTCCAAGCACTGGATTACAGGAGGGCTGCCACATCCGCCTGACATTTAGGTGGGTGTTGGGGATCTAAACTCAGGTCCTCACATTTGCAAGGCAAGCATTTTACCTGCGGAACCATCTAGAGACAGCTTGTATCTTTTTTCTAACACACACACACACACACACACACTCACACACACACACACTCACACACACACACACTCACACACACACACTCACACACACACTCACACACACACACACACACACTGTTTTCTACTTTAAGAAATAATTCTGTGGCTTTGTGCATGCATCTGGCACCAAAAAACTTCTTAGTCCTATTTTTAAAAAATCAATAAAACTAAATGAAGCTATTTAACACATGACATGTTTTTGTAGTGAGAACATGTAAAATCTTTTACTAATAATTTTCAAGGATAGTGTGTGTGTGTGTGTGTGTGTGTAGGCACTCTCCATTGAGCTACACTTCAGGTCACTTTTTACTTTTATTTTGAGACAGTCTCACTAAGTTCCCCATCTGGCCTTGAACTACTTACTCCAGGCAGGCCTGGAACTTGTGATCCTCCTGCCTCAATCTCCTTAAAAACTGGGACTGTAGGTGTGCATTGCCGGGACCGGCTATAGTTCATTACGAATGTACAATGGGTCTCCTGTTTCACTCCTAACTGGTGTCTTTTGACCAACATTTCTTGCCTCCCACGCTCAGAGAGCTTCCAGTAACAGCCATTCCACTCTGGGAGTTTGTTAGTTCAACCTTTTCAGAGCTTCCCTGTGAGTGAGACATGCAACACTGGCCTTCCATGTCTGCTTTGTTTCACCTAGCATGATGCCTTTCAGCTTCTCCTGTCTCGTTAGAAATGATGGGCCTTCCTTTTTTAAAAATGTTTGTTTGTTTTTTCAAGACAGCATTTCTCTGTATTCCCTTGGCTGTCCTGGAACTCATTCTGTAGAATAGGCTGGCTTCGAACTCACAGAGATCTGCTTGCCTCTGCCTCCCTAGTGCTGGGATTAAAGACATGCACCACCACCAGGCAAAAATCTTATTTTTAAAATTTGATTGTTTTTGAGAATTCCATATGAGTACTTTACATCATTTCCATCCTCCTTCTCTGACTGCTTCTGTGTCCCCCACTACCTCTCAGATTCATGACCTCTTCTTTAATTACACACACACACACACACACACACCATGCACACACACTCATACACACACACCCTACTGAGTCCATCTAGTGTTGCCTGTATGTACACACATGTAAGGCTGTCCACTGGGATTGGATAGCCTGTCAGAAAAGTTAACCTGGAGAAAACTAAATTCTTCCTTTCATCAGCCATTGGTTGCCTGTAACTCCTCATATAGGGGTTAGGGCCTTGTGAAATCTCCTGTATCCATGTTGGTATATCATGTTGTCATTATATAGGTCACACTTGCTGTGAGACAGAGTTTTTTATATATTACAGGGAGGCTGCGCCCATGAAATCTCAACAATAAAGCTGCATAAAATTTTGTTTTATCTTATCTATTTATTTTTAATGTTAATTGCATTTTTATTTATTTATTTTTGTGCATCATGCATGTCACAGGAAGTACGTGGCAGTCAGATGACAATTTCGTAGGGTTGGTTCTCTCCTTCCATCTCGTGGGCACAAATCTTCAGGCTTGGTGGCAAACACCTTTACCTGGTGAACCAGCTTGCCCGCCCACCATCCTTTTATTTTTTTCAAGTCTGAGTAGCATTCCACCATGTATACAGACTACCTTGTCTTTATCCACTCATCAGATGATGGGCGTGTGCGTTGTTTCCATTGGGCAGCGCTAACGTGCTGCAGTGAACGTGGGTGGGCGGACTGATTTCGTTTTCCTTGGATACTCGCCCAGGGGTGGGATTGCTGGGCCATATGGTGGTTCTATTTGCAGTGTTTTGAGGAACCTCCTTGCTGTTTTCCATCACTGCTGCTTACATCACCAGCAATGCGCACCGGGCTTCTCTTCCTCCACACCCTCACCAGCACGTGTTGTCTTTGGTCTTTTTGATGACAGCCATCCTAAGAGATGAAGACAGACAGGCCTACAAGGCCACCCAGGTCGGAAGCTGAGGTCTATGTGTCTGAGACTCAACACTTTTGCCAAGGGTTTTGCTGAATCAAAGGCGAGAAGCAGAGGATGCATGGTGGCCTGCTCAGCAGGACTGGCTGGTCTCTGTGCTTTATTCTGTTCTCTCACTTTTTTCCTGTCTCCCTCCCTCCCTCTCTCCCTCCCTCCCTCCCTCCCCCTCCCTTTGCCTTCTCTCCCTTCTTCCCTCTCTCCTTTCCTCCATTTCCCCTCCCTCTCTCCTTTTCTTTCTCCCTTCCTTTTCTGCTTCCTCCCCTTTTTCCTTCCTTCTTTTCTTCCTCTCCTCTCTCTTTTTTGTTTTGAGACAGGGTCTAATGTAGGTCAGGTTTTCTTTGAGTTTACTACCATGTAGCTGAGGATGACCTTAAATTCCTGATACTCCTGCCTTTACCTCCCAAGTGCTGGGGTGTCACTGTGCTGTGCAATGGATCCCCTGAACTTAGTCCTCCTAGCTGAATGTTTTGTGTGTGTCATCAAACCTGGTCATCGTGCTCTTTTTCTGTTTTTGTTTTTCAAGACAGGGTTTCTCTGTGGCTTTAGAGGCTGTCCTGGAATTCACTCTGTAGATCAGTCTGGTCTCAAACTCACAGAGATCCACCTGCCACTGCCTCCTGGGTGCTTGAATTAAAGGTGTGCGCCACCACCCCTGCTCCCTGTGCTCTTTCTAACAAAGTGCTCAGTGAATGCTGTTAATCCCAGCACTGGGAGGTAGAGGCAAGCAGATCTCTGGGAGTTCAAGGCCAGCCTGGTCTCTGTAGTAAGTTCCAGGCCAGTTGTTTGTGTTCCATAATGAGACGCCCCACCCCTGAAAAAATCTACAGAGCTGGTATATCTCATAATTTCAGGGGAATTATAAGACAGACCTTGGGGTATCCAGGGCTCTGTAGATGCTGCACAGTTGAAGTTGTAGATATGTCTTTGAGTTCAAACTCAGACCTCATGGGGAGGGGCTTTGTCTGTAGAGCCTTGGTTTGCATATCACAGGCAGGGCTCTGAAAGGTGTGACCTCAAAAATTACTGTCAGTGGAGTTCCACAGAGACCCGAAGGGACAGGGAAGGCCAGAGGAACCTGGAAGGGCAAGGCGGTTGGTGGCCAGTTAGTGGGAGGGGTGGCTCTCCAGGGTCCTTCCTCCTCTCTGTAGACCAGCTAGCCCAGGCTTCTCCCTAACTCACAGAGATTTAGCTCACACACAGATGCTCTTCCCCAAGAGGCAATAATCTCAGTTGGGCTTCTGGACCAGAAGGTGTCTAGCTGCTGCAGGGAAAACAGGTGGCTCCTCTGGGCTTGGCTTTCTCCCACTCAAGTCCAACCAGGTCTGGCCCTGCTTAACTTCCGTTATTAGATGAGACTGGGCATATTCAGGTGGTGTGGCTGCAGCTGGGCTCTTCCCTCTTCTTAGGTTGGAGAGAGACATGGAAACAAAATTCGTTTCTCTTCCACATGCAGACTGGCTTTAAAGAGGGGCAACTGTAAATGCCACCAGAAGCTTTCACCACTTAGTTTCGGCCAACTGGCGCCGCCCAAAACCCCAAGGCCTGCCTTCCAGTTTTGGAAAGAGCAGCTGGGGTCCAGGTTTGGGGGAAAGTTTCCTAGAGTTGTTATGTGAATAATTCACCATAAAACAACAAAATGCTGGATTATAAAAACCACAAAAAACAGGATGATCTATCACAGGCCAAAAATGGGACTAATTGGCTTCATGGGATAGCTTTGAAGGTTGTTTATTTTACTCTCTCCCTCTCTCTCTCTCTCTCTCTCTCTCTCTCTCTCTGTGTGTGTGTGTGTGTGGTGTGTGTGTGTGTGTGTATGCTGTATGTTTGCACACGTGTTCATATGGAAGCCAGAGGCTGATTCAGGTGTCATTCCTCAGGACACCATCTACATCATCAGAGCACGGTTTCTCATTGACCTGGAGCTCACTGATTAGACACGGCTGGCCATTGAGTCTCAGAGCTTCATCCCCCTGCCTCTGCCTCCCAGAGCTGAATTCCAGGTGTGCTCCACCATGCCCAGCTTTTTAAATGTAGGCTCTCAAGATTAAACTCAAGTCCTCGTGGTTGTATAGCAAACACCGTACTGTCTGAACCATCTCCCCAGTCCCCACACAGTGTCAAGGCACTGGCCCACCACCTGTCCCTGCTTTCTCTTCTCTGTGTAACTGCCACTCAGATCCCGCAGTGGCATCCTCCTCTCTGAAAGTCTCTTTGGATTCAAAGACTTCCGGCCACCTCTCTGCTTGCATAGATATCCTCATTCCTTGCTCCTTCCAGTGGCCCGCATGCCTCAGAGCTTGTGTCTTTGTCCAGGAACTCTTCCTTAAGATAGCCGCATGGCTATCTTCCCCACTCTGACAGCATCCTGCACCCAGGTCACTTGTCCCTCCAAATTCCCTTACCAAGATAAATCTTCTCCTCCCACCCAGCATGGGTTCTCTATACCTCGCTTGCACAGAATGACACATGAATATCATTTCCCTATACCCTGTTTCCACAAGAAGGCATTTGTCCCCACAAGAGTGTAGTCCCCCGTGGCAGACGTTCAGCTCCTCTCATCCTTTGTTCTAGAACTCCAGGTAGAAGGTTCTACTTCATGAGCACTGAATGAACCAGTCAGTGAATCTGGCAACAGAAACCCCCATACAAACACCCACAATCATGCCATCTCCCATTTATCTTTTTTTCTTCTCCCAAATTATCATGCCTGAGAGCACTTAGCAGCCTTTATATGCCCTTCCATTGCATTCCAACTCTTGGGGATCCTAGGTATAAGTCCTTTGGGGGCCTTTTCTATGAAAAACATTTTAAAAAACTGTTATACTTTAGCATGACATTGGTACGAGAATGGGCATTTTATTGTCTATGAACACATACACAATCTTCGAGGCTGGGAAACGTGGCTCAGACAGCAGAGTACTTGCTTAGGATTTATGAAGCCCTGGATTCAATCCCTATCATCATATAACTAGGGGGTGTGTGTCTATACTCTCAAAACTCAAGAGATGGAGGCAGGAGGATCAGAAGTTGATGGTTATGCTCAGCTATATAGTAAATTTAAAACCAGCCTGGAACACATGAGACCCTGTCTCACAAATAAATAAATAAATTTATTAAATAAGTAAGTAAGTAAATAAATAAATAAATAAATAAAAGAGAGCCCCCCCAAACAAAAGAAAACCCTGTTGTCTTCAACCTAAAACTTGATTTTTTTTCTTCAAATGATAAAGATGCTCATTTGTGGTTCTGGGGATGGAAGCTAGGGCTTCATACAAGCTAGGCAAGCACTCTGCCTACTCTGCCAGCTTCCTTTTGGGTGCTTGCTCTTTCTTCCATTCTCAGGGGTGGGTGGACCCGATGCTTATGAGTCTTATCCTGAGACAGCCTCTGGGCATGCCGCAATCTCCATACATTGCTGGTCCTAAGGGGTGTCACCTGCCCCTTCCATCTGTGTATCTCTTGTCATTCCATCTGTCCTCCTGAAGCCCTGGGAAGTGGGTCAGAACAGCTCTTATCATCACCAGCTTACACGTAAACTAAAGCCCACCACAGGTCTGGTGGCTTTCTCAAGGTCATGTGACCTGTCTGTGTGCTTCCAATCACTGGCTGTCTTCTACACAGTGGCAGCAAGGGTTTTACAAGAACACTCAGTAGTGGTTGCCTGCAAACTGACAGGTGGATCCAGTGATCCTCTGAGCTTTGTGGATGAGAGTTCCCTTTGGCTTAGGTGACAAAGCAGGAGCTCCTGCCCGGCATGTGGAGGAAGGAGAGTCTTCTGATGGTAGATTAGTTTTCCCAAAATGTAGTCCTGCTTCTTCCCAAACACCTTCAATGACCTCTACTACCAAGGAAAAACAGAAAGGAAGGAAGGATGAAAAAATTAGCCTTCCTGGATAACAATTATGCAGAACTTAGAGTTTCCAGCTTGTTTTGAAGGCACAGTCCCAGCTCATCAGCCCCGCCTCCACTATAGCAAACAATACATTTAGGATTTCCTCTTGAATTGTCACTAGAACCATCCCTAGCACCGAATGCCCAGAGCAAAAGAGAATGCTGACAACACTGAGTTTGCTCCTTCAGATCATAGCATTTATTCATATTTGTGTTTGCTTGTGTGTGCGTACCTGCATACCACAGGAGGCGTGTGGAAGTCAGAGGCTAACTTATGGGAGTTAGTTTTCTCCTTCTCTACTGTTGCCTACATCACAACACATTTTTCTTCCTTCCTCTCCCTTAATGGTTTCAGAGTTTTGGTTCGTAGGCTAAGGTCTTAGACCCATTTGGAAACAATTTTCACTCAGAGAGACGGTGGGGAATGTGATGTCATCCTTCTGCACGTGGACGTCCAGTTTTCTTTTCCACGTGACCCAGCTCTTTACCACTCATGGGATTTACCCAGAGGACTGAGTCAGCATGTCACAGACCCTCGCTAATACTCTACGTTCACTGCAGCAATATTCACAATTGCTAAGATGGAGAGCCAACCCAGGCGCCCATCAACAGAGAATGGACAAGGAAAATGTGTCCACACAAGGGGATGATTTTTCAGCCATAAACAAGGACAAAGGCATTTGTAGGAAAATAGGTGAAACTGGAGATAATCATATTAAAAATTAGGTTTTTCTCTCGTTTGTGGTTCTTAGATTTTAATGTAGTCATAAAACCATGTATGTTCATATAACATAAAAGTAGGAATGAAATTGTCTAGAGTTCAAAGGGGACAAATGAGAGGGGTGAAAGGGAGCTAGGAGGTGAGGAGGTGGTGACCACATTCTCCACATAGAATGCATGCAATGTATGAAAACTTAAAGATTAAGGTTTGTAAAATGGAGATGTTGGTCGGGGCAGACGTCCCTCTGCTCCATTCTGGGAGTTTCCGGAATGACAGGACCATTTCCTGGCACTCCTTCAGTTGAGACTCACTCTGGCTTTGATTCATCCATCAATCGCTTCATAGAAAAGACATTAGTTAGAGCCACAGACTCCTGGAGTTTAAAGTGACACATCACACATGGACCGCTGTGTACGCCACGACAGGCGTGAAGATCACAGCACACCTGACCAGATGCTCCCAGACCTCTTTTGACAGGACCCAGGATGCTGGGCAAGCAGAGCCAGTGTGCTGGAGTGGAAAGGACTCTTAGGCATCCTCCAGAATGTTGCTCAAACCGGGTCTCCTATCAGATGAGGGGCAAGGATGAAGGCAGGCCACAGGCACCAGCCTTGTTTCTAACAATGCCGTCATCTTCAGTCTGTTTATATTCATGTGTCTAGCCCTTTTCTATTAGGAAAAGAAAGTTCTGCCTTCAAAGTAAGTGACAGCTCTGAAACCATAGAGCCATACCTACCCACTGCCCTAATATACACACCACTTACATAAAGGTCTGTGGGATGGTGCTGATGGGTGTGGCTGAGGCCACACAGTGATTGGGTGACAGATTCCAGGCTTCTGGGGACCTTCTCTGGGATCTGACCTAAGTATTTTGCAGTATTGGTGGGTGTACAGATGGGTCCATGGCTGGGCACATCTCTCAAGACTGTGGGAGGCTCATTTAGCTTCAGGGGGAGCTCACCCTGTGTGCATAGTTCAAAGAGCCATGCCTGAATGAACCAGAGGGACTTTACAATTTTGCAGCTCTCCACAAGTGCAGCTCAGACTGCTTGCTTTCCCCAGGGACAGGGATCACTCCATTTTCTGGGACACTCTGGATCAGCGGTGACCAGTTTAGTGCCACTAAGGTCTTGAACACAAGAAGCAGTGTTCTGAAGACCTGGGAGCTGAGTCATAGGATGACCAGAGTCATGGCTTCTTAAAATTCTATACCAGCAGGACTGAGAATGTGGCTTAGTTGGAAAAGTATTGGCCTAGCATGCACAAAGCCCTTGGTTCCAGTCCCAACACTGCATAAACCAGGTGTGATGGAGCACTCCCAGGATGCCAGAATTTGGGAGCTAGAAGCAAGAGGATAGAAAGTTCAAAGCCACCCTTGGCTACAGAGTAAATTTGAAGGCAGCTGGGAAGGGGGGTAGTCTTCTAATCTACCATCAGAAGATTCTCCTTCCTCATAAAAACAAGCCAGGAAAGGTGAGATGGCTCAGCACGCAAAGACACTTGCTGCTAAGCCTGATAGCCTGAGTTTGTTCCCCAGAACCCACGTGACTGGAAAGAACCCACTCCTGAAAGTTGGCTTCTAATCTCCGCATATGTGCTATAGCCAGACTCTTCTATTCCCATCCCTTCCCAGCAAGCAAACCAGCAACCCAGTGGCATTATGTTGCAGGTGAGCAGATTCGAATCAGGTAGGGCAGGACAGTACCTGAAAGTCTTCCTTATCCCCAGACCCACTGTTAATAGGATGAGCCCGTCACTGAGACATGCCGGCACAGAAAACCAGGTCTCACAGCTGTGTTCTCCCTGACTTCATTCTCATAAACTGGGGAAACTGAGGATCAGGGAAGGCAAGCTATCACCTGAGGCCACACAGCTGTCACCTGAGGCCACACAGCTGGCCCTCTTTTGCAAAGTGGGGCTGAGATTCGTACACAGATCCTCACAGGGTTTTATTCATGAACAGATGTGTATGACTTGACTTCTCCACGTGATAGTCCAAAGGGAGCCCCTCAGCCTGTGTTCCCTTCCTGTCTGTCTGGGCTTGGGCAGCTAGGGAGCGTCAGGCCCCACCCCAAACAAGTACCTGCTAGCAGCCTTCCAGAACAGCATGGAGTGGGGCCAGCAAGCTGAGAGCCGAGTGTAGACCTGCTCCTTGTTCCAATGGGGCACAGGCTGAACGAGGCACCCACCATGTTGTACGCAGGCACCAGGCACTGTGGTCAGTGCGTTCATGTTCATACTTTTCCTTCCTTTTCATAAAACCCAGTGGGTAAGAAGCTCTTAGCACCCATCTTCCAGACAGGGAGAACAAGTTTCCCAGAGGTCATGTAGAAGACTCAAAGCAATACCTTTGGCCAAGAGTTGGTGCTGGGACTGGGACCCTCGGAAGACACAGCATCACTTTCTGGTGGCCCAGGTGGAGGAAAGTCCCTGGCTGTCATCCTCACTCTGTGACTTTGGGCAAATCCCTTTTTTCCTTTGGGACTTTATTTTCCTCCCTCTCCTTAAAAAAACTGACAGCTTATTTTTCATTATGTGTATACATGTGTGCCTGTATGCAAGTCTGTGTGTCTGTGCTCATGAGTTCAGGTGACAATGGAGGCCAGAAAAGGGTGCTGGGTCACCTATAGCCAGACTTACAAGTGCTTGTGAGCCACCAGCTATGAGAGCTAGGAACCAAATCCTGGACTCCTGGAATTTTGGCAAGTGCATTTAACTTCCAGGCTATCTTGCAAGCCCCCATATTTTACCGCTTCTGAAAGGAGGGGACCATCTCCATTTTCTTCTCTCATGACTTTTCTTAGGTCCAGAAACTTCCATTTTCAGCGGATAGCAATTGAACTGGGTGTGCACCCAGAACTGATCTCTGCACACACTGGGGATCCCACCGCGAACAAGGAGCACAAAACCCTGGCCTTTGTGGAGTCCACTGTCCAGTGGGTGAGCACAGTCACTGGATAAACAGGGTGGAGATATAAATCCTGAAGTGACACAGTGGTTTGGGGTGGCTGTTTCAAACGGAGGTTAGGAGGCAACATGAGATGAAAAGCAGATGTCAAGAAGGAATAGACTTTGCAAGAGGCTTAAGAAGCCACCAAGTCAAAAGCCTTGGGGCAGCTCCCCACTTAATGTGTTTGCAGAGGGAAAAGGCAGTTCCAGGACAGCAGTTGCTCAGGAATGGTGTGACAGCATTGTCAGGTGGTTCCAAGACATTATACACCATCCTAAGGTGATTAGATCATAATCTAAAACTTATGGGAAATTTAGAAAAAATTTAACTGGTAAATGATATAAAGATATGAATTGGTGTGTTTTTTTTAAACAAGAAGTCTCATGTATTGCTCCTGGGCATGGAAGGCTTAGAGGATGAGACAGAGAAGCCTAGGTGCCTCTACACCCTGCGAGCATGCTCATCTGTTGGAATCAGGTCCCAGGAAACAGCCCTGTAGGCACAGTGCCCTTCCTTCACAGGCTGCCTGCCCGCCGTGGCTCTCTGTGGGTCCTATACTTTACATGTGGGCACATGCATCAAGCTACTACCCCAAGGTGCATCTCTCTGCCTGTCATCCCCCAGGGAGACCCCGTGGCCACCTCATCCCTACAGTGCATCTTAACGGGTCGGCTTGGCGCCTATGCCGGCTGAGCCTGCTCTTGTTGGGACCTGCCCATTGCTGGTGCTGACCCAGGGGAACAGGAAGAGCCCTGCACAGCGGGGCAAGAAGAGCAGCCAGGGCAGGCTGCAAGCACCTGGCTGTCTGAGCTGAGGATCCGATACTGGGGTAAGGGCTCCTTCCTTCTGGCATTTCAACTTCGGAGACCACGCCATCCTGTGAGAGCAGGGACCTGAGTGATTTGGGCTCTCCTTCTGCTTGCGGGGCTGGAGGCGGTAGTCCTGTATGGCTTCTGCCTGAGGCTGCAGGACAGGATAAGGTAAGAATGGGGGCCAGGAGGGTGAGGAACACTGGTTTGGGGACCCCCAAGTGTGGGTGTCTGCCTCTGTCCTGTATCCTTTTGCTGAGGTGCTTGGGCTCTAGGCACTCTAACAAGGTCTTAAGTGACAGACTGAGGTGGTGAAGCTCGAAGGGGGGGGGCTAGATTCTGTCCCTCTTCTGCCCCTGGCTTCCAGAACCCGGGTCAGGTGGGCTTTTCCGATCCCTCCTCCCATCTCAAAACATTTCCTGCAGGCTGTCAGGGAACCCTGTGCCCTGTTCACTGGGGACTCGGAGATGACTTGGCGCCCTCCTCCTTTCCCCCTTGCCCTGGAAGTTTAACTATTCGGTGCCTTTGAAGAGCGAGATAACCAGAAAAACGAGTCTGTCCCGTCTTACCCAGGAATGCTTCACACATGGCCCACAGCCAGGGTGTTCCTGGGAATGGGGTTCCCAGGGGCAGACCCTACTTCAGCCCTCTCACTGGGCTCCCAAATCGGCTTCTACCCCTCGTTCTTTGGCGCAGGCTCAGGTCTATGGGACACGGCAAGCCAGTGGAGAGGACAGAGGATCCAGGAGGTTAGTTCAAGGAGAACCAGTTTCTTGGACTAGTTCAGACCTGGCCACCCACCATGTGAGCTGGGGCAAGCCGCACCCCCAGAATAGAATTTTTTTTACCATGTGTGCTGGGGCAAGCCCCATCCCCAGAATGGAACTCTTTGCCCATTTGGGCATTAAGACAGAACCCTTCTGAGGTCCGTTTGTGCTATGACATTTCCAGAGTCTAGAAATTAGTTGCCTATCTCCAGTAAAGCTCTGTCCATAGTGAGTAAGGGTGGGCTAGATGTCCCTAGGCCTGGGGACAGGGGAAGCAGCCCAACCTGTGACTACAGAAGCTCTATTTTAGCTCCCACTTTGTTTCCTGACCCATGAACGTCCTTGGACTCACCTTTCCCATTAATAATGGCTGACCTTGTTAAAGCTTACTGCATACTGGCTCCCCAAGAGATCACTCACCTTCATTCTCCCCTTTAATTTACACAACATTGCTATGAGATAGAACCACCCAAACACTGTTTTTAAAGATAGGGTTTCATGTTCCCCAGCCTGGCCTCAAACTTGCCATGTAAAGAAGGATGACCTTGAATTCCTCCTTCTTGTATCTCCTCAGTGCTGGGATTACAGGCATGCACCACCCCAACCTGAGTGTTAGTGAAAATTCCAGAGTCTCATGCATGTTAGACAAGCACTCTACTTGACTTAGCCATATCTTCAACCCTAAATAATACACTAACATATATATTAAACGTGTTGTTTCTAACAACATGCATATGTATGTGTATGTTTGTGCAAGTGAGTATGGGTACTTGCAGAGGACAGAAGAAGATGTCAGATTCCCTGGAGCTGGAGACAGATGGAATTGTGAATCGCCTAATGTGGGTTCTGGGAGCCGAACTCTGGTCCTCTGCAAGAGTAGTATGAACTCTTAGCCACTGACCCATCTTCTCTAGCCCCATCTAGATACTGTTTTTATGCCTATGTCATGGAATAGAGAATCAAGGTTCATAGAGGGCAGAGACTTTCTGGAGGGCTACCCATTCAGCAAATGGAGAGCTGGGGTTGAGATCTAGGTAGCCTGGTGCCAGGTCTGGGATCTTGGTGGTGGCACTTTCCTGTAGTCCTTGTGTGCACAGGTGCAGTACAGTTTGGCTCTGGCTCAGCACCAGTGAAGGGGTCTTACCAAGAGAAATAGCTAAGTCTTAGATCCTTGTCTAAGAGTTGGAACAATTTTACCTTCACAAGGTATTCACAGAGGTTTCGGAGGGGGGAGACCAATGAGTGATCAGAACTAGGATATATCCACAGGAGGCCCCTGAGAGGCTATCTCCAGCTGTCTGTGTTCTGACACAGGATAAGTCATGTAGAGGCTCTGTCCACAGCAATGGGTGGGGAACTTTTTATTCTGCACCCTCCCTTGCATTATTGAGGGAGAAGACTTGGGGGAATGAGAGGAGGAATAAAGATGGTAAACATGATCACACACATTATATTTATGTATTAAAATGTCATAATCAAACCAGTTATTAAGTACAATTAATATATGCTTTTAAAAAAGAAAGAACCACGATGATAGGAGCTGTTTCCTCCCCAACTTGAACCCTTTCCCTCTTCTTATTTAGGAGCTTTTCACCATGACTATTGTCCTGCTGGGTCTAGTCATTCTGTTGCTCCACCGTGCGGCCTGTGAAAAGCCCCTAGAAGAAACCATTCCTCCCTTGGCTTGGCGCTTCACACATTCCCTGTACAATGCCACCATCTATGAAAACTCTGCTCCCAAGACCTATGTGGAGAGTCCAGTGAAGATGGGCATGTACCTGGCGGATCCCCAGTGGGTGGTGAAGTACCGGATCATCTCTGGAGACGCAGCTGGAGTGTTCAAGACTGAGGAGTATGTGGTGGGCAACTTCTGCTTTCTTAGAATAAGGACCAAGAGCAGCAACACAGCGCTTCTCAACAGGGAGGTTCGAGACAGCTACATGCTCGTAGTGCAAGCCTCAGATAAGAGCCTGGAGTTTGAAGCGCTAACCCAAGTCGTGGTCCACATCCTGGACCAGAATGACCTGAAGCCCCTCTTCTCCCCACCTTCCTACAGAGTCACCATCTCTGAGGACATGCCCCTCAAGAGCCCCATCTGCAAAGTGACTGCCACGGATGCTGATCTGGGCCAGAACGCTGAGTTCTATTATGCTTTTAATGCCAGGTCAGAGGCGTTTGCCATCCATCCCACTAGTGGGGTGGTCACCGTGGCTGGGAAGCTGAATGTCACATGGAGAGGGAAGTATGAGCTCCAGGTGCTGGCTGTGGACCGCATGAGGAAAATCTCAGAGGGCAATGGGTTTGGCAACTTGGCTACATTGATAATTTATGTGGAGCCTGTGCACAGGAAGCCCCCAGCTATCACCTCCGTGGTCATGACTCCACCAGATGGTGATGAAGGTGCCATCTATGCCACTGTCAAGGTGGATACAAATGGCTCCGGAGATGAGGTAGATTCCCTGGAGGTGGTCGGTGGTGATCCTGGAAAGTACTTTAAAGCATTCAAGTCCTATGCCCAAGACAATGAGTTCAACTTGGTAGCAGTTAGGGACATTAACTGGGCAGAACACCTTCATGGCTTCAACCTCAGCTTCCAGGCCCACAGTAGAAGCAGACCTCCTGCCCACTCCCCCATCAGGGCCTTCCATTTCCCACCCTCCAGGCTGACCAACCTCAGATTTGAGAAAGCTGTTTACAGAGTAAAGCTCAGTGAATTCTCTCCACCTGGAAGTCGTGTGGCTTTGGTAAAGGTCACGACTGCCCTCCCCACTTTGCGATATGCTCTAAAGCCATCCTCTGGGAACACAGTATTCAAGCTCAATGCTCGCACAGGCCTGATCACCACCATGAAGCTTGTGGACTTCCATGACGGAAGCCAGTATCAGCTCCACGTGAAAACCTCCCTGGGCCTGGCCACCACCACTGTGATCGTTGACATTGTGGACTGTAACAACCATGCCCCAGTCTTCAACAGGTCTTCCTATGAAGGTACCTTGGATGAGAACATCCCTCCTGGTACCAGTGTTTTGACTGTGACAGCCACAGACCAGGACCATGGGGACAATGGATGTGTCACCTATTCTATTGTTGGCTCCAAAGTAGTCCCATTCTCTATTGACCCTTATTTGGGGGTCATCTCCACCACTAAACCTATGGACTATGAACTCATGAAAAGAATATATACCTTCCGGGTCCGGGCATCAGACTGGGGGTCTCCTTTTCGACAGGAGAAGGAGGTGTCTGTTTCTCTGAGGCTCAAGAATTTGAATGACAACCAGCCTATGTTTGAGGAAGTCAACTGTACCGTGTCCCTTCGTCAAGATGCGCCAGTTGGGAAATCGATAATGGCTGTGTCCGCCATAGACATGGATGAACTTCAGAACCTAAGATATGAAATTGTGTCTGGCAACGAACAAGACTATTTCCATCTCAACCATTTCTCGGGGGTGATAACTCTCAAACGCTCTTTCATGGATGTCACTGCTGTTCGACCTACCATCTATTCTCTGAAGATTACAGCCTCTGATGGCAACAATTATGCCTCCCCCACAACTCTGAAAGTCACTGTGGTGAAGGACCCTCACTCTGAGGTTCCTGTACAGTGTGATAAAACAGGAGTGCTGACTTATATCACAAAGACCATCCTCCAGTCCGCTGGGCTTCAGGGCCAAGAGTTGGGTGAAGAGGAATTCACCTCCCTCAGCAACTATCAGATCAACCATCATGCTCCCCAGTTTGAGGACCACTTCCCCCAGACCATTGACATTCTGGAACAGGTTCCCATCAACACCCCTTTGGCCCGCCTGGCGGCAACTGACCCAGATGCTGGCTTTCATGGCAGCCTGGTCTATGTGATTGCAGATGGCAATGAGGAAGGTTGTTTTGACATTGAGCTGAAGACGGGGTTGCTCACAGTGGCAGCAGCCTTAGACTATGAGACCACCAGCTTCTATGTCCTCAATGTAACTGTGTACGACCTGGGAATTCCCCAGAAGTCCTCCTGGAAGCTGTTGACAGTGACTGTGAAAGACTGGAATGATAACCCACCCAGATTTCCTCCAGGTGGGTACCAGCTCACCATTTCTGAGGACACAGAAGTTGGAACCACAATTGCAGAACTGAAGACAAAAGACGCTGACTCAGAAGATAACAGGAGGGTTCGCTACTCCCTGCTAACCCCCACAGAGAAATTCTCTCTCCACCCACTCACTGGGGAGCTGGTTGTCACAGGACACCTTGACCGGGAATCAGAGCCTCAGTACATACTCAAGGTAGAGGCCAGGGACCAGCCCATGAAGGGCCACCAGCTCTTCTCTGTCACAGACTTGATAGTCACATTAGAGGATACCAATGACAACGCTCCCCAATGCATCACAGAGCACAATAGGCTAAAGGTGCCAGAGGACCTGCCCCTTGGGACAGTCTTGACATTTCTAGATGCCTCTGACCCTGACCTTGGCCCTGCAGGTGAAGTGAAATATATCTTGGTTGATGATGTCCATGGAACGTTCCGGGTGGAACCAATGACTGGAGCTCTGAGTCTGGAAAGAGAGTTGGACTTTGAGAGGCGGGCTGGTTACAATCTGAGCCTTTGGGCCAGTGACAGTGGGAGACCTCTAGCCCGCAGGACCCTCTGCCATGTAGAAGTGTTAGTCCTGGATGTAAATGAGAATCTCCACTCTCCCCACTTTTCATCCTTCGTGTACCAGGGCCAGGTGCAGGAGAACAGCCCTGCAGGGACCCAGGTGATGGTAGTCACAGCCCAGGATGAAGATGGTGGCTTGGATGGAGAGCTCCAGTACTTCCTACGGGCTGGCACTGGCCTGGAAGCCTTCAGCATCAACCAAGACACAGGTACTGGAGTGAGGTACATGGGGTGCTAGGACCTGGAGAATAGTGGGCTGAAGGGGGACACAGGGGCAACAAGTGGGGATTCACCCTCTTGATCCTTGCATTTTAAATTTGTCTTTATGAGGATTTTTACTGCAGTTTTTTATCTAGGTTCACACATATATACACATATTTGTGTAAAATATATGTTATATGCATAATAAACATCATACTCAATTTATGAAAGTGATAGATGATGGTATTATATCTTTTTTCATTTTTGAAACTATAATTTAATAACATTTCCTCCTTCTGTTTCCTCCCTTTAAACTCTCCCATGTACCCTTCCTTGCTTTCCTTCAAATTCATGGACTCTTTTTAAAAAACTAATTATTATTGCATGCATATATGTATGTGTACATACATGCATATTCCTAAATATAGCCTATTCATCCTGTCTATATAATGCTACCTATAATGTTGTGTGTATGTTTTCAAGACTGACCATTTGTCACTGGACAACCAGCTGGTCTTCTCTTCCTTGAGGAAGGAGGCCCCCTCTCCCATTCCCACCCTCCCTTAGTTGCCTATAGTTTTGTGTGTAGAGTCCTCTTGGCCTTCTCTCCACCTAGTTTGCATGTTCATTGGTATCCCTGTTCAGATCACATTTGGGCAGTCACATTGCTGAGACCCTGGGGGTGGCTTCCGTTATTACTAAGAAATGTAATGTCCAGCAAACTCCATGGCTGTCTGGCTCTTATAGTCTTCCCACCCAATCTCCGACAACGTTCCCCGAGCCTTAGGAATTTCTGTAGATGTATCCAGTGGGACTGGGCTCCACAACTCTGCATTTTGATTGGTTGTGGTTTTCTGTAATGGTCTCCATCTGTTGAAAAGAGAAGCTTCCTTGATGAGAGAAGAAGACTATACATATCTGTGGATAAAAGGACAAATGCATAGATTATTGTTAGGGATTATATTGGATTAGTAAATTAGTAGTTGTAGATTCTCCTCCAGTATCCATGACTTCACTAGCAATGAATAGTCAGCTAGGTTTCCAGTACTAAGCATGGTCTCCTTCTTGTTGAGCAGGTCTTAAGCCCAATTAGAGTACTGTTGGTCACCACCAAGGTATTCTTGCCACTACTAGGGTTTTTGTGCTATAATGTTTACTGATGTGGTTCATAGGCATCATAGCTGGTTAGGACTGTTGCTTGCCTCCCTCCTTTGGAAGCTTACATGGTGCCTTCTGGTACTATGAAAGCTAGTCCTAGGGGGGAGGGAGTCTTCAGGCCAGTTCCAGCTCAGGGATCTCTGGCCCTGTTTTGGAAGTGCATGGTGTCTTCAGTAATAGGGACTCACATATCACCTCTGGGAAGAAACCAATGGCAACAGCAATAGAGTGTGTGCTTTGAGAATCTCTTGGACAGCCCTGGCCAACAACTTAAAACAGGGTTTCTCATGTCTGGTGTTGGGGTTTTTGTTTAGATGGTCTTTGGCTCTTAGAGATAGCACCATCAGTCTAGATGACAATACTTATTAAAACCCTACAAGAATATTTACATATGGAATTACGTCTATTATAGGTGTTTGGGTATTTTTTTTTGGTAAATAGTGACTTTTCAGAAGTCATTATTTGTTATTTCACCCACTTCCCTCTTTCTTCTGGATTAATCCTCCTCCCCTTCCCCAAAAGTCCCCACTTTGCACTCCCCCAGATCACTTGTACCCCGCTATTCCCCTTTGCCGTCCTCCAGCCTTCTTTGGTATTTATGCCCTGCCCTCATCTCAATAAGCCTCCCCTTTCCATTTCCTGGATCAGATTATGTGTACACTGCAATTCCCCCACTCTATTGCTCCCCAAGTCACACATCCTGGCGATGATCTTGTTTCACTTTCATGGTTTCTGTGGTTACTATGGGCTATGTACTCACATATAAAGATTTGGATCTAAGAGCCTACAATAAGAAAGAACCGCAACATTTGTCTTTCTGGGTCTGCGTTACACCACTCAATATGATCTCTTTTAGTTCCATCCATTTACACGAAAAGTTCATGATTTAATTTTTCTTTAAAGCTGAATAGTTTTCTGTAATGTACATGTATCACATTTTCATTATCCATTCATCAGCTGAAGGACATTTCCTAGCTATTGTGAATAGAGCAGCAGGAAACATAGCTGAGCAAGTATCTGTGGAATAGAATATGGCCGATGCCAAGAGTCATATACCTGAGTCATAGGGTAAATTTACTTTAGCTTTTTGAGAATTTGTCATACTGATTTCCATAGTGACTGCACCAGGTTGCAATCCCACCAACAGTGAATGAGGGTTCCCTTTTCCCCACATCACCTCCAACACTTGTTGTCAGTTGTTCCGTTGATCTTTGCCATTTGGATGGGGTAAGATGAAAACTCAAAGTTGCTTTGATTTGCATCTCCCTAATTGCTAGGGATGATGAATATTTTTTTAGATATTTCTTAGTCTTCTTCTTGTTCATCTTCTCTTTGTTTTTTTTTTCTGTTTTTGAGTTGTTTATATATTCTGGATATTAATCCTCTGTCAGATGTATAGCTGGCAAAGATTCTCTCCCATTCTGTCGGCTTCCTCTTTTCCCGGTTGATTGTTTCTTTAGTTGTGCAAATCTTTGTAGATTTATGAAGTCACTTGTTGGTCTTAATTCGGCAAGTCCTGTCCTACACCTGTACTCTGTAGGCACTGCCTATGCTTTCTTCTGATGGTTTCAGAGTTTCAGGTTCAAAGTTAGGTCTTTGGAGTTAGTTTTTGTGCAAGGTAATACAGGTGTAATTTCATTCTTTTGCAACTGGACCCCCACCCCCCCAGTTTTCCCAGTACCATTTGTTAAAGGCGATTTATTTTCTCTAGCATATGGCTTTTGGCATTTTTGTCAAATACTAAATATCTGAAGTTACATGTATTCATGGTTGTGTCTTTGATGTTGTTTCTTTGGCTTACATGTCTGTTTTTGTGCCAATATTGTATTGCTTTACTACTATGGTTCTGTAATATATCTTACAGTCTGAAATAATAGTTTGTTTCCAGGGTGAAAGACAAGGTAGTGTGTGGGAAGAGTATTCCATTTAGTAGACTTTAAACCCAGATCTCTCAATCTTTCTTTCCTTCTCCTCCTTCTCTTCCTTCTCCTCCCCTCACCCTTCTTCTTCTTCTTCTTCTTTCTCCAGGGATTTTTCTGCATATCCCTGGCTGATCTGGAACTCTCTATGTAGACTGGGCTGGCCCTAATCTCACAAAGATTTGCCTGCCTCTGTTTCTCCACTGCTGAGATATTAATGATGTGCACCATGTTCAGTCCCAGCTCTTCTTCTTCCTTGATATATAATCTTGACCAAATTTTTACTCCCTATCTGGGCCTCAGTTTCCCCGTTTGTCACCTCTGGCCTGCTTTGCTGTGATTGTGAGTCTAAACCCTGCCCCGTCATGCAGACCTGTCAGCTGAGGGTGCCCACTGTTAGAGCCTCCTGTTCTAGAACAGGGCTGGCCCTCATAGGCAGTTTGCAGAGTGAATGAACTAGAGAATGGAGCTAAGCCCCTAAAACCATGAGGAAGTAGAGAGCAGAAGTGTATCCCTCAAACCTCTAACCTTTAATGTGAAGATTGCAGGACAGGATTGCAGGACTGTCGGGATCAGGTTAAGGCCAACTGTAGGATATCCCACTTACAGACTGTGAGGTGACTAGTTGGAACTCAGGTTGAAGGAATTGGGAGAAGCTGATAAATTTCCACTGTCTTTGGAAGCATTGTATATGGCTGCATGCCAGAAATAAGAGGTTGTTTTAGTAAAGTTGAGAAGTTCTACATCACTTCCTGCCTCTATCCCCCCACACCCTGGTGTCCAACTCAGCATCTCCCACCTCATACTGACAACCCTATCCTCTTTCACCTGGGTTGTCTGTCAACAGCCTTTCCATAGCACCCATCAGAGGATGGGTAGGGTGATGTTTATTCAGAGAGAGAGAGAGAGAGAGAGAGAGAGAGAATACAGGTTCACATGCGCGCGCACGCGCGCGTGTGTGTGTGTGTGTGTGTATGTGTGTGTGTGTGTGTGTGTGTATACAGGTTCATGTGTGTGTGCGTTGTATATACATGTATAAATGCGCCCATGGACATGTGGGCAGGCACATAGAGGCCAGAGGTTGATGCTAATGTTCATCCTCTGTTGATCTCCACTTAACTGTTTGAGACAGTCTGTTAAGGAAACAGAAGGATCACTGATTCAGCTAGTTTGGCAGAAAACAAGCCCCAGACTCCTCTGCCTCTACCAAGTGCTGGGGTTTTGGGCACACTACACCATACGTGATTCTTTTGTGGGTATTGGAGATCTGAACTCAGGTTCTCATACTTGTAATGCAGGGATTTCACAGAGCCATCTCCCCAGCCCAGGTAGGGTGGTTACAAACCTCTCTGAGATCTGAGTATATTGGATTTTGTCACTTGCTATCCCCAGGAATGCTCGAGACTCTGGTACCTCTGGACCGAGAATTCACACCCTACTACTGGTTGACAGTACTGGCTGTGGACAGGGGCTCTGTTCCCCTCTCTGCTGTCACTGAAGTCTACATTGAGGTTACAGACATCAATGACAACATACCCTGCATGTCTCGACCGGTGTTCTACCCCTCTGTCCAGGAAGATGCTCCTTTGGGTACCTCTGTGCTTCAACTGGAGGCCTGGGACCCAGACTCCAGCTCTCAAGGGAAGCTGACCTTCAACCTCACCAGTGGGAACCACATGGGGTACTTCGCCATTCATCCACTCACAGGTGAGGCCCAGAAAGCTGGAAGGACAGGGATATATAAATCTACAAAGTGGTTCTTTGGAGGGCAGACTCAGAAAAGCATACTTTAACACAAGCATAGCATTCTCCTAAGTGCCAAAGTTGATATATTTTTCAACAATGCCTATCTCCACAAGAAAATGAGAATTCGTTGAAATCTTTCTTCCCTGGGATCCAGCAGGTGACCCAGAAGTCAAGCTGAGATTAGTTCAGTCCTTCAAATGCTCTCAAACTGACTCTTCCCCCAAGTCATAGCCATGGCCAGAGCTACTATTAGCTTTTGTTCTATTTTCTTTGTGTTGCTGTGGTAAAAACATTCTAATCAGAAGTAACTTAGGGGAGAAAAGGGCTTATTCAATAAATAGATATTATTGGCTTATACTTCCAGGTACAGTCTATCACTGAGGGAAGTCAGGTAGGGACCCAAGGCAGAAGCCATGGAGGAATGCTGCCTACTGGCTGACTGGCTGGCTGACTCACAGACTCATGCTTAGCTACTTTCTTATGCAGACCAGGACTGTCTGCCTAGGGAATGGTGCCACCTGCAGTGGGCTGGATTTCGTGCATCAATTAACCATCAAGCCAGCCTTCCCCAGACATGCACATAGCCAATTTGATTTAGGCAATTCTTCAGTTGAAGCTTTTTTTCCCAAATGACTCTAAGCTGTGCCAAGTCAACAACTAAAGCTAACTATGACAGCTCTTATTGCAGACAAGTCTAAGATCTGCCCATGAAACAGTAACAATTGTGTTCCCACCTAGACCCCACAGCCTTCTCACAGGTCAAGGAAGATGGTTCAGAGGAATCCAGGGTCTCCCTGTTGCAGGAATGGGCCAGGGAGAGCCCTCCGAAGATATTTGGTTTGACTCATACAAACTTTGGGCACACATTTGCCAAGTTGTAGTCCATATTGGCAAATTCCACAGAACATTCCAGATCTCTGGATGTTCTTCAAAAACAGCATGCTCTGACAAAATCTCCCCACATTCCCAGAGGGCCGTATACCAGAGGCTGACAGCAGATCGTATGCACATTCTTTGGCCCCCACAGACCCTTCCCCCACCTCTGTTGTCTTAGTTCCAGTCTATTTCCTCTAGTTATGTCACCTGCCACTCTTGTTCTACAGAGTGTGAGACATGCTAAGGGCCTACTGTAGGGAAAGCTGACATTTCCATGTGACCCTATCTTTCCTACGCAAAATGTTCTCTTGCCCCAGAATAACAGACTGTAGAGGGGAAAGGAGGGTTGCTTATAGGCTTTCCTATAACAGTAGGTAGGGAATGCCAAGAGTCTTTGACACTGAAGACTAGTGAGAGCCTTTTGGGTTAACCTTTGACCTCAGGCTGTAGCTACATTCTCTCTCTTTGAGCTGAGGGAGATTTTCTTTTAGAAAATAAGTCTAAGCAAGTTCACCCCTCAGGCTCACCCCATGTCCCCAATGTCCTGCCCCCACCTCTCTACCCCACACTCCTCTTTTCAGAAGAGGGAGGGGATCCCTCACCTGAGGCATTAACTCCTCAGCTTCTCCCAATCCTTCTTCTATTTACTGTCAACAGTCCTCTGGCAGCAGGCCTGGCAAGATGCCCTTGCAGGCAGGAGCGCTCCAGGCTTTCCCGCAGCCAGGCAGAAGAAATCGTGGCTATTGTGAAGTCTCCCTTTTAACACGATAACTGTACCCGCCATCAGTCCCTAGGCCACCTTCTTCACGGAAGCCATCATATCATCCACATCTCCACCACAGAAGCCTGGAAGTCTTCTCTGTGTCCATGAGATGAAGTCAGGGTTCCCTGTGCCCCACAAACTGGCGCCTAAACTGGCCCGCCTGACCTCTCTGGTTTCACCTTACCCCTCTCACGGCACCCCTTTTGGCTCTAGTCACATGGCTATCAACATGAAGACCACAACTCTCATCTTAAAGGAAATAATTGATAGTTTATTCTGGAGCCATTCTGAGTGGCCATGGCCTGGGAGCACAGATTTAGGTCACCCCAGTCAAACTCCACATTCCAATGCGGATGCAGTTTCACAGGGCTTTTTATAGTTTTACAGAACAAAGAGAGCCATAAATCTAGGCAACTATAAACTATATTGTGGGCACACCAGAGAGGCAGATACATCGAGATGGGGGAACTTTTATAGACCCAAGATGCTGTCTGACGACATTCTTAGCTCTTGGATTGGCGGAAGCTAGTGTTTTGCTAAGTTAATAGCTTCTAAGAGGTTTTTATTTATTATCACAAGGTGTTATAGTTCAGCTACATAGTGAGGCAAGAAATGGCTGTTCCAGAAGCTAAAACCTGCCCCAGATAAAGTAATTCACCTGTGAACCTACCAAATTCCAGTCTCCCCACAGGACTGAAATTCCAATTGTCCATCGGTCTCTGCAGACAGACTCTTTCCAGGAGATTTTTGTTGTTATTCACACCCAAACATAGCTTCTTTGGGAATTCTCGCTCATAGCTGCTTTAGACCGTAGAGGCTCTTAACATGGGGTTTGGAACAGGCTGCTGTCCCAATCAGGAGTCACTACCCCCTTTCTCACTGTATAGCTCTTGTTGGTCTGGAACTTGCTAAATAGACCAAGCTGGCCTTGAACTCACAGAGATCTGCCTGTTCCGGGGTTAAAAGCTTGGCGACATGTCAGGCTTCCCCCTCTCTTTTTGTCTGTGTGTGGCCTCTAGTCTCCCACAGAGCCCAACCAGCTATATTTCCTAATAGTGTAACATAACCACTAGCGTTGCTAATGTACCACATGGCCCACTGTATTCATTCAAGTGATTTGTTCCACTAATTCTCCATGCCCACTGGACTTCCACAGATCCCTGAAAAGGAAAGCTGGCTGCTTTTGCCTGCCTTAGTGTTTTTAGTACCTGACAGTAGAGTACAGTAGAAGCTCAATTAGTAATTGTTAAGTGGATGAATGAGTTCTTGTTTGTGGTCCATACACTTACCCAGCAAATGCTTAAAAGAGGTTACCCTGTGAAGCCTTAAAGCTGTAAAGAGATGTAAAGAGAAATGTGATTTTGTTCTATAACTTGGGGAAGTCAGTCCATTGGGACCATAAACATTTAGGGATAAATACTGTAGGAGCAGCACAAAAGAGTAAAGTGTATGCAGTTAGACAGGTGCTGTGGGCGCTCAGGGGAGGGAAAAGGCTGCTGGGTGTAGCCAAACTGTAGAAGGGAGTAGAGATAAGCAGCAGTCTCAGAGGACTGGGGAGGGTGACCCGAGAACCTCCAGGTGGGAGGAAGATGAGGATAGAGGCCATGGTCTGCAGATAGCCCATTTCCACCATGTGATACTGGTGAGGTCTTGGGAAGTTTCTGGGCTGCTGTCTTAGACCATTGCACGTTGCTATAACTGAGTACCACAGGCTGGATAACTGATAAAGAACACAGGTTCATTTAGCCTGTGGTTCTGGCAGCTGAGAAATTCAGGAGCATGGTGCTGCCATCTTGTGGGGGCATCTTGCTGCGTGACATCCTAGTGGAGGGCATCATCTAGCAAAACAGAGTGTGTTAGGTCAAGTCTCTCCTCTTTCTAAAAAGCCACTAAGACCCTATAGGGACCCCACTCTCATGACTTCACCTAACCCTAGTTACCTCCTGAAAGTCCATATACAAATCCCATTCAGCTATGGATAGGGACTGGGTGTGGTGTCACATGCCCTTAATCCCAGCATTCAGGAGGCTGAGGCAGGACCCATCGTTCCTGCCTCATGGTGAAAGTGGACTTAGGTGGGAACTTCAGTTAGCAAATTCTCTGTTCATGTCTGCCATCTCATCACCATCCCTTCTATTTCTCCAGAGCTCTAAAATTTCCCAAAAGCACCAGGACTTCTACCTGAGAGTTGTGTGTGATATTGAGCCTAACCTAGTAACAAGGCCCTAGGAGCCCCTTGTTCATATCTCTCTCCATCCATCCCTTCCCAGGTGTCCTGTCCACTGCCAGACAGCTGGACCGAGAGAACAAAGATGAGCATGTCCTGGAGGTAAGTGGCGGGGAGGCGAGGCACTGCCTTTGGGAACACCAGAAGACTGAGCTGTAGGCAGCCAGCTTCATGTAGACAGCCAGCTTCATGTAGGCAGCCCGCTTCATGTAGACAGCCCGCTTCATGGTTCCAGTGTGCTGGCTGGGGCTGGGGTGTAAGGCTGAGGTGGGACAGGATGACCTATTTCAGTTGAGTCTCTCTGTGGCTTAGGTCTTCACTAGCTCTTCTGTGCCGAGGAGGGAAGGGATCCGAAACCACATCCAGGCAGGGCAGGAAGTCTCGGTTAACCAGTAATGCCTGAAGGAAGTGTGGGGAGTGGGAGTGCGAGCTTGTTTCTAGCCCATCCCTCCTGGCTTGGGGAGAGCAAACCACTTAATGGTCCTTTACTACGATCCACGTGGGGCCAGGATAAGTGTTTTTGTCTCCTGGATCTGTGTTGGATTTGCCTTGGGCATTGCTGGAACTGGTGTAGCAAAAGGAGCATCTGACATTGTTCTCACAGATGACAGCTTTACCAGCATTGTTAAAACAGCTATGTGGGGACAAAATGTCTATGACAACATCTCAAAATTCCTTCAGCTCAGCTTCCTGTTGACGTAGTAGCAGTGATTGTTCTTTGTGAAGGCTTGGCTTTCACAATAGATTCTATCAATGATTTCTTCTGGTTCTCTCCGGTTCCTTTCTGTTCTTGCTGTTCCAAAGGCAGATTACTGCAGTAACAGCAATCAGCTTTAGCAGCGTGGTAGCTCTAGGCACTGCCTCCAGTGGCATCACAGGAGCTCACGCACCGTTCTGTCTACAGGTGACTGTGCTGGATAACGGGGAGCCCCCACTAAAGTCCACCTCAAGAGTGGTGGTACGCATCTTGGATGTCAACGACAACCCACCCATTTTCTCCCACAAGCTCTTCAATGTCCGCCTTCCTGAGAGATTGAACCCCTTGCCCTCAGGGCCTGTGTACAGGCTGGTGGCTTCAGACCCAGATGAAGGTCTCAATGGCAGTATCACCTACAGCATTGAGGAGAGTGACGAGGAGGGCTTCAGAATTGACCCCGTCACAGGGGTTGTGTCTTCCAGCAGCACTTTTGCAGCAGGAGAGTACAATATCCTAACGGTGAGTGGCCGAGGGTTTGCAGAATGGAGAAGCGGCTAGTGATTTTTCTTCTTTCTTTCTTTCTCTCTTCCTTCCTTCCTTCCTTCCTTCCTTCCTTTCTTTCTTTTCTTCCTTCCCTCCCCCCCGCCCTCCCTCCCACCCTCATTCCTTCCTTCCTTCCTTCTGTCTTCCTTTTTTTTTTCTTTTTTGCCTGCTTTAGCTAAGGAGGTGAGGATGGGTCAGTCTCACTCCTGAGAGACACTCACAGCCTGATCTGCTGGACCAGCATTAATACAGTCCTGAGAGCTGTGCCCCTAAAGGCTGTCACTAAACTCCACTTGTGTGTGTGTGTGTGTGTGTGTGTGTGTGTGCATGCACGAGAAACACACACACACATGCTCTTGTGGAGTTAGTACTCATTTTTGTGTGTATGCGCATGCATTATCACTACTCATTTATTTGTTTGTTTGTTTTGGGGGGTTTTCTAGACAGGGTTTCTCTGTGTAGTTTTGTAGACCAGGCTAGTCTCGAACTCACAGAGATCCACCTGCCTCGAATTATCACTCTTCAGCTACCATCTTGTCTTTTTTCTTATTTATTTATTTGTTTGTTTGTTTGTTTATCGAGACAGGGTCTCTCACTGACCCAGAACCCATTAAGTAGGCTAGTGTGGCTGGTCACTGAGGCTGTAACACAGCACTGGGGTTTCAAACAGTCACCACCATACCCAGATTATTTATTTTTAAACTGGATTCACATACTTGCAAGGCAGGCACTTTACTGACTGAGTGGTCTCCCCTGCTCCTAGACTCTACCTCTTAGTAAAAGTGTAATTATTAATTTATTATGTCTATGGGTGTTTTGCCTACGTGTGTGTGTGTGTGTGTGTGTGTGTGTGTGTGTGTGTGTACCACTTTCATGCCTGGTATCCACAGAGGCCATAGAGGACACTGGATCCCCTGGACCTGGAGTTACAGCTGGTTGTGAGCCTCCATGTGGTGCTGGGAATTGAAACCTGGTCCTCTGGAAGAGCAGTCAGTGCTTTAACTTCTGACCCATCTTCCCCTACCCTTAGACTCTACCTCTTGAGAAAGACCCCTACACCTCAGCACCACTTCATTAGGGACAGAACTTGCAGTACACGAAGCTTTGAGGGATACATGTAAGTCATCCATCTCTAGTCCCTAGCAGGCTGAAACGGGAGAGGAAGAACATGGAGGGTAGCTGGAGAATTTTTGTGAGGTGCAGAGGAGGGAGACCACTAGTAACATGAGGGGAGTGTCCCCTTCCTTTCCTTTCCTTAGGGAACCAGGGAGTTCCCACTGTCATCCTAGGGACAGAATTGCATACTGTGCGTTTTTCTCTTTGAGGGCAATAAAGTCCCTTGACATCCTCTGTTATTATAGGTTACAAGTTAGCAAAATTAATTGTTGTCTCAGGATCAAGATACATCTGTTAGTTGTTTTTTAATATTTATTTTGTTTTTAATTATAAAAATTATTTTTAGACAAGGTCTTACTATGTAGCCTTGGCTAACCTGGAGCTCACTAAGTAGACTAGGCTGGCCTGGAACTCACAGAGATCCACATGCCTCTTCCTCCTAAGTGCTGGAATTAAAGGCAGGATCCATCTTCTCAGGTCTAAATTTATTATTCTTTTTCCTAAGTATGTGAACATGTGTGGGGTTGTGTGCACCTGAATGCAGGTCCCTGTGGAGGCTAGAGGCAGCTGATGTCTCTAGAGCTGGCATTACAGGTTACTGGGAACCACCTGACCTAGGTGCTGAGAACTGAACTCGGGCCCTCTGCAAGAACATCAGGTGCTCTTCACTGCTGACCCATGTCCCTATCCCCCAGTGCCTTGGTTTTCACCCAACTACAGCCATGTGGCATCTGTTACACAAGCTCTCTACCACTGAGCCGCCACATCCCCAGACCCCCCAAATCATTTTAAAATCCTGAACCATTTAAGCTGAAAACAACCTGTCTGATACCACACCCTTGGGGCCGCAGATTGGAGGACCAGTTGGCCCCTCCACGGAGTAAGTCCTCATTCTGAACCTGTGGCTGTACGTTTCCCTCACCCTGGATTTTATTCACATCTAACCCAGTAAGTTCCAGTCGTTCCTGCATAAGCACGCTCTAACCTTGAGAAGCTAGAGGAGAGCCGAGGCAAAAGCTTCTGAGAATCGTGAGCAAAAGCAAAGGAATTGTCTCTGAGAATTGCGGCTGGGAGAAGGGCAGCAGCTTCTGTCTGGAGACGCTGACCTGGACTCCTTTCCCTTCTTCAGACAAGTCATTTCAGTCTAGAGAGAAATTGAGGCTAAGATGCTGTGTGTCAAAAGGCAGGTCATGAGTTCTCACACCACACCACTAAACTGAGCCCAACCTTGTTGCTGGTGGGCCACATGACTCAGGGTTTGAATTCACGGAGTCCTAGTTGCTTACAAAGGGAGATAATTGTTGTCTGTAGGTCCCCCAAGGAGCTGAGAAAAGGAGATTCAGGTGGGGGCCAAGGAAAGATATAGTCCCCAGAGATGTGCCCCTCGTGATCTCCAGCTCAATCCACCCCACCTCTCACAGCTCCCGTCATTCCAAGCTTTATACCAAGAACCCAGCAAGTGACTGACCCATTGATTAGGCCAGCTCTCTTACAATCTAATATTTTCTGGAAATGCTGTCACAGACATGCCCAAGCGCATGCCTTACTACCCTTCTATGCACTGATCAATTGTATTAGTTACTCCTATTGCTGTGAGAAAATACCATGACCAAAGGCAACTTTAGGAAAAAGGGGTTTATTTTACCTTATGATTCCAGAGGGATAAAGTTCCTAATGTCTGGGAAGGCATGGCAGCAGGAGCAGGAAGAAAAAAAAAGTCATATGTCATCCACACACAGGAGAGAGACAGAGAGAGAGAGAGAGAGAGAGAGAGAGAGAGAGAGAGAGAGAGAGAGAGAGAGAGAGAGAGAGAGAGAGAGAACAATAAGTGAGGCAATGGTCCCACAACCTCCTCAAACAGTGCTGTCTACTGGGGATCAAATGTTCAAATATCCGAGCCAAAGGCAGATATTTCTCATTCAAACTGTCACACCAATCAAGGTGACAACCAGTATTAACCATTCCAGTGTTTGTTTTGTTTTTGTTTTTCCATTAACCAAGAGCTTCTAGAACATAAGCTAGATGTTTTTGCCTAGTAACTAACAGAGTTCCTTTCTATCATTGCCATTCAAGTGTGTGCCCAATGGATGAGTGAGCAAGTGGAAGGGCACTTCCATGGTGACTCAACTTGGCTTTTGGTGTCTTCTTAGATCAAGGCAACAGACAGTGGACAGCCAGCCCTCTCTGCCAGTGTCCGGCTACACATTGAATGGATTCCCCAGCCTCGGCCTTCCTCCATCCCACTGTCATTTGATGAGCTCCACTACAGCTTTACCGTCATGGAGACGGACCCTGTGAACCACATGGTGGGAGTCATCAGTGTAGAGGGGCGGCCTGGCCTCTTCTGGTTCCACATCTCAGGTGAGGACTGAGGAGAACAAATCTCTCTATTTTTATATTCCCCCTGGTGTAATATTCTCTCCCTCTCAAGGTCATGCTCCCTGACAGCTCCGCCTTTTGTTCTGAGTGGTGATCACCTCTTCTCTGGTTCTCTGGGACATTGTGTAGAGAGAACAACACATCTGCTAAGTCTCTTCCATTCTAGCCAAGACCTTAGGTGGACCATCTGTGATCCTGTGGGTGACCCTAGTTATTCCAAATGCCCAGGAGAAAGCACCAAGTCAGTGCAGAGCTGACTGTGTTGTCAGAACCCAAGGTTAACATGGGGTCATTCTCCCTCTGCTTGTCTCATTTGTGTGTCTGCATGAGCTTGAACCCAAGACCTTATTCTCTGTCAGTGATCCACAGCCTGACTGTGTCTACTCTCATTGTCATTCTAACTGGCTCCTAGGTCCAGGCTCTGATGAGTGGCTCTGCTCCAGCATTCCTTTCTGTCAAGGTTTTAGGGGTGTGTGTCTGTGTGTTTAAGGAAAAATAACACCTGCAAATGTGGAACCCTTTGGAAAATTGAGGAATGTTTAGGTTTTCTTTCTATGAACTTGCATATACATGGGCACACTCACAGCCGTCAATCTGCATATAAATGTAGAGGTGTTTTAGACTCTCTGACATCTGTCCAGAGACTTAAATTTTAAGATCACTGTTTCAGCACTTTCATGGACTATGAGTCCTGGTGCAGTGGGGTCCAGCTTCAGTCAGAGGCAGAGTAGGACACTCACTTGGCCCAAGATCTTTGACATCTTCTTTGTCTTGCTTCTTATTCTCAGCTCTTTCAATTGTTTGGGTTTTTACCCTTCAATATGTAATTAATGTATGAATCAAAATAACGTTTAGGAAACAATTGTGTGCAAAGAAAACAAATACCGCTGAAAGTTCTAAATCTAAATATAATCTACTGTTATCATTTTGATGTGTTTCTTTATGGACACACATAGGGCTATATTACAATATTACTTTATATTTTAGCTGTAATACATTGTGAACATAGTTTTATACAACTAAACAGAATTCTGTTTAGAAGACATTTAAGGAGTTTCATGCTGTTCTATAGTTTATTCATCTTATCTTTAGTATTTTAAAATTTATTCATTGAAACTTCACATCCTTTTAAAAATATTTTGTTTATTTTTGGCATTTTCTTGACCTTTTAAAAAAGGCTTCTAACTGATAATGATGTGGATGTGTGTGCACATATTTGTAGATGTGCCAGGTGAGTGTGGGTGCTTGGAGAAGTCATTTGACCTCTGAACTGTGGGATGAAGTTATGGACAGTTGTAAGGCATTCAACATGAGTGCTGGGACGTGAACTTGGGCCCTCTGGAAGAGCAGCAAGACCATTTAAGTGCTGAGCCATCTCTCCAGCCTTCCTGGCATTTCCTTCATGTTTAGTTGTTATCTAACCCTGACCTCATTTGTACCCTATCTTTCTGTTCCACCCCTTAAACCTTTCCATCTGGATTTTTTTAAAAATCAATTTCTTCCTGTTGGTCAGACTTGTTTTTACTTGTCTTTGTGTCTGTCACAGGCAGTTTGCACAGTCTAATATGAAGCTATGAAGTCTGACTTCATTGTCTCTGTGTCTTAATCCCCGTGTTAGTGACTTTCCTGTTGTGATAAAATATCAAGAGGTTATTTTAGCTCAGGGTGGCTTGGACCTGTGTGCTCAGGCAGACTGTCATGGCAGCAGGAATGTGTGGTGCAGGACTACTGTTCACTTTATGGTTCACCAGGAAGCAGAGGGTGAGACAATAAGTACTCAGGGGTTCCCTCAAGGACCAATCTCCTGAGCTTCCACACCCTCCCAAAAGAGTGGCACCATCTGAGGACCAGGCATTCAAGCCATGAGCCATGGGGCACACTATATGTTCAAGCCATAATGATCCCATAAAAAGAATAAATTCTATAGCCGCTTTTGTTTTTCCTACAGGACTCTTCAACCCCCACAGACCTGCTTTTCTCTAGATCATTTGATAATTGGACAGATAATGTAACATCTTTTTGGTGACCTAAGGAAATAGCTTTAGTCTTTCCAGATAGCTACTATTCCCAAATAGTGTTAGACTCTGTGGTTCAGCCTCTTCCTTGGATACCCACAGTCTTGCCAGCCAAAGTCAGCTAAGGGTACTCTAGATCTATGGCCAAATTTAGATTAGGCTACAGCTGCCTAAGTCGCTGATGTCATATCTGCTCCTTCCCTCCTCCAGATGGGGATAAAGACATGGACTTTGACATTGAGAAGACCACAGGCAGCATTGTCATAGCCAGGCCTCTTGATACAAGGAGAAAGTCAAGCTATAACTTGACTGTGGAGGTAACGGATGGGTTCCACACCATTGCCACCCAGGTGAGAGGCCTTAGTCAAGAACTCCTGGTTTGGGGGGAAATGAGAAGTGAACTTGGAATATGGCTATTGAAGGCTCTTGTTTGATGTGTGATTCCTCAAAAAAGTTTGAATCTGGTTTCTGGGTACCAGTCTTACTTGATACACATTCCACTTCTGTAGTTGTGGGAGAATTTCTCCCCATTCTACATCTCCATATATTCAGAGCATTTATGCAAATAAACAGATTTAATTAAAGACTGTCTGCCATAAAGGGCTACAGTGGGTATGAGGAATGACAGGTCATAGGGCTTTCAGCTTCCACTCTGACCATCGTAGAATAAAGTCATTTTGTATGCTGAGATTTTACACATTGTGAAGAAATGAAAAAAATGAATTGTTCTGTTTGGTTTTGTTTTTTGAAGCAGGGTCACTTCCTGTGGCTGTGATAAGATACCCTGACAAAAGCAACTTAAGAAAGATGGGGTTGAGTTGGCTCCCAGGTCCAGGTTATAGCTCTTCAGTGCAGGAACTTTGAAGCAGCTAGTCACATTCTATCCAAGTCAAGAGTAGGAAGCAATGAATTAACACATGAATGCCCGTGTTTACTTGCTTTCTCTACTATTATATAGTCCAGGATCCCTTGCCTAGGGCATGGTGCTATATTGGGTTGGTCTTCCTACCTCAAATGATATAATCAAGATAATCCCTCACAGACATGTCTACAAGACAACTTACTTAGTCTGGTCAGCACTTCCTTGAGACTCCCTTCCCGTGCCATTCTAGTTTGAGTCAAGTTGACAGTTAACACTAACCGTCACAGGGACTTTCTCTGAAGCCCAGGTTGATCTGAAATTCACCAAGTAGCACAAGATGGCCTCAAGCTCATGGTAATTCTGTTTCAGATTCCCATCTACTAGATTTACATGTGAGCACCACCATGTCCAGTTTAAATATAGGTATTTTTTTAATTAGTGGCAAGCTGGACATGGTGGTGCACACCTTTAATTCCAACATTCAAGAGGCAGAGGCAGAGGCAGGAAGATTTCTGAGTCTGAGGCCAGCCTGATATACAGAGACAGTTCCAGGACAGCCAGGGCTACACAGAGAAACTCTGTCTCAAAAAAAATCTACTAGGTACCAGGTATAGTGGCACACACCTTTAATTCCAGTACTTGGGAGGCAGAGGCAGGTGGATCTCTGTGAGTTTGAGGCCAAAGCAAGTTCCAGGACTGCTAGGACTGTTACACAGAGAAACCCTGTCTTAATAAACCAACCAACCAACCAACCAACCAATCAAACAAACAAAATCTACTAGGCAATTTGGTATCTGACGTCTTGTTATTTTGAAATCCCATCATACCTTCAATAGCTATTTACTGAATAGAATGGCAGCTGCTTGCCAGACACTGCCCACATGGATGGGCCAGTGAAGTCCCAGCAGGCACAATCCCTGTGTCCATGCAGCTCACAATCGGCTTCTTTGTCTCCTGTGCCCCTGTTCAGGTCCACATTTTTATGATTGCCAACATCAACTACCACCGGCCTCAGTTCCTGCAGGATCACTATGAAGTCAGGGTCCCCCAGGACACACAGCCTGGGGTTGAACTCCTCAGAGTCCAGGCCACAGATCAAGACAATGGCAAAGGTCTCATCTATACCATCCACAGCAGCCAGGACCCTGGAAGTGCCAGCCTCTTCCAGGTGGATCCGAGCAGTGGGGTGTTGGTGACAGTGGGGAGACTGGACCTTAACTCCCAGACTTCTCAGCACATTCTGATGGTTATGGTGAGTAAACACAGGAGCATATGAGGACTGGGATCTTAGTGGCTTTCTCCTTGCTGTAATGAGCTACCTTAACAAAAGCAACCTAAGAGAGAAAGTTCCAGAAGGTTCAGTCTGTCATGGCAAAGAAGACACGACAGCTGGCAGGAAAGACAGGCAAACAGAAGCAGGAGGCTGGCTAGTCACTTTGCATCTGCACTCAGGAAGCAGAGGGTGAACAGGAAGTGAGGCCAGGCTGTAAAGTTTCAAGACCCACCCTCAACAACCCACGTTCTCCACCACTTCACCTTCCCAGTCTAGTATTCAAATATTTGAGCCTGTGGGGTCATTTCACATTCAAACCGCAACGAACTTGCATGTAAGCAGAGTGGTGACATGCTGGTCCCTGATGATGTAGACATTCATAACATAACCCCTGGGACAGAGGGGAAATATTTCACAGCTGGCCAGAGACACTCTCTCTGAGGGATGCCTGGAGTGAAGATATAGGTAGAGAGGTTGGCTGGCCAGGACTCACCCCAAATAACTACAATGGATCTTTGCCCATTCTGTGATGTTATAACTGCCCTGTAGATTCATGTATTGTCAGACCTGGGAGGAACCCAGGGACGCTGTAGCCCAAGGCAAAGACAAGAATCAAGCAAGCAAACGTGTAGATAACATTTAAGGAAACTCCCTGTCTAGGTCAGACACCTAGCTTTCTGTGACTCTGAGAGTGAGGGTCTCCTTGAATTCTGCACCCTACATTTCCCACTTACCCCAGCTCTGACCCTGCCCATTCCTCTTACCTACACCTGAGGCCCACAGGGGATGAAGCATTTGCTAACTACCACACAGTTATTTTTGAGGAAGCTGGAGTACGGATTTCCCCTTCCGTCTCAGGGTCAGGATTCTTACATGCTAATTTATCATCCTCTGGGGATATTAATGTACATTGAAGGATCTGAGAATTCCTACCACCAAGAAAGTCCTGTGACTTCACTTAGTTCAGTGCCTCCCAAATCTACATGACCACAGAACATGTTAATGTGTTAGCGTCTTAAAGAACTCATAAGCTGGGTAGTGGTGGTGTATGCCTCTAATCTCAACATTCAGGAGGGAGAGGCAGGCAGATATCCATGAGTTCAAGGCCAGCCTGGTCTACAAAGTGAGTTCCAGGACAGCCAGGGCTGTTACACAGAGAAACCATGTCTTGAAAAACAACAAAAAAGAGCTCATAGTCTGAGACCTGCTGTGTTTCTACCTATTATATCTTTCTACTAATGTGGAAATATCTATAGAAACAGCTAAATCAAACAAGAAGTAACTGAGGCATCTATAAAAGCATGGACTGGAGAAAGATTTAAGGGACTCCACAGAAATTAGGTAGCCTGTTCATTCTGTCTCTTTGACCTGATTCTGATCCTACCTCCTTCGATTCTGTTTGCTGCTCATTTGGCCAAATGCTGTGTTAGGTCAGAGACCAAGAGATGCCCATCAAGAGGAACTTTGTGTGGGTGACCATTCATGTGGAGGATGGAAATCTCCACACGCCTCACTTCACTCAGATCCATTATGAGGCAAATGTTCCTGACACCACCACCCCTGGCACAGAGCTGCTGCAGGTCCGAGCTGTGGATGCTGACCGGGGAGCCAATGCTGAAGTCCATTATTCCTTCCTAAAAGGTGAGGGCCTGGCTCTGAGCCTAAGGGATGGGCAAGGGTCTGGGATAAGGGTCAGCAGTAGAGGCACAACTCTACAGATTACTCAAGTACTAGTTCTCTAAGTAGTTACAGATGACCATTCTAGAACATTCCATGTGTCAATGTTCTTCCAAAAATGGTAGTACAAATAGCAAAGGTGCTTTCAAGTTATGGTGAAATTTGTGAATAATATGATACAAGCCACCAGTGGCCATACAGAATGTGTTTATAGAGTCTGTAAATGTGTTAGAATGTAAGTATGTGAGAAGGGATATGAAAGTGCTTCATTAGGTTCATAGCATCATTTTAGGAGTAACTTTTATTTTCTGCTCGGGCCACATATTGACTTGGCATCTGTTGTGTGATTTTCTTCCTCTAAAATCTGGGAATATCACCTTTGTTATATTGAAAACCTAAGAATCCAAAGAAAAATGTATGTGTGTCATAAATTACACAATGTGCAAATGCCAGGGGTTTCACTGTCATTGAGAAGTATCAATCATTTGTTAATGTGAGGTATACTGTTCTTGTAGAGGATCCAAGTTTGGTTCTACCCACATTGGACTTCTCACCTATAATTCCAGCTGGAGAGAGAGGAGATCTGACAACCTCTTCTGGCCACAGTAGGCACTGCACTCACACTCACACACACACACACACAAAGTAAAAAAAGTCTTTAAAATAATCCATGTGATGTGACAAAGTAATAATATCCAGTATACTATAAATTGTTAGTGGTCATTTATAAGATAAAATGCATAATTAATGACACTTCAATCATTATTTTTCATGATGATATTTCATAGAAGTAAACACTATGGAAAGAGTAAGATGATCAAGACTTATTCCCCTCTCAGAGCATAATGCTGGCTCAGTGGATCTTTAAAAGTCAGAGATTTTTACACTCCCTTTTTGGGAGAAATAATTACCCACATATCAGAAGACCATTATAAAGAAGAATATGAATTATGACACATTCATTGTTTATTTTCTGAAATAAACTATTTATGAAATGTAATCACACAGTTTATCTCAGTTCATCTCATTGGCATCTCTCATGATGGAGATTTACTCTGCAGATAAAGATTAGTTTTAAGGGGCTGGTGAGATGGCTCAGTGGATAAGGATACCTGTCTTTAAACCAGATGACCTGAGTTTACTCCCTGGGACCCACAGGGTGGAAGGACAGAACTGATTGCCACAAGTCATCTTCTGACCTTCACCGCATGTGATGACCTTCAAGTGTCATGCATATGCAAAATGAATAAATGTAATAAGATGTTAAAATATTAGCTTTAAATATTCTTTGGATTATAGAAACCACTCATGTTCATTTTTGAAAGCACAGGAAATACAGGAATGTATGAAGAATATAAGGTGCAGCGCTGGATGCCAATACCAGAGATAACTGTCAGTGCACTTCCTGTCCATCTTTTCCCAGCATCTTTGGTAGTGCTGAGATTATAATGGGTCTATAATTTTGTGCTTTGACTTTTGTATCTCGACAGTATAATATGAGAAATAGCTAGATTTATATTTAGATAGCTGAGTACTTTTTATTTTGTTTATTTTTGAGACAGGGTCTCATGTAGCCCTGGCTGCTCTTAAACTCACTGTGTAGCTAAGGATGATCTTGAATTCCTCATCCTCCTGCCTTCATCTCTGAAGTGCTGGGATTACAGGAATGCACCACCAAGCCTGGCTAACCTAGCTACAATAGCCTGCTATTGACTCATGCACCCCATAGCTACCTATCATCTGTTGGAAGGATCTGAAGAGTGGAAGAGTCATCTGAAATGCTTTATGACAAAGCTCATCTATTTGACCATATAAAGCGTGTATGATAAAAAGAAAGGGGACAACCTCCCTGTCTCCACATGGGACCTGTGCTTCTGGTGGTAACCAAACCAAACCTCCCGTCACTCAGGTACTCTTGCAGGGAGGAAGCACATATTTCTGGTTCCCACTCAGACTTCCTGGTCAAATTCTGCTACAAGTCTCAGGTTTGAGAATCCTCAGCCCATATATGATATACTAAATCCAGGGTGACTGAGATGCAGATTTTATCCTGTCCCTGTTTGCTGCCATGACCTCTTGACTGAACTAAGAAGCCTGACTGGTGTCTCTTGAGAATGTGGTAAACGTCAGTTTGTCCTGTTCTCTGTTTCAGGCAACAGTGAAGGTTTCTTCAATATTGATGCCCTCCTAGGCACCATCACAGTAGCCCAGAGACTAGATCATGTCCATCACACTAGGCATATGTTAACTGTGAAGGCAGAAGACCAAGGCTCACCACAGAGGCATGACCTGGCTATGGTGGATATTCATGTTCGCCCTTCCGACAGCAGTGCTCCCATCTTTTCAAAAGATGAGTATTTTATAGAGATCCCAGAGTCAGTCCCTGTTGGCTCTCCGATCCTCCTCATCTCTGCTACAAGCTCCTCTGAGGTCACCTATGAGTTAAGAGAGGGGAACAAGGGTGGTGTGTTCTCCATGAACTCCTATTCCGGCCTCATCTCCACCCGGAAGCGCTTAGACCATGAGAAAATCTCATCATACCAACTGAAAATCCGAGGCAGCAACACAGCTGGTGTGTTCTCGGATGTGGTGGCTTTTATCTACATCATTGATGAGAATGACAACGCTCCTGCATTCCTAAAGTCAACTTTCGTGGGGCACATCAGTGAGGCAGCTCCTCTTCACAGCATGATCCTGGATGAAGACAACAGCCCCTTAGTGATCCGCGCCTCTGACAGTGACCAGGAAGCTAATTCCTTGTTGGTCTATAAAATCTTGGAACCAGAGGCCTTGAAGTTTTTCAAAATTGACCCCAGCATGGGAACCCTAACTATCACATCAGAGCTGGATTATGAGAACACACCCTTGTTCCAATTCAACATCTATGTTCACGATCAAGGAACACCCCTCCTATTTGCACCCAGACCTGCCAAGGTCATCATCCATGTCCAAGATGTGAATGACTCTCCTCCCAGGTTCTCAGAGCAGATATATGAAGTGGCAGTTATGGAACCCATCCACCCTGGTATGAAGCTTCTCACAGTGCAGGCCAAAGATGATGACTCAGAAGTCACCTATAGCATTAAAACTGGCAACACTGATGAAGCCGTTGCCATTCATCCCATCACAGGCCAGATATCTGTGGTTAATCCTGCTGTTCTGGGGTTTTCTCGGAAGCTCACCATTAAGGCTTCTGATGGTCTGTATCAAGATACTGCATTGGTAAAAATATCTTTGACTCAAGTCCTTGACAAAAGTTTACAGTTTGATCAGGATATCTACAGGGCAAGAGTGAAGGAGAATATACCACACAGAAAGGCACTGGTGATTCTTGGTGTCCATGGAAACCATTTGAATGACACTCTTTCCTACTTCCTCTTGAATGGCACAGACTTATTTCATATGGTCAAATCAGCAGGTGTGTTGCAAAACAGAGGAGTGGCATTTGATCGGGAGCAGCAGGACACTCATGAAGTGGTAGTGGAAGTAAGGGACAACCGGGTCCCTCAGCGGGTGGCTCAGGCTCTGGTCAGAGTTTCTATTGAAGATGTCAATGACAACATCCCTGAGTTTCAGCATCTGCCCTATTATACAGTCATCCAAGATGGCACTGAACCAGGGGATGTCCTCTTTCAGGTATCTGCCACTGATAAGGATTTGGGAGCCAATGGGACAGTCACATATGGGTTTGCAGAAGATTATGCCTATTTCCGGATTGACCCCTATGTTGGGGACATATCACTTAAGAAGCCCTTTGATTATCAAGCTTTGAATAAGTATCACCTCAAAGTCATTGCTCGGGATGCAGGTACCCCGCCTCTCCAAACTGAGGTAGAGGTACATGTCACTGTCAGAAATAAATCCAACCCATTGTTCCAGAGTCCTTACTACAAAGTCAAAGTCCCTGAAAATATCACACTCTATACTCCAATTCTCCACACACAGGCCCGGAGTCCGGAGGGACTGAGGCTCATTTATAACATTGTCGAAGAAGAGCCTTTGATGCTGTTTACCACAGACTTTAAAACCGGGGTCCTTATGGTGACAGGACCTCTGGACTATGAATCTAAGAATAAGCATGTGTTCACAGTAAGAGCTACAGACACGGCTCTGGGGTCCTTTTCTGAAGCCACAGTAGAAGTCTTAGTTGAGGACATCAATGACAACCCTCCTACCTTTTCCCAGTTGGTATATACCACTTCGGTTTCTGAGGGCTTGCCCGCTCAGACTCCAGTGATCCAGCTGTTGGCTTCTGACCAAGACTCAGGAAAGAACCAAGATGTCTCCTATCAGATTGTAGAAGATGGCTCAGATGTTTCTAAGTTCTTCCGGATCAATGGGAGCACGGGGGAGATGTTCACCACCCAAGAGCTAGACTATGAAGCACAACAACACTTTCATGTGAAAGTCAGGGCCATGGATAGAGGCGATCCCCCACTCACTGGCGAAACTCTTGTAGTCATCAATGTATCTGACATCAATGACAATCCCCCAGAGTTCAGAGAACCTCAGTATGAAGCCAACGTTAGTGAGCTAGCAACCTGTGGCCATCTGGTTCTAAAAGTTCAAGCCCTTGACCCTGACATCGGGGATACCTCCCACCTGGAGTACCTGATTCTTTCTGGCAACCAGGACCGACATTTCTCCATCAATAGCTCATCAGGAATCATTTCTATGTTCAACCTTTGCAAAAAGCAACTGGACTCATCTTACAACTTGAGGGTAGGTGCTTCTGATGGGGTCTTCCGAGCAACTGTGCCAGTATATATTAACACCACAAATGCCAACAAGTATAGCCCTGAGTTCCAGCAGCATGTCTATGAAGCCGAATTAGCTGAGAATGCACGAGTGGGGACAAAGGTGATTGAGTTGCTAGCCATAGACAAAGACAGTGGTCCCTATGGCATGGTGGATTACACCATCATCAATAAGCTAGCAGGAGAAAGGTTCTTCATAAATCCCAGTGGTCAGATCACCACTCTGCAGAAACTGGACCGAGAAAATTCAACTGAAAGGGTGATTGCTATTAAGGTTATGGCAAGGGATGGAGGGGGGAAAGTGGCCTTCTGCACAGTGAAAATCATCCTCACTGATGAAAACGACAATGCCCCACAATTCAAGGCATCTGGGTACACCGTGTCCATCCCATCCAATGTCAGCAGAGACTCCCCCGTCATCCAGGTACTGGCTTATGATGCAGATGAAGGTCGGAATGCAGATGTCACCTATTCAGTAGACTTGACAGAGGACTTTGCCGAAGAGATCATTGAAGTCAACCCAACCACCGGTGTGGTCAAGGTGAAGGAAAGCCTGGTGGGTCTGGAAAATAAGGCTGTTGACTTCAACATCAAAGCCCAGGATGGTGGTCCACCTCACTGGGACTCTCTGGTACCAGTACGACTGCAAGTAGTTCCTAATGAAGTACCTTTACCCAAGTTTTCTGAACCTCTGTATACTTTCTCTGCATCTGAAGACCTTCCAGAAGGTTCTGAAATTGGGTTTGTGAAGGCAGTAGCTGCTCAAGATCCAGTCATCTACAGTCTGGTTCAGGGTACCACTCCAGAGAGCAACAGGGATGGTGTGTTCTCCTTGGACCAAGACACAGGAGTCTTGAAGGTGAGGAAGGCCATGGACCATGAGTCCACTAAATGGTACCAGATTGACCTGATGGCACATTGCCCTCATGAGGATACTGACTTGGTATCATTGGTCTCTGTCAATATTCAAGTGGAAGATGTCAATGACAATAGGCCTGTATTTGAGGCTGATCCATATAAGGCTTTCCTCACTGAGAATATGCCAGGAGGGACCACAGTCATTCAGGTCACTGCCAATGACCAGGACACTGGGAGTGATGGACAGGTGAGCTACAGATTATCAGTGGAGCCTGGTAGCAACATCCACAAATTGTTTGCTGTTGACAGTGAGAGTGGCTGGATCACCACACTCCAAGAACTTGACTGTGAAACTCAACAGACTTATCATTTCTATGTGGTGGCCTTTGATCATGGACAGACAATCCAGCTGTCTTCTCAGGCCCTGGTTGAGGTATCCATCACAGATGAGAATGACAACCCACCTCGGTTTGCTTCTGAAGACTATAGAGGCTCTGTGGTGGAGAACAGTGAGCCTGGTGAACTTGTGGCCACTCTGAAGACGTTGGACGCTGACATCTCTGAGCAGAACAGGCAGGTCACCTGTTACATCACAGGTAAGGATGCCTATCATGGATTTGAGGCATTGGTATGCATTGAAGGCACTCTGAGATGAAGGTGACACTTTTAGTCTCTTGTTCTCCTAGGATCTCAGTGGTCCCATTCAGAAACTTCGCTTGTCTGTTCTCACTCACCTTGCAGGGATACTGGGAAAACCCAGCTGTGGGAAACTCTTAAAGTCACCTATAAATTAGAATGTACTTTGCAAAGAGGTGATCCTTATTCCTTTAGGTGAGGAGATGGGATCAAAGGATCATACTATACCTACTTGTCTTAGTCACTACTTTTTTCCTATGAAGAGACACCATGACCAAGCAACTCATATAAAAGAACACATGTAATCGGGGCCTGGCTTGCAATTAAGAGGGTTAGTCCATGATCATTTTGGAGGGAAGCAGACAGGCATGGTGCTGAAGCAGTAACTGAGGGTTTTGCATCCTGTTCTGCAGGTATCAGGAAGAGGGAGACTAGGCCTGGTGTGGGCTATTGAAACCTCAAAGGCCACCATCAGTGACACATGGCTTCCAGTGGAGCCGTACTTCCTAATCCTCCTCAAACTTTTCTACTACCTGACTAAGCATCCAAGTATATGGACCAATCTCATTCAAACCACATTACTGTTAGGTGTCTTCTGAGGGTGCCAAGGTCCTCAGCAGTTGTGAGTCATCAAAATTCTGACAACTTCCTGTCTTTGTCGAATTGAGTCATGCCAAGGACAAGTTTGAGAGAGGGTTCTTCACCAAAAGTGTATCAGCCACATCCCTCATTGCTTTGACAAAAATACGTGATCAAAGCAACGGAAGTAAGGAAAGGCTTACTTGGCTCATGGCTGAAAGGGGGACATAACCCACGGTGGCAGGAAGATGTGACAGCGGGAATGTGAGGCAGCTGGTCACACTGTATCTGGAGAGACGATGTCGGTGCTCCGCCTGCATTCTTTATTACTCAATCCGGGCCCACAGTCCATGGGCTGGTGTTGCTCACATTCAGGGTGGGTTTTCCCTCTCCAGTGAAACCTCTCTGGAAATGCTCTCACAGATACTCACAGAAGGCCATTCCCTGGGTGACTCTAAATCCAGCCAACATGAAAATGGAGATGAACCTTCACACAGAATGTCCCTTTCTTCTCATTACTAGCACCATATCGCCCTGTTCTATAAACAGGGTTCATTCTGTTAATGCAGCTGTTCAGGGGAGCATTGGTGAGTTTGAAGCTCTAACCAAGAACCCCAGACTTCCCGAGACACACAGGGTCAGAACCACTTGAAACAGGGGGAAAAAAGACCATTATGATCTTGTGACATCAAACACTTGACAACACCAAAGTCTTAAAACTCCAGAGTAAGAGAATAATGGAGGGTGACAGTCAGCTTGTTTGTTTGTTTGTTTGTTTTTCAAGACAGGGTTTCTCTGGCTGGCCTTGAACTCACAGAGATTTGCCTACTTCTGCCTCCCAAGTGCTAGGATTAAAGGCGTGTGCCACCACCATTCAGCAGACAGTCAGGTCTTATAAGAGCAGAATCATGGGTAAATCTTAGAATCTGGAGACCCCATCTTTCCACACCCTTGTTGAAAGATGATGATACACCCTCCATTTAGTGTGTGTCTTCAGCTGTGTATCAAATACTCAAGTTAGATTCATTGAACTCTTCCCCTAATTGACTGTAGCATCTCAGCAGAGCCTAGACATTGCTTGTACAGATCTGAAATTTGCCTCCCTCTGACTTCCCTCAATGCTTTCCCAATCGCAAGAAATAGGAGCCTCCTTCCCCCTGCCAGTCACGCTTGTCCTTGTGCTTCTTGTAGAAATAATCTCACTTCACAGGAGACCTTTAAAGTCAGGAGAGGATTCTTAACTTTGCAAAACAGACTCAGTGTAGAATTGTGGGTCCCTAGTTCAGGGGTGAAAGTTCTGTCTTCCCTAGCAATCCTGAAAGAAGAGTCAGGGGTACAGCCATCTAGGACACAGAGCCCAGTTCATTCCTGTTCTTGGTTCCTAATAGCTGCACCCCTCTTTTTTAGAGGGAGACCCCCTGGGTCAGTTTGGCATCAGTCAAGTTGGGGATGAATGGAGGATCTCCTCAAAGAAGACTCTGGACCGAGAGCACATAGCCAAATACCTACTCAGTGTAACAGCATCAGATGGCAAGTTCCAGACTTCAGTCCCTGTGGAGGTCTTCGTCCTGGACATCAATGATAACAGCCCACAATGCTCACAGGTGAGCCCTCCTTGGGAGTGTTGGCGTGGAGGTGGGGGCAAGGAAGGTTGGGAGAAGACAGGAAAATAAAGACAAAGCCTTGCTGGTGGTGCAGTGTATGCCTTTAATCCCAACATTTGGGAGGCAGAGGCAGGTGATCTCTGTGAGTTCAAGACCAGCCTGTTTTACAGAGTGAGTTCCAGGACAGCCAGGGCTACACAGTGAAGTCGTGTCCTGAAAAACCAGGCACGCACGCGCGCGCGCACACACACGGGGACAAGCCCTCGCTGGCCATCTCTGTCCATGCCTGGCTCAGCATCTTCTGAGCAGACCTTAGGCTAGTGTTCATGGGCAGAAACCATTCTGGGCAACTCCTTGATCCTAGAGGTAGAGTGACAATGCATATTCCTGCTGCCAAGCTTGACAACCTAAGTTTGATCCCCAGGACCCACGTGGTACAAGGAGAAAACCAACATACAAATAAATGCAATAAAATAAGCAGAGAGTTTTCCCGTTAAATCTATTTTTAAAACAACCAATTTTTAACTTTCAAGGGAATTTCTAAAACTCTAAACATTTTAATAACATCTCAACTTAGAATGATTCATGTCTACTGAAAATCTAGCCAGTCATGGTACACATATGAATGCATACTTATACATACAGATACACATCTGCACAGTGGGTTAGCTACAACCCTTCCACACACAGACAAATACCTGCACAAATGTACTCATGTACACATACCTACATAGCTGCCACATTTGCTCACCATATCTGTCAATGTGCACATATGTATTTTATGCAAGTGTACCCATGTATGCACAGTTCAACTTACTTACATGCACAATGCAAATATACACCCATGCAGCAGACATGACCACATATGCCCCGTCACTTTTCCTTCTGCCCTCTCTTCTGTCACACAAAATATAGCAGAAGAGAACCTGGGGCATTTGTAACCAGGGATCCCAGATAAGCACATGTCTCAAAAAGACAGCTCCTTTCTTGAGGAGAAAGGTGGCCATTTTTGTCCTCTTTCCCATTGATCATAGGACCTCCCTCTTCTCCTCTGTTAGAAGAGGCTATGATGCCAGGCATTGGTGGCACATGTCTTTAATCCCAGCACTCGGGAAGCAGGGGCAGGTGGATCTCTGTGAGTTCAAGGCCAGTCTGATCTACAGAGTGAGTTCCAGGACAGTCTCCACGACAATACGGAGAAACCCTGTCTGGAAAAACAAACAAACAAAAACAAAAAAACAAAAAAAGAAGAGGCTAGGATCAGGCTCAGCCTAGCCTTCCCCAGGTGGTCCATAACATCATCAAAGTCAGGGAAGAAAGAACTGAAAACGGGTCCCACACAGTCCAGTTGGGCATGATGTGGTCCACCCGGAGAATGCCCAGGGCCCTGCTTGCCTGTACCCCATGTGGTACAAACTAGGATGTCAAAGGGGCACCAAGTTCTTGGGCTCCAGATATTTTCCAGTACCCAACCATTTTTGCACTGCAGGGGAGGGAAGGAAGGATGAGGCAGTGGTATGGCCACTAAGGTCTACCTTAAAGACCAGAGGTCTGTCCTGGGAATATGAGCAGGGAGGCAAGCTTAGCAGCCTGGTATCATGACAGAGACAAGGACAGAGGTTGGCAGGGCTTGACTTGAGACTCTGCATCATCTGTTGCCAGACCTGCCTCAGCCATCACTTCTCTCCAATGACCTATGACCTCTCCAAGTGGGCTGAGGTGGGTCCTTCCAGCCCTGGGCATTGACTTCCCAATGGTGGCCACTTGTAGGCCATATTCTGACTTATTCTCTGCCATTCCTTTCCTGACCTGTTATTGTTGTTTGGTGTGTGTGTGTGTGTGTGTGTGTGTGTGTGTGTGTGTGTGTGTGTGTAAGGGCCAGAGAGCAACAATGCTGGGTGTCTTTCCTCAATCATTTCCACCTTTATTTTGGAGACAGGGTCTCTCAATGAACCTGAGGTTCATTGATTCAGCCAAGCTGGATGATCAATGACCCTCAGGGATCCACTTACCTCCAATACTCCCCACCCCCGTCCAGTGCTAAGGTTGCAGGGGTCCCCCCTTCCCATTTTTTATGTGGTTTCTCGGGATCCAACTCAGACCCTCAGGCTTTTGTGACGGGTGCTTTACCCATTGAGCCACCACCTCAGCTCCCTCTTCCAGCTTTAAAAAAGACTGCCTTACCCACTGTTACTGTGTTTGTGTGGATGATGTGGTGGGAGTTGGGAAGAAGACAACTTTGGGGAGCCATTTTCTCCTTTCACCTTCATATGTGACCCAGGGACAAAACTCAGGTCTTAGGATTGTTTAGGAAGCCTATTTACCCACTGAGTCATCTGTCAAGCCTCTGGCTTTTAATCTCCATTTTCCTTATATGTCTCTTTAAAACAAACAAGCAACCAACCAGGGATTCACGTAGTCTGGGCTGGCCTTAAATCCCCAATGAACTCAAACATGAACTTGAACTCCTCCTTCTGCCTCTACTTCCCCTGTCTGTATTCACTTGAGTCACCTCTCTGCCCGCCTCCGCTCACTCCCCACGTCACTGCCTCAGACTCCTCATGCTTACCTTTCTGTCTTCAGCTTCTCTACACCGGCAGGGTCCGTGAGGATGTCACCCCTGGACACTTCATCCTGAAAGTGTCTGCCGTAGACGCAGACATGGATACCAATGCTCAGATCACATACTCTCTGCATGGGCCTGGGGCCCAGGAATTCAGACTGGACCCTCACACAGGTAAGTGTCTGAGGTGTGGAATGGGGCCAAGGCCCTGTGTCCCTGCCATGGTGGGCTCTTCCCCGAAGCAGGAAGTCACTCACCCACCTGTCCACCCACCAGCAGACACCAGCATCTGGGGACATATGAAAAGGATGAGTGAGTTCAGACACAGCTCTTTATAATCCAGAGGGAAAACTGATTGCTGAGTCCGTGGCTTGCAGTGTGCTGAGTTAGGAGCGATGCAAGTCGGGTATGGTGATTCACACCTGTTACCTCAGTGAGGAGTCATGAGGGTTTAAGGCCAGTCTGGGCTACATAGTGAGTTCCAGACCAGCCTTGGCTATAGTATGAGACCCATCCTCAGACAAACATAGGAAAAGGAGGATGCTATTGGAGGGGGACAATGATGTTGACGAGAGTTGATTTAGCCTTAGGAGGAAGGTTAAAGAAAACCTCTTTGGGGAAATGCCATTTTATGTGAATTTGAACATGCACAGGAGTTAGCTGGGCATATATGGAAGGCAGAGATGGAGGATGTGCTCAGGGTCTTATTTGGGGACGAGGACAAATGTGTGAATGTGCACAGAGAATGGAGAGACAGAGGATGCTTCCCTGAAGACAAATGGGCCGATTCCTTCTGGAGTCAATGGAGGATTTAGACATGAGTGCCAAGCTGAGGGTGCAATCTCAAGATACACACATTGCAAACCGGGATACAGGCTCCCAGGACTTCAGCAAACACCACTAGCAACAGAGCTCCTGAAAGCCTGGCCTGGGCTAAGGCAGAACTCGGTGAATGGGGACACATTGTCATTTGATCAGCTAGGGACAAAGCAGAGGTAGAAAGTGGAGGCGTTGCAGGGTGAGTCCATGAACAGCCAGGCCAAGGCTGAACTGTGAGGACTGTTGGAGAGATGGGTAGGGAAGAGCAACACCCGCAGGTAAGACCCTATCCTGCTGCTGTGGGAAACAGGTGGCCGGTGGCAGCCAGGTACAGGGGCCAGCTGCCAATCTTTGGCTTGAATCCATAGCTCCAAAGGTGACTCAGAGATTCCTGAGCAGGGAGGGGTAGGTGGGTGGGTGGTGGCGGAGAGGGCCGTATCCCAGGAAGCCATCTGGGTGGATCAGTGACCACATTGTCCTTCCTGACCCCAGTCCAGCAGGTTAAGTGATTTGGGAAGCTTGTCTTCTGCTGCTGTTTGCTCAGCTGTGGGACTGCCCATGAGGACTTCAAAGAAAAACCAACTGGGCGTTTTTTTTCAGAATATGAAAATGAGGCATGCTCATTTCCAAATTGAAAAACATGGCAGGTATCCTGCAGGAGCCAGAAAAGCTACACAATAAGCCCTCACCAAAGCCCACTCGGTGTGCATGCAACCAGCCTACCTTCCCATACACCTACCAAACCTCTCTGCAACAGTTCCTCTGATGTATCATTTGCTGTTCTCCCCTTAGCGATAGCTTGCAGGTGTTTGCAAGGAAGAATGTAAAGTTGTCTTCAGTCATTACTGATTATATAATACATCTTTGTTTCATTCCTGTTGCTGTGATAAAATACCCCAACACAAAGAAACTCAGGGGAGGAAAGGTTTATTATTTCAGCTCAATTCCATATCACAGTCCATCTTTGTGGGACGTCAAGGCAGGCACTTGGAATAGCTGGTCACAGCACATCTACAGTCAAGAGCAAAGAGAAATGGGCGCATGCACACTTATTTGTGCTCAACTGGCTTTCCTTACTCTCTTGCACAGCTCAGGACCCCCCCACCTCCCACCCCCACCTAGGAATGGTGCCTCCCACAGTAGGCTGTGTCTTCCCACATCAGTTAAGACAATCTCCCAAGACATGCCCATAGTTAAACTCTGTGTGGACAGCCCCTCACTGAGACTCTCACGTGACTCCAGGTTGTGTCAAACTGACAATTAAAACTAACCACCTGATATTACTTTACTATGTGACTGAACCATAACATATTAGTCAATTTCTATTTGAAAGGCATACAGGGTGATTTAAATATGCCATTATTATAAACAATACCTCAGAGAATGTCTTTATACATTTTTCTTGAGACAAAAAATCATGACTGTCCTGGAACTCACTATGTAGACCAAGCTGGCCTCTAACTCACAGAGATCTGCCTGTCTCTGGGATTAAAGGCATGGGCCACAACACCCACATATACATCATATATATATATTTTTATCACTGGGTTAACTATTCTGTGTAATAGATATGTATATATAATTGAATGGAGACATATATATATATATTCATTCCTACAAGTGAAATTTTGTTTTTGTTTCTCAAGACAGGGTTTCTCTGTGTAGCCCTGTTGTTCTGCCTCTGAAGTGCTGGAACTAAAGGTGTGCACCATCACACGCAGCACAAATGAAATTTTGAGCCAAATTTTTTAGAACATTTTTTATGGTATAAGTTGCCTAAATGACCTCCAAAAATCTATCTATTTGTATCTTATTGATGGTGGCCTTTAGATTGGTGGTGATGGTTGTGGAATGCTGTGGGAGAATTAGAAATGTGGGTGGGTGCCAGGGCGTTTTCCCTGACAGCGTGTATACAGAGCAACCTCTCTCTGCTCTTATACAACCTGTGACTAACACTATTGTTATAGCTCTCCAGAGAGCACGTGTGTCCTCTAGAGAAAGCTCAACCTGTGTCATTTCTCCTGGCAGGGGAGCTGACCACACTCAAAGCCCTGGACCGGGAAAGGAAGGATATATACAACCTGGTTGCTAAGGCAACAGATGGAGGGGGCCAATCATGCCAGGCAGACGTGACTCTCCACATTGAGGATGTGAATGACAATGCCCCAAGGTTCTTCCCCAGCCACTGCACTGTGGCTGTCTTTGACAACACCACAGTTAAGACCCCCGTGGCTGTGGTCTTTGCCCGGGACCCTGACCAGGGTGAGTATGTGAAGGACTGGTGGCCACCTGCACTATCAAGTCATCAGGTCCATCTGGGGTGACCCATTGTCTCTGTGTCTTCTGGAATGGGCATTGACTAAGACTCCTTGATGAGTCTGTGGTTACTGAGAGTGGAAAAGATCTATAGACAGCTACACACCTGAATCTGTGACAAGTGACTTTAGTGGCATCTGAGACAGGTACAAAGGATTGCAGACAGTTTCCCCTCTGCCATTTGGACTCCCAGAACTTTCATGTTGCCACCGACGTCCAAAAGTACTTTTCTCAAGGTCATCTTGAATATGGTTAATCGGAAATCTACAAGTCAACTACTCAGTTCATTAGTCTATATAAGAAAGAAACTTTTGGCCCTGAGTCCATGATGTTTATTAAAATCCTTTCATCAAATTTTAGACAGTACAGTTGAACCAGTTACACTATTTTCCTTTATCTTGGGTAGTGGGGTTTGAACCTGGCATGCTAAGCAAGCTATCTACCACTGTATCCGTTCCTTTTCTGCTGCTGTGACAAAAGTGCCTCACACAAACATCTTAAGGAAGCAAGAGTTCATTCTGATGGTTTGAGAAGGGATATGTCCACCTTGGCAGTAGGACATGAAGTGACTTGTCACACTGTATCCACATTCAGGAAGTGAGCAGACAGAAAGAAGGGTCAGGCTATAAGGCCTCCAGTGACCTATTTCCTCTAGTGAACTCTATCTCTTAAAGGTTCTGCAACCTTTCAAAACAACTCCACACGCAGGGTACCAAGTGTTCAGACACGTGAACCTATGGGAGCACAGTTCAAACCACATTCAAACCACAACCACCGAGCTATATCCTCAGCCCTAAGAAGCTACATTTTTATTTCAGTGACATTGTTTTCATTGTTTCTTTGCCCTGAATATTTGCACAGTCCTTTAGTCTGGTTTCTGTTGATGTTATTGAATACCATGGTTAAGGTGACTGGTAGGGAATTGGTAAGGTTCAGGGCTGGAGAGGTGCTTGTAATCCCAGTGCTGGGCAGGGGAGACAGGAGGATCTTTGGGGCTTGCTGGGCAGCTGACCTAGCTGAATCAGTGAGTCCCAGATCAGTGGGACACCCTGTCTCAGAGAAACAATATGGGTGGTTCCTGAGAAATTGCACATTATATTTACTTCTAGCCTCCAAATACATATACATGCATGCACACCTGTACACACAGAAATATGCACACACCAAAAGAGAATGTTTATCTGGCTTACAGTTACAGGGGTTGAGAAGTCCAAGAATGTGCAAGCATCTGGGGAGGGCTTCCAGTTGTATAACAATACAACAGAAACCATTGCAGGGAGACCAGGGACAAGGATGGTATCTTGGCTCTGTCTTCTGCTTCGTATGAAGCCACTAATGCCATTCTGGTAGCCCCACCTTCATGACCTTATCTAGTCTCAGTAACCTCCTGACATCATGCACATGAATTAAGGGCTGAACTATCAGTGCATGAACTGTGAAGGTCATATTCAAACCAAAGTCCACAGTGAATTAGACCCATCATAGTGTGTATGTCCCATATCGGACAAATTATAGCATTTGACATCCTGAAACATCTTAAATTGGTTCATTTTCCTAAGTCAAGTTTTATGATTAATCATCTGGGTAGGCTAAAACATGTCATGAGAGTCAAAGTAGCCAGATGATGATGATGATGGTGAGGATAAAAGCAGAATCGTATTCCACCAGCAATGTAAATTGAACATCTAGATTTTGGCTTGGCATTGCAGGAGGCAAGATTTTTAAGAAATATAGTATTCTAGGGAGGGTAAACTATCAGTCCAAAGATAGACAAACTGGAGCTGGGAAACATTTGCACATGTTCATGATGTGGCTGCACATCAAAAGTCAATGTCAGGCATCATTCCTTGGATGCCATCCACTTTGCTTTCTGAGACAGGGTCCCTTCATTGGCATAGAGTCATTTAGACCAGGGTGGCTCTCCAGCTAGCCCTGTAGATCTGTCAGTTTCTTCCTCCCTGGTGCTAGGATTAAGAGCATCTACTACCATGCCTTTATTTTTGCATTCTGGGGATCAAATTCACGTCTTCATTCTAGGGTGAAAGCACATTGTCAAACAAGCTGCCCATCCAGTCCTATTTTCTTAACTTATTATTAATTACAGGCTCACAAGAAGTTGCTAACTAGTTTGTGAATAAGCCCATCATCCTCCCAAGAATTTTTTTGTGATGGCTTGGAGTGGCTGACTGAGATTCTTTGCATGCCTTGGGAACGTTAGCTTTTATGAGCCTCTCCCAAGCCCTGTTGTTGGGTGTCCTCAAGTGTGACTCTCATTCCTGGTCTCTACAGGTGCCAATGCCCAGGTAGTGTACTCACTGACAGACTCTGCTGATGGCCAGTTCTCCATTGATGCCACCTCAGGGGTGATTCACCTGGAGAAGCCTCTGCAGGTCAGATCACGCTCTGCTGTGGAGCTTACGGTCCAGGCCTCAGACCTAGGCATCCCAATACCACTGTCTGCCTTGGGCACTGTCACAGTCTCCGTAGTGGGCCTGGAGGACTACCTTCCCATCTTCCTGAACGCAGAGCATAGCACACAGGTGCCCGAGGATGCTCTGATAGGCACAGAGGTACTACAGCTGGCTACCCTCACACGCCCGGGCTCAGAGAAGACTGGTTACCACATCACAAGTGGGAATGAGCAGGGGAAGTTCCGACTGGATGCTCACACAGGTAAGATGGGCAGGAGCCAGTTCAGCCCTTCATTTGTAGGGTATAATAGTTTTTCATTTACAGGGAACATCTGTCCACATAGCTCCCCAACCCCTGCAGCTGGCATCCTTTAATTATAGATACATTGTCCACATTTCTTCTTTCTCTATGTGGGCCTAGCTTACCTGAGAGGGTCATTATTTCCCCACATCTTCACCTAGAACCCTGTCCAGGATCTTCTGTAATCCATTCAACCCAGCTGGTGGCTTCCTGGTCTCAACACAGCCCAAGGGGCTTGGCATGCCTTACTCCTTCCCTGAACCAAACACTTGCTGAAATCCAGTGTTCAAGTAGTGTGGTACTTGCAGCAGTCAAGCTCCTGACACCCCTGAATTTTCCGTTATGATTAAATGAGGAAAGACAGAATAAGGAAACCATCTCCCTTTTCTCCTCCTAGCTATGGAGCCTGAGTCAAACCCACAGGGACTCATGGAAGGATCTCACTGCATCTCATGCAGAGTCCTCCCAAGCACCCCGGTGCACTGGAGCTAGCCCTAGCCCCTCAAAACTCCACCTCACCTCCATCACTTCTTCTCTCCTCAGGAACCCTATATGTCAACGGGAGCCTGGACTTTGAGACGACTCCCAAGTACTTCCTGTCCATTGAATGCAGCCGGAAGAGCTCTTCCTCCCTCAGCGACGTGACCACCATAGTGGTTAATGTCACTGATGTTAATGAACACCACCCCAGATTCACCCATGACCTGTACACTGTGAGGGTCTTGGAGAACGCCATTGTGGGTGACACCATCTTGACTGTAAGAAACCCCAGCTTCACTCTGTGGGCTCTGGGTGGCTCTTGCTTCACTCCTCTATGGGTCCCTAGTCACCATAAGCATAGATTGGCTTATCAAGTCAGTGTTCTATAGCACATAACTTGTAACTTCTCAGCAAAACTGTGCCACATTGGCAATATTCAATAGGAGAACAACAAAAAAAAAGGGGTTGATTCCAGGGGTCTGCCCGATTCCTATGACAGTGACATGGAGTGCCAGTGGGTGGGAGAGAGGACAGAGGGCTTACCACATCATACCTCTTTGCATTTAAATACACAGTTACTCCCTCCTTCCATGAAGCATGCTCATATGTAGTTCTTCGGGACTCCTCTCCATCTCCCTTCTGATGTCTGCTGCCTCCCCTATGATTCCTGTGCCCCAAATGCAAACCAAGAGTTGCCTTCCTGAGCACACCTTCACACTTCCTTGCACAAACCATTTCCTCTGCCTGGAGGGTTCTTTCTATGACCAGACCCTCCCGTATCCATCAAAGCTCCCTGAATCCCCTTATAACCTCTCTGGATGTCACCCCACTCTGTCCTCCCATGAAAACCACCGTGATTAGAATCATACACATCAGACACAACACCTAAAAAGGGTGGATCATTGTACATGTTCCTCATAGCCTGGTCTCCTGGAACCAACCCTGATATACCCTGTCACTGTGAGACAATGGGTAAATGAGTGATCCATGGCATATTGAGATCACGAGAGATGCTCTTGGGGTAGGGACTACTGACTCAGTGGTAGCCATTGGGATATGAACATAATCATCACTCTCAGGGCTAAGATTCCTTTCTGGTCACTCTTGTGCCTACATTCACAATCTCCCCTCTGCTACAGGTATCAGCATCTGATGATGATGGACCTGTAAATAGTGCCATTACCTATAGCCTGGTAGGAGGGAACCAGCTTGGACACTTCACCATCAACCCTAAGAAGGGGAAGCTTCAGGTGGCCAAGGCACTTGACTGGGAACAGGTGAGCCATGTCCAGGCTGAGGAGAAGCATGGCTCTATGGCAAGTCCAGAGGGTAAAGGGCAAACACACCTAATCCTGATTTCCAGACAGTTGCCAGGATGATTCCTCTGTGAACTCTGAGGCAAGAGGCAGGTTGACAAGGGATCAATCCAGTGACAGCTACGATGAACTGAGATCAATTACTGACATCAGGCACTTTGCTGGATGCTAAGCTTAGGTGAATCTCACCATTTGATGCCCATAGTCATCCCAGAAAGTATGACCTGACTTTACCCTCTCCCACAGCTCAGTCCCCTTCCCAAGGCCTCATAGTGAGGAGCTACCAGATTGCAAATCACTTGCTTTCTGTCTGATTCTGACACTTGAGAGCCAGTGCTATAGGTGGGCCATGGGAGTAGGCAACACTTCAAGGGGCAGACACTAGGCTTTATCTCTAATTCCCCGCTGTGCATCTTGTCACAGACACCCAGCTACTCCCTGAGGCTCCGAGCCACAGACAGTGGGCAGCCCCCATTGCACAAAGACACAGAAGTGGCTGTTGAGGTGGTTGATGTCAATGACAACCCACCCAGGTTCTTCCAGCTCAACTACAGCACTGCTGTCCAGGTAAGGGCGTCCTGAGCCCACCCTCCTCTTGTGTCCCTCTCAATGGGAGGGGCTCCCCAGAGGTATCAGCCCACCCAACCAGCCGTGATTGTTTTTCCTCTGCTGTCCCTAAAGGCAACACGGAGAACCAAAGGGGGCTGTGGGTTATGGGACAGAAAAGAAACAGGTCCCTTGTTAGGGTTTTATATGACCACTATCCTGTCCTATTTGGGGTTCACCATGGCCACTGAAGTGGGAGGTATCCAACTCAGAAATTTCAGACATGAGGGTACATGGGGGAAGAAAGAAGACATACTGCATGTTAACTCTCACATGTGAATCTAGCTTTAAATATATACAAATATGTAGATTTGTGCATATATACATATATATTCACACACATATAATGAAAACAGGAAGGAGACTGTTTGTGGAGGAGGAAGACCTATGAGACGGAGAAGGAAGGACTAGAAGGGTAGTGAGGAAGTGTGTAAAAATAAGGTAAAATTATATGCGTGTGTGCGCACACACACATGCATATATATGCACATACATGAAATGTCATAGTGAAGCCCATGATTTTGTTATCTAACTAAAAAAAATAATGATTTAAAATGGAAGTGCTACCATGCACCCACCGATGCTAAGAACTTGCAGTCTGTGAGCTGTAGGGTCAGGCAATGGCCTCCACTATAGGATATGGGTTTGACCTTCAGTATGTAAGACCTGGTGCTGTACTCAGGGACGTGGAGGGAAGACTACCAGGCTAGCTTTCAGCCTGTGCCAAGTCTGGTTCCCTGGAAAAATGAGACGACAAAGGAGGAAACTGAGGGGCTGTGGCTTACACTGCTCTCTGGCTTCCTGTCATTCTCGGTCACAGGAGAACTCTCCCATTGGCAACAAAGTCCTGCAGCTGATCCTGGATGATCCTGACTCCCCACAGAACGGACCCCCCTACTCCTTCCGGATCACTGGGGGGAACACTGGGTCTGTGTTCCGGGTGACTCCAGATGGATGGCTGGTAACAGCCACGACCCTGAACAGGAGGGCCCAGGAGTGGTATCAGCTTCACATTGAGGTGAGTGCTGTGTGAATCCGAGCTAGAGTGTATGCTGATAGCTTTGGGAACAAGATGACTGCTGGTAGACACAGTGATGACTGGGTGGAGACCTGAGGGGGCTTGAAGGACAGTGAGCAGGAGATCGTTCCAGGCAGGAAGAGTAAGATGAATAAGGACCGGAGTTGGGTAAGAGTTTGAAGTGACCTGTGATCAAAAAACAGGAAGTGACGTCAGGAAGGAAATTGAAGCATAGATAAGGCTGGTCAACCATGGCAGGGCTGAAGGAGGGTTCATTTTTATGAGTGACTGCTAGCTGAGGTCTAAACTGTGGTATATGGAGTGACAGAAGTGCTATCTAGTTCAACTGGCTACTATAGCAGAATTCTGAAGACTGGACAGGGGGCGATTAGACCTGTGACACTGCTGGGAGCTGAAGGCTGAGACCAGAATGAAGCTGTGGGCAGATCCTGATGAGGGACTTCTTCCTTACATGGCAGGGAGACAGGAAGCAGGTGCCAACTGCTTCTGAGGGCACCGATGTCCCTTCAGCCGCAGTATGTTATATACTGTAATACTAGTACTAGGGGTGCTGAGGTGGGAGAATTATAAATGTGAGGACAATCTGGGCTACAAATGGAGTTCCAGGGCAGTCTGAGCTACATGTCTAGACCATGTTTTAAACCAAAACAAAGAGTTGTATACACCTGCAATTCCAAGACTTGGAAGGCTGAGGCAGGAGAGGGTTATTGAGTCCTGAGGCCAACCTGAGCTATGTAGCCAGACATTGTCTAGTAAAATTTTAAAAAGCTTTTTTTTAAGGGACTAATCAACTTCACAAAGGCCCCACAGCTATGCTCTTATCTCCCAAAGGCTCCCCTTACAGACATGGGGACTTTAATATTTGAATTTTGAATGGACAGAAACACTAAGCATTGGTGACAATTGATCCATAGCCAAGAACACTCTAAGCCAACCTTGGCAAGCCAGGTCAAACAGTTACCTTAATTTTTAGAGACATGTATTTATATATTTGTTTAGCCCCCGTGGAACTGGTTATGAGCCTCCCATTGTGGGTGCTGAGAACAAAGTTTGGGTTCTCTACAAGAGCAGCAATCACTCTTAAGCCCTGAGTCGTCTATCCAGCCCCGATTTTCTCATTTAAGGAGCTCATGCCACCCTTGTTTAAAGCCTTCGTGAGCTTTTCACAACCATGGCATGAGATCCAGCCTCATGCTCCTCAGCCCATAGTGAAGCCCATGCCAACATTCCCTCCGCTTGCTCCAGTGCCTTCCTGTCTAGTTGGGCATGCCACTTCTCCACCCAGGAGCCCTGCCATGCCCCTACCCTGTAGAGATGCCTTCACTCTCACCCGACCCAAGTCAGCCCCCTCATTTGACTTCTTCTCCCCATGTCTGTTATTTTCTTCACTTTGTCCAAGCCGATAGCCTCTAGCAGGCTTGGTCACTCACCCTGCCTGTCCCCTGACTACAGCAGGGGGCCCGCCACAGGAAGCTCTCACCTGGCCCAGAGAATAAGTTCCCATTCTGATCCTGTAGGAAAGGGAGTCCCCGAGGGGCTCTCCTTCAGTGGGTAGCAACCTTGGAGGGATGTGAAGAATGGTCAGGGGTGTCTCCTGACTAACCAGAGTCTAGGTAGGAGAGTGGAGAGGGGCTCAGAAGGGAAGAGGCATAAAAAGATTGGTCTGTGCTGGAGAGCTGGCTCAATCAGCATATGTATGGACACACATGTGCGTGCTTACACGTGGAGGCTTGCTTGGAGGGATTTAGGAGACTCAGGGCCCATGAGGCTTGGGGGCGGAGGAATCGAGTTATTTTCCTGTTTCCCTGTTTTCTATAAAAAGCCTTAAGAAACTCCGCAGCACAGCCTTGGGCTTCGGAGTTGATCATTTTCCATGCAGGACAGCATGCAGCACCTGTCCCCCTGGGTGTGGGGAAGGGAAACAAGGCTGGTAGGGGGAAGAACCTCAGCTGGGCATAGAGGCTCTGCAGTCTGTTGGGTGCCAGGACTGTTTGTCTTACCCACAGGTGTCAGACAGTGGCCTCCCGCCCTTGTCATCTTCCACGATGGTCCGAGTACACGTGACAGAGCAGAGCCGCTACCCACCTTCCACACTTCCACTAGAGATCTTCATCACAGTGGGGGAGGAGGAATTCCAGGGAGGCATGGTAGGTAAAATCCATGCCACAGACCGAGACCCGCAGGACACGCTCACCTACAGCCTGGAGCGAGAGGAAACCCTGGGCAGGTACTTCTCGGTGGGCGCATCCGATGGCAAGATTATTGCCTCCCAAGGACTGCCTCGTGGCCGATACTCGCTTAATGTCACAGTCAGTGATGGGACCTTCACCACCACCACTGGGGTCCATGTCCACGTGTGGCACATGGGGCAGGAGGCCCCTCAACAAGTTATGTGGCTGGGCTTTCACCAGCTCACCCCTGAGGAGCTGGTGAGTGACCATTGGCGCAACCTGCAGAGATTCCTGAGCAATACCTTGGACATCAAGCGAGCCAACATCCACCTGGTCAGCCTGCAGCCTGCAGAGGTCACAGCTGGGGTGGATGTGCTTCTGGTCTTTGAGAGACATTCCGGAACCTCCCATGACCTCCAGGAGCTGGCATCTGCCATAGTTCATTCAGCCAAAGAGATGGAACACTCAGTGGGAATTCACATGAGGTCAGCCCTGCCTGTGGTGCCATGCCAAGGGCCAAGCTGTCAGGCTCATAGCTGCCAAGAGACAGTGTCCCTGGAGCCCAGGGTTGGGCCCACTTACAGCACAGCCAGACTTAGCATCCTGACACCACGACACCACCTGGGGAGGAACTGCTCCTGCAATGGTAAGTCTTGGGGATGTATTGCTGGGCCTTAGCTTCCTGAATCCACGTGAACTCCCACAGAGGTTCATGAGTATGGCTATAATCCAACTAAATGCCACAGACCAGCGGAACACTGGGAGTGATGTCACAGTTTAGTCAAGGGACACTAACCAAGTTCGTTCCACTTCCTGGGATTCTGAAAGTAACAGTCAATTACAAAAGACATACTAGCTAAAAGCATGGACTGGGGTGTCAGGCTGCCAGAGTTCATTCCCATCTTTACCCTGCCACTTTCCAGCCAGATGACTAGGGGGATTCTTTGATCTGTCTACCTCGGTGGACTTTGCTGTTATAAAGATTGAGTTTAACAAATCGGGTACTCTTGGAGAAGAAGCCTGACAGAGGAGATACTCCAGACATGTCAGTTACTGATGCCACTGCTCTCGGCCCCACAGCCTGCTGGTATCAGCTCAGGAAGTAAACCCAACATAGGTTCACATCCTGTCACTTACTAGTGGTGTGTCCTTGGTTGGGTTCTGTAAAGTCCACCAGACTCCTGTTGCCAATTTATAAAGGGCACCCCTCACCTTAAGCAGGTTTGGAGAATAAATTTCATATAGATGTAATAGCACATAGCCCATGGCTGACCACAGTGAGCCCAGGTTGGTGCTGGCACTCACTCACATGAGAGCAGACGGTAGTATAGAGAGCCTGCTGTGTGCCAGGCTCCATGTGGGTCATCGGACCCTTCCGTGTTAAAGATGGGTGCTGTTTTGCCTGAAACTATCCAGCCTCCAATGGAGGTCAGGCTATTCAAGCACCAGTATGTCCTATTCAGAGCCTAAGCTCCATACTTCGCAATCTAATATCCCAGGCAGGAAGACCCACACCCTGAGCCAGCTCACCTTTGTCAAATGGAAACTGACACAAACTGTGAAAATGGTTCAGTTGGTAAATTGCTCATATTCAAGTATGGGGCCCCGAGTCTAGATGTCTAGCTTCAAGTACAGAAGCATGTACCTGTAATCCCAGAGCTGTGGAGGTGGAGACAGGAGGATCTCTGGGGCTCACTTAAGGAAGAGAGCTAATGTTGACCTCTGGCCCTCACATGCTCAGGTACCAACACACACACACACACACACACATGTGCACACACACACACTCATGAAGTGACATGGCCTGGCCTACCTTTGAGGTACCCACCCAGCTTGCATTAGGGAGACTGTGGCTCAGATTTGGAGGTTGACAGGGAAGAGTGGGCCTAGGCTAGGGGGTAAGGGAGCTGCCCCTTCTCTGCATTTCGCCCCAAGGGAAAGCTGGAATAGCTGAAGGCTCTCTCTGGACCATTGGGCAGCAGACAGCAGAGGTTCTCTAACAGCCAGTCCTACTGTGCACAGCACCAGGGAGGGTGTGCCCAAAGAGACTGCTCTGGGTGTACTGCTAGAAGTTTTCATTGCAAAGCCTTGGGTGAGCCCTTCCTTTGGCTTTCAACTGGAAGCACGTGGCCCCGGGGCTGCGCTTTGAGGAACTCTAGCTGAGCTTGCTCACTGCCAAAATCACTGGGAGTGGGGTGTTTTGTTAACAAGTTAGAAAAATAGGACATCCAGAAAATTGGCTTATGTGTTGCGTGCAAGCACCTCAATGTGTTTTACAAGACCCAGTATGTCAGTGTAGCCTGAATCTCAGTCAGGCTTAGAATGTGACCAGTGTCTTAAAGCCTCCTTGGGCTCCCTTCCTCAACACCTACCATGGGAAGATTTTTTAAATTCAGGCTGGCCTTCAGCTGGCTGAGTAGTCAAGCATAACCCTGGACTCCTGATCCTCCTGCCCCCACCTCCTAAGTGCTGGGACTACTGACATGTGCCCCCATGTCCAGTTTTGTGTGCCAGGGATGGAACTCTGCAGGCACTCTACCAACTGAGCCACATCCCCAGCCCCACCTAGAGCATTTGAGTCAGACTGTGCAATAGGGGACTCTAGGATGCTGTTTTTAGTGAGTCCCCAGCCAATCCTGATAGGCGGTCACATTTGGGAATTCTTGATCTGAATCAATTTCTGTCTCTCATCTGTTAACATCCACTGCAATGGTTGAGGAGTCTTAGACTTCATGTGGTAGAACCTTTCTGTCTTGGGGTTCCTTGTACTTTAAGATGCAGCCCCTTCCTTTATTTCCTCTCTCCTGTAGTCCCTCCTTCCTGGGTATCAGGAGCCTATGCCATTCATTCTTTGTCCTGAGGATGAACAGGCAGCTTCTTCACACTGGGTGACTAGGGGCTTACTCTGACGTCACATTTCCCAAAGCACACTGCTTCCAAAGACTGTCACCTAAGAGTGCATGGTGGTCAAACAAGACAAGCTGGAGACCCCCACTCTGCTCCCTTGCCCATGTGAAACCTCAGACTTGCCTACGCACCTCTGCATTAGAAATCACTAATGGGGCTGGGGGAGGCTGCACTTGACAGAGGTCTGGACCCCTGCCTCCATCACTAGCCCCCTTTCTTTAATCAGAGTGGCTTTTGACCCTTCAAGAGCAACTTGCTTGGGTAGTTCCCTGCTTACCCAAGGAAAACACAGACCCCTGTGGTCCAGACTGAATCCCACACAGCTGCAGAATTGTCTTCAATTCTACCTCCCCTCTTCCAGGGATAGACAAAAATGTGGGTGGTGCAGGATTTAAAAGCTTGACTTCACACGTCTGGTTAGCCCTGTGTCTCCTCCCTGTCCCCGCCGAGTTTTGCTTTCTTCATAGCTAAAGCTCACTGCTCCTGACCCTCAGCCTGGGAGTGATCCTGCAGAACCTGTACCCAGAGGGAGGTATGCAGGGTGACAGCTCAGCTCCCTGTGTGACTCTGGAAAAGTAATCTACCCCACCCAGTCTGGCCTCTTCGTGTATCAGATGTGAGAAGTGGCCCATTTGCCACCCAAGGGTTGAATGAGACAAAGTCAGTCTAAGGGGTCTGTGACACTTCAAGGATGGTGACACCTCGGGTTCATTTGCAGGCACCACCTTGAGGTTCAGTGGTCAGAGCTATGTGCGCTACAGGCCCCAAGAGGCTCGGAACTGGCAGGTCCACTTCTACCTGAAAACCCTCCAGCCACAGGCTGTTCTGATGTTCACCAATGCAACAACAGTCTCTATTTCTCTGAAGGTAAGATGACTCCCACACGAGTGGCTGCCATGGGGACCCCATTCTGGGAAGATGTGGGGTGCTATGAGGATGTCTACTGAGCCAATTCCTGGCAAAGAATCCCCTCATGGCTTTCAAGGATGCTGGGTGTGACTATCAATCAGAACACATGGACACAGGACTGTCTGTCCTGCAGTCATTCTGGCTGGCCCAGTGCGCTATAAGCATGCCTACCTGTTAAGAATAAAGCTAACTAGAATGTTCTAAGCCAGAGGTTCTCCATCATTGTAACCTCGGGGATTTATGTGTGTGCATGCACATGTGCAGAGGCCACAAGGCTACCTTGGCTGTTGCTCCTCAGGTACCATTCACCTTGGTTGTCTTTGTTTCTTGCAAGTCTGGAGCTCAACACCTAGGCTAGGCTAGCTGATCCATGCACAAACACTTGAATGATCAAAACCCACAGGGTCCCATCAGTAAGGTTTCTTTGGGCCTCAGGTTCCTCATCTGTCAAATGGGATCTTGATCATCCCATGGAATGTGATGAGGACTGGATGGGATTCTGAGGGTATTTGAATTCTTCAGAGGCAACGTCAGAAGCATTTGAAAATGCTTGAAAATGGGGATGTGGCTCTCAATAGGTAGAGCACTTGTCTGGCATGCACAAAGACTCAGATTCAATCCCCAGCACCATGTAAATGAGATATGGTGGAGAACTGTAATGCTAGCTAATTGGGATGTAGAGGCACAAGGATCAGGAGCTCAAGGTCATCCTTGGCTACATAGCAAAAGGAGGTGGGGGAGGGAAGAAAACACCAACAGCATTCTTGCAACTGGAAACCTGTCAGCAGAATTACAGAAATCTTTGTTTTGCTGATGACTGTGCTCTCTTTGCAGCTGGCCAATGGCTTTCTCCAGCTGGAATACATCTGCCCAGGTGGTTTCTATGGAAATCTTTCTGCCCAGCATCCTGTGAATGATGGACAATGGCACGCCATAATGTTTGAGGAGAGTGACACTTCTGTTCATCTGTTGGTTGACACAACAGACAACACCTCCCTTGTCATCTCAGAGGAATGTCAGGGTCTGAGGACTGGGAGACACCTACTTCTGGGTGGCCTTGTCCCCTCGAATCTTTCCTCAAATGTTTCCTTGGGCTTTGAAGGCTGCCTGGATGCCGTTGTGGTCAATGGTGAGAAGTTAGAGCCGCATGGCCATGGAAAGAAGATGGTGGGCTGGCTGGAGAGACAGGCCCTCACCCAGTGCTGCTGGCCCAGCACCGCCTGCAGCCAGAACCCATGCCTCAATGGTGGGAGCTGCTCACCTGCCCTTGGATCAGGTAAAGACTGAGATGGTGATCCCCAAGGTTTATCCCAAAGACCCCTGGTTGTGGTGTAGCCCTTGTGTCTCACTGTAGAGTTGATAGGGTAGGGTCCCTCACTACAGCCCAGGGTGATCTTGGGCAAGCCACTAGTATCCAGTAGACGAATGATTCTTGAACTACAGCACAAAGACGCAGGTTTTCCTGGGGCCCCACTCACTAACTGGCTGCTCACTCCTCTTCCTCTTTCTCCCAGGCTACCTGTGCAGATGCCCCCCTCCATTCTCTGGCAGGAACTGCGAACTTGGAAGGGAGAATTGCACTTCTGCACCCTGCCAGGAAGGGGACACATGTGTCTCCTCCCCTGAGGGCACTTCCTGTAACTGTCCTCACCCTTACACAGGTGACAGGTAAGCCCAGAGAGGCCACATACTCTGGCTTCTTATCCCAGAACATTAGAGAGTGATCTTTGCTTTCTGTCCTCTGGAGTGGGAGTCCAGAAACCAGGCCTCTGGGCCATTTCCTCCCATGACTTCCCTGCATCAGGACACCGTGGGAAGGAATGCTTGTGAAGAAGATCATTTCCCAAGCTCAATCCCCAACCTTATGAACCAGACCCACAAATGAGGGACAGGAAGCCACACATCTCACCAGCTTTTTAGAGTATGTCAACCTTGGCTGATGTCTACAGAGAAATGACTGCATTTGATTTGTACTGTGTGTCCCAGACACATTTGAGGAAACTGATTAGCCTGGGCCCAGGAACAGCTATGTCTCAGACCTGCCTGCAAAACTCTGTACCCTGCCCCTGACTAGGCTAGGCCATGAGGGTTTCTTGGGAAGGAGACACGTTCTAGAAACCTAGAAACAAAGCATTTGAACAGATATCTAGTGCTGGAACACCCAAGCTTGGGAACCTGGGATACAACATACTCTGTCTTAAAAAAAAAGTCAGTGACATAGCCCTACCACCATTGTATAGATGGGGAAACTGAGACCCAGAGAGGGAAGGAGCTTGTCCAAGATCACCCAACATGTCAATGACTCAAGTCCTTCTCAGCAGCCATCATTCTTGCCTTGCTCCCTGCCTGCTTTGATGTAACAATGTTATTCATCAGGGTCATTGGAGGGTGTGTGGGAGCAAGCCAGGAAAGCGGCGTTTATGTTTTAAAAGAGGAACTTGGAGGAAGGAAGCATTTCACATAGCAGAACAAGTTGCTTGAGGTGAAATTCTTAGCACTGAGATATATTTGAAACAGTTAGGATGGGGGGAACTTTTCCCCCAAATCCCTCCAAAATGGAAAGGTAGTTCTCTAAGGACCTTACACCAAGTAATACCAAATTGAAGATGACCTGGGAGGCCATATTGTCGGTGAACAGTTTCTGTCCCACCTCTTCAGCCCCAAATAAATACACAGAGATGCTATATTAATTATTAAATTGTTGGCCGATGACTAGGGCTTCTTATTGGCTAGCTCTGTCTTAATTATTAACCCATAACTACTAATCTATGTATTTCTACATGGCCTTATCCTACTGGAGAATGCCTGGTACGTCCTATCCCCCCCCAGTCCCTCCACGGTGTCTTCTTCCAGTTTCTCTCTGCCTACCTTCCCCAAATTCTCCTTGTCTCCTAGTCCCGCCTATCTTCCTGCCTGTATTGGCTATTGACCAAAGAGTGTTTTATTCATCAACCAAAAAGAAAAACATATACAGAAGGACATCCTCCATGACCATATAGTGACTTAGTTTCTTTTTCTGTTGCTGTGATAAAACACTGTGTCTAAAGCAACTTAAGGGAGAAAGGGTTTATTCTGGCTCCCAGTTCAAGGTACAGTCTACCATGGTGAGGAAGCCAAAGGGGCAGGAGCTTGAAGCAGCTGGTCACATCAATTCCACAGTCAGGAAGCAGAGAGATGAATGCTGCTGCTCAGTCCCCTTTATCCACTGGTACAGCCCAGCATCCTAGCCAAAGAATGGTGCCACCCACAGTGGGCACGTCTTCCCACCCCAGTTAATGCAATCATAAAAATCCCACATAGGCATGTCCACACAGTCACCCATCTCCTGAGCTATTCAAGATTCTGCTAAGCTGACAATTAATACTTTTCTCCAAGCAGATGTAGCATGTAAAGCAGCTAAGCAGTGCAGGACCATGCTGGCACAAGTACCCCTGCCACATATATACTCTCACACATGTTTGTGTATGTAGGGGAACATGCACCCAACAACACAGAGGGGTCCAGAGGAGGATGCCTAGTGTTCTACTCTATCACTCTACTCTGCCTTATTCTCAAGAGATGGTCTCGCTGGGCTGGAGGGATGGGGCAACAAGCCTCAGTGATCTGCCTGTTTCTGCCTCCCACAGTTTGGGACCAACACAGACAGCTTTTTATGTGGATGCTGGTAATTCAAACTCAGTTCCTCATGCTTGACCAATAAACGCCCTTACACACTGAGCTATGTACCCACCCATCCCCAGACTGCGCATATGCAAATGTGTGTGCATGTACACACGCACGCACAAGCACAGACAGACACTCTAGTGGGGGTGGTTCTGATATTGAGGTGTTGGTGTGTTTCATCATTCCCTTTGACTTTTGGTAGGAAGGCCCATGGTTGGGGGGTGAGGGTCCTATCCCATAGGACTTTGGAAGAGGGACCTTTAGGGGGCTGGAAAAACAGCTCAGTGGCTAGGAGTACTTATTGTTCTTCCAGAGGACGTGGGTTTGAGTCCCAGCACCCACGTGGTGGCTCACAAACAGTAGGACCTTATTCCCTCAGAGGACATCAGGCACACATGGTGCATAGACATACATGCAGACAAGATATTCATACATTCAATGAGTAATTTTTTTAAAGAGGGACTTTCAAAGGTCTGCTAAGCACTTCTCAATCTCTGTAGGTGTGAGATGGAAGCAAGGGGCTGCTCTGGAGGACACTGCCTCATCACCCCTGAGATTACGAGAGGAGACTGGGGACAACAGGAGTTCCTGATAATCATAGCAGCCTTGCCTCTCATCATCATTGCCACTGTGGGGCTCCTCCTCTACTGTCGCCGCTGCAAGTCTCACAAGCCAGTGGCCATGGAGGACCCAGACCTCCTAGCCAGGAGCATTGGTGTCGACACCCAAGTTCCGCCTGCCATTGAGCTCGACCCCCTGAGCACCAGCTCCTGCAACAACTTGAACCAAGAAGAGCCCAGCAAGACCTCAGTTCCGAATGAACTTGTCACCTTTGGACCTAGCTCTAAACAGCGGCCAATGGTGTGCAGTGTGCCTCCCAGGCTCCCACCAGCCACTGTCTCCTCACAGCCTAGCCACGAGCCCATCATCAAGAGAACCTGGTCAGGCGAGGAGCTGGGTCAGTATAACCAGAAGTCCTGTGGCTCAGGGATGGATGGAACGGGGTGGGAACCCAAAATATTCTGTATACACATTGCTACACAATGGAACAGCCACTGGTCAAACTGATGTTCATGTCATGAAACATAGACTTGAAGGATCTTGGGTAGACCTGGGGATGAAGAGGGGAGGTCTGCACCTTTGTGCTGTTCTGGACATGGAAAGGTTCTAGCCATCCAATCTGGAAGTGAGACTTGGGTGGCCGAGAGTAAGGAACCAAAGCCCCTCTTGTCTTTGGCTCAGAAGGAGGTGGATTTGTGGAGCACTTTCTGTGTGTCTGGCATGCTGCCCAGTAGTTACAGCAGGTGTGGTCCTGTTGTGGCACTGAGGGCATAATGATGAAATAAGTTGCTCTCAGTGGCAGAGATGGGGGGGGACTCCTTCTGAGCCTCCTCTCATTCCACCACTCCCTCCCCCGTGACAGACATGATGCCATTGCCAAGTCCACACTGTACACCTGTTTCCTTCAGTTCAGAAATTAAACTCTCCAGGGGGTCCTGGGCGGAGCTGCAGCTGTCCAAGAGCAGTGTGGATGGCATAGAACTATGCCTGGTTCTCTCTAGTCCATTCCCACTGGCACAGGTTGGCAGCAGAGATTTGCAAGAAGGGCTGGCTTTGAGTTTAACCTCAGGGCTTCAACTTGCCCTCACTGCATTGCAGATCCATCCAAGCTTCCAGAGACGAGATGCACAGATCAGTCACAAGCCTACCCCCCCCCCAGCTCCTTGGGTCATCCCTACCAAATGTCAAGTCATTGATAGCCCCTGTACAGCTTTCTGGAATGACCACCATGGAAACACAGACTCACCAAGGTTTTCCTGTTTTCTTTCAGTATATCCAGGCAGAGCTGCGGTCTGGCCCCCAACTTATTCCAGGAAGGAGCATTGGGAATACCCACACCCTGAAGCAATACAGGGTCCTCTACCACCCTCTCCTCACCGACATGTCAGCCCTGCCGTAATGCCAGATCCCACGGGCCTCTACGGGGGCTTCCCTTTCCCTCTGGAGCTGGAAAACAAGCGGGCACCTCTCCCACCCCGTTATAGCAACCAGAACCTGGAGGACCTGATGCCTCCACGTCCCCCCAGCCCCCAGGAACATCTGCTCGCCCCCTGTCTCAACGAGTACACAGCCATCAGCTACTACCACTCACAGTTCCGCCAGGGAGGGGGTGGACCCTGCCTGGCAGAGGGGGGCTACAAGGGGGTGAGCATGCGTCTCAGCAGAGCCGGGCCCTCTTATGCTGACTGTGAGGTAAACGGTGGGCCTGCCACAAGCCGGAGCCAACCTCGAGCACCCCCCAATTATGAGGGTTCAGACATGGTAGAGAGTGACTATGGGAGTTGTGAGGAAGTCATGTTCTAGCTTCCGGCTCTCAGAGGAAGGCATGGGGAGTCCCCGGCATTGCACTGTCTTCTAGGAGTAAGTTGGGTGTGGCTGGGAGAAAGAAGTAAGCCACCACATCCCCAGTCCAGATGGCCATCTCTTCAAATGTGCTCTTCGGGTCCCCAGCTTGTCCTTAAGTGTGAAGGAGAAGCTGAGGGAGAGCTGTTAACACAGAAGTAGGGCCGCAGGAAAGAGGGGATGCCCAGACTGGTGCATGCTGGGATGAGACCTCAGAGGGCAATCCCTCATATTGATGGTCTCCCAGATCCATCAAGAAAGAGCTCCAACCACTGACTCAGCATATTTGAGCCACATTCTTGGAGCTGCTCACAGGCCCATTGTGCAGTAGGCAGGTTTGTGCCCAACAGGCAACCATACATGCATCTGCTGTGCAGGGAAGACCCAGGGTCTTCTGAGATCCTTAAAGTGACTTCCGAAGCGGCTGAAGGATGAGCAGCCTTCCAGCAGATACTCCAGTCACCTGAGTATCGGCTTTGTACACGCATTTGGGATATCTACACCAAGTGTCTCATGTCAGCACCATTCTGGGCACTGGGAGCAATATCATTCTTGGGAGATGAGTCACTTGTCCCTCCATCTCCCAGAAGTCTTGTTGCTGAAGCTTCAGAAGAACTTGTTTCACCTCCGCCAGTGGGATCTTGCCCAGAACCTTCTCCACTGAAGAATTTACACCTTGTGTAATGCTGAGTTAATTGTCCCAAGTTTCCTAGGCACTTTTGGCCAAAAGCAAGAAGGAAGTAGTTCATTTGAAAAATTCTTAGGCACTTTTCAACCTTGCTGTCTGGATGTGTTTTCCCAAAGGGTTTCTTCTTGTCTAGACACAAGGAACTCAACTTTCATTCAGGGCCAGGTGGAGGTGGAGAGCCAGCCAGCAGACCCAGCCCAGACACCCCGCCCTTTCCTTTCCTTCATTGCAGATGCCTGCCAATCAAGTGTTACCCACACCGACTCAGCCCTATGCATGGAGGGTCAGTGTGGGCACATGTCTACACAAGTGTGTGCGTACCCATGGACAGTGTGTATGTGCACATGTGTAGAAAGTTATGTAGCTCGGAGTAGCAGAGACTGGAAGCCAGGGAGGCCTCTCGTGGCCTGAGTGCTCCGTCCTCTGCCAGCGCCCCTCTGGTCCACTGACTTTTCACGTGTGTGGTTCTGGAGTCAGAAATCAAAAGGAGGAGCCACCGAGACTGTCACCCACAGAGCTGCTCACTAAGACAGCTGTGTGGGGAGGGTGCATTAGTGTGCCATGTGTGACTGCAGGGGTGAGTGGTTGCACGAGCGGCTTTCTTAGCCATTTGATTTTTTTTAACAATAAATATCTTTTTTACTGTTATTCTCTGTGTCACTTAGACTGCTTCAGGGTCAGGTCAATAGAGTGTCCAAGTACAGGTTCATAAAGAATTTAGGAGCTCAAAGGATTCATCACCTGCTAAGCTAGACTCTTGAACTTAACCAGATATGAAGTCAGAGGTCTGAGTGGGGCCCAGGACACTATTTTGGAGAAATGCCTCTGATTTCAATACCCCTTCTCAAGTTCTTCAATTAAAAGAAGAATCTGAGTATTATTATTATTTATAATCTATTTGTTTGGGTGTTTGAACGTCAGAGGACAGCTTATGGGAGTTAATTCTCTCCTTCCATCACACAGTCCCCAGGGATTGAACTCAGGCTTGGTGGCATGTGCCCCTACCCGCTGAGCCATCTCATCAGCCCCAAGCTCCTCAATTTAAAGATGAGGAAATGAAGGTTCTGGGGCACAGGCTAAAAGCAGTAGGCATATCAAAAGCCCAAGACTCAAGACTTCTGTTCCTGACACCACATGAGATGGCCACAGCAGGGGCCTCACTATCAAAATCTTGGGGAGCCAGCAACTGTTATCTCACTGCTGGATGGCACTTCTCCTGGGAGCTGTTGTGACTGAGGCTGGAAAGTGCAGTCAGTCAGAGACGGCTGATGTGAGGCCCCAGGGGGACTGGGGCTCTGGAGTCAGGCAGGTAGGCTTCTTGCCCAGCTCCATTGCCACTAATAAATAGCCTTGAACAGCTTTCACCTGGCTCTAGTTTTAAAAGCTTGCTCCGAGAGCTTCTCTTTGGACCCCAGATTACCCAGGCTATAAAGCAGCCTGACTCAGTATACAACCTAGAACGGCCTCAAGTTTTCCATTCCCCTGCCTCCATTTCTTAAGTGCCTGGTTTATGCAGTGCTGGAAATAGAACCCAGGGCTTCATGCATGTTAGGCAAGTACTCTACCAACTGAGCCACACCCCTGGTTCTTGTCAGAGAGGATCTCAGTAGGTCTTCCACAGCGCAGCAGAGTGGGAGAGACAGAGCTATTGTCCAAGCCCCTTATACATGCATGGGCATCCCTCGCCAGAGTGACACATTTCTTATATCGGTGACAACATAGGCCCACAGCTAACCAAAGTCCACAGCACACAGTAGGGCTCATTCCTGCTGTTGTTATCATATGGAGAAACTTAGCTGCTCTTAGAGTTGCGTGTGCCCTGCCAGTCACCCCCTCTCCTCGTCCCTGGCAGCCAGTGACCTGTCTTCACAGTTCCGCCCTGTACAGAAAGCCACAGAATCAGAACCACACCTTAGATGGCCATGCCATTTTACCCTGTAGCATGCATTTATGTCTCTACCACTTCTCTATGTGACTGGACAGCGTATTTCCTTTTAACATGTGCGCCATGATTTGGATATGGCAGTTTGTTCATCTGCTTGCCAGCTGAAAAACATTTCAGTTGCGCCCATGTTTTAGCCCCTAAAAATCTCATGAGCAGGTGTTTCTGTAATCAGGTTTCCAGTTCCTTTGGGTAAATTTCAGAGTGTAGTTATTGGTTTGCATGGTGAGATAATAAGAGTAGGTTTAGCTTTATAAGAAGCTACCAAAGTGTCTGCACCATTTTGTGTTATTTCCACTAGTCACGAATGAGTGTTCCCGCCCTCACATCCTTACCAGCGTGCACGGCATGGCTGTCCTACCCTCAGTTTGGATCACTCTCCTCAGCCTGCAATGCCTCCCTCCATGCTGTTCCAAATATGTATTTCCTCGATGACACATGATGTAAAGAGTCATTGAGTTTATTTTTTTACCATCTTCAAATCTCCTTCAGTGAGATGGCTGTTCAGATCATTGGCCCAGTTTTAAAAGTCAGGTTGTATATTTTCTTATTGTTGAATTGTAAGAGTTCATTACCTATTTTAGTTAAGGTTTTTTGTAGAAATTTCCTCCAAGCCTGGGCCTTTCCCCCATGAACATTCTCCTGACAGCTTGACAGTGTAGTTCCCAGATGTCTCCCTTTCTCTGTCTCTCTGTCTATCTCTGTCTCTCTGGTCCTGAATTTACCTATGCATCACAGATTGGGCTCAAACTTTGCTCCTGCCTCAGTCTCTCAAATACCAGGATTACAGCACACATTACAAAAGTTGGCAGGTTGTAATTTTAAGGCAGTCTAACTTAGCAATTCTTTCCTTCATGTGTGGTACATTTGGTGTTCTACCTAAGCACCCAGATGCACACATCTGGGTGTGTCAGAGGGCAGAGAAAGTAGGAAGCTGCTGCCCTGCAGGTTTTCTACTTTCTCCACTCTATTCGATCTGAGACTCCATCCCAGAAGATGGTGCCATTCACAGTCAGGGCGGGTCTTCCTGCTCAGTTAAACTTCCCTGGAAAGCCCCTCAAAGACATGCCCAGTGTGTCTTAAAGAATCCTGGGTGATTCTTTAAAAAAGTCACTGTCATACCAAAGATGGTCTGTATTTTTGTATATCTTCTATGGTTTTATGATATCTTTATAGTTTTATGTCTTACTTATTTTGGATCTGAGTCTCGCTCAGCTCTCTAGATGTGGATAGCCAATCTTCAGTACCACTTGTTGACAAGACCATCTTTGCACCAATGACTCCCTTGCTTCTTTACCAAAGTCCTACTGTGCTTATTTTTTCAGTAAACAAAGACAGTCAGTAGTATCAGATTTGGTTCCCGTGATAGCTAATGTTGTCAACTCAATGGGATCTGGAATTAAGGATACCTTCAAGGTGAGTTTTCCCCTCCTCGGTTAAACCTCTTTGGAAATTCCCAAGACATGCCTGGAGGTCTATTTCTTGTATAATTCTAAATCTAGCCAGGTTGACAATGAAGGTTAACCATTGTAAATAACAATGGTAGCTAGTTCATAACGACTGTCACATAAGGACATCAAGAGTTGTTGTTTTAGCAGGGGTAGCAATCCTAATATCTAACAAACTAGACTTTAAAATAAAATCAATCAAAAGAGATGAAGGAGGTCATTACATACTCATCACAGGTGAAACCCACCAAGATGAAGTGTCTATCCTGAACATCTATGCCCCCAATACAAAGGCACCCACATTCGTTAAAGAAACATTATTAGAACTTAAATCTCATCTAAAGCCCCACACAGTTATAGTGGGAGATTTCAACACCCCACTCTCACCACTAGACAGGAATACCAGACAGAAACTCAACAAAGAAGCAAAGGGTCTAATAGATGTAATGACCCAACTGGGATTAACAGATATCTATAGAACATTTCATCCACATAAAAAAGATTATACCTTCTTCTCACCACCACATGGAACCTTCTCAAAAATTGACCACATACTTGGCAACATATCAAACCTCAGCAGCTACAAAAAAATCAGAATAACTCCATGCATCTTATCAGACCACCATGCCTTAAAATTAGAATTCAACAACAACACAAATTGCAGAAAACCTACAAACTCATGGAAATTGAATAATGCTCAACTGCACCATCCCTGGGTCAAAGAGGAAATAAAAAAGAAATTAAAGACTTCCTCGAATTCAATGAGAATGAAGACACAACATACCCAAACCTATGGGACACTTTGAAAGCAGTGCTACGAGGGAAGTTCATAGCACTAAGTGCTCACATGAAGAAACAGGAGAACAGTTATACCAGAGAATTAACATCACAGCTAAAAGCTCTAGAACACAAAGAAGCAAACTCCCCCAGGAGGAGTAGATGCCAGGAAATAATCAAATTGAGGGCTGAAATCAATAAAGTAGAAACCAGGAAAACAATACAAAGAATCAATGCAACGAAGAGTTGGTTCTTTGAGAAAATCAACAAGATAGACAAACCTTTGTCCAAACTTACCAAACAGCGGAGAGTGAACACACAAATTAACAAAATCAGAAATGAAAAGGGGGATATAACAACAGACCCTGAGGAAATCCAGAGAATCATTAGGTCATACTTTGAAAACCTGTACTCCACAAAATTCAAAAATTTAAAGGAAATGGATGACTTCCTGGACAGCTATCATTTGCCAAAACTAAATCAAGAACAGATAAGCAATTTAAATAGACCTATAACCCCTATGGAAATAGAAGCTGTCATCAAAAGTCTCCCGACCAAAAAAAGCCCAGGTCCAGATGGCCTCAGTGCAGAATTCTACCAGAAATTCAAAGAACAGCTTATACCAATTCTTCTCAAAGTGTTCCACACAATAGAAGCAGAAGGGTCTTTGCCAAACTCTTTCTATGAGGCTTCAATAACCTTGATCCCCAAGCCACACAAAGATACAACTAAGAAAGAGAACTTCAGACCAATATCCCTCATGAACATTGATGCAAAAATACTCAATAAAATACTGGCAAATCGGATCCAAGAACACATCAAAACAATCATTCACCACGATCAAGTAGGTTTCATCCCAGGGATGCAGGGATGGTTCAACATACGAAAATCCATCAACGTAATTCACCATATAAACAAGCTGAAAAACAAAAATCACATGATCATCTCACTGGATGCTGAAAAAGCCTTTGACAAAATCTAACACCCCTTCATGATAAAGGTCTTGGAGAGATCTGGGATAACAGGGACATACTTAAACATAATAAAAGCTATATACAGTAAACCAACAGCCAACATCAAACTAAATGGACAGAAACTCAATGCAATTCCTCTAAAATCAGGAACAAAACAAGGCTGTCCACTCTCTCCATACCTTTTCAACATGGTACTTGAAGTTCTAGCTATTGCCATACGACAACAAAGGGGGATCAAGGGGATACAAATTGGGAAGGAAGAGGTCAAACTTTCACTGTTTGCAGATGATATGATAGTTTACATCAATGACCCAAAGAACTCTACCAGGGAACTCCTACAGCTGATTAACACCTTCAGCAAAGTGGCAGGCTACAAGATCAACTCAAGAAAATCAGTAGCCCTACTATATACAGATGATAAAAGGGCTGAAAGAGAAATCAGAGAAGCATCACCCTTTACAATTGCCACAAACAACATAAAATACCTTGGGGTAACGCTAACCAAACAAGTGTAAGACCTGTATCGTAAGAACTTTGAATCTTTAAAGAAAGAAATTAAAGAAGCCCTCAGAAAATGGAAAGATCTCCCATGCTCTTGGATAGGTAGGATCAATGTAGTAAAAATGGCAATCCTGCCAAAAGCAATCTACAGATTCAATGCAATCCCCATTAAAATTCCAGCACAATTCTTCACAGACCTTGAAAGAACAATAATCAATTTTGTATGGAAAAACAAAAGACCCAGGATAGCCAAAACAACCCTGTTCAACAAGGCAACGTCCGGAGGCATCACCATCCCTGACCTCAAGCTCTATTATAGAGCTATAGTCCTGAAAACAGCTTGGTATTGGCACAAAAATAGACAGGTAGACCAATGGAATCGAATTGAAAATCCGGGTATTAACCCACACACGTACGAACATCTGATCTTTGACAAAGAAGCTAAAAATATACAATGGAATAAAGAAAGCATCTTCAACAAATGGTGCTGGCATAACTGGAGACTGGCATGTAGAAGAATGCAGATCGAACCATGTTTATCGCCATGCACAAAACTTAAGTCCAAATGGATCAAAGACCTCAACATAAATCCAGCCACACTGAACCTCTTAGAAGAGAAAGTGGGTGGTACCCTTGAACGAATTGGTACAGGAGACAGCTTCCTGAACATAACATCAGTAGCACAGACAGTGAGATCAACAATTAATAAATGGGACCTACTGAAACTGAGAAGCTTCTGTAAGGCAAAGGACACAGTCAGCAAGACAAAAAGGCAGCCCACAGAATGGGAAAAAATATTCACTAATCCCACATCTGACAGAGGGTTGATCTCCAAAATTTACAAAGAACTCAAGAAGCAAGTCTCCAAAACAGCAAAGGACCCAATTAAAAAGTGGGCTGCAGAATTAAATAGAGAGTTTTCAATAGAGGAGTCTAAAATGGCTGAGAGGCACTTGAGAAAGTGCTCAACATCCTTAGCCATCCGGGAAATGCAAATCAAAACAACTCTGAGATACCATCTCACTCCTGTCAGAATGGCTAAAATCAAAAACACCAATGACAATTTATGCTGGAGAGGATGTGGTGAAAGGGGAACACTCCTCCATTGCTGGTGGGAGTGTCAACTGGTTCAGTCACTTTGGAAATCAGTATGGAGATTCCTGAGAAAAATGGGAATAAACCTACCACAAGACCCAGCAACTCCACTCTTAGGCATATATCCAAAAGATGCCCATTCATACAACAAAGATGTCTGCTCCACTATGTTCATAGTAGCCTTATTTGTAATAGCCAGAACTTGGAAGCAACCTAGATGTCCCTCACCCGAAGAGTGGATAGAGAAAATGTGGTACATCTACACAATGGAGTACTATTCAGCAGAAAAAAATAATGGAATCATGAGATTCGCAGGCAAATGGATGACACTAGAAGAAACCATCCTGAGTGAGGTAACCCAGTCACAAAAAGAGAAACATGGCATGTACTCTCTCATATATGGATTTTAGACATAGATCTGGGGAGTGCCAGCCTATAATCCTATGGCCAGAGAGTTTGGGAAACAGAAACTTCATTTAGTGGCTGATCGAAGAAGAGGCAGACTCCCTTGGTTAAGTACTGAGCTGAACTCAAAAAAAGCCATTAACAGAGAGGGAGGACTGGTGATCAAAGGGATTAAGACTGGGCTGGTTTAACCCCCAGAAACAGCTGACTAGACAAAGGTTAACTCTTGAAACCCAGGCATCAGCCTGGGAATCCAGCATGGGACTGATCAAGTCCCCCTGAATCTGGGTGTCAGTGAAGAGGCCTAGGGAATCTATTGAGCCTTGGGCAGCAGATCAGTACCCATCCCAAGTATACACATGGACTTTGGACTCCCATAGAACAATGTGAGGTGCACTCTCACCCTGAACTCTTGGGGAAGGGTCTAGGCCCTGCCCTATATGAAATGACAGACTATGGACACCCCCCATGGAGGGCCTCACCCTCCCTGGGGGAATGAGGGGATAACGGGGGGGGGTTGGGGGAGGGCACGGGAGGAGGGGAGGGAATGGGAGAGGGACCTGGAACTGACTTGTGAAGCAACCTCGTTTCTTATCTAAATTTAAACTGGAAAATAAAAAAATAAAGATATACCAGTATCAGTTTAAAAAAAATACCTTTAATAAAATCTAATATCGCCTCATGATGAAATTCTTAAGAAACTAAACGTAAAAAAAAGAGTTGTTGTTTAATTTTTCTTTAATTTTTTTAAGACAAGGCCTTATGCAGCTTAGGCTGGCCTTGAACTTACTATGTAGCTGAAGATGACCTTGAACTTCTGGTCATCCTACTTTTACCACCACACCCCGTTTATGCAGTACTGGGGACAGAGTGTTAGGTCATCTGTCAGTCAGGTGGGTTACATCCCATCCACCAGTTACTTTCTTCTAACACAAGCAAAATTCCTATTCAAATAAAAAAGAACTGTGTTTTGGAAACCCTGAAACCATGGACTTTACTCCAAGGTCTGCAGAGAAGCACTCCCAACCCAAAGACCCAAACTCCTCCCTTCCTTTGGGCACCTTCCCTGATTGGCCACCAGGGGGCTCTCTGACTTTAAGAACCAATCCTCCCATTAAGCTACTTGGCCCCACAGCGGCTTCAGTGCAAAAGTCTTTGTCACTGCGGACATGGAGAGTTAGCAAGGCGCCACCTTATTGGGGCGCTGACTTGGTGCTGCTGATTGACAGCCTAGGCTGCCTCCTGAGATGCAGGAGCGTCCTCTGGGACCCAGCTCAGCAAAGACAAGTCTAATATTTTCTCAAATTCTCCAATAAGCCTCCAAGGTCCAGCCAAGGAGAAAATGCTTGGTGAGATTAATGTGAAACTAAAAGCATAACAAAGGCAATTTACCTGTCCATGACGGCACTCACTATAGGTTACACCGAGTCCCCTACCAATTCAGGAACATGCTTGCCCCTAGGGTGTGCAATGAGAAGGGGAGGCAGTCTCACTTAGCCAATGCTCTCAGCATCTTAGGAGCTAAGCAAGGGGCAAGGTACCCTCGTTATTCACAGGGCATTGGTTCTAGGGCCTGTCAAGGATACCAAACTCTGGAAGCTTCAGTCCCCTGTATAAAACAGTGCGCTGTCTGTCTGCACCTACGCAGGACTTCCTACATACTGTAGTCCTCTCCAGATTGTTTCTCATATCTAAGCTCATGCAGGTGAAACTAGAGGGAAGCACAAAATCTGTACATGCTCAAAATTAAAGTGTAATTTTTCCTAGTCTTTCCTATGTTGAGTTGCTTGAATCTGCAGCCAAGGTACCAACAGACTGTGAAGGGGTTGACGAAGCCACGTCTCCCTAGCACAGGTAAGTATAAGACTAACCAGATAGCAGCACATAGCTGAAGAAGGGGCCACAAGTTCCCACCAAACTAGCCAGGGAAAATTACAGAGACAAGCAGCCATCTGGTCTAGGCGCTAAAAGTTGAAGCCCAGATTGAACACAGACAAGGGCAGCCAGTTAGGTCAGGAGCAAGCAATATGGAGCCTAGGGACTAAGAATGCAGACAGCAGGGGTGATCTCATAGATGTCAATGGTGAGTGAACAGATAAGACCAGGATCAGAGCACGGTGTGGGTGGCCTAGGTACCCAGAAGATCTGGGGGGTGGGGGCTTCTCTATGCACACTGAAGGAGAGCGGATGAGAACGGATAGAAGCAGGAGACGGGGTGGGGTGAGAGATCTGGCTACTTAGAAAATGTGGATCTTGGGTTTTTTAAATCTCTTAATGGTTCTGTTTGCAATGGGCATATTGCCAGAAGTTTCTTTCACTGGTTCTTAGTATTAAATAAGATGCTATATAGAAAACTGTTGAGTGTCGGTTTACATAAAAAAGAAAAGTCACAGCACATCATTCTACCTTTACCATTGAAAAGGCAGTCTCTGTGTAGTTCCCACAGCCACACACTTTTGTTCCAAGGTCAAGGGCAGACTGTTATGGGGAGGGGGCATTACAAGATGCTGGACCTGGGGGAAGGGCTCAGGGGGCAAGAATGCCTGCTGCACAAGCATGAGGACCTGAGTTCAGATCCCCAGAACCCACATAAAAACCAGAAGTAGCCATGTACAAGCTTTTAACCCCAGCATCATAGGGGCAAGAGACATGAGGAACCCTGGGTCTGGCTCCAGGTTCAGTGAGAAATCCTGTCTCCAGGGAGTAAACAGGATGCCCAACACCTAGGTGTGCACACACACACACACACACACACACACACACACACACACACACACACACACACCATACACACAACAAACAAATAAACACTTAAGACCAAGGCAATGTTCTACATTTTTATTGAGACTCATCAAGTTGTACACTGAAAAACAGGCAAATTTTTCTAAATGTAGATTAGAATCCACTTTTTTTTTTTCAGAAAGGTAAGGGAGACTAATAATAGTCATAGTGTAGGAAAATACACCATCCAAGGTTCCCGGTCTCCAAGCACATCTACAAAGCTGCCTACCTAGAAAACCAGGGTCAGTCCACTGTCACCCAGATATATGTCTCTATCAGAGCAACGGGCTTACCTTGAGGGACTTGGAGATCTGGGAGTGCGATTACAACCGTTAGGCATGAGTGACACCATGATGTGGACACGTAAATTAATATTTTCAGAAATATTTTCTAAACCTTTCACGTTTTTATATTCCCATTACCCTCACAACAATCCCTAACAACACTCCTACCCCTCACCCCACCTCACCTTAGGCTGTAAGCAAAGAAAAGAGACAGTACCTTGAGAAATGCTTGAATTCTGGCACCAAAACCAATGTGTTGCAGTTCCCTGTGCCAGCTGGAGGCCTGTAAAGACTGTCTCCGGGCCTTTGGGTTGGCTCAGTATATGTGGGCACAGATGCAATGGTGAATTAGTAGCTGAAAGACTCAGGCATTACCAGGCTTGGACCTGATGCCTGGCAGAATGAATTCAGGCAGCACTCTGGTCGGCCCAGGGTTCCGTGAGAGCAAGTCTGCACGCAGGTGCGAAGGACCCCTTTAAAAGACAGACCCCTACCCACTTACGCCTTCTTGCTCTTTGCTCTCTTCTCTTGCTCTGCTCTTACCCCCCACTCTCTCTCTTCTCCTCTCTCTTCTCTTACTCTCTTCGTCTCTCTCCCCCTCTCCCCCTCCCGCCCTGTAATAAACTCTGTGGTTAATGTATCTCTCGCATCTCGTGTTCCATCTCGCCGCGGTAATCTTAAAACAAAAGAACAACAGTAGCCACCTCAGTTAGCGTAAGCAAACTCTTCATGTGTATAGATAAAAACAGATTTCAGAGAGCTGGCCTGGCTGCGCCTCTGACAGGAATTAAATTTCCAGGGCAGGCTGGCCTCAGTCAAGCGTGGAAGTCAGAAGCTGGCACCGTGGTGGAGACAGAATTGCTTCTCAGGAAAGTCACAGTTCAAGAGCTTTCAGAAGAGACAAGGCTGCCCACACCAGCTAGGGTAATCTGTACTTAGTCAACTGCTACAGATGTTTACATTTGAAAACACCTAGGCTCTCATTATTTGACTCAAAAACAAGCTGACACCTGAAACTACCCACGGGTACATGCAGAAGGCACTGGAAATGTCTACCCAGGATTTCAGGGGAATGCTGAGGTGCTTTAGGGAAGCAGGATTGTTTAACAGAACAATCTCAGACCCCCTCTCCCTTCAGTAGACTGTCTTATCCTGAGTGCTTTTCTTTTTTTGAAGTGTGAAAACAAAGACACAGATTACAAGCTCTCAAATAAAAAATAAAATTCATTTATTGAAGTGGAAATTTAACACAAGAGCCATGTGTTCAACCCAACTGAGACCTAGACGTTCTGACATGGCCCACATGTGTACGCTCACCCTACTGAAATCACATCGGAGGAGGCACGTGACAGTACGGTCTGGCTCTCCAGACTCTGCACGGCAGCTCTCTCATTCCTTGATTCGCACATCCACTGACAGTTTACAACACAGACATGGAATTCTATTTTCCATTAAAAAAAAGAGAAAGAAAGCAGTTTCTTCAACATCACCTTGATTTAAATCAAAGAACAGGGCAAACACCCTGCCCCTTTCAACCTCATTGTCCTCTTCTTTCTTCTGATAACCGCCTATGAGCACAGTTTAATGTCCTTGACTAGGAATGACTCAGGATACACAGAAAAGGAAGAAACCCATCGGGTGGAAGATGTCGTGACCAGCAGGACTAAAGTGCCTTCAAGTATTGACCACAGTTTCAAAGGCGAGCCAGACGGCTTGCTTTCCCCTAATGGCCTCTGATTTGTAATGTACTTTAGAAAATGAAATTCTAAAGTTGACTTGGCGCCACCATCCTGACTGCCAAGTCCCTCCACTCTGTCTGGTTCCCGTATCAGGTCTCAAGCAAGTCTCAGTGTCCCAATGGGAGTGGTGGCTGGGGCTGGTCAGCAGAGAAAGCATATCCAGCGCCCTCGATGTACACAGAGGACAGAGAATGCTGTAAACATGATCAAAGCTCCATACCTCCTGGGAGGATCAGGTGAAACAGTAGTGTCCAAAGACATGACACATCTGAGGATGAAAGAGACTAAGGACAAGCTCTGGGATCTGCCTTGAGACCACTGATAACACTTAACCCATGACTTCCAAAGGTGAGCACCTTCCTGTTGGGGTGGCTAAGGAGGTGAGGTGGGTGGGGCTAAACTAATCCATCCCTCTCCTGACCCAGACAGCAGCACATTACAAATGATGCCACTAGCGAGGGCAGGGTGAGCTGCACAGGCTGGATCACATACATCTTCCCAGCAAGTACTCACATTCCAGTCTGGGATAACGGGTCTCTGAACTGCCGGTACAGGCAAGCACCAGGCTGGCAAGGACCAGGCAGCCTGTCTGCCCTTGGGGCATCTGGATGCAGGCTTCTTCTTCACAAAGCCTTCCTGTTGTTCTGAGTGTTTTCTCACCAGCTGGCTCCCAACTGACAGCAGGAGAAGGCATGAGGACCCTGACTGAAGGCTCCTGTGAGCCCTGGGCTGTGTGCAGCAGAGGACCTGCCTCCTCTCCCACCTGGAACTACTGGCTTAGCAGCTACCCGAAGTCCATCCAGAAAGGCCCTGATCTTCCTGAAAGAGTCAAGCCACCAAACTGCCAGTGCCTTGGGAGAACAGCAAGAGGTCACACCAAGGAAGCTGCCACTAGCCTGACGCTAAACAAGGCACTTCACACGATCTCAGGCCAGGGGCCCTGAAATGACTGCTGGCCTTGTGCGTTGGGTCTTGACTTCCAAAGTCACCTGGATAGGGGTGCCTCTAACGGTTCTGAATACAGTGTCCTGAAGCCATGCTCAGGTGGCCTCTAGGAGAGAGCCTGGCCCACACCTGGGATGCTGGAACCCAAGCCCAGAAATAGCAGGTCAGCGTCTGAACCTACTCTGGGCATTTTCCAGCTGGAGACTTCAAAAAGCAACATCTGTGAAGTCCAGTGGCTGGCACCTGACCACATGAGCACCCATGGACACACGAATGAGCAGAAAGGGTAAAAAGCACTGCTCTCCTAGGGGCTAAGGAGCTGAAAGACAGCAGTGCCTCCTCCAAGCATCACTGCTTGAACAAGAGGCCACCCTTCCGATCCTGTGACCTGGAGGTCATTCAGCAGACTCTGGACAGAGCAGCAGGAAAGGGCTTGGCTGCAAGGTTGGGCCGCAGCCCTTCTAGCTTCTGTCAAACACAAAAGCAAGACCCTGTTAAATTCTTGCTCCTTTCTCTAAACCAAGGTTCAAGGCAAATCCTATCTCTAGGTAAGAGCTACACATGAACCACTCTGTCATGTATGTACATGTGTATGCACACATATGTGTGCAGTCACACACACAACTCAGGGATGGGGAGCTAATGACTGCCCTTTGAAAATCCTTCTTGCACCAACAGGAGATTAGTGGCAAGCCACAGACTTTCTTAGCTGCCTCAAAGGCCCACCCTGAGGTGACTGATCTAGAAGCCATGTGACTCTACGGGAGGCATTATGCAGGATGCATATAGGTCACAGTTAGTGTTTAGTGGTTCCTTGGAAGCCCAGGATACAGAGGCAGCCTGGGGCAAGGCAGGGCTTCTGCTCTCTCCCCAGGAACTGTAAACAATGACCCTTGTGCGTAGTGTCTATGTCAGAACCCACGCCCCTGTCCTCAGCCAGCACACCACAAGTACTTCCGAATGCCCATATGGATGCAGTCTCATAAATGTAAGTCCACACATGCATGGATCTCCTAGAGGGGGCGCATGCTCACATGATCTGCTTAAGGTCTCTGAGCCATCTGTGTGTGGCAGCTCATGCTAGTAATCTCAATACCTGAGGCAGAGGCAGGAGGTCACCTTTGACATAGCAAGTTCAAAGCCAACTTTGGTGACATGAGACCCTGTCTCAAAAAAAAAAAAAACAGAAACAAAAAGAATGGCCTCTAGGCCACCTGGCCAAGAGGGTGGAGGACATATACCATGGTCCCCTGGAGCAGGTTTCTGTGTGGCAGGAGAAGCCATGTACAAGCTGCTGAAGGAGAAGTAATCCACCATGGTGCCATGTCTGAAGTCAGATTCCAAAACCTCAGCTTAAATAAATTATAAATACCTCCAATCTGGGCAGCATCTCATTATCTTTAAGAGCTAAAGGAATTAGGAGGGCAGCATCATGGCCTGCCAGAGGAAATGAGAGAAGAGGTGGTGTGGCCTGTGGGTTGGGAGGTCCAGAAGCCTCTCAGGACTCAGCTGGCTGGGAGAGTGAGGTACGGCATTTGGGAGTCCGATGAGTAAGAGGCCTGGTTTTGTAAAACGTCAGAGTCCCTACTTATTTAATCTAGCCCTGGCCCTGGAAAGGGGGAAAGGCCTGGAGCAGGATGCTCCCTTGTAAATAAAGTGAGCTGTGTGATGGGAATAGCTTAGGTGTGGCAGGTCAGGTGAGGGAGGCCAGTGCCGAGGATGGGGGTGGGGCATGATGAAGGAAAGCAGTGACTGCACCATCACAAGTGGAGTGTCTGCTCCCTACTCTGCCCCCTGACTCAGTCTCACCTAGCCCAGGGTACCCAAGAGCTCAATGCTAGGTGGAGGAGTATCCAGGCAGCAACCCAGCCTTTCCCCAGAGGCTGAGCCATACCTGAGGCTGTGGGGACACTACGGGGAGACACACAAGGGTAGGGCTGGGCAGGTGCAGGGAACACACCCAGATCCTTATATGAAGGCACTGGTGGAATTGGTAGAGGTGTCTACATGCTTTGGCTGGATCAGCTCACACAGAGACTCGTAGGTCCCCACCACGAAGCCCAGGAAGCCTATGATGCTGATGAGGGCATCCTTGATGATGGCCAGAGGGCTCAAGCCCTCCCCATAGAAGGTGGCCACCTCCAGCAGGGGCGGGATGATGAGGGCCAGGGCGCTGCTGCTCACAGAGCCCACCAGGGAGAGGACCAGGTCCAGGCGTGGGATGAGGACGGCCAGGACACCTGTAGAGAGAGGAGACATCTTTGGTCAAGAATGCCTAAGACTATGCTCACTGTCCAGAAAATTCAGCCTGAAACCATATTTGGAATACATACAATGAAGGAAATCAAGATACTATTTAGTCCAATCTCTGGGAAATATGTGATCAGAGATGGAGAATTACTATGGGCTCCTGGCTTGTAACAGCACTGTCATAATTGCCTTAGTATGTATGCTAGGCTGCCACTGAACTGGAGATCTTCCTGCCTCAGCCCCCCAACACTGGGATTATAGTTGTGTACTGCTCTCCCAGCTGGTCTTCTATTGAGTCTCTCCCAAAGGGGACGGTGGGGGTGGAGAACAGTGGGTGGGCCTTCCTGAGGAACCACTCACTTCCTTACACCTATGGAGTCACAAATATATCAGTCTTCAAGTGCCAAAGAGAAAGGAATATACATTCCCAATACTTCCTCTTCCAGAAGACACCATGATAAGACCCATGATAATTTCATGTAGTACTTTGATGCCAGGGATGAGGGAGTGGTTCTGCCTGAAAATTGCCCACCACATCAACCAGTCATGTCAGTCTTTAGACAGTGCACAGTGTAGATTTTGAACTGGTCCTGCAAGCAAAAACTGGGCTTCAGAGACGGTTGGTGACATCCCGTGAGCCTGGCAGTGGATGAGAGCGGGAGGGGTGCACAGGAGACTGCTCCCAGCACGGGGCACCGCAGGAGCCGCTGCACCGAACCCTGGACTGAACTGCTTGCCCTCTCGGGGCCCCGGGGTCTGAGTCTCTCTCTGCCTGTGTCGGCCCAGGGTGGAAACATAAGCAAGGCAGCAGTTGGGGTTGAACCCGGGGAGGGTGGCAGGAGGGTGGCTAGGGGTATAGGCTCGTGGAGTGCCCAGTCTCATCTCAGCCCCAGCACCATATGGTTACTTCTTATGCTCCTCAACTACCAAACAGTGACCAAAGGGGGTCACTGACATCAAGAACTTGGGAGTGCTTAAGCGCCAAATAAATAAATAAATAACCTTGGAATAACCTAACTAAGTGAGAGCCAAGAGAGAGAGATCTCTACAGTGAAATGAAACTTAAAAAAAAATCAAAGTAACCAGCAGTTGTGTCACACACCTTTAATCCCAGTGCTCAGGAGGCAGAGTCAGGTGAATCTCTGAGTTTGAGGCCAGCCTGGTCTACAGAGTGAGTTCCAGGACAGCTAGGACTACACAGAGAAACCCTGTCTCAAAAAACAAAACATATGATGCTAGAGAGGCTGGAAAGGTAGTTCAGCAGTTAAGAGTACTTACTGCTCTTGCAGGGGACCCAAGTTCAACTCCCACCCCCCACATCAGGCAGCTCACAACTGCCTATAACTCCAGATCCAGATCTAGGAAGCCCAATGTTCCCTTCTGACTCTTGTGGGCACTGCACCTTAAAAATAAAATCCTTCAAAAGAAGAAGACTGGACACTGAAGAGAGGACTCAGTGGTTAAGAGCACTGGCCACTATTCCAGAGGACCTGGGTTTGATTTCCATGGTGTTCATAACTCCAGTTCCAGGCACCAGGCACATAAGTGGTAAAACATCCATGCACATACAATTAAGATAAAGTAAGAGGTTGGGATGAAATCTCCCTATTTTTCTTGATGTAAGTTGAGGAAAGGGAGAAAATATAAATAAAACATTAGAGACAGCAAAAAACAAACAAACAAACAAACAGGATACCAATAAAGTGTGCAGGCATAATTGAAAACAGTCACATAAAATGGAAAGTGACACACCAATCAACTTTGCCTCAAGAATTGGATAAACCGAGATGAACAAAATGAACCCACACAAGTACATTTGAGTTGGTGCTACCAAGAGGCCTCCTCTGCCTCCCACAATTACTTCAAAGTCTCCAGAGAAGCCAGGAAAAGCTATGGAACTGGCAGAGATGAAGGGGCTGCCTCTTTCATAGGACAATGAGCCAGAACAGATCACAGGAGATGGGAGGGCAGAATATGCTCTCAGAGATCAAACACAGCCCAGCCCTGTGAGTGTCCTTCAGAACAAAGGAGAGTGAAGCCCAGAGTGAGCCAGGAAAAGCAAAGCAGAAAAACAGAGAGAATCTAAGACTAAGATCTGGAGCCAGGGATTGCCATTTCCTGCAGGATGGGGTAGGAACAAGCCTGTTGGGAAGCAGGTCCTATGCTTTGGGACATTCTGCAGAGTCAGACCTACTTTTTCTGTAGGGTCCATATTGGGAAGGCAAGTTATTTGAATGCTTCAAATCCTGTCTTGCAAAACCCTTTAGGTTCAAGAAGCAGGCCCTCAGAGCTGATGAGACAAACGACTATGCACACAGAAGCAGTCTCCTCAACACGTAAGCTAATCCATCCTTGGAGGACATCAGGAGGTACTGCAGAGGGTGAGATCAAAATTCAGCCTGTGTGGCTGCTCCAGAACCTCCTTAGCTTATCTGTCTCACCAGGAGAGGGGCCGGAGTCTGCCAGAGAGCAGAAGGAAAAGCCAGACTTTTCAGTGCTATGAGCTCTCCAAGGGGCTGGGGGATCCATGATGACCAGACTCGGGTTATAAGAAATCCTTAGGAGAGTTGCTCAAGGTTAAGTGAGAGGATCAAGGTCACCTCCTTAGTTCTAGAGAGTTCTTTCTACATAGATGTCAAGAAGGTTGACCTTCTACCCACTGTTCTCCCAGGGAAACAATGATGAGCCAAGTGTGGTGGGTCCCTCCTGTAAACCCAGCACCTGGGAGGTTGAGGCAGTAAGATCAGAGATTCTAGGTCATTTAACACTGTAAGTTGTCCTCTGACCTCTACATGGATCCTGCCATCATGCATGCATATAATAGTAAGTAAAACAAGAAAACATTCTACTCCAGTTCAATTTACAAATATATATATATATATATATATATATAGTATATACATATGGATGCTTCAGAGGGGGGAGAAAAATCATATAAACCCATCTTAATTCCAAAAGTGCAGGCTAGGATTAAATAAGTTAAGGATATTTCAGGGAAGTCTTAATATAATAAGCAATGAAGTGCTTACCCCAAAACAACAAAACTAACACAAAAGCCTAATTTGGAAAACTGCTAATCTCCTGGAAACCCAAATCAGAAATTAGGGACCAGTTGGTTAGGGATTCCCTGGTTTAACTCACAGAGGCAACGAGGAAAAGTTAATTTTTAAAAATTGATCTCTCTTTCAACAAACAGAACATAAGGCGATCTTCTGATTTTAATGTTTAACTCATACCCCTTGGCTTAGGATAGAGGAAAGGGGAATTTAAAAAAACAAAAACAAAACAAAAAACCAGAAGTAAACAGCCAGGTTAATCGATGATGTTTAAAGATGAACAGACCAAAAATACTTAGGATTATCTCCCCAGCTCAAGATGGACAGCTTCTTAAAACAACAAACACATACCTTCTATCAAACTAATGAGTCCCCATTACAGACAAGGTAAAGTGGCTAGCTATTGGTCAACTGAAAGAGACAAGGGCTTGTGTATCCCAGGGTAGCTTTGAACTCTTAACCCTCCTGCCTTAACATCCTTGTGCAGAAATTTTGGTGTGTACCACCATACCCAGTGTATGTGGTTCTGGGGATGAACCCAGGGCTTCATGTGCGCTAGGCAAACACTCCACCAAATGACCTATGACCCAGACCTCTGCAACGCCTTTTAGATATTTACCTATTTTAGATAGAATAGTAACAGTGCCTTCTATTAAATTTTCCAGTTATCACTATGGATGTGATTGAAGTGGCTATCCATCTATCCAACCACCAATTCATCCACCCATCAATCCTCCATCCACCTTTTTATCTAATTATCCATCTATCCATTCATCTGATCAGCCAGCCAGCTGTCTATCCATTTATCTGTCATCTATCTACCTAGCTGTCTGTCTGTCTGTCTATCTATCATCTATTGAAACAGGGTCTCATACATCCCAGGCTGACCTCCAACCCCTGATCCTCCTACCTCTATTTCCCCAGTGCTGGGCTTGCAGGTATATGCACCCCACCCAGCTGATGCGGTGCTGAGTGAGGATGGAACCCCAGGACTTCATGTATGCTCTATAAGCACACTGCACACTAAGCTACATCCCCAGCCCTCTGAAGTGGCTTTTAGATTGCTTCCATTTAGATTGGGACAATAACAGCGTGTCTTAGTTCTCTGTTGTACTTTAGACCTCATCTATAAACTACTGTCCTCACTTCTGAGTTCTTGGGGTCACTGAGAACCAATTCTTCAGGCCTTCAACTCCAGCAGTATGGCTGTGTGCCAGGCTCTCAATGGAAACAATTCAGATATCCTCTAGGCTTTAAGCCAGTGGTTCTCAACCTTCCTAATGTTGTGACCCTTTAATACAGTTCTTCATGTTGTGGCGACCCCAACCATAAAATTATTTTGTTGCTACTTCCTAGCTGTAATGTTGCTATTGCTATGAATCATAATGTAAACATCTGATATTTAGGGTATCCAATATGTGACCCCTGTGCGGGTCATGACCCACAGGTTGAGAAACACTGCTCTAAATAAAAGCAGAAATAATCTCTTCTACTCACATGTTATGCAGGCCATAGCAGTGCGCACACAAAGGTCCACCATTAGCATATAATGCTCAGGCACACGGGACACAATGATTGGAATGATGATCTCAGCTGCAACGTAGAACTGGAGAGGGTACGTGAAAAAGATGCCTATGGAGTACAGCAGCTTCACAGACTGGTACAACCTGCAGAGAGTGGGTGCTTTCAGGAACCCTGGACAGAGCCACACTGCACCCTGGAGACAACCCACATGGCCCCCAGCCTCTAAAGTGTTAGGCCTGCTTTCTCTCTCCGCTCCTGTCCTCACCCCCTCACATACACACTAAATGCAAATAAATTTTAAAAAACAGTCCTCCGTAGCTTTTGTGTAAGCAAAGACTACAAAAATAAAATGTTAATTCACAGATAACTGGCTAAACAAGTCACAGTGACCCCACATAGCTCTTCAAAATGAGGAGGCAAGCCAGGTACATCACAACCCTAGCGCTCTGGAGAACAAAGCAGGAGGATCAAGAATTCAAGGCCATCCTCTGCTACATAATGAGTTTCAGACTGGGCAGGAGGAGGAGGGAAGAGGAGGAAGAAGAGGAGGAAGAAGAAGAGGAAGAAGAAATAAAAATCAAATAAAACAAAGCAAAAGAAAAAAGAAAGAAGCCCCCCCACACACACACACCTCAGACTGACACAGAATGACTGTGTCCCCATGGTGCAGTAAAATGTTCTCTGTATTCCTGCAAATCTAGAATCTTTGCCCTATGCACAGGAGCAAACACCTTTCAAAATTAACTATTAGACTCCAACAAGCCTATTCTCCTCCCCCCATGCAATTCAGGGCATCTTAGAATCAGGTTGTGGGGGCACTGGAAAGGAACACAGGCCCCTCCCTATCCCAACAGGATGCCTTTTACCGTGATCTCTGAAACTCCCTGACATGCCACTGACATGCCATGGGGTACTCAAGTTGCCACCCCGGAGCACAGTGCTTTCTAACCTGACTCAGCACACACAGGAAGGGCCACTCTGTCTTCGCAGAGCTCCACTTTCATCAAGACCTGTGCACATGGCAGCGAGAGCCACTGGCCACTCTTGGGATTGACTTAAATTGCATATGTGTGTAATGAGAACACACATCGCTGTAGTTGAACTAAACACCTACATGAGGTTCTTAAGCTGTAAGAACATTCTAGAAAAGACCGGTGTGGGTAAAAAGTCTCATTTGCTAAGTATAGACAAGAAAACTCTTTGGGGGACGGGAAACAACTCAGATATCTGGTGGTGCTCTGAGTTAAGACCCTGAGCCTGCCAGGGAGCTGCTGAATCTGGAGTTAGGAGCATCCCCTGGAGAGACATCCACATAAATGCACCTGTACAGAAGCATGGGGGTGAGCTGAGTGCAGATGAGTCGGACATCTGCGGGGAAGACAGCATCTCACTGGGGTCAGATGGTATAGACTGGCTGTGTTAGGTGTTCCTGAGCTAGTCAGTCCTTGGGGACAGGGACACAGCTCCAGCCAGCATTTGAAGGCACATTCATAACAGTCCAGAGGGAAGGACTAAAATCACTCTGAAGAGCAGCCCACTTGGTTGGAAGTGCAGTGACCTTAGTCCTCAGATGCCTGCTGGCTAGGGATCCTGTGCTATACACTGACCCACTGAGCCAGCATTTTCTCTATTTGTCCCCACCCAAAGTCTCACCACTCAGAGTGCCATGAAACAGGCTGGATGGAAAGACTGCTCTCGGACCCTGGCTGTCTCGCACTGTAAGTAAAACAGGTGCTCTCTACAACGAAGTTTTCAACCTCCAAGCAGGGATGGCTTAGCGCATGCTCTGGGACATCCTGGCACTTCTGCAGGTCTCAGCATTCCCTATAGCATGTCCACCTGGGAGACACTTGAGGAAGGACTCCCAAGAGCCAGCAGTCCACAGTGAGATGTCTGCAGTGCACGTCTGTGACTGCCCAGCCAGGCCTGCTCTCCTCCACAGGTGCCAAATGACTTTAGGTACAGAGCGGATACTCAGGCCTCCTGGGCTCAGTATTTCCCAGGAGAAACACCTTAACAAATAGATGATTCACACATGAATTCAGTAAAAACTGCTGTAGGAAACACAAGCTCAGGGTAGCCAAGTGACAAGGAAAAGCAACATTCTGACCTATCACCTTCTGGAAGTTTACAATCTCCTCCTGCCCCTCCCCACACATACCAGCAGTTAGGCAGGTTGAGTGTAATGCTGCCCTTAATAGTAGCTCCAAATTGCAGGTACCCCAGGCTTCCCAGGCTGATATAGAGTACAGTGACAATGGTCATCCCCAAATACAGGATAAGTGGAAACTTCTTTGAGTTCTTCATTTTGTTCTCAAGGGGTAGAACCTACAAAAATGGATGAAGTGGAAAAAAAGCACATGAGAAAGAAAAGTGGGCATACCACAAAAGTAGTGCCATCAGTGACCCGGGGGGACTTGCTGTGTACAAATGAAAACCTGAGTTCAGATGCCCAGAACTCACAAAAAAGTTAGGTATGGTGACATGAATCTGTAACCCCAGTACCTGGCAGAGGTGAGGTAGGGTGGGAGCACAGGCTGATCAACGGACCTCACTGACCATACAACAGTCTAGCTGAGGCAGAAAATTCTAGATTCAGTGGGAGACATCGTGTCCAAAAACAAACAGTGCCAGAGAGAGACATCTGATGTTGACTTCTGGCCTCCAAACACAAAAGTGCACACCCATGCGTGCGCACGCATACACATGTGAGCACATGCACATGAACACACACACAGAGCATCTTTAAAAAAAAAAAACAGAATCTTTCTTGCCAGACCCCCAAGTATATTCTCCTTCAGTGCACAATAAAATCATTACTCTATCTGCAGCAATGCTCTCAGGCACACAAAGGGCTTCAGAACCACTGTCTAACCAGGAGTGAGGGGAGTGAGAAGTCAGAGGCCCTTTATCTCACAGCAGTGTGGCCCCCAGCATGACTCTGACACTTGTCTTGAGACTGCAGTCTCCAGCCTGTTTTTCTAAGCATTAGCTTCCCTTCTTTAACTTTTTTGTTGGGGGAGGAGAAGGATCTCCTGAACGTAGGCTAGCCTCCAGCTAGCTATGTAGACAGTGATGCCCTAAACTCCTGATCCTCCCTGTCCCCATCTCCCAAGTGCTGTGATAATGGGCACATGCCACCATATCCAGCTCAAGAGATAACTTCAGTGGGGACACTGCGGTGCCAGAGAGCACTAAGGCCCAATCCACAGTGCCCCTCTTACCACGCCGATGCCTTCAAAAGCAAAAACTGCAGTGCCAAAGAACAGAGGGTAGGTCTTCCATGGAGCCACCAAGGGGAGGCTGTGGGGGTCCGGGATCCTCTGGAAAAGACGAACAAAGCCAAGGACTACTCAGAGATTCGGGATTTGAATCACAAATTGAGGCCCTCCTCCTAAATCCAAGATTAAAAAAAAAAAAAAAAAAGGAAGACACTAACTCACAATCAAGCTGGAACAGTCAAGCTTTCTCTGCCTTCAGGCTGGGAAGCCCTTCCATGCTTTGGATAAAGATCTGCCCAGTATACCATAACTGCTCACATGCTGATGGATAAAGATCTGCCCAGTATACCATAACTGCTCACATGCTGATGGATAAAGATCTGCCCAGTATACCATAACTGCTCACATGCTGCTGCCTGCATAAGCCCCACTCTTTCCCTAGGTGATATCATCCCCACACATTTTATATAAAAGAAGAAACTCAAGAGACAGAAGAACTGAGCAAAGCTACTTAGCAAAGAAATGGAAAATCATCTTAAATACTCCAAGAGACCAATTAACCATATGCCAAACATATCACAGAATATTGCACACTATATAAAAAGTAAAAGCTAAAGGCAGCCATGGGAGTGCATGCCTGTAAAGCCAGCACTTTAGTAGGAGGCTGAGGCAGGGATTTGAAGTCAGTTTGGACTCTGTATGTGAGATAGTAAAGAACATGGAAAACTGACTATGAAATAATATTGAGGAAATATTATTGCATTAGGTCCAGGAGGCTGAGGCAGGAAGATCAGGAGTTCAAGGTCAACCTACAATATATAGTGAGCTTGAGGCCAGTCTGGGCTACCTGGTCTAAAACAAACAAACAAAAATCCAACTGTAACCCCAAAGTTATATAATAATCGTGATACAACTATGCAAACATCCACAGAGATAAAGATGGAAGACGTGATTTCTAGACTAGTCTCTTCCTCCCCCACCTTATTTTTTTCCCCCCGTCAATTAGACCGAGCACTTTAAAACTATCAAGCAGCACAAGAATGTTGAGGAATGCTGATGAAAGATAGCAAAATGATTTTTTCTAAACACAGAAGTCAAAGCTGGGGGTGAGGGTGGCTCAGCTGTTAAGAGCACATACTGCTCTTTCAGAAGACCCAGGTTCAATTCCCAGCATCTATACTGAGTGCCTTACTACTACTATGTGACTCCAAGAGGATCTGACACCCTCTTGTGACCTCTATAGCACCTGTACTCATGTACACATATATGTATAATTTTAATTTTTAAAATTTGGCTCTGAAAAAAATAAGCATTTTAATATGCAGGGTATAGACAAATAGGTATCTCTGCTCTAAAATGAGACCCGAGCACAAGATCGCCCAGTAATTACTCCTGAGTCACAGATGAAAAGACACTGGAAACAAGTGCTACCCATGGGTTAGTGACTGACAGCTACCAGGTTTACCTATCAGTCGGTGGAGCTGTGAGTAGGGAGTGTCACAGTCCACAGCTGTGGGTGCGGTGTGACTGAGACGGGTGGATAGGACAAGCCACCATTCCATCAACCGAGAGACTGGTGCTAACGATGCTGATCTACATTCCCTAGACAAAGACGCTTGCAAACTATAAACACAAGTTCAACTCTACAACAATACCGATAACATAAAAGCTCAAGAAAAATGTCACAAAATATATAGCTTGAAAGACCTAGGTGAGATAATTTCTTTGGTCTGTCACTGGAGGCCTATCTGGAGAAAACATTTGTTCCCATCTCCTCAGGAAACTGTGCAACATCTAATCTAAATATGCTGAGTGTAAGTAGTGACCACTCCATTTGATTTCTCATATTCCTCGGGATGGGGAAGGGCCTGGCCTGTACCTGGACGATGAACTGGTAGATTGTGATCAGGCTGACCAGCATGCTGACGTTGGCCAGCAGGGAGAAGATGGACAGTATGCGCAGGCTCCTGATGAAAGTCAGCAGCACCAGGAAGGGCAGGAAGGAGAGCATGTAGAGTCGAGAGTCCATGGTGGGCATCAGGACCACAGTCTCATTGTTTTGGCAGTTGGTGGTGGTCCCGTTGGCCGCCTCTATCACCTGGGAGGACAAGAAAGGAGGAAAGCCTTCGGTGACAGAGCCCATGGGTATCCAGCTGTAAGGGGACCTGACAGAGGATCAGGTGTGTGAACTCGGCATCTTATCTAGGTACCTATGGCTGAGGAACCTTCCTGAGTCTTCCTTGCTACAAATAATCTGCATTGGGTTTGTTCATGTTTCACAAGAGACAGAAGGGTGTGGGAGACAGATGAGGTAAATTTCATGGTCAATTCTTCCCATTCTGATCCTAAGCATTCCTGCTGGTGTTCAGGAAGCAGAGAGGAAAGCCGGCAGGCCCTGATCCAATTGTAACTGGCATGCCTTTGAAATGAAGAGGGACACTCTAAAGAAACAATTGTGTCCCTCATTCTGGCTATCTGGACTCTGGAACCCTAGGCAACTGGGATTCCCCCCAGGAATGTTATGCTGAGAACAGGAGGGGCCCTGGTGCCAGCCAGGCCGGGAACTAGCCTGCTGGAAAAGGGAAGGGACTCCACACAGTGCCAACAAGACGACCTATCAAACAACCTTGCAGGAGAGACTGGAGCATGGACAATGATGGGCCAGTGACAACAGGACCACACTTTGGCCAAGGCTCCTTATTTATACTTATCTCTTTCCCTCTATTTAATCTCCTGCCAGGACCATGAAGATGCACTTAGTGGGGATCCATGGATCCTCCTTCCTCCCAGTGAGGCCATACTGAGTAAGAATCTGTCTGCTCTTCATCTTCAATTCCACTCTTTTAATTAACTTATTTTCAGCACAGGTGGCTTCACCTGACTTATTAGAGAGCTAGGGGACAGGCTCTGACCCTAACTCCAATAACACAGCCTTTAGGGTGAAGGATTTCAGACACCCCATGTCTGAGAGATACAACCCTAGCTTCTGTCAAGGGCTGAGGGATCCTGACACCTAAGCCTGCCGAGCAGCCTCAACAGAGCTGTGCACTCTACAAATAAAGGTCCATTACTAAAGGCTTCCACAGGATAACACTAGACGGCGCCACCTACCACGGCTTCCTCCAGCCTGCTGCCAAGGATTACAAAAGCTACCCAAGACCACCCCTTGATGAGCATCTCCTCCTTGTGTAGGGATGATGTCAGCCAAGTAGAGTCAAGTGGAGACCTTGAGCCAGCTGATGGCAACACAGACAAGGCAAATCAAAGTCTCTTTACACCACAGGCTTTCAGAGGAGAATCCAACACCCAAGGTTTAAACCCACACATTTTGGCTTGGGAGGAGCCTTAAACAAAATCTCCACTTGATTCTCACCCTCCCCTGTTTTTCAGAAGAACTCTACCTGTTTAAAATTTTCAGCCAGAAACACAAAGTAGACACAGCAGAATCCCAGCTGAGTGACAACGAGGAAGAAGCCCACGATGTGCCTGCAGAGGGAACAGAGGAGTACAAAGACCATCAGATCCGAAGGTTTCCCGGGAGATGACCGTCTGAGCAGCAGGTGGTAGGGACACGCTGTGGTAAGAGGACACAGTATGCCAGTGTCACCAGCACAGAGTTTGGGGGAGGGTGTGTGCCAGGCTTTCTATACTCTGCAAATTCTTTCCCTCCCTCGTCTTAAGCATGAGCTCCGCCATCACCAGAGCACAGCCCGGCCCCTGACCCTCTTCTGCCCACCCTCTGAACTTATCTTCTCTCCTAAAGCTACAAAGAGCCCTTGGCAGGAAAGAGCAGGAATCAGGCTCTTCTCAGCCTCCTCCTACAACCAGGACCCAAGAACTGATCCAGTTGCAGGTAACTGCGCAGGCTGGGCCAGAGCAGTCCTTGGGCTGAAGTATCGCGGCCACAGCTGGTGACGATCTGAAAACCCAGCGAGATGAACAGGGCTGCAGACCGTTCTTAATGGAGCATAACAGAGCAATTAGAAAGAATGGGTCAGATCTGGAACCATTTCTGGAGGAAACTACCCAAGGCATCAAAGGAGAAAAAGCAAGTTTTCAGACAGCACACACAGGAAGAGCCCACCCCCCCCAAAAGGTAAATGCATGTGCATGTCTATATGTATACAGAAAGTTCCAGAAGAACCAGAAGGGTACCCATGCTACTGGAATAAGGCCAGTATTTAATTCTATTTTTCAAACTGTGTCCTCTTGCCCAGTGCAAACAATGTTCTTCCTATGAGAAAAGGGAGGGTGTGAGGGAGAATAGAGAAAAGGGAGGAAGGGACAGACAGACAAACAATGGTGGACACTCAGAAACCTGGCTGCTCCTCAACAGATGATTTTGCCAAAGAAAGAGAGAGAGGAAAGGAAGGAAGGAAAGAGGGGAGGAGAAGAAAGGGTGAGCTATACTGACAGCAAGCGCCCTCTTCACTAAATCCAAAGTAGTATTCAGGCTCTTGACAATGTGAATTCTCTACATCTAGACAGGAACAAAAAGTGGGTTGTTTCCCTCCAGGCTCCTGAAGTCAGGAGAAATTCCCCAAAGCTCCCTACCTGCTCTGCACATTGCCCTCACCACCCACACCCTTCATCCCACACAGCCAGACTCCATCCTGGGGCCTGTTATCCATGCTCTGTTGCTGACCTCTTGTCTTGTTCTAGACTTCTCTTCCCTTCCCAAGCATCTGTCACCCTACAAAGGTCATAAGCCCATGCAGGGTGGGGACAATGTAATTTATATCAGGAAAGCCCCTTCCCTAAGCGAGAACCATTTTTGTGTCACTTATGAAAGACAGCATAAATACATCTGTTGAACAATTCAGAGTACTCACAGACTTCGGAGGCCCTTCAGGTCAGGCACCATGTATTAAATATGAGGAAACTGAGGCCCAAAGAAGGCTGGGCTCACGGCCTACCATTTGTCAAGCTAACCCCAAAACCACCCTCCATTCCGGACACTATCCCCACATCACCCTTTTGTCTCTGGTCCCAATGTTGAGAGCTGTGGCCAAGAGGAACAGGGAAGTCGGTTACCTTCCCCAGTGGGAGTGGCTCCGGATCCAGGCGCTGGGGCTGGATTCTAGTCCGTACATCACTGTGTCCCCATAGTCCAAAAAGGGCTTGTTCATTCTGGGGCGTGGGGGTGAGATATAGGAAAAGCAGAATGTATGGGTTAGACAATGACAGTAAAAGAACAAATGGAGACACTGAGTCAGGGGCCAGTTCTCCACCTGTCACCCTAGGGCACCTTTGAGCCTTTCAAGGACCACGTGTGGTGGGCCTGTACGTATGTGTATGCATGGGCATACATGTTCACGTGTGTACAGGTGCACACATACATGGAGGCCAGATGTGGATGCTGGGTGTCTCTTTCCCAGTCACTCTCTACCATTTTACTTTTTGAGACAGGGTGTCTTCCTTAACCCAGAGCTTGCCCACTATCAGAATGGCTGTCCAGGAAGCCTCAGGAACTTCCTGTCCCTGCCTCTCTAGTACAGCGACCACAGGAGCTCACTTCTGCATCCAGCTTCTTTGTGTTTTTGTAACATGGTTACTGGGTTTCTGAACTCAGATGCCCATGCCTACACCTTAAGCATTTTACCAAATGAGCCCTCTTCCAATCCCTGGGTCACAGGTATTAAGTAAATGGCATGGGATCCTCATCACAATCCACAAAGCATCTGGGAGTGGTATAAACTAACAAGCACAAAAATTAGAATGTGGTCCCTGCCCGTTGGACATTTGTAAATTAACAGATGAACCGAAAAAAAAAGGTTTTAAAAAACAAACAGTAATAAGCAGGGGAAGGCGCATCACAGCCACAGCAACCACCCCCAGCTAGGTGACGAACGCAGATGAGCTGTCTAACCCACTTTCAGGCTAACAAAGGACCATGCTGGCAATCTCTACCCCTCAGGAAGTGGCCCAGGGCTCTCACCTGCGGCACAAGTGACGAGCACACTTCACCAGGATACCCATGCAGTGCACGGCCACGATGCCAATCACCAGCAGGCTGAGAGAACCCATCTAGGGACCGAGGTTGCAGACAAAAAAAAAAAAAAAAAAGAGAGAGAGAAGCAGACAGAATTAGGAGAAAGCCCAAAAGAGACCACATGTGCAGATGATAAAATGCTATCAAGGCACTTCTGGGGACAGAGCTCTGGCTGGCAGGAGAGAGAGATATGATCCAGGAGACTGGATCTGTGTGTGTCCTCAGTCCTGGAGACAGTTAATCTTAATCTTGTGGTCAGAGGATCCACAGGGCAGAAGTTCCTGGTGGGCTCTGGGATGCAGGAGGGAAGGTTATCCTGAGGGCCATCAGTAAGATCAGCACTTGGATGCCAGCATCTCTGAAACCACGGTGATGGGCAAGCAGACTGTGTGTGGTGAGTCAAAGGGAGGGCAGGGCTGTTAGCTAAAGTCATTCCCCAGGCTCAGAGCCTAGGAAGGGCCTGGCACCCAGAGAGCCCTAATGCACAGCTTTTGATGCACGGATGTCTAAAACCCTTACCAAGAGGCCTGCATTTTTCACTGCCAGTGGCAGCCCCAGGAGTCCGGTGCCAATGTTGCCTTTTAGCAGGTGGATCAAGGTCTGGAACCATCTGTGGTAGGAAGGCCAATTGGGAAGCATTAGTTACAATGCAGGTCAATGTTTATCCGCATGGCCTCAGCACAAAGAGCCTATGCACATTATCTTATCTGATCTCCCAGTCTTGGGATGTTTTATTTCATAGATGAGGGACCAACTTCTCCAAGGAGCAGGCCTCCCAGGAAAGCACTCCCTGAGCCCTCTTCTCTTAGAAGCTGGTCCAGAGGGATAATGGAGGCTCTCTCTAGGCATTCCATCTTTTCTGGCTATATTCAGGACTGGATTTGACCACTGAGTGAACCACCCTCCCTGACAAATCCCAAAATGCCACAGAGGATGACAATATGTAACTATGAAGGGTAGACCTCAGTGTGGGAAAAACAGGGGTAATCAAAAAGTAAAGTCCAAGCTGGGTGTGATGGTGACAGTATTTAATCCCAGCATTTAGGAGGCAGAGTCTGGTGGGTCTTCAAGAGTTCAAAGTTAGCTTGATCCGCACAGCCAGCTCCAGGCCAGCCAGGCCTATATAGTGAATCTCTGTCTTAAAAACAAAAAACAAACAAAAACTAACTAAATAAAATAAAGTCCAATCCCTCTACAATACCATGAGGGACTCAACATTCCTACTAGGCCAGGCATGGTGGCACATGCCTTTAATCCTAGCACTTGGGACGCAGAGGCAGAGGCAGGAGAATCTCTGTGAGTTCAAGGCCAGCCCTGGTCTACATAAGTCCCAGGACAGTGAGGACTAAACAGAGAGACCTTGTCTCAAAACAACAACAAAAAGTTCCTATTGGACTTTGTATCTGAAGAAATAGAAGCCAGCTGCTACTGTGGGCCCAGGACTAGAGGAGCCCTCTTCAGTGGGTCCCTGGTTTGCCCCAGGGGTCCCTCTAGATTTGTGCAGACTGCCCCATTGTCTTATGCCTTATATAAATAAAGCCCCTCATGTGCTCTCATTCACTTTTTTTCAGTCAACAAACACTTCTGTGGATGTGGATGAGTCAGATGTGAAAGCCAGCCTCTGGAGACATGTAATCAATATCTCAAGGGAAACAAGAGATGGAGGGCTGAGGGGACACAGCCCAGGAGAATTGAGGCAGGTGAGTGGAGGGCAGAGACCTGAGGCCACAAGGTGGAGTGTGAGTGTGACTGGGCGGGGTCACTGCCACAGGCGAGGGGAAGATGCAGACCCTGCTGAGAAACGAGGATTACACGAGGTGAGTCAGGAGTCCCCCTTCTGTAGGGAAGACAGATTCACCCCAGGCTACACAGGAGTGTGCCGGTCATGACCTTTCTTTGCCTTTATTCCCCACAACAGAGTAGGGAACAGCTCAAGTGAGGTGCCTTCAATCACTCAAGACTTGGCCCTGGACATAAAAATCGCTTTCGCGTAAACGGCCCTCAAGCTCCCTCAAAACTGGCACTTGCACACAAACCTGTGTTTGGCAGAAGTCAGAAGCCAACAGCACTTGTTGCCCACAAAGGCCATTCCCTCATCTCTACCGGAAAGGTCATCTGATCTACCTGCCGTTCTGGCATCTACAGGATGGAACATCAAGAAATGGCCCTTGACTCCCAGGAGAGATGTGCCCCTGTGCTCTGGGGCCACGGCCCAGAGTCCTGCAAGTGTCCAGCCATATTATCAGCCGCCAGTAGCCAGGAGATATCAATCCTGTTAAATCTCTATCTTGGCAAACAAATGTTTAACCCATTTAAGTGCAAAGGTAAGTCTGTACCACACCCTCCCTCCACCATGACGCCTTCCCAAAATGCCTCTGCGCTGGGCCTCCTGGCCCTGACTTAGCAGTCTGTCACTTTGTGTGGTCATTGCCTTCCACTCTGGGAACTCTTACCTCACCTGAACAGTGAAGGAGTGGGGCCAGGGCAGGTGACTCTGAAGTCCCCTCAGTTCAGAAACATCAGGATTCTAGGTCAAGGGTCAAAATTGCCCAGGATGATGTCCCCTCAACACCAGGTGGGCATCACCTCCAAGGCTGTGACATTCTAGCCATAGGGTGAGTTAGCTTCTGAAGACAGAAGGGAGAAACCTGCCAGGCCCCTCTGGTTTTCCTTTGTGCTGTCAGTAGCTTTTAGGTGTTTCTTCCCCTCAGGTCCTCTTTTATTCTCTGATGAATTGAGGACCCCTGATATCTTTGTTTATGTAGGTTCTATCTGCAGATACATTATATATATTACTAAAGCTCAAATTTTTAAATTTATAATTTAAGATAATAGTAAGTCTAATAGATACTAATAGTTTAATGATTAAAGCTAAATATGGGAATTAATTTTTTAGTTTATGTGTATGGGTGTTTTGTCTGCATGCATGTCTGTGAACCACATAAGTGTAGTGCCCTCACAAGCCAGAAGGTAACATAGGGAACATCAGACCTCCTGGGACTGGAGTTATGGACAGCGGAGCCACCATGTGGGTGCTGAGCATCAAACTTGGGTTCCCTGGAGGAGCAGCAACCATCTAGATCTCCATTTTAAAACTTATTTATGTGTATGTGTAAGAGCAAACATGCATACTCTCACACACACACACACACACACACACACACACACACACACGTGAGAGTATCCTCAAAGGCCAAAAGAGGGTATGAGGTCCCCTAAAGCTGGAGTTAGAGGAAGTTGTGAGCTGCCCAACGTGGGTGCTGGGACCAGAACTCCAGGTCCTCTGCAAGGGCAACAAACACTCTTAACTAGTGAGCTTCAGCTCCAGCACCATTTCCCCCATCACTGTTTAAAATAGCTCCTAAATGTCTCATCTAACAGAAGACAGCTGGGTGAAAGTCTATGAAAAAATGTGCTCCCTAGACACATAGCTGGAAAGAACATTTTATCTGCCTCTTCATCTATGGCTATTCTTCTGTGACAGTACTCCAAAATGAAATGCACAGGTTCTTTATCAGTTAGCTGCAATGTGGACTCTGACTCTCCCATGATTCCTTGTAGCTGTCTACAGGGACCCTCACTAACAATTCCCTAACATATGTGGAGCTTCCAAATTCTAACCTCTTTCACTATATCAGCTCAAAGCCATGCTTTGACCTCACAGGAAAGCATTTGTCAGTGCCCCAGGGAAAGCATTTGTAAGAGCACAGTGCTGGATACAAGGCTTGGATGTTCTGCTTGTTTGTTTGTTTTTTCTAATTTTGCTTGAAAGCTCAAATTGCATGTGAGCCACAAAAGCATTGTTGATGGGTTTTCTTGAGTTAATGGGTTTGTTTCTTTCATTTTCAAAGGAGATGCTAAATATTAGGGTCTGAAAAACCTAGTTAGCTGGTTGTTCTTTCTAGTAAAATAAACCTTTTCTATTTAAAAAAATGAACAAAACCTCCAGTTAGTTTAACTAGTTGGCAACTGCCAATACTCACACTCTGTTGTCTGGTACTTTTTATAGCGACTACTAAGAGACCCATGCTAAGGGTTGCAATTTAATAAGAATTAATAATTTCACTATCTCATCAAGGACATTTTTGGTTACTGGAGACAGGGTCTCATGCATCCCAAGCTGGCCTTGAACTCTCTATGTAGTCCAGGATGACCTTGAACTTCTGATCCTCTGGCCTCCAACTCCCAAGTGCCACCACACTGAGCTTATGTGTTGCTGGGAATGAGACCCAGGCACAGCACATGCTAGGAAAGCTACAGCCCCAGCCCTTGTCAAGGACAATCTGACGAGAAGCTGGCCTTTTCCTTCTGCTCACATGTGGCTGGGATAATGTAGGTATGTGGGTGTGGAGGGGGAGGAAGCTGCAGACACACACTATTCCTGCGTCCTCGCGCACATGTGAACACAATGAAAGGAAAATGACAGCTTAGCACTTTTAGGAAGAGAGACAGCCTTGGGAGCCCAAAAGCTCTGCAGACCATGTCTGGCAAATGGTTGTTCCAAGTCAACAAAGACCAAGAGGAAGCTAGCTGGTGTCTCAACCTACTGGCCCAGGGAAGCACCACTGAGGTGGGATAGGGAGCTGTTACTAAGTACTCAACAGGGCAACAAAAGGAAAATGTGCCCTACTGTGTGTAAACTGTCCTACTGTGTGTAATCCCTACAGCATTAACAGAGGCTGGCGTCAGTGCTGTCAATAACTCTATGGCACCAGGGGAAATCCCGCACACTCTGTCACAGAAATGCCTAAGGTCTCTATTTTATTGCACTCATTATTTTGGGCTTTTAACTGGTCTTTTAACTTCTAGAAGAGTCGGGTGTGGTTAAGCAGCTCTTCCAGGGTACTTTGCTCCTTAATAAAGTAGAAAACAAGGAAGTGTAAAGGCTTCAAATTAGGTCCCTTACACCACCTAGGAGGGATAAACAATGGTTCCCCCAATCAGCCTTGACCCACCTGGCACGTTTCCTGAATAAATGCCTGGGTGGATTCTGGCCCCAGGTTGGAGTGACCAATACTCTAAGACCCAAATGAATACTTGCCCCTGTACCTTAGAAAATGTCCAAGCACAAGCTGCAGCGGGGAATTATCTGCTTGGCTTGATCTCCAAGAAGCCAGAGAAAGTGATAAAAACAACCCTGAGGACAGTCCAGGCATGCATCCTTGAATGGCTGACCTGGAAAAACCAGCCAGCTGGTCTTGCGTTTCAGAAAAGGTCTCTGTAAAAGTGAAAATTTAGAGTGTGCACTGAAAGTGCAAACAAGCTGATGGTTGGAAGAAGTATTTCACAACCCTGAAGGGATTTACTTCTCCCTGGGAGACATCAGTGAGGCAGATGAGGCCAAAGGGAAGAAAGGAAGGAGGTCCTGGCTGCCACCAGCAGCACCTTAAGCAATCTTTTCCACCAGCTAAATCTGCAAATAAAGCAGGAATCTATAACAGTATGTTGTGTGGGAGATAAGCTAAAAGCCAGAATCTTTGTGTTAGGAGTGGCAAGAAGCCAGTCATGTGAAGACCTCTTTCCATGCCCACCTCAGTTCACTGGGGGAAATGTCCCTTCGGAAAGAGTGCAAGCAGAGGGCATGTCCCCACAACTTCCATAGTCCCCTTGGTAGTCATGGAGAGTGGAGGCCTGTAGCAATACACTAAGGCGCAATGCAGCCTTCAGTAAGTCACATCCAACCCACTAGGGAACACAGGAAGGGTGACAGCTGAGACTAGGGATAAATGACAGGGCTACCAAGGACAGGGTCCTGGGACCTTGAAAAGGGTCAGGGACCCCCCTGAAGTTTGCAGTTCAAGGAGTAAATGTCCCACAGCCAGCTCAGTTTTCTCAACCGGTCCTTATATCTGGAGAAATTGAGAACCAAAGAGGGCCAAAGATGAGAGAGTTGCAGCTTTCGGGCTCAAGACAGCAGCCTCCTTAAGGAACAGAGTGGATTCTCTTCCCTACCAACTCTGGAGGCTTCTTAAATGCAGCTGCCACTCCCTCGCTCTACTTCTTCAGCCTGGTGATGGGACAGGAGTCCCAGGAGGCTCTGCCAAGGAGGCACTAATGGGACCAGGAGGTATCTCACACTTGGTTCTAGCCCAAGAGATTATCCCTCTAGAGGCTTTTAAGTCAAAGCTCTTCCTGGCCACCAGCCTTTTGGAATAGGAAATGACTAGACAGGGGCAGAGCCCCTTGCTGGTCCTGCTGGTAGATAGCCTGCTTTCATCTGTCAAGCAGGGTATGTAAAATGGGAAGATGGAGGCACAAACTGCTCCAAGGGAGACTTGGGGACAGGAAAGTCCACTCCATGGCAGGAGGTCATAAGTACTCACGTCATGTTACCGCTCTCCCCTAAGCGTTGGTAGGAGCCGGGAGAGAAGTTACCAAGGCCTTCAGATGGGCTTTCTTCAGGGCTCACGTCAGTGGAACTGTAGTCATGATAGTCTTCATTCCGAAGTCTCTGGGTAGACATGGTAGCTGGGGGGACAGAGGCAGTGCTAAGACCTCCAGGAACTGGGGCTTTCATCTCCAGGTGTGGGGTGGGCTCGAACACAGAGGTAGCCATTGTCACAGCTGCTCTCAGCGACAGATGCACTGTATACGGAGTGAGTCTGGAGTGCCCAGTATCAACCCAGGAGAATGCAAGAGGCACGAAGTCCACAGGGCAGACTGGACCTGCTTGGCCTCTGCCTCCCCACCTTCCCACATGGTGTCACACTCATAAATGTCTAAATTCATCTTAGGGCACCTGGGCAACGAATAGGTAAGGCAATGCCAGGCAGGGTAATGCAAGTGTGCACTTCCAGGAAGCCTTCCCTGGTCTTCTGGTTGGGTTCACCCCCCTCCTCTGACCTTATCTCTTGGACCTCAGACAGTAGTTAAATCACACACCTTTCCCAAGAGCGAGCTCTCAGGTGACATAAGCCTGGATATTTCTTTGGGTGTCCTTTTTATCCTCTGCCTTCAGCAGAGAGCATGATTGTAGTCATAAAATCCCCTCTGGATCACCAAATTCTGCTCCAGCTCCACAGGGTCCCAGACCACAAACAACCCCCTCCTTCCTACCATGAGCTCATCCCATCTCCTACTTTTTGGAAGCTGTGATGATTAATTTTAATTGTCACCTTGACACAACCTACAATCACCTACAAAGAGGATCTCAATGAAGGTCTGACTAGATCAGGTTGGCCTCTGATGATGTCTGTCAAGGAACTGTCTTAATTAAGTAGCTGATGTGGGAAGACACTGCCCACTATGGGCAACACCATCCCCTAGAAAAATCTAGCTGAGCACAAACAAGCAAGTGATCCTGTCTGCATTCATTTCATTTTACCCTTGACTGTGGATGCAATCAACTATTTCAAGTTTCCACCACCTTGGCATCCCTGAAATAAATGAACTATAACCTAAAATTATAAGCTGAAAACAAACCCTTTCTGCCCTCTGTTTGTTTGCATCAGGGCCTTTCATCACAGCCACGGGGATGGGGCTAGGACAGAGTGATCAGGAAGGCTCATTTCCTCACCCTGGGCTCTTTTCTTGCCACCAACCTGAGTGCTGGAATATGTTGACTGACCACAGCTCAGAGGAACAGGAATAGGAGCAGGAGAGACCATGAGACACCCCATCTTTGTCTCAGTAGCTCCTCTCCACAATGCTGTGTTGGGGCTCATAAAATGATATCCCAAAGTACTGTACAAAAGGTGCAGCTTTGGCATGCCAAGCACTTTGGACTAAAGGGGACCTGAAGGCCACAGAAACTGCCTCAACAGCAAAGTCTGTCGACCTTCGCCTGTCCTGTGTCTCCTTGCCAACCTTTGTCCCTGAAGTGAATCTCAAAAACCAGAATTCTTCCCCATTCTGCAAAGAGCTGTGAAAACTAAAATGGCCATTCTGTCCCTTCTGCCTTCTTAGTCCTGTCCTGGAAGGAGGAAAAATTGCACGTAGAGGCAGAAAGGATTTGAGTGGCCAGACTGGTGGGCTGTAGCTCAGTTGGCTTCTACTACCACACACTCTGTGACCAGCCTTTCCACACAGCTGCCCATACTTCAGCAAATCAGAGAAGATAAATGGGAATGTGAGCTCAAGGTGGACTGTTCCCCAGTCCTTCCATATTCTTCTCTGAAGACTCCCGGTCACACAAAATGTTGACTAAATAAACACTTGCACCTTTATTAACCTGTCTTGTTATAGGAGTGTTGGCTATGACTTTCATGATGGAGAGGACAGTGTCACACCTTTCCTGCCCTATGCCTTCTCTTAAATTTTTTATGGATTTGTTCACGTTTAAAAGATGGTGAAAGAAGTAACCCTCCCTGTTCTGTACTGATGAGGGATGGTGAGGATGTGTCCTCTCCACGTGGCTCTGGGGAAGAGAGGAGGAGAGGACTTCTCTCAGCCAGGTGAAAGTTGTGGAAGCCCCCAAATCCTAGCCCAGTGCTAAGGAGCCCTCACAGGTCACCTCAAGTCTCTCATTGCATAGATGAAGACTCTCCCCCAAAGATAGAGGAACTTGTTCAGCTCCTGCTAAGCAGTAGCAAGGCCGGAAGCACATCTCCCTCCTGACTGTCCATTGGTGTGGAAATGTCTGCTGATGACAGTGCCAGGTGCTGTGGGAACTAAAGGGAAAAGAGTCAACTCCCTATCCTTCAAGAATCTGCAGTCAAATGAGGATGCGGAAGTACATTAGCAATGAAAATGATGAAGAGAATCCATCCCTTCTCCATCAGGCTCTCCCCCAGCATGCAGACACCAGCCTGGCTCTGAGACACTACCTCAGGGTGAGAAGCTGGCTCTCCAACTGCCACCCCAACACCAGCTGCCCAGAGGATGTGTCTCTGCTCAGGGCTCCCTCTGGGGATGCCTGAAAAGCAGCCCTGCCTGCAACACAAGAGCGATCCAGGGACACATCTTCTACCAACTGCAAGTCAGGAAAGGATCTGTGTGCATCCTCACAAGGGAGCTGCATAGTAGAAAGTCAGTAAAGGGCCTGACTCAGTCCACTTTCTGTCACCATAACAAACTATCTGAGGCTAGGTACGTTATTAAGAAGTAAGTGGGGACTGGAGAGATGGTTCAGTGGTTGAGAGTACAGGCTGATCTTCCAGAGGTCCCAAGTTCAATTCCCAGCAACCACATTGTGTCTCACAACCATCTCTAGTGGGATCTGATGTCCTCTTCTGGCATAGAGATGTACATGCAGATAGAGCACTCAAGCATAATATAAATAATCTTTTTTAGAAGGGGGGAAGGAGGGAGGGAGGGGGGAGGTAAAGATAAATGAGCTCACAGTTCTGAGCGTTCAAGTATCTACTGGCTTCCCTCAAGGGTCTCACACTGCTTTAGGAATGGCAGAAAACCATAAACCCAAGGGCAAGTGAGGAAGAGCGGTCACAAGAGTGGGGAGATCACAAGGTGAGAAGAGACCAAGGGGAGGAGCCATGCTCACTTCCTAACTGTCTGTTCCCACAGCTACTAACCTACTTGCTGGGCAATTACATCGATCCCCCCCTTGAGAGTAGAGTCCCGTGGGTCTCTTAAAGACCCCAACATTTCTCAACACCATCATCTTGGGGATGGAGCCTCAATATGACTTTTGGTGTAGATAAAGCACATCCGATCCAAGCAGTGCCTGCAACCCCAGGGAGGAGCCTCCCTGCTCCACTTCCACAGGCTCCCCTGAGAGTCTAAGGATTCCACTTACTCATGTGATGTAGAAATTCAAGCACATCTGGGGGCGGTAAACTCACAGTGGACTAGGAAAGAAAACCTGCATTGATGTAGAAAGACGAAAACCTCATTGTCACACAGCAAAAGCTAATAATAAGTTGATGTGCATGCCAGGAAGCCTGGGCCTCTGTCACCATCTGCTTGGAAACTGTACAATTTCCTTTCCTCTGATCTTAGTTTGCAAATGCAAAATGCAGAGTGGGAAGTGCAGACTGGGGCTCCAGTGTAGCTCTGATGATCCAATCAAAGGATATAATTAGTTATGTGAACATCAACTATTTCTAGTCTCTTCCAACACACCCAACACGTCTAAACAGAACCTTGTGTGTGAACTGGGAATGTTACTAAAGGCAGAGACAAAACAGGACGACAACGACATGATAAACACCCCAGTCCCAACCCACCATAAAACCACTGTGGCCAGGGTGTGGTGGCTCACCCTAAAACTCCAGCAGTCGGGGACAAATTATAAATTCAAGGCCAGCCTGGACTATACAGTAAGACCCCGTCTCAGAAACCCAGTTAAGTCAGATGTGGTAGCTCATGCCTTTAATCCCAGCACTTGGGAGACAAAGGTAGGTGGAGCTCAGCAAGTCCCAGCTAGGCAGTGCTACATAATGAGACCTTGTCTAAAAAAAATTAAATTAAATTTAGTAATAAAATACAGAAAATTTAAAGAAACTGCTGTGGCACAGATTCTCAATTTATCCCTGACACTGTAAGAGGTCTCTCGGCTATATGTAAAAAAATTAATTTCCCCACAGGATAATAAAGCTAACTGCTCAAAAACAAACTGAAATCTCTACATCTAAGGTCTAATGGGTGACTACTGATATGGGACCTGTGGCTTAGCAACTGTATGCATATTGATAACTGGGGAGATGCCATTTATAGGCACTGGTTAATGATAAACTTAAAAAAATCAATAACATACGCTAAATAAGCAGGTGATTCCAGGTTGCACCAGCAAGGGGGAGAAGCAGGCAGACAGTAGCATGTGACTTGAACATGCATTGCATTTTGTTCCAGGCAACACACTGAAAGAATCATGAAGTTATAACACACTGTACTCCAGGGCTCAGGGCCAGGACCATGAGAGGTAGAAACTTGATCAATAAGAAGGCAATGAGAGCATCCAGCCTATTTTTTGTTTGTTTGTTTTGGTTTTGGTTTTGGTTTTGGTTTTTTCAAGACAGGGTTTCTCTGCATTCCTTTGGAGGCTGTCCTGGAACTTGCTCTGTAGACCAGGCTGTCCTGGAACTCACAGAGATCCGCCTGCCTCTGCCTCCCGTGTGCTGGGATTAAAGGTGTGTGCCACCACCATCTGGCCAAGAGCATCCAGCCATAAGAGCTACATTTGTTTTGTTTGGGCTTGATCGTTGTTTTTCTTTTTGTGATGGGGATCAAATCCACAGAATCACACAGCCTAGGAAGTGCTCTACCACCGAGCTGTGTCACCAGCTCCCTCTTACCCCCATGTTCTTGTTGAGACAGCTTTGCCCTTGAACTCTTGAGATCTTCTGGCCTAGGCCTCCCAAGTAGCTGGAATTACAGGTCTACACCCCCAGGCCAGGAGACAGAAACAGTCTTTAAGGGCTGCCACATTTGTTAAGACTTCTTTGGGGCTTTAAAGATCTGTCGGCCCTGAGACTGACAGGTGGGAAGGAGGAGGTAGGTGCTTGCTTGTTTGGGAAGAACCTTCTATTATATTTGCACAGTTGTCCAAACGGGCAAGACCAGACGGGGAGAAGGCCTGTTTCCCAGGGCTATGGATGGGGCCCAGCTGGTAGATGCTTTCCTAGCATGTGCGAGGCCTTGGTTCCATTAGTGTGGGAGTGCAGGTGTGCAATCCTGCACTCAGGAAATACAGACAAGAAAGATCACACGTTCAAGGCCATGGCCTGGGCTACAAGAGACCCTGTTTCAGACAGGAAAGGAGGGAAGGGGAGGAGGACAAAGAGACTCCATCTCTGGCAAGGCTAGGGAGCAGCCCATTCTCAGCTGGAACACTGGGGAGGGTGGGCACAGCCACCCCATGCTACACAAGGCCTCCCCTTCCTCTTCCTGCCCCCTGCTGTGCCACCCACCCCTAGGTTCCCTTGAGGAAGCCTGCCAAGAGCACCAACTACAGTAACTGCCAACCCCTGCCCCCTCGGGAGATTTAATGGGGCCTGTTAACGTGAAATGAGGGTTGTGTAATACGAGAAAGATGAAGCAGGCCTGTCTTTCAGGTTCTTGAGTATAGCAACAGTTTATAGATTATGTGTGGTTCTTTAATACAAAGCAAAATCTCCACCCAACACTATCCATGGGGAGGCTGAGGCAGGATTGTCAGGACAGGCTACAAAGTGAGACGAAACAAACTCAGTAATCAAAACCAAACCCTGTGCACACTAGAATACAAATGACACAACGCCTCATGAATTTGTAATTTTCTGTTGTCTATGTGTTACAGTAATATTACTTTGGAATATATACAGTTAAATATTAAAATGCAAAAAAATTTACTTCTTGGACTTCTAAGATCAGATGGAGAAATTGCAAAGAAAATGGATTCTTTTTGCTAGATTTTAATGCTATTACATTAAATTTAGAAATCAGACAGAATGTGCATTTTATCTGTTGGCTCTAGTCAGCCAAGGCAAGGAATCCTTATTTTATTTTTTTTCTTTCTTTTGGACTCAAGTTCTCCTCTCTCTGTAACCCAGACTGATCTCAAATTCCACTGTCCTAAGTCTGTCACTCAAGTGTTGAGTTACAAGTGTGCACCCCAACACTCAGCAGTTTCGGTCCTACTGTGCTTCCTAAGTGACCCTGATGACAGAAGTTTACATAAAATGCTTCAAAATATATAATCTTATTATGATGCCTATACTTCAGGCCTCTCCTCCCACCACAGTCAGGAGCTGGTGGTAACTTTTAAAAATAGTTTTTACAATTTATTTTATTGATGTATATCTATGTGCATTTTGTATGATTATATGTCAGAAAAGGGCAACGGAGCCCCTGGAGCTGGAGTTACATGCAGCTGCGTCCCTCCCATGTGGGTGCTGGAAACCAAGCTTGGCTCTCTGGGTTGAAAAGCTTAACCTCTGAGCCGTCTCTCCAGCCCATCATGGAGGTTACTTGGAAACTAAAAGTACAGTCTGTTATTTTAAGGCCATGAGTTGGACTCTGGAACCCAGAGCAAGCAGCGAATTCTTTTCTCTGGTACTAGAATTCCAAAGGACACAGACTGGGTTGCCCAATGTGGTCTAGCCGGAGGGAAGTGAAAACTTCTTACATCTACAAGAACAGTTAGAAACAGAATCAGGAGGCACTCCACCAAAGCCACCAGGGTGTATTCTGCAATCCAGTCTCGTGCCCAAAGGCGTCCCATGCTGGGGCAGCCACAGGACAGCTGCTGTCATCAGCAGTGCATGGTAGCTAAGGGACAGGCAAACATGCTCAGTTTTACACACACACACATCAAGTGCCAGGGCCAGGCGTGATTTCAGAGGAGCCTACTCCAGCTCCTCATCCAGAGGCAAACCAAAGGATATGCAGAGATGGCCCCAACCAGCCACCAGATGCAGAAAGGTCACCTGAGATTCCAAGCCAGCAAACCACAGTTCCAGACCAATACCCCTCTACCACCAGATGGCACAAGCTCTAAAATGCCTAAGCCCCAAACTGGTCCCAGAGCTAGGTAGGCAGAGGGTATTCTGCATGATATATACAGGCTAGCATCTGGAGGGCAACTTCAGCTAAGTCACTCTCTCTACTTTTGTCTGGACTCCTTCACCTGAAGAGATGTCCCCAGCACACCAAGCTGTAATAATGTTAGGAAGATAAAAGTCAGGCGTGTTGCCTGGCACACAGTGGACCTTCAGTGATGGTAGTGATTGTTACCATAGAGATACTCTGGACCAGAGAAAGATCCTTTACACAAAATTTGCAGTGCTTTTCCCAGTTAAAACACTACCGGACTGTCCCGATTTTTGTCAACTTGGCACCTCAAGCCAGCATCACTGTATTAGACGGGATTCTCTAGAGGAACAGGACTGACAAGAACCCGGTAACTATTTAGTCTACAGGCTGGATGTCTTAGCTGGCCTTTCTTCATTGTGCGCTGGGCCCCTGAAGAAGTAGGCTCTAATTACAGTGGAGGAACGAACTCACTAGCAAAAGCAAGCAGGCAGAGATCTCTTCCTTCTTCCGTGTCCTTTACACAGGCTGCCAGCAGAAGGTGTGGTCCAGACTAAAGGTGGATCTTCCCACCTCAAAAGATCTGGATTAAAAGTGGCCTTCCCGTTCCAAGTGATTTAATTAAGAAAAAAAAAACTCCTCACAGGTATACCCAGCTGCTGGGGTTTTGGTTAATTCCAGTTGTAGTCAAGTTAACAAGAAAGAATGGCCATCACAGTCACCCAGGAAAAGGGAATCTCGATTTAGAAAATGCCTCCATCAGATTGCCATGGAGCTGAGTCTGTGAAGCATCTCCTTGATTAATGATTGATGTGGGAGGGACCAGTTCACTGTAGGTGGTACCACCCATGAGCAAGTGGTCCTGGATGGTGTAAGAAAGCAGGCTGAGCAACCATGGGGAGCAAGCCAGGGAGCAGTGTTCCTCCTGGCCTCCGCTTCAGTTCTGCCTTGCCGAGTTCCTGCCCTCAAGCCGTTCATTATAAGATGTAATAAAGCCTGTCCTCCCCAAGTTGCTTTTGGCCACGGTGTTTGTCACAGCAACAGAAATCAAACTAGCACAAGGACTGATACGGGTCCCTAACTTGGATATGTTAAGCTAAGCAACAAAGTCCTGAAATGCCCCCCACAGACAGACTGCTGAATTCATGGAGAAAAGCAGCACAGAGGAGTCCCCACAAACACACACACACACACACACACACACACACACACACACACACACACGAGCCTGTCAGTGAGTCCTGGCTTGGGTGTCCAAGTTTCCAAGAGCAATGCATTGAGCCTCAGACTCAGCATCCCACGGTTTCCACACTATGTACCTTATGTGCCAACCTGTGAGGTGGAGCATGGGTCTAGAAAAGATCAGCAGCAGCTTCATGGCCAGTGAAAGCAGAAACAAAGCCATTCACCCGCCCAACACAAGGTCTGGCTTCAAGATGGGAAGAAGCAACAAGAAACCAGGAAGCTTGAGAGCTGAGACTCTCATGAAGTGGGGAGCTGGGGCAAAAAGGAAGAAAACGGGGTGTGGGCAAGCTAGCTGTCAGGAAAATCTTGCAAACACAAAGATCTGAGCTCAATTCCCAAATCCAAGTGAAAATGCCAGCACAATGATGCCTTCATAATCCTGGTGTTGGAGAGGTGGAGCCAGGAGAAGCCATGGGGCTCATGGCCAGCCCAACCTAATCAATCAGCAAGGAGAAAGAGACTGTCTCAGCAAAGGTAGATAGTGCCTGGGGAACATCACCTAAGGTTGTGCTCTGACTTACACACACACACACACACACTCACACACACTCATGCACACATACACAGAGAAAGGAAAAGGGAGGGAGATAGGAGACAGGGAAAGGGGGGAGAGGAGTTAGGAGGAAAGACATTTGGAAAGAGGGAAAAGGAGAGGGGGAAAGAGAGAAGGAAAACAGAACAGTATTGAGGTCAGCTCTCTATCTAACACAGCCTTTTCACCTGCAACATCCCCCAAGGTAATCAACTAAACGCCCAATGACAATTCCATGTGGTGACGGGGAACTCCACACTGCATCCAACACAAAACAGAACTGATTCCTTGGAAGTTTCATGCTCAAAACCACTTCCCTTACTACACTGATCTCAACTGTAGTCTCCAGAATAACAGAATAAACAAACCCTTCTATCCTAGACTCAGGGATAGACTAAGACAGCTATGGATGAGGCCAAGCAAACAGCCACAGTGCTTAAAGAGAAAATAGAGACATAAAACCAAAGAGGTTTCAGCAAGCACATATGCCTCCAGGGCAGACACAGCCTCAAGTTGAAGCTAAGTGCTGAGAACCACACCTCTTACTTTCAACCTCAAGAACATCTTTAAAGAAATATGGTCCATAGATGAAAATTAAAGGCCGGGATGTAATCTAAGGGAAGAGTGCTTGCTTAGTGTGTCCAAGGCCCTGGGTTCCATCCAAACCAAAACAAAAAACAAAACAAAACCCTATATGCTAAATATACCTGTTGGTTACTGTAAATTAGAATGCAAACAAGAGCCCAAAAAGGTCTTGGTTGTGAGAAAGATAAGTTGCCAGTGTCTAGTTTAGCCATAATGGGGAGGGGGAGTTCATTCAAGACAATCAGGAATGAGTACAGGTAAAATTCCTTCCAGAAGGAGATCTAGTCCTTGTGTACAAGGAGTGTGAAATCTGTCCGAATGAAAGCAAACAAACAGACCTCAATGATGAGAATGTCGGAACAAAAGGACACCAGGAGATTCAATCAGCCCTATTACCATATACTGAAAAATGTAAACCAGCTGAGGATTCCGAGTCACCCTAGGCGTCAAGCAAGAGGCAAAAGCTAAAACATACTGTGAGATTCCCCAGTGTCAGTTCCTTCCAGGACACTATGTTGCTAACCTGTTTCAACAAGCTCCCCGTCCCCTCCCCTCAAATGCATCCACATAGGCAGTCGCTACCAAAATCTGCCAAATTACGGGGAAAAAAAAAAAACCAAAGCAAACAAACGGTCTTCAAGTTCACATCAGGGCTTCTCCACGCCCTGGCTCCTCTAGCCTATTCCAGCTCCTACTTCATATTTCCGTGTGACTTACACAAAACTGCAGGATGGTTAGAAACGAAGCCTACAGAGTGACGAGTGTGCAAAAAAAAAAAAAATCAGTAAACAGAACCACACCCAGAGCCCAAGCCTGGTGCAGAGAACCCAGGCAGAGCAGAGCTAAACAATGACACGACCCACGGAGGAAGGGACAAGTGGCTCTTCGCAGGGCGAGTTTTCCCGCAGAAGGCGACGTGGCAGAAGGCAAACAGCTGCTGAAGCTGACACCCTGCCGCAGGGATATTTCGAAAGCACCACACAACCCTGGGTCTCAGTTTCCCCTCCCATCGGAGCAGGAGAGTTGCAGTCTGGTACCCTGTGACCGAAGGCAAGGGCATGGCTCGTCCAGCCGCATTGGGAAACGTGGGTTTGACCGGAGCTGGGCATCAGTGAGACCTTCTCCATCTAGGAACCGGAACTGCACACCTGCCAAAGGGACTCGGGAGACCCCACCCCACGGGTGACCTGTCCCTGAGCAGCACCTTAGTGGGAGGACGCGGCGCCGGGCTCTACAGCAAGAGGTGACTCGATACCGCAGCGCAGAGCACGCACTACTCACCGCTCGGCCCTGTCCGGCCTGGGCTCCAGTTACAGCTCAACCCACCCCGCACAGTCTCAGCACCGACCCCTAGCCATCGTATTTTAGTCGCCTGGACAGCCGCTTCCGGGCCCCGTCACGTGACGCCGGCTCCCCAGCCCAAGTCATGTGCTGCCGCGCTCCACGCTCCTCCTCCCAGACCCTTGATCTGCAGCGCCACCTGGTGGCCACCAGCCGCCGCTGCAGGAAGGGATGCGCTTCTGGGTCCATGACAGCTAAGGCGACTGGGTAGGAGGAGGAGAGGGGGAAAGGAGGGAGCACGACACCGACTGTCCCCATTTTTATAAGGTATATCAATGATACGCATCTTTTGGGGGATGGGGGAAATCATGCAGCCAGGCCTGGTGGTACAAGATTGCAATCCCAGAGCCAGGAAGAATCAAAGTTCATGGCCTATTTGGTTACAGAGTGAGTTCAAGGTCAGCTTGGGTGACTTAAAGACACCTTGCTTCAATTTAAGTTTTTTAAAGGGATGTGTGTTGGAGAAATTGTTCACTGGGTATAGTGAGGACCTGAGTTAGATTCCCAGCACCCACATAAGAAAGCCAGGCATGGCAATGTGTGCCATAACACCAGGGCTTGGGTCCAGAGACAGAAAGATTATGGGATCTCTTCAGCAACTAACTGATCTAGCCAAAACAGTGACCCTCAGGTTCAGTGAGAGACTGAGAGACCCTGTCTTAAAAAAATTAAGATGGAGACAGCAACTCCAGGAGAAAATGTCTCCATCTGACTTCCCTCTGCCCTGCCCTGCCCCCAACACACACACATACACATGCATACATACACTCCATATACCACACACACACACATATACTCCATACACGACACACAGAGACACACATATATACTCTGTACACATACACACACACACACACACACACACTCAGTAATTAATAAACAAATGTGAAAGGCCATTTTTAAGAAAGGAAAAGAAAAAGCAATACAACTTCCAGAGCCCCTGTCCACACTTGCTGGTCCAAGATCCCCACCTAGGAGTGGTATCAGGAAAGATGTGGGAAGATTTGGATTCTCCTCCTGCTGAGAGCCCCACATTAGCAGACTGACTTGATGAGCTGTTAGGCTAGCACTTCCTGCAGTCTCTGCCCCAACGTACCAGCTCAGCCCTTCTGCTAGCCCTCACCATTTTGTTTTGAGAGAGGGGGGAGGGAGGAAGGGAGGGAGAGAGGGGGAGTGTCTCTCTCTGGACCCTGGAACTCATCAAATAAACTAGCCTGGGTGTCCCATGAGACCCAGAGATCTGCCCATCTTCACCTTCCCAGCACTGGGGAAGGTGGCCAGTGCCGCCACGTCCAGCTTTTTTATATAGGTGCCAGGGATCAAACTTGAGTCTTTGTGCTTGCACAATAAGTACTTCTCAACTGAGCTATCTCCCTAACCTGTTTTGACTCTTATGGTTTTTGAGAACATGAAAGGAGACAATGCACTTTAAAAAAATACTGTGGAAATAATTTAGCAACAAAGTATTTTAAGATACATTATGGCAAAATAGTAAAGATACAGCCAAAGCTGGGCCTCCAGCTCAGGGACAGAGAACCTGCCTGGTGTGTGTGTGTGTGTGTGTGTGTGTGTGTGTGTGTGTGTGTGTGTGTGTGATCGTGTCATGTGATGCAGCACAGGTGAGTGCCACCAGAAGCACCTCAGTTCCGTTCCCAGTTGAAAAAAAGCTATTAAAATTACAGACATGGCAATTGAAGTGCCAGGAAAGTGCAAACCATTCAAGATTCCATTCATTCTGGAGTTAAATTGGACTGCCCTTCCAGCAGCCCCAACACTCGCACACTTTGTGTGAAGGAGAAGTGGGAGCCCTGTAGGAACAGAGGCTTGAGGATAGGGAGCATGATGCCAAAATGTTCCCTAAGAAGGGGTGCACCAGTTTACAGCATGCACTGACCTGCAGGCAAGATCAAATGACAGGAGTGTCAGAACACATGGACCCAGGGGAGGCACAACCCTGTCCTTGCTACCAAACCAAGATTAGCACAACTGGTCAGGTCTTAAGGTACCTGGAGCTCCTGAGACAATTACGGCTAGCCAACATCAGCCTTGTTCTTTTATATCAAGAGCTTTCAAAATGTTATCCCTTTCTGAACGCACTGAGCAAGAGGAACATCCTAGCGTTATGTTCAGTTGGAGACGGGAGAATCAAAGAGACTGTGTGACCATCAGGATTATAATGGAATTATTATAGGTAATCAGGGTTATGTGGGGTAAAACTTGACTACCTAATCTGTGGATCGTGGCCCCATATGGCATCATGTAACTAACTGTGGAGGTTGTGAAAATGCAGTACTGGTCAAAGGTTTCTAAATGTGCAGCAACAAAAAAAATTACTTCAAAATCAAATGTGTGCAGAATCTGGGGCATTTCTGTGAGTGCTCACCATGGTTGCATCAAAATGGATTGGCTCTGAGCACATAACACACATACTATGTACATGGTCATAGCACACACCACCACCAAACGTAGCCTGAAAAACCTCGGTTATATTTCAGATTTTTGCATTATATGTTATAAACTGAAAACTTTTACTATATATCAGTTCCTACTCTTACAGAAACACAAAGCAGAGTTATGAAAAACAAAGGCTTTTAGCACTTCCCTAGGATCATTCCTCAGCATGTAAGTGCCAAATCAGTCCATCCTTGGATTGGATTAAAAGGTTTAATTTTTTCTCATTAAACTTGTGTTTTAATGGGTCTCAAAATTCTGTGACAGATTTTTGGTCAAGTTATTTTCATTAAAAAGTACCGATTTTGTAAACTAATAACTTAAAACTGCCACACACACAAAAAAATGGTCCACAAAACATTCTCCTTTCCTCCTGAAGGTTTTCCGATGCATTGTTATCATTAACCAGTCTTTCACTATTAAACTTAAATGGCCAATTGAGACAAACAGTTCTGAGTCCGTTCTTCCACCACTGATTAAGACTGGGATGGCAGGTGTTAGGGATAATATTCATTTAGCCTTCTGAGCTTTCTGGGCAGACTTGGTGACCTTGCCAGCTCCAGCTGCCTTCTTGTCCACAGCTTTGATGACACCCACAGCAACTGTCTGCCTCATGTCAGGAACAGCAAAATGACCCAGTGGAAGACAGTCAGAGAAGCTCTCAACACACATGGGCTTGCCAGGAACCACATCACGATGGCTGCATCACCAGATTTCAAGAATTTAGGGCCATCCTCCAGCTTCTTACCAGAATGTTGATCATCTTTTCTTTAAGCTCGGCAAACTTGCATGCTATGTGAGCTGTGTGACAATCCAGTACAGGAGCATAGCCAGCAGTAATTTGGCCTGGATGGTTCAGGATAATCACCTGAGCAGTGAAGCCAGCAGCTTCCATTGGTGGGTCATTTTTGCTGTCACAAGCAACGTTGCCACATCTGACATCTTTGACAGACATGTTCTTTACATTGTCTCCAGGAAGAGCTTCACTCAAAGCTTCATGGTGCATTTCAACAGACTTTACTTCTGTTGTTACATTGACTGGATCAAAGGTGACCACCATTCCAGGTTTTAAAACACCAGTCTCCACTCGGCCCACAGGAACAGTCCCAATACCACCAATTGTATAGACATCCGGAGAGGCAGTCACAGCTGCTTGTCGGTGGGACGAGTTGGTGGTAGGATACAATCCAAAGCTTCCAGCAGTGTGGTACCACTGGCACTGCCATCTTTACGGGTGACTTTCCATCCCTTGAACCAAGGCATATTAGAACTAAGCTCCAGCATGTTACTTCCTTCACAATTTCCTCAAATCTCTTCTGGATGTAGAGTGGGTAGGTGGAATCCATTTTGTTGACACCAACAATTAGCTGTTTCACACCCAGGGTGTAAGCCAGAAGGGCATGCCCACAGGTCTGCCCGTTCTTGGAGATACCAGTCTCAAATTCACCAATACCAGCAACAACAATCAGGACAGCACAGTCAGCCTGAGATGTGCCAGTAATCATGTTTTTGATAAAGTCTCTGTGTCCTGGGGCATCAATGATGGTCACATAGTATTTGCTGGTCTCAAATTTCCACAGGGAGATGTCAATAGTAATACCATGCTCACCTTTCAGTTTGTCCAAGACCCAGGCATACTTGAAGGAGCCTTTTCCCATCTCGGCAGCCTCCTTTTCAAACTTTTCAATGGTTCGTTTGTCGATTCCACCGCATTTGTAGATCAGGTGGATGGTGGTGGTGGACTTGCCTGAATCTACGTGTCCAATGACAATGATGTTGATGTGAGTCTTTTCCTTCCCCATGTTGGATTTGAATTAGTGGTGGTTTTCACAAAACCTGCGTTCTGACGGCAAACCCATTGTGAAAAAGAAAGCAAAAGGTTTAATTTTTAAAATTGGGTTTTCAGGACTTGAAGGGAACCCAGACTCTGTTCCCAGCACCTATACAGCAGCTCACAACCACCAGTCATTTCAGTTCCAGGGTATCCTATGCTGTTTTCTGTCCCCCATTGTTGTGTAGTAGAATATTTGTTTAACTATGTAAAGATGTGTTGCATTTGTTTGTGTTGCAGAATAACTGTTTAACTATGTAAAGATGTATTGCAGAGACTGGGGTGCCTGGGGGGGAGGGCAGGAAAGGAGGGGAGGGAGAGGGATCTGGGATTGACATGTGAAACAAGCTTGTTTCTAACTTAAATAAAAAATGAATAAAATAGAAAAAAGCAACCTCTACAGGATTTTTAGATGTAATTTTAGGTAATACCTATGGGGTGGCTTAAAAAAATCTTGAAGGGAATCTTCAGGATATTGTTATCTATATATCCTAAGTAACACGTTAATGTTACCAGCCAATTATTATCGGTATGGAATAATCTACGTTTTATTTAGTAGCACAATGATTTCTGTGGGCTCTTTATCAGTAAGTTGTTTTTAAAAAGTGTTTTCCCATCCTTATCAAGTCTATAATTTTTTGTAAATAAGGAGTTACAGATCATTGCAGAGAATTGTGACATGTATACATTTCTATAATACCATTCATTACCTTGTTGATATATAATTCCAGTAGGTGATAAAGAGGAAGGAAGGGTAAGTAATTGATGATGAATTAAGGGGTTAATCCTACGAGCTACCACTTTAGCAGCAGCATTGTTTAATAAATGAATAACTCACCAAAAAAGATGTGTTGCTGTTTTACCTTGCCTGCCTAAGGCACCTGGTTGGTCTAATAAAAAGCTGATGGCCAATAGCTAGGCAGAGGAGGCATAGGCAGGGTTGGCAGTCAGAGAGAAAAGGGGAGCCAGACAGATAGACAAGGACCATCCAGCCAGGGACAGACAGACATGGAGGAATCAGGAAAGAAGGATGGACAGTGCTTAGATGAGGTAAAGAAGTCTCAGGGCAGCACATAGGTTAATAGAAATGGTTAATTAAAGTTTTTTAAAAGAGATAGCTAAAAGCAAGCCAAAGCTAAGACCAAGCATTCATAATAATAAGTCTCCATATCATGATGTGGGGGATGGTAGTCCAAGAAAGCCTGCTCCACTCCATGGCACCTGTGGTGCATATATAGGAAGCAGGCACACACATATACGTACGTACATACATACATACATACATACATACATACATACAATTTTTTAACTTTTCAAATTGTAATTTAGTTGCTGACTTGTGTGTTGTTTTTAAAAACCACTGTCTTGACTTGAGATAAGACAAATTTCCCAACAATTTCTGAAAGGACCCTACACATACTTCTTCCGTGCCATACTATGTGTTTATCCAAAGCAACATTCTCAGAATTTATGATTGAAAGAACATTTTTTGTTTTGTTTTTTGAGACAGAGTCTCTCTGTGTCAGTTCTCAGCCTTCCTAATGCTTCAGTGCTTTAATACGATTCCTCATGTTGTAGTGACTCTCAACCATAACTAATTTTGTTGCTGTTTCATAGCTGTAATTTTCTACTGTTATGAATTGTAAGGTAAAATCTGATATGCAGGATATCTGAAATGCAACCCTGTGAAAGGGTTGTTTGGTCCCTAAAGGGATTTGCGACCCACAGGATGAGAAACACTGCTCTGTGTAGTCCTGGCTGTCTTGGAACTCGCTCTGTAGACCATACAGGTCTCGAACTCACAGAGATCTGCCTGTCCCTGCCTCCTGGGTGTTGGGACTAGAGGTGTGCACCACGTGCCCAGAGACAGAACAGTTTTAAAGTAAATATAATTATGATTTGTTACTAGTAAACATCTGATGCTTATATCTATTGTATATACCTGTACACCCACGTTCACAAAGAAAACAAACAAACAAACAAAACAACTTTCTCAGGCAGAAAGAGGTCAGAGTTGGGAAGAAGCTTAGGAAACTCTAATGTAGTCAAGATGATGATGGCCTCCAGAGATGGCTCTTAATCCCAGAACCTGTGAGAAGGCTCCCTTAGACAACAGAGGGGCCTTGTGGTTGTGACTCAACTAAAGAACTTGAAGTGAGGTTAACCAGGATGATCGGGGTATATAGGAGGGAGGGAAGAGTGTGGGGTAGGAAGATGGTCTCCTACCAATTGGGAGCATAGAAGGAAGAGCCAAGAGGCTAAAGTCTACAGGATCCTCTAAAAGCTGAAGAGCAAAGAAGCGACATCTTCCTTAAAGCCTCAGAACGACTGAGCCCTGAGGACAACATGACTTTGGGACTCCCAACCTACAGTGCTATGAGTGAATAAACTTATGTCTTAAAAATCTGTGTAGAGTTATCATAGAAGGAATAGGAAACTCAAACAAGTGCTACTTATAATTTAAAACAAATTTGGGTGCTGGGGAGATGGCTCAGACTTTAGGTGTGTACTTTCCTTGCAGAGAGCCCAAGATCAGATCCCATGTAAGGTGGCTCACAATCATCTATACTCAGCTCCAGGGGATCCAACTTACTCCTCTGTGTCCAAGAGCATCTATGCTTCATGTGCACACACACACACACACAAATGTATGTCATGCGCACATACATGTGCTTCATGTGCACACACAGACATACACACATGTACGTCATGTGCACATACACACTTGTGCTTCACCTGCACGCACACATACACACATGTATGTCATATGCGCGTGCACACACACGCGCACGCACGCACACACACACACACACACACACACGAATAATAAAATACATCTTTAAAGTCGGGCTGTGCTGGAGGAATCTCCAGGAACACATTGTATGTCTCAGTATCTCCACTGCTCCAGCCACACCTCAGCTGAAAATGTTTACAGTCTTTGTCCCTCCCTTTGTTCCTCCCCTTCCCTCACCTCTTAGTTAGCCCACAGCTTCCTGACTTTAGTCTTCCGGCCAACTAGCAGAAAAAGACACTGATGAAGAAGACTGTTCCAAGGGTCGGGTCCAGGCAGATTATGAAATGTAGAGCAAGCCCTAAATCCCCAGCTGTGGGTTTGGCAGACCTGGCATTACCTCACAATGGTAACAAAGGGCCCTGGTCACTTAGATGAGGGCAATACTTTCTGTGTCGCACCCAAGCACTGATGTGGGAGCCACAGGGAAAGGCAGAGCGTAACTCCACCGCTTGGGAGCAGTACCCTTTCCTCTGGACTCCAACTCCTCCCTCGTGAATTGAGTAGAAAGAAGCCATCTCTCTCAGGCTTCTTGCCCTCTGGGTCTTTCTCTCCCCTGCTTCCAGAACTCTCTCTCTCTGGAGGTGATGGGGTGAACCCACGGTCAGCCTCAGAACCACTATCACATTTCCGAGTTGCTTTCACACAGCCTGCTGCAGCATGCTCTCTTCACCCATGGGAAGCCAGACCTTTGTACACAGTCATGCTTCCCGACGCGTCAAAACCTGGGGTCCTACTGTGACCCCACACTTCAACCTCAAGAGTTCCCTGATCACAATCTATCATGTGCTCAGGTGAGAACACATATCTCCTCACTCAGACTGGAGGTGTCCTTGCTCACAATCTGCCATAAGAAGGGCCAGAATGGGAGATGTGGAGGGCTATCCCTTAACACCAGTTCTAGCTGCCTTCCATAACCCTTCCAGTACGACAGAGGCCAGAAATAATTTTAAAAAAGCACTAGAAACTATCTCGAGAAGATAAAGTTCTTGGGATGGGGGCAGCCTAAGGTGGCAAGAATGTAAGTTGTGGCACTGAGCCTATGTTTCCGGGGGTGATGATGATGAGAAACAAAGACATCAACTTCATAATAAGAGCACGGGAGACTCAGAGAAGTGACACTGGCGATGCTTGTTTTACCATACTGGGGATGTTTATTTTACATCTTTGCAAGGTCAGATGTCGGGTCAGGATGACAGGCGTTGATTTAGCACAGAGAGCTGTTTCTATAGCCCTAATATAAGCCCCTTCCTCCATTTCCTCATTGGCTGAGTAATCAGGAAGATACGATCTTACATGTCTATAGCTGGAAGTGTCTCTGTTGCCTACCAGTTCCCGAATAACCACTCTGAGGCTTACTGTTAATTACAAACTGTTTGGCCTATTAGTTCAGGCTTATTATTAACTATCTCTTACAACTTAAATTAACCCATTTCTATTAACCTATATTTTACCACGAGGCTTATGGCTTGTTACCTCACATCTTGCTTCCCAGTGACTGCTCATGTCATCCAGACTCCGCCTTCTTTTTTCCTTATCTTTGCTTGGATTTTCCACCTGGCTCTATTCTGCCTGGCTATTGGTCAAATCAGCTTCTTTATTAACCAATGTTAATAAACATATTCATAGCCTACAGAAGGGCATCCCACATCATCTGTCATGTGGGTCTTATCTTTCCCTCTGCCACTTGTGTTTGTATGTGTCATGGCATTTTATCACAACAGCAAAAAGTAACTAGCACAGACTTCTAGAGACTAGGAAGGATGCTGGCAGTGGCAGGGAGGGGAAGGAAAGAGGGGTTGAGGATGGAAGAACAGATGTCAAGATCCACACATCCGTGTGTGTGTGTGTGTGTGTGTGTGTGAAGACAGTGAACCCCGATAACTTGTATGATTAGTGAAACACTGATAATAAAGTAAGAGAAAGCTGTGGGATGCTGGGAAAATCTTTTCTTAGTGGTCCTCATTTTGTCCATCTGTGAGTCAGAAAAATGAAAAGGCCCTGTGTGATAATTCTAGTACCGTGGTATTCAAATTAAGTTTCTATAGACTTTGGAGCATCTCCAACTGGCATATGTGGACATTGGCACAAGAATGTTAATTTAGAATTCGTCAGGGCTGGAGAGGTGGCTCAGAGGTTAAGAGCAGTGGCTGCTCTTCCAGAGGTCCTGAGTTCAATTCCCAGAAACCACATGGTGGCTCACAACCATCCGTAATGATATCTGGTGCCCTCTTCTGGCCTGCAGGGATACATGCAGGCAGGACACTGTAGACATAATAAATAAATAAATCTTTGAAAAAAGATTTTTAAAAATTCATCATTGGAAAGCAGTTCAAAACATCTCCAAGTCTTTCTCATCTCCTGAATCTTTTGAATGAATGTACAATGGAAAGTATGTAAGAGCCAGAGGGTGGGGAAGAGTGCTATGAAACCCTGACTGCTGGACATGGCAGGCCATTGCATCCAGGGCAGCATTGTGTCTCTGGTTACCTGTGTGAGCTCAGTCAGCATTCCAGCAGGAGCTCTAATTGGACTCGATGGATTAAAATGAATACATATAGAAACTTTTGAGTACTCATATAGGGGATGTGCGATGCAGCACTGTGTCATAACTGTGTCCCCAGGAGGCCACCCCATCCATGAATAAATAATGTCAAGCAATGCACGGTCTAAGACAACAAAGCTGTTCAGTTCAAACACCAGGGCTTACAGTCCCACTGTCTGGCTGCCCTGGCCGGTCCTCCCACATTCTCCGCTCGCTCCTTCTAAAGCCAAGCTGGGGACTGAACCTAGGGCCTCGTGCACGTGTGGCAAGTGCTCAGCTGTGTCAGCCCCCCATGTTCTTTTTCAACAGCTTCCTTTTGGTCCCCCGTTGGCAACAGAGTGCCAGTACTTGGTGAGTTTTCTAAACATCCAGCACCATAAATAAGGACTGTAGCATTTTCTTCAGTCTTGGGGCCAGTGCAGTCTCTATTGTTTTTCCATGCTTTTGATAGGGAGATGTTATATACTCTGGGGGGCAAGATAGTCTCCTCTCCACCCTGATGGTGCTCCCCCTGCTGGGCTGAGCACAAAGTGCAACCCCTGCAAGGAGGTTTGCACAATTGCAGTTGTTTTTCCTTTTTATTTTTTTACATTTATTTATTTGTGTGTATATACATGCGCATGTGTGTGCACGTGTGCGTGCGTGTGAGTGTGTGTGTGTGTGTGTGTGTGTGTGTGTGCCCCACTACCTCTGCTCTTCTAGTGTCTAAGACTTCTTAGCAGGAGGCCCGTGTGGCCCTGGTTTGTTGGACCAATGCTAGCTTCCTTCCTGCCTTCAGTCCCATGAGCTAGCTTCTTAAGGGGAATGTTGGCTGAAGATGTCATAAGTGCAATGCCACAGCATCTCTCCCCTGGACAGCATCCTGAGTCAGAGGGACCAGCATTGAGCACCCATTTCCCAGATATTCCCCCACTTCTCTTGGGCATGGTGTCACACCTCTCTGACTTCATAGACCTCATCTGTATCAGGAGCACTACACTCCCTACCTGTCTTCCTGCTAGGGTGGATGTCCATGGGATTCTGGGTGAGTTGCACACCTGGAAACACTGGAGACCAAAGTAGCTGTGCATCCATACGCATACCCTGTCTGCCGTTTTCCTTAGATCCCAAACATCTCCTCTTCCTGCCTGTCCCCCACCCATATTGGTCTGCACCTTTGAGTCTATGCTTAAAGTTGAGGGGGAAAGCCTCCAAATGCCTATTCCTTACTTAACTCCATGGAGCTCTGTGGCTAAGAACATGCTTCTCAGCCTTGAACTTAGACGTGGGAGGATTTTCTGAACTGCTTCCATCTTTGTCGCTGTGAGTGGGTGGGAGGGTGGGGCTCAAATCTGGACTTCAGTGCTTGACATTTCATTTGCAAATTTCAGAAGACAACCAGTTCTTGAAAGAGTCAATTCAGGAGAATAATACAGTGCATTAAAGGCACCCAGTGTGCGCCAGACATAGCACTGGGAGGGAAAAAGAGGGCAGGGATGGAGCCCAGTGGGTAGTGTCTGCCTAGCACACATGAACCCTTGGGTTACACCCCCAGCTCCCTAAAAAGCCTTCCACGAGGAAGGCTGAGGCAGGAGGACCAGAAACTTAAGTCATCCTCCACTGCAGGGAAGTTCAACGTAGCCTGGGCTACATGAGACCCGGTCTCAAAAGGAAAAGGGTGGGAAATAAGAGGGGCCTGGAGAGGAGGGAGAGGTGGCAGAAGAAGCAAGCAGAGGTGATGGAAACGTATCTCACCTCCTGCAAACATTGAGCAGGGACCATTCTAGCCCCTCTCTTTTTCTAACAGTCTTTTGTTGGGTCTTCCTGTATCCTTAATCTGCCCTTTAAAGCTTTTAGTTGTGTAACAAAAAACTCTGTGGCTTCAAAAGTTAGTGTGAAATTTCAGCCTAGCTCTCCACTGATTCTCTTGCTTCTCCAAGGTGTATGTGTGTAATTGATAGATCAGGGTGTGTATGTATATAATTGATACACTGGTGTGTATATGTACATAATTAATACACTCGTGTGTATATGTGTGTAATTGATACACTGGTGTGCATATGTACATAAATGACACACTGGAGTGTATATGTACATAATTGATAAACTAGTGTGTACATGTGCACAATTGATACATTGGTACGTATATGTGTGTAATTGATACACCAGTGGGGCGCATTTGTATTGAGCTGGTGATTGTTCATGTGTATGATTTTTTTCCGTGTGTGTGTGTGTGTGTGTGTGTGTGTGTGTGTGTGTGTGTGTAGGTCAGAGGACAGCTTTACAGAATTGATTCTCTTCTTTCCACCTTCATTTGGGCTCTGGAGATCAAACTCAGGTTGTCAGGCTGGCATGGAGAGGTCTTTGGGCTTGACCACAAGCACCTTTATCCAATGAGCCATCTCACTCACCCTGCCATGTAGCATATGGCAATAACAACCTCTAGCTTGCTCTTTGGAGTCTCAAAGGCCATTTTTGCTTAAATAGCAACTTTACATTTTGGTCTGTGTAGAGTGTAGCCTTCCTTGCCAGCCGCCTAGGCCCTGCCACAGTCCCCAAATAACACACAGGATGGTATATTAATTATGAAGCTGTTGGCTGTTTGCTTGTTTCTTACTGGCTATCTCTGACTTAAGTATTTAACCCATAATTGTTAATCTAAGTATTTCTCTTACCGGAGAAAGGGTCTGGACCTCTTACCTCTATGGCGGCTACATGATGCCTGCCTGTGTCTCTTTCCCAGACTCCTCCTCAACTCCTAGTCCCACCTATCTTGCTTCCCTATTGGCCAACAGTGCTTTATTGGGATATACACAGGGCTTCCCCATCAGGTCTGCAAAAGCCCAGTGAGGAAACAATAAAAAACCCCATATATATCATATTGTATCTGTCTCATTGATCTTATACTTCATATCAGAACCTATTCAGCCCTGACTGTAGACACTTGAGAAATATTTTGTCCCTAAGTGTAATGTAGGGTTAACTCCACCTAGACTTGTCTAACGTCTTCCCTCCTTCCCTCCAAGGCTCAAACCACTTATGGGCCACCATGACTGTAAACAGCAGGAGAGAAGCAAGGAGAGGTAGTGTCCGCTTCCTGGAAGGTCTCCACCTCTTCCCAGAAGGAGCATACATGTCCTCTGCCTTTACTAGCCCGGTCCTCTTCTTCCCTGTCTGTAACTCCTCCACCTGCTGGCTCAGAGGTTAACTCCCGAGCAAGCCTCCTGCTTCTCCTTTCTTTGGCTACCGAATAAAGGGATGTTTGATCCCAGCACTTGTCCCTTGGACATTGGGCGCTGGCTTTTCTTTGGGATGAGCCTGGACCTGGTTTTGAGCACACAGACACTCCCTCGGGAGTGGTTGTTCTGGGACCCTGACCTAACAGCACAGCACCATCAGCGTCTACCCATGAGAGCAGACAACGTACATCAGGCCAGAGCATCCAGGGAGGAGAAGCAGAGCAAGATGGGCACAGCACAAGCCCCTCCTCCAGCAATCTTTCCCCACAGAACCCTCTCTCTGCCCCCAAACCAACCCCGCCAGACCTGAGGAAACCAGGTAATGTCAGTGACCTAGTTTCCAACATAAGTAATATGGAAAGCTAAATCAAAGAAAGCAAGAAGTAAAGTCCACACAACTCCTTTCCCCCACCCGAAACTGCAGGAGACTCGGTCAGTGCTAGTTGAATGGATGAGTATATCCTCCCATCCATTCGAGTAACAAGGCAGTAACAAGGCAGCCATGCATCCTCGTTTGCTTGGGTAGTAGTAATGGGGCCAGGGCTGGGTAACAATTCCCTGGGTAGAAAGACAGGGAAACCCTATGGACATAAGAAGGAAAGCATGGGAAAGAGAAGAGCCTTTCATCACAGTGGGAATTTTCTGCTGAGAAAGGCAGGAGACTTTGGATGTTATTGATAACGCCCTAACTACCCAAGGAAATAGTTTATGTTTCCCAGAAGACATCTTGTCTAAGGCAATAAATAAAATGAACTCACATGGTATCCAAATGATGTAGAACCCTGAGTTTCTAGCCCTTCCCTAAACCTAAACAATGTCCCCCAGTAAATTCATCTTAAGACATTGTCTACAAAAGAAAGTGCTTTCAGATGGAAGCAGGTGCAGAGAGCCACAGCCAGACATTATGTAGAGTCTAAATTGGAGGTCTCCATCAGGTCCCTCCCTTCAGAGCTCAGGAAAACCCCACAGAAGAGGGGGAGGGAAGACTGTAGGAGCCAGAGGGGATGGGGACACCAGGAGAACATGGCCACTGAATCAGCTATGCATGGCTCACATGGTCTCACTGAGACTGAAGCAGCAAGCACAGGGCCTGCAAAGGTCTGCACAGGTCCTCTGTGTAGTTGTGATGACTGTTAGCTTGGTGTTTTGTGGGACTCCTCACTCCTAACTCCTTTTATGGGAACCAGTGTGTCTCCGACTCTTTTACCCACTTTTGGGACTCTTTTCCCCCTATTGGGTTGCCTCGACCTGCCTTGATATAAGAGCTTTTGCCTTGCTTTATTGTATCTTGTTTTGTCAGATTTGGTTATTTTCTCTTGGAGGTGTGCTCTTTTCTGAAGGGAAACAAAAGGGGAGGGGCACAGGGGAGGGGGGATGGTGGGGACAGCTGGGAAGAGGGGAAACTATGATCTGGATATATTGTGTGAGAGAAGAATCTTTTCTTTTTTCTTTCTTTCTTTTTTTTTTTGTTTGTTATGGTTTTGGTTTTTCAAGACAAAGTTTCTCTTTGTAACTTTGTAGACCAGACTGGCCTTGAACTCCCAGAGATCCGCCTGCCTCTGCCACCCCAGTGCTGGGATTAAAGGCGTACTCCACCACTGCTCCCGACTATTTTCAATTAAGAGAGAGGGGTAGAGGGGACACTTAGCCACCTATGGAAATGTGAGAGATACCAAAATCCCATTATAAAGATACTTCATGGGGCTAGAGAGGTGGATCAGTGGTTGAGAGCACTGGATACTCTTCCAGAGGACCTGGGTTCAATTCCCAGAACCCACATGGCAGTTCAGCTCACCACTGTCTGTTACTCCAGTTCCAGGGGTACAATACCTTCACACATACATACATGCAGGTAAAACACCAATGTGCATAAAATAAAAATAAATTATTTTTAAAAAGAGAGATGCCTTGCTGGGCATTGGTGGCACATACCTTTAATCCCAACACTTGGGAGGCAGAGGCAGGTGGATCTCTGAGAATTCGAGGCCAGCCTGATCTACAGAATGAGTGCCAGGATAGGCTCCAAAGCTACACAGAGAAACCCTGTCTCAAAAAACCAGCAGTTGAGAGCTCTGGCTGTTCTTCCAGGGTTCCGTTCCCAACACCAAAGGCAGCTACCAACAACCCAACAACCTATAACTCCAGCTCAAAGGGATCCAATACACTCTTGTGGCCTTCATGGGCTCCTGCATGCACATGGCAGACACACATATTGTGTACACAGACATATAAACAAAAAATAAGCCCAGCATGGTGGTGCAAGCCTATTATACTTTCTTGGGAGTTGGGGGTGATTGGCTACATAGCAGGGTAGAGGCCAGCCTGGGCTACACAGAACTCTGTGAAGGAGAAAAGGATGAAGAAGAAAAGGAGAAGGGGAAAGAAGAAAGAAGAACAAAAGAAACAATGCAAAGGTCCTTAGAGAAAGAAATGAAAACTTGGCCATCTCTGCTGCCCTGAAATTTTATTTGGAGAATTGAGTGATACCCAAAACTCCCAAGCTTTGGACCACATAGGCTGTGCTTGCAGGAGGGGTTTTAGCTATTGCAGAGTCTCTACAAAGTTTCAGGTAGACATAGAGAAAAACAGCTGCTTCAGAGATACATCTCTAGAATATCACACCAAAGCACCACCTGGAGTCCCAACTTGGTCCCTTTAACCATAAAATAACTCCTCTGAGACTCAGTTTTCTCATCTGTCAAATGGGAGATGATGATGCCACCTACCTCAAGTTACACCCTTGGTCTGGAGCTTGGGGTATGAGATGAAGTCAATATACAAGACTATTATTGTTATTCTGGTGGGGGTGGGCAGCTACACTCACTCACAGGCTGGAGGAAGTTCCTACTGGAATATGAATGGGGTGATGAATTCCCTTTTAGGTAGAAGTCACCAACTTCTAAACCAAAGCAGTACTAATGTTTGGACCAGATTATACGATCTCAGGTGAGCTACCCCTATCACCTCCAACTCCCAAAAGATTACAGGCTTGTACCAACATGCTGGGCTTGTTTTTTATTTATATGTCTGTGTATGTGTCTGTGCTTCTGCCATATGCATCCATCCCAGTTCCTCATCTCCGTTTCCTAATCCACTAAGAAGCTACTTACTGTAGCACTGTTCACAGCAGGCAAGGTAGGGAATCGTGGAAGGTGACAGAAGAATGAACGGACAGATATACATATATACATACATACATACATACATACATACATATTAGATGGCCACAGACATGGTGGAATACCATTCAGCCATTAGAAGGAATGAAATTGCATCGTTTGTGGCAACATAGAGATCTTAATGTTAAGTAAAACAAATAAGACACAGAAAGATAAATACTCCTGAGATCCTAAACTAGAGAGCAGAGGAGAGGTCATTGGAGGCCAGGAAGGGTAGGGAGGCTGGGAAAGGGAGAGATATTGGTTAACAGTTAACAATGTAACAGCAGAGGAATACAGCAGGTAACAGGTAACTGCAGGAGAATACAGCAGTTGACAATAGAATTGACAGAGGACTACAAAAGGTAACAATGTAACTGCAGAGGAATACAATAGGTAACAATGTAACTGCAGAGGAATATACTTCTGACTCTATTACAAAAGGCTATTTATGGTCAGCCATCTTGTATCATATAAAATAGTTACAAGAGGATGCTTTAAAAAAAGTTTGACAGGGTCTCATTAAGTAACCCTAGCTATCCTGGGACTCCCTCTATAGAGCAAGCTGGCCTCCAGCTCAGAGACCACCTGCCTCTGTACTCCCAAGTGCTGGGATTAGTGTTTCATCACACCAGGCCAGAGAATACTTCTAATGTCTTGTCACAAAGAAATAATTGATGTTTGAAATGATGAGCAATCTAAGTGTCCTGAGTTGCTCAATATAGTCTAAACATATCCCAGACCACCACACTGTGCCCATGAAGATGTACAGTTACGTTAGTTAAAAGGAAGAGAGATGACTGTTGCCCACATGAGCAATGCAACTCTGAGGCCAGGTTCAAAACAGTCCAGTGAATTTAGGAGACACACACACAGTCCATATCCTCAACCCCTTCAAGCCTCCATGTCTGCCTTCCTTAATATCTCCCTAGACTATTTGATACACCCTAAGGCCCTATGCCTCAAACTGCCAAACAAGAATGAAAGCCCCCCACACCACTCAACTCTACAGTGTCACAAAAAATATATTATCATCATATCATCATTTAAGTCACACTTGGGATCCGCAAGATACTTCAGAGGGTAAAGGCACCTGTCACCAAGCTAGAAGACAAGAGTGGTAGTCCAGAACCCGCATGTGGAAAGAGAGAACCAGATCCTGAAAGTTGTCCTCTGACCTCCACACTTAAGCCATGGCACACTCCTACACACACACACACACACACACACACACACACACACACACACACCTTTTTAGAGTGTAACTAAGTTGTATTCACTTCTCCCACCCTCTACATAGCTCTCAGCTTGGTACGCTGGCCTCCCACAGGGTGCACAGGTCCCACCATGAGGAGCTAGACCCATTGGTCAGCTTTACAGAAAACTCTACCCACGTCCCTCTGCTTCTCAGGCCTTTAGAAGAGAGGGTCCCAATGGCTTTGTGGTGGCACCACGTTGAAATTCAGCTCTGCAAATGGCTGGCTCCCTGTGACTTATATTGGAGTCCTCACCCTCTTGTCTGACCAGTGGTGTTGCAAGTTAGGAGTATACACCTTCACCCCACCCAACAAGGTTTCCTTAGGCTGTGATGTCCATGAAGGCCCTGAGTCAAACACAAGTATTCCAGTCACCCCTATCCAAAAGGTCTGAAGATTAACCCAGATTCTTAATCAGTCTGGAGAGGAAAGCAAAACCAATTTCACCCCAAGCCCCTGACACTCTGAATTTACAGACCTCATTGCCTGGAGGGAGCCGAACTCTATCAGCAAGATGAAATCTAAAATTAGAATCAAACTGTGGAATTTCAATTGCAGTCCCCAGAATACAGCCTGCCATTCCACAGACCAGGAATAGCATGGTGTGATGGTGCCAGACAAAGGAAGAAAGGACATTTTGCAAACCACAGCCAGGGCCACAGTTGACTCAGGGAAAGAACATGAAGGGTAGGGCCAGCATTCAACAAGGGTCTGCGTGGTGATCAAAGCTACAGGCAGCAGATATGTGAGGACCTGGCTGGGGTGCAGCAGGGACTCTGCCAAGGGATGTGACCTCTCTCCAACTGTCTCTTGTCTTTTAAAGCCTCAATTTCCAAAAAACAAAGCAACAATGACCCCCCAGGCTCTGTGGAGCCTGGCACATACCGGGTGGAGGAAGGAGCACTAAGGGGTTGAGTGAGCCTCCTCTTTGTAGTTTTTAAAATTACATTTGTTTAATCTATTTGTTGCTGGGATGGGGCATGTGGAGCCGAGGACAACTTACAGGAGTCAGTTTTCTCTTTCCACCAAGTGGGCCCCAGGAATCAAACTCTGGTTATCAGGCTTGACAGTAGGCACCTTTGCTGATGAGATCTCCCAGTCCAGGGTGAAACTCCTTAGGAAAGGAGGAAAAAAATAAACAAAACAAAACAAAACCAGGAGCTTGGAAGAAGGCTCAGTCAGTAAAGTGCTTGCTGTACAAACATGATGAAGTCTTGAGTGTGATCCATAGAAGAGTCAGGCACAGCTACATGTGACTGCATGTAGTTGTAACCCCACTGCTGGGGGTAGGGGAAGCAGAGACATGTGGGATTCTGGAGTTCACTGGCCAGCCAGATTTGTGGAGCTCTAGGGTCACTGAGAGACCTGGCCTCAAAATAACATAAGGTGAAAGCAGGTATAGTGGCTCATGTCTTTAATCCCAGCTCAAGACCAGCCTGGTCTACATAGTTCTAGGACAGTCAGGGCTCCTCCATAGTGTCTCAAAGGAAAAAGTAGAGAATGATCAAGGAAAACCTCAAATCCACCTCTTACATCCACAGGTTCACACCATACATGCATACATATGACATGCAGACACATCACAAATTCAGGATCCACGTGGGACCCCAGAAAGAGCCCTGGTAAGGGACAGGCCCTTCAGAATCTGTCTCCAGTGTCCCTGTCACCAGCGAGTGTGTTAGGTTACACTGTTGGTACACGGTAAGGCCTCAGTCAGTGCTGTTTTCTAATGATGAGACGATGGTAGGGAAACGGGTCAGGCTGGAGAAAAATGCTAGCATTTGTAGAAGGAGGAAAGTTTGGCTGGTCCATCTGCACTGAGCAGGATAATGACAGAGAACGAATCCCCACAAGCTCCTTAGCCCTTCCTCAGTCCCAAAGCTCTAATCGGAAAACCACACGTAACCCTAAGCAAATCACACCCCATCCCTGAGCAGAGACCTGCCCAGGAAAATGCTCCTGGGAAACATGCAGAATTGCCTCTTCTTGTGTCCAAGGAAACTCTTCCTTCCAGGAAGCAAAGAAGCCTCTTCAGTGATTCTCACCCTGTGAGTCGCAACTCCACTGGGGTTACATATCAGATATTTACATTACAATTCATGGCAGTGGTAAAATTGCTACATGAGGAACTGTATTAAGGGTCTCAGCGTTGGGAAGGTTGAGAACCACTGCTCTAGGTGAGATGCCGGCTACCCCTCCCGTCTTCCTAGTGCAAACAGCAGGCTGGTGGGCCCCGGGAAGCCTGCTCTAAGATGGGACAAGGTTTTCTCAGAGGCAGAAATGGGCACCCCTCGGAGAGTGTGTAATAAGTAGTTCAGCCCCAGTCATTAAAATCATCAGGCTGGGCTAGAGGTGTGACTCAGATGTGGACTGCTCGCTTAGCATGCACGAAGCCCCGGGTTCTGGGCCCAGCACTGTAAAAACAGGGATGGTGGTGCCCGAGTCTGTAATCCCAGCACTCAGGGGGTAGAAACAAAAAGATCCAAAGTTCAAGGTGATCCTTGGCTACCTAGTGAGTTGGAGGCTCTGGGCTACATGAGACCCTGCCTCAAAAGAAACAATTCAGTTCTTGTCGCCTTCCCTGAGATTGGGCAATACCAATACAGCTTCCTCCCCAAATCCCTCCTTTCTCTTCTCCTCCCCTGGGTTTCTTCAGGCAAGAGGAGGCGGGGCGCATATGCAGATGGGCGTGGTCTCATTCCAGCCCAGCCAGAGCAAGCTCTGGGGCCAGATCTACTGAGCCCAACTTGCACATGCACCCACACCTCCCCAATTGCCCGTCCCTACGCTGAGCTTGCCCTTTCTGAAGCCATCATGTCTGTGACCAAGAGTGCTGGGAGTCCCCAGGTAGCCGCCACTGTCAAGCTGGACCTTGTGTCATCTCCTGAGAGTACCAAGAAGATGCAGAGCCAGGATCCCAGTGTCGCGAATGAGAACTCTTCAGAGTCATCGAAGAAGACCAAGGGCATAACGTGAGTGTATGCAGCTCCCTGCCACCCCATGCCTGCTTCCATCAGCTCCCAGCCTGGACCTCCAGGTGGGTGTGTCTGACCCTCAACCCACTGTGCTGCCAGGAATGCTAAAGAGGAAAAAGTGGCAGCCACAGGCTGTGTCAAATAGCAAAGCTGAGGCCAGGTTTAGAATCTGAAAAGCCCTGAGAGGGAAACTGAGGCCCAACAGCTTTAAGCCACATGCTAAGGTTTACAGGCAGAGAAGAGGCTAGAATATAGTGCTGTCTGATAAAGTCAGTTGGGGCTTTTGGTGTCTAGGAAGGGAGACAGAACTTGGAAGGAAGTCGGGATCAGACCACAATGGCCTCAGGAACCAACAAATAAGCCTCTCCCTGTAGCAAGCCTGGCCCCTGCTGCCACTAAGGTTGCAGTGGTGTTACTCAAAGAACAGTCTGCAGAAGATTCTAGTTTCTTCCATTTCCTGGAAGATGGGTTCTGGAGAAGGGAGCATTCACAAAGTTTTTCAGAACATGACAAGCTGCAGGGCTCCAGCATGCTCTCCCTCATTTAACTTCACCAATACAGCCATCCAGCTAGCTCAGGCTCACACTTTAAGAAGAAAGTGGGACAACATCAGGGTTATATGGCACTTAACAGAGGACCAGAAGGACTGGATTCAGGTGGAATCCTGCCCTTCTCTCCTCCGAATCGACTTTCCTCATATGTAAAGCAGGGAGGAGCAGGTATGACCCAGCACATTAAAAGGAGTGTGAGTGTGTGTGTGTGTGTGTGTGTGTGTGTGTGTGTGTGTACTGCAAGTGAATATGGAGGAGAAGAATGTGTGGCAGAGAGGGAGAGGGTGCTGAAGGAATGGACTCAGTCTCTCTTCACAAGACACTGCCAGCCGTGTGACATGGCTCCTTTGTCCCTGGAACTGGTCCTAGGCCTTCTAAGTGCTAGAGATTACTAGAGTGAGCTGTGGAGACCCCTGAGTCACCTACAGGAGAACAGGGGTATTTCTCAACTTTGAGAGAACCAAGTGACTCTTGTCCTGTGTCCAGGGTGGTTGAGGGGGCAATTTCGGCTAGAGAGGACCTAGCGGGCCTTGGAGATAAGTCATATAGACTGAGTAGCATGCAGCTGATGGAGTCTGGCCTCTTGGGTTCAGTTCCCACTTACCAGCTGGAGAAAGTGAGAGTCTAGAAATGATGGCTTGCTCCTCCCAGGATGACCACACCTTCCATGTGAGCTGGAAGTCCCCAAGCATAGTACTTGTGTGTTCTAAGCTGCTTTAAAATATCTGTGATGGTGGTCCCAGGTCACCAAAGGAGTCAAAAATGAAACCCAAGCCTCTTAGCTCCTGAGTCAAAATTTTGTGTGACTTAGCACACTGCAAACTGGCTGAATGGCTGCGAGCTAAATTCTGATTTCCAGTCCTTTAGTTAGAAATTTCCTAAGTGACCCATTGACCCCTTCCCGGTTGCAAAACAGGCCCATCACTGGGGGCCGGGGGTTTAGATCTCTGTCAGCAATGTTGACACCCACAGGGAAAGGCAAAGGCATGCTGGGCTCTCCACCCCCTTTCTCCTCCGATTGTTCTTTAACTCCTACCAATCTGATGCTAGAGGGCTTGTGGGTTAAGGCAGAGACTGGGAGTTGGGTGAACTCTTTCAAAATAGCATTTTTCTTCACATTTGCAGAGGCTCTCCAGAGCCAGACATGTGCCCCCATAAAATGACAGAGCTGGGTAAGTAGCAGCCTTGGGTTGTAATCCTGGTTTGTCTGATTCCAGAATCCAGGCTCCTTCCAGGCTCCTGTCACTGATTTAAGATGATCTGCGGGCTGCAAGGGTTTTTGGGGAATTTTTAAGACTTCTAAAGGGTTAGATAGAAACTTAGGGCCCTGTTTCACAAGGTCAGGATACAGAGACATCTGAAATAAAGATGGGCTTGAAATTCACTGGGAGAGAAATTCCCAACTTGGAATTTTTCTCTCTTAATGACATTGTCCTCTGGATCAACTGCACATCTCTCTTAAATAGTAAATTGAGGCTGTGGGCACAACTCAGTTGGTAGAGTTCCTGTGGAGAGGGCACAAGGCCCTGGGTTTCATCCCCAGTACTGCATGAAGTGGGCATGGTGGCACACACCTGTAGTCCCAGCACTGGAGATGTGGAGTGGGACAATCAGAAGTTCAAGGTCACCCTCGGCTACATAGTGAGTTTGAGGCCAGCCTGTGCTACATAAGACCCTGTCTCAAAAAAAAGAGAGAAAGAGAGGAGGAAGAGAGATGGAGAAGGAGAAAGAGAGAGGAAGGAAGGGAAGAAAAGAAAGAAAAAATCATGAGTGTGTAGGTACTGAAGGCATTATTCAGTAGTAGAGCCTTTGCCCAGCATGCACAAGGCCCTGGGAGTGACCCCAAATACCATAAGTAAGCAATAACAGAAAGAGTGCAAGTCCTTTGCTTTAGTTTGGGTTTTATTGGGTTAGAGGTCCATGCCATTCTCCAGACAAATGTCCTGGGCTAAGAAGAAAAGAAAACCTCTCTGGAGAACAATCCCCAGATGACCCAGGTCACTTGACCTATGACTAAGAAATCATAGGTACTTTTGTCCTGTCTGCCTCTCCCCCTAGTCTTGGGGTGCAATCCTGACTCTGCCACAACTCAGGAAGTCAGGTTAGTCTCTGAGCCTCAGTTTCCTCCGTGATGACTCAGGGCTTTCCCTTTCTGCCCTTGTCCTGGATCTGCCTCCTAGAATTCAGCAGAAGCAGAAAAACAGAGCTGTGAAACAGATTGGCTTCCAGCCCTGGCTCCCAGTGTATCCATGGTCAAATCATTTAGGTACTTTTATGCCTCCATTTCCCATCTGCAAATTAAAACTCACAACAGTGCCTACCCTATTATCTTGCCAAGAAGACAAATGATATACATACTATTTAGTACAGTGACTCATATAGCCATGCTTCGTGGCATAGACTTCGCATGGAACAGTTCTGGACAACTTGGGTTGGGTGGTCACCTCCAGGAGACCCACATGTGCCAGGCAATGATACAGGAGCATCAAGGTGGCTGTGAACTTACCTGCCCGGTTTAACTGAAGTATTGACATGCGATGAGGGAATGGCTGCTAGATTCTCTCCCATCCCATGTCCTCAGCCCTCCTTCTTCTCCTGCAGTGGGTTCCAGACATTGGTTCATCTGGTCAAAGGCAACATGGGCACGGGGATCCTGGGACTCCCCCTGGCTGTGAAGAACGCAGGCATCTTGGTAAGAGGAATGGCAAAGTGAGGCCATTATGAAGAGTTGTGGGATGGGGGAGGAGACAGTGATGGGTTAAAACACCCTGTAGCAGACAGTGTCTCTGGGTTAGGTAACTGACATGGACCTAGAATCCAACTATCGAGCCTGAGTCTGAGTTCTGACTTGGCTACAGACGCCAGGAGTTCAGTCAGCACTGTTGATCACTCTCAGGCCTCAGCTTACTCTTTCGTAGAAGTTAAGGGTTGGAGTTGGACGGGTTATCCAATCTGGCTTTACAGAGCCTCGGTGTCCCCGAGGACACCTCAGAGGCCACCAAAGGAACACGTGGTCAAGACTTTAGTTCCCCTACTCCCATCACAAACTTCATCATGATTGCTATGTGTACTTTTTGGACATTACTTGAGATTGCTTTCGGAAAGACAAGCAAAATGGCTTTCAACTCAGTTTTCTAGAAAGTTCTTTCAGAGATAGCAAATGGCTCAGTAGATAAAGGCACTGGCTGCCGAGTCCAATGACCCAAGTTTGATCCCTGGAACCCACATGAGAGAATGAGAGAGAGAGGACCTCCTCTGACCTCTGTGCCCTAACCTCCATGCATGTACTGTGGCATACTGGAGTCCCCACCCCCAATAAGTGTGTGTGTGTATGTGTGTGTGTGTGTGTGTAGGGGGTGTCCTTGAGCCCTTAGCAGTATTTGCCCTACTAAATTATCTTCTCTCCCACCTGTTCATGTCTGACCTGCCTGCAGATGGGCCCGCTCAGTTTGCTGGTGATGGGCCTCATTGCCTGCCACTGTATGCACATCCTGGTCAGGTGTGCCCAGCGCTTCTGTCACAGGTGAGGAGTGTCCCATGTCTGGGGTCTCGGGAACATCCCCCAAACCTCTTACATTAGAAGAGTTTCCTTCTCCATAGTCTCCATGATTGCCAAGAAAAAAAGCTTCAGGGATGGAGAGATCTCTGGAGAGGTCTGGACACATGGTTCCTTAGGTGACCTCAATCTGCCCTGTCTGGTCTGCCCACCTGGATAGTGAGTGTAGACAACCCTTGCCTGTCCCTGCCTCTAAGAGTTAAACCCAGTTCAGTGAGAACCATGGGTCTAGGCACCACTATACCCCTGCCAGACGTGTTGTTGTTCATGCTGTGTGGTAACTCCTCAACTTACAGGTGAGAACAAAGCACAATGGAATTACAACCAGACATCATAGCCTCCATTGGAACCTGCTGTGTGGACTTCGTGTTCTTTGCACGCTGTATCTGTGTGGTCTTGGTCTGGGTCCCTTGACTTTTTTTTTAACCTGTGAGTTGTGGGGCATGGAGGAATCCCTGAGTAGATGTGTAAGGAGTGGAGAAAACCCTGAGTGGATATGTAGTTTTGACATGTGCCCTGGCAGAGCAGGGGGGTGGTTAGGTGGGAGAGGCTATTACTTTGAAGCAGGGAGCTTGGACTTGGCAGGATATGTTCCAAGGACACAAGTGTGTGGCTGGGAGTCTGGACTGCAGGTCAGGTGGCAGAGGGGTGGGAGAGCCTGGACTGCAGGCCTTGAAAGTATGCTGTACAGGAAGATAAGCAGACACAGAGACATAGAAGCATAACTGTGGCCGGGCATTGGTGGCACACGCCTTTAATCCCAGCATTCGGGAGTCAGAGGCAGGTGGGTCTCTGTGAGTTCGAGGCCAGCCAGGTCTACAGAGTGAGCTCCAGTATAGCCTCCAAAACAATACAGAGAAACCCTGTCTCGAAAAACAAAAACAAACAAACAAAAAAAAAGAAACTTAACTGTGTTAGTCTCAAAGAATACAGTATGAATATAAAGATGACTTTTATTATGCTATCCTTATTTAAGACCTTCCACAACTGGCAATATTTACAAGAGGTCCTATATACTAATGATCGCTCCCGGCAGACAGTGATCACAGCCAATGCCCCCAAAGCCTTCCCAAGGTGAAGCTCAAAGAGATAGCAAAACCCTCCTCTGCTCCTAGAGTGACTGTTGCTAGTATATGAAGCAACTGGCAGCCACAGCTTCCTCTTCAGGGTTGACAGCAGCCTGTGGCTGCTCCCTGACAGAGACCTCCTACCCAGATTATGTAAACCCGCCTCCTTGTTCAGCTGTGCACACTAAGCCTGGCTCCTCAGCCAGATGGATACAATAAATGAACTGGGGTTCTGGCTGCTGTGGTTGGTGCCTCACAGCAGAGCGAGCATGGCCGCACTGGATCCCAGCTTTTCTGTACGTCGGTCTGTCCTTTTCCTTTCTTCCTTCCCTCATCGTTCCAGTTAGATCGATCTCTGGATCAGTGCAGAGCATTGCAAGGAGCGTACGCATGTGTGCATGCATGTACACATGTGACATAGCACACTGTGGAGGTCAGAGGACAGTCTCAGCTGTCAGTCCTGGCCTTACGTCTTGTTTGGAAAAAGGTCTCTTATTCACTGCTGCATATACCAGGCCACACAGCCAACACAGTGGCAGGGATTCAAGGACTCTCCTGTTTCTACCTTTCATTCTGCAGGAATTACGGACCTGTGCTACTGAACCTGCTTTTAGGTGGGTTCTGGGATTTGAACTCAGGTCCTCATGTTTACCCGGCATCTCCCCAGTTTAGCCTCTCATCTCTTTAAAATCATAATCTTGCCGGGCTGTGGTGGCTCACGCCTTTAATCCCAACACTTGGGAGGCAGAGGCAGGCAGATCTCTGTGAGTTCGAGGCCGGGCTGGACCAATAGCCTCCAAAACCCTGTCTCGAAAAACCAAAAAAAAAAAAAAAAATCATAATCTTAGGTTAATCTGTCTCTTACAATGCCATATGTGCTTTGTCCTACAGACTCAACAAGCCCTTCATGGACTATGGGGACACAGTGATGCACGGACTGGAAGCCAGTCCCAATGTCTGGCTGCGGAACCACGCCCACTGGGGGAGGTACCTCGTTCTCTCTTTGTTTACACTAGGATAGGATATGAAGGAGAAAGCAATACTTCTTTCCTGACAAGGTGGCTCCGAGGTCAGACTCTCCACAGGGAGGAAGGTCACTGCCAACATCACCTAGCCAGTTCTATAGCTCTCATGATAGGTGTTCATTTACTGTACATTTTTAGGAAACCACAGTTTTCCCTGCCAACAGCACAGGGAAGGAGACTGCTCTGGCATTACCCATGGTTCATTGGGAAGGACAGACAGCCTAGAGCTTGATTATGCAACACCCATGGGATACACATGAAAGAGGTTCTGGCTACTACCAAATGGGTCAAGGGTTATGGGGGCCAAGGGAAGGGGGGTGTGTCAGGGCCAGGGTGGCTTCCCTGGGACAGCTGGGATGGACTCTACAGAAAGCAGCCTTGAAGGATGAAAAGTTACTTAGTGGGGAGAAGGCAGGGTCTAAAGGACCTTTCCGGAAGGGGCAAAGCTGGGGTGCAAGCCGCATGGAGATGTGACAGGTTCATGCTACAGAAAGACCAGGTGGCAAGAAGGCAGAGTCAGGGTGGGGAGACTGAGGAAGGTGCCCAGTCATATTGTCTATTTTAGTTTTAGTTGTTTCATATGTAGTTATTTGTTTGGGGGAGGGATTCATGCAGAGGTCAAAGGACAATCCATGGGAGTTGGTCCTCTCCTCCTCTCATGTGAGTCTCAGGGGTTGAACTCGGGTCATTGGTTTGGCAGTGAGCATCATTATTTACTGAGCCATCTCACTGGCCTATAGTGTGTATTTCAGACCCTCCCTAATAGCTTGTTATTTTCTTTTCAAAGAGTATTTATTTGTATTACTTTTAACTATATGGGGTGTGCATATGAGTACAAGTGCCCCCAAAGGCTGGAAACATCAAATCCCCTGGAGCTAAAGTTATATCTGGCTGTGATGTAGGGCTTGGGAACCAAACTCTGGTCTTCTGCAAATGCAGTATATGCTCTTAACCACTGAGCCATCTTGCCAGCAGAAAGCAAGAGAGATTTTAATTTTAAAGCATGTGTTCATTCTTGAAAGGTTCGTCTAGCTTCTGTGAGACTATAAGGCAGCAAAGGGCAGACTTTGGGGAGGAAAGGGTTATTCAGTTTACACTTCAGCATTGCAGTTCATCATTGCAGGACAGGGCAGGATCCCAGAGGCCAGAGCTGATGAAGAGGCCATGGAGGGGAGCTGCTTATTGGCTTACTTCCCCTGGTCTGCTCAGCCCACCTTCTTATAGAACCCAGGACCACCTGCCCAGGGATGGCACCACCCACCATGGGCTGGGCCCTCCCTCAATGATCACTAAATGAGAAAATGCCTTACAGCTGGATCTCACTGAGGCATTCCCTCAACTGAGGCTCCTTCCTTTGGTGACTCTGGCTTGTGTCAAGTCCACACACAAAACCAGCCAGTGCAGCTTCAGTGGGTCAGGTGGTACTTTTGACATTGCATCCAAACTTTGAACAGGATGTGTGCCATTGCTTAGGGCTTCACTGCCTGGCTTCTTAAAAGACTGGGCCACAGGCTGGGGAGATGACCCAGTGGATACAGCGCTTGCCACACGAGCATGAAGGTCAGAGTTCAGATCCCTCCGACCCATATTAAAGTCAGGGAGGCGGCCCACCTGGAATAGCACTTGGGAGTCCAAGACAGGATCACTGGGGGGGGGGGAGCTGGCATAACCAGATTAGCAGAATTACTGGGCTCTGGATTCAACAACAAACCTTCCCTCAATAATATAAAGTGGAGAGGGGTGGGGGAGGACACTTGGCATAAACCTCTGGCCTCTACACACACATATGCACATGCACACAGTGTACACAAACACCATGAGCATGCATATAGTCACACACAGTAAACATGCCTACACACAGGTAAACATGCATATAGTCACACACAGTAAACATGCATATAGTCACACACAGAAACATGCATATAGTCACACACAGTAAACATGCATATAGTCACACACATTGAACACGCATATAGTCACACACAGTAAACATGCATATAGTCACACACAGTAAACATGCATATAGTCACACACAGTAAACATGCATATAGTCACACACATTGAACATGCATATAGTCACACACAGTAAACATGCATATAGTCACAGACAGTAAACAAGCATATAGTCACACACATTGAACATGCCTACACACAGGTAAACATGCATATTCACTCACAGTGTACACACAGTGAACATGCATGCACAACACACTAAACATGCATACACAAACATGCACACAGTGAACATACATACACACACAGACCATAAAAGGGGAGGGTGAGGGAGAGAGAGACAGAGAGAGAAACAGAGAGAGAAAGAGAGAGAGAGAGAGAAACAGAGAGAGAGGAGAGAGAGAGAGAGAGAGAGAGAGAGAGAGAGAGAGAGAGAGAGAGAGAGAGAGAGAGAGAGAGAGAGAGAACGAGAACTCTAATTACTTCCTGGAATTCACTCTTTCTTGTCTCTACCCTTTCTATTTACACTGAGATTTCTTTCGCTATGGTCCTAAAAGACCTTTCTGTTGAGCCTTCCCTACCCTAGGGACATCTCAGCAGCTAGAGGGGCAGCCATTTCTTCTCCTTCTCTTGGCTCTGTTGGCCTTTCTCCCAGTTTCCTTCCCCATTCTCTATGTGTACTACACTGTAGGTCTCTGTCTATCAAACAGAGATAGACAGGGTTGTTCTGAAGGGTTGGTGTTGGGGAGGGTTTCAGCACCAGGTGTATTGAGAGGGGTGTGGTAAAGAAACTGCCGACATCACTGCTCCACGGTATGGTTAGGAGGAAGGTTTGTATAAGAGCAAGAACAGCCTGAGACATCCGGAAGAGCCCAGAGTAGAGAGAGAAAGTAGACTGACATGGCCAGCAGACTTGGCGTGGCTGGGACTATCTGTGAGAGAGGCCTGAAGAGCAGAGGATAGAGAATAGCGAAAGCATAGTAAGAATGGCCAGAACAGAGAAGAGTGGGGATAGGGGTTATAAAAAGGATGAGTAGCTGGGGGTGGGGAAGTTTGGGGTAGAAGAGGAGCAAGAAGGGCTAGGATACCAGCATGGACTTTGAAATGTGTAACGGGCCCTTGTGATACTGAGGGAGCCTGAAGGCCGGCCTGCACTTTGATAAGCAACCACAGGTATAGGTCAATAGAGAGCCTTATGTCCCTTCTGCCAGAGGTAAGGGAAATGACTCCTTTTGGCAAATGGAAGCCGGTTTCATCAGTTCCTGAGGAAGGCTGGCTTTTATCTAACCCCCAGAAAATCTATAGTCCAGCACACTAAGCATGTTTCTGGACATATGGACTGCCTTTTGGAGTTTGGGGAATTCGTTTCCTTTGGATCTGACAGTTGGGACCTCTACCCTTTCCTTTTCAGACTCTGCTTTTCAACCTTGATCTACCTCCTTGAGGCTTTGTCCATTGGCACAACTCAGCATCCCAGCTGCTAAGACACAGTGTTCAGCTTCAGATACCAAATGAGTGTGTCCTGTCCCCTTCTCCTAGGCCCATCCTTCCTCCTGAGCGGTCCAAGTCAAAACCAGGTACATCATGTAAGATATCTATCCCCTACCGGCTGGTCCATGGTCAGCGTCCCCAAACTTTGAACACACTTTCATCCCCCTGTCCTAGTGGCCACAGTTTCATGCAACTGCACTCTCCCTCTTCATGGAGGGAATCTGCTGTCACACCCCCTCTAGCTAGGTCTTGCTCCCACAGTGAACACTGCTCTTGGAAGGCAGTGAAGCCTACCTGTTCCCTCGCACAAACGCTTCCTCGTTCCTCTTTCTCCACCTCCTCCTCCTATTTTTTATTGTCTCTTCCTCCCTCCTTCTCTTCTTTATTCCTCCCTCTCTTCCTTTCTCTTCTTCTCCCCTTCCAAAGGTGCCTTTTCTTGTGTATTATTTTTCCCATTTTCACTTGTATGTGTGATGTGAGGACGTTTGCATGTGTAGGAGTACACGCAGGGCACATGTACGCTCGTGAATGTGGAGGCCTGAGGTTGATGTCAGAATCATCATCCATCACTCTTGCACTCGTTGAGGCCGGGCCTCTCAATCAAATCCAGAGCTTGCTGACATGGCTAATTTCATTAGCCGTCTTGCTATGGAGATCCATCTCCATTTTCCAAGGCTGGAAGAGCAACATGCACACCTGGCATCTATGTGGATTCTGGGGATCGGGACTGCACTAACTACTGAACTGTCTCTCCAGTCAATGGTAGTCTAAGAATGCTTCTTTCTTTCCATCTCCACAATTCATTAATATTCTCTGTCTCTGTCTCTCTCTGTGTGTGTGTGTGTGTGTGTCTCTGTCTCTGCCTCTGTGTGTGTGTGTCTCTGTCTCTGTCTCTCTCTGTCTCTCTCTGTCTCTGTCTCTCTCTGTCTCTTTGTGTGTGTCTCTCTCTGTCTCTGTCTCTCTCTCTGTCTCTGTCTCTGCCTCTCTCTCTGTGTCTCTCTGTGTCTCTCTCTGTCTCTCTCTCTGTGTCTCTTTCTGTGTCTCTGTCTCTGTCTCTGTCTCTCTCTCTCTCTCTCTCCCTCCCTCCCTTGTTCTCTCCCCTTTAGGATTAAAGGGAATGAAGACAGATTGGGGATAAATTATTGGGATTTACACATTTATTAAGACTTTTCTCACCAGACAAACTTTGATGTGGATATTTTCAAGTGCATATTTATACAAAATAATGGGTTTCATTATAACACTACGTCTCTTTTCACCATGGCCTCTAGAGCCATGGTATAATGCTAATTTCTTTGTATACATATGTGTGAGTGCATGTTCATATGTGTGCTGTTCTGTGGTGTGAATGTTCATGAATATTTATATACACATGGTGTCTTTTTCATTCACTTTATGCATATATATGTATCTCACTGAACCTAGAACTCACTGATTTGGCCACACTGGCAAGCCAGCACACTCCAAGGATACTTCTGTCTTCATCTTCCCAGAGCTGGGATTACAGGTGTGCACCACCACGCCTAGCTTTTTACGTGGGGACTTAGGGATCTGAATACAGGTCCTAACGCTTGTGAGCAAGCAAGAAATTGCATCATTCCTTCAGCCCATGTAATGCTAATTTCTACCCATCTTACAAACCATTCTAGTATAAACTCCCAGAGCAAGAGGCCCTGTGTTACTTATGTGTCTTCAATATCCAATGAAGTGTCTGGCACGTGTTAGGAAAAAATGTTTTATGTGTTCTGGGCAGCTGTGTGTTTGCCGTCAGTCACAGCGAGAGGAGGGATAAAGAATGCCATGGAGGCAGGTGCAACCCAGAGTCCCATCCCTGGGAACTTGACCGCTTACCCTGCTGTGAGTGTTCAACTGTTGTTTACAAACAGCCCTTGTTACCTCCCTCCCCCTGCCTTCTTGATAGTGGCCGAAAGATGGAGGGTGTTGGTACAGGGCCACCAGGTCTTGGGGACAGAGGGCACAATGGCAAGAAATAGAACAGAAATGTCAATTTCTTTTATAACAAGCATCTCTCCTCCTCCTCCCTCCAGGTACATCGTGAGTTTCTTCCTCATTGTCACACAGCTGGGCTTCTGCTGTGTGTACATTGTGTTTCTGGCAGACAATTTAAAACAGGTACGTTAGACAAGGTAGGAAGGGGAGGACACAGAAGGAAGATTCTCTACCGGTTATTTCCCTACGGCATCACTGCACCTGAGTCCTCAAACACTCGTTAACACAGCATGGGAAAGGAAAGCCATGCTATCGTGTAACTTGGCCTCTCTCACCCTGCATATATCTATAGATTTCTAAGTCATTACCCTGTGTGTGTGTGTGTGTGTGTGTGTGTGTGTGTGTGTGTGTGTGTACATGTTCAGGCCATCTTAGGAGCCCACACTTTTTCTCTTTAGAAGTTAATTATCTCAGATGTTTTAATATATCAATGGAAAGCTGACTATCATAACTGATTCACACTTTGCCAGGTTCTTACATTTTAAGTAGTTTGAAGCACTTCATCACTAAGAATGGTCATAACATGATTTATGTGCTGTTGCTGGATATTTCCACTGTTTCTTTTATTCTACTTTGTTTTTGTTGTTGTTGTTATTTTGTTTTGAGATAGGGTCTCATGTAGCCCAGGCTGGCCTCACACTTATTATATAGCCGAAGGTGACCTTGAATTCCTGATCCCCTGCCCCTACTCACTAAGTGTTGGGATTTTAGGTGTGTGCCGGCATGCATGGTTTATGCAACCCTTGAAATCAAATCCAGAACTTCATGCATGCCCAGCACTCTACTAGCTAAGCCATATCCCCAAACCAAAGATATTTTTTGTTTGTATTATCTTTATTTTATTGTTTGAGGCAGGATCTCATGTAGACCAAACTAGCCTCAAACTCACTATATAGAGGCTCTTCAAAAAGCAAGCTGCTATCTGCAAACCTTTATTTATGTGTCTGTTGCTCACGGTCTGCATTTTTATCAGCTGCCTATCAAGGCAAGCACTGTCTTGAGGGGGTTGCAAGCTAAGTGGGTGGTTCTAAAACACAGTGGGCAAACTTCCATGTGACATCTCAGGTGGTGGGAATGCACACTGTGGTCAAGAAACATCATTGTGTAGCCTCTGGCATCAGAGAAGGCTGCCTCCAGCACCCATATGTGAGCTGGGCATGCTTGGGCAGCTTGCAGAGTGGTAGTAGTCAAGCTAGGGACATAAACCATGAAAAAAACTTCCAGGTGGGAATACATGGGACCCACCCAAGAGAAGCAATTCTACTGGTCATAGAAGACAGTGGTGGTTGCATTGAGGAAGAGTCCTGGCCACTTCACAGAGATCTTTTATGGAGGTCTGTGAGTGCCTGGCTAATTGTCTCAGTCAGGGTTTCTATTGCTGTGAGGAGACACCATGACCACAGCAACAATTAGAAAGAAAAACATTTAAGGGTGGTTACAGTTCAGAGGTTTGGTCCATTATCATCATAGCAGCACATGGAGGCATGCAGGCAGGCATGATGCTGCAGCAGCAGCTGAGAGTCCTACATCTTGATCCACAGGCAACAAGAAGTGAACTGAACTAGACCTAGCTTGGCATAGGAAACCTCAAAGCCCATCCCTACCGTGACACATTTCCTCCAACAAGGCCACACCTACTTCAATAAGGCCACACCTCTTAATAGTGCCACACTCTATGAGCTTGTGGTAGTCAGTTACATTCAAACTCCCACATTAATCGTCTGGGGATGTTTCCTACTGTAGGGAAGAATCATTAAACAAACAAACTAACTAAAAGACAAAGGTCAGGGAGCTGGGATTTAGCTCAGTTGGTAGACTGATGGCATAACATTCCCAAATCTCGGGGTTCAATCTCCAGCACCTCACAAACTGGGAAGGAGGAGGCAGGAGGATCAGAAGTTCAAGGTCATCCTCAGCCGCATAGTAAGTTTGAAGCCAACCTGGGCTATGTGAGATCTTGCCTCAAAAAGAAAAAAAAAAGCCAAGAGACTCAGTGGCACTGTGCTTGCCCCGCATGCCTGAGCCCCAGGGTCCCATCCCTGCAACACACATGAAAGAAGTAGAGAAAAATTCAAGACATAATGACTCATATTTATATATCCACTGTGTATGCTTAAGTTAAAATAAGGTTTCAAAGTAAGAATGGATACAGTAATTGCCATCTTACAATATAAAATCAATCTTCATCATGTAACTTGTTACATTGCATGGAAAATGCGTGGATGAATATATTGGAGATGACTCCATGCTTCTCCATGAGAACCGATGTCAGCAACAGCTTTACACTTCTCCTTTCATGATTCTAGATTGTAACTGTTCTGCTGTGAATCCTGTTGTTTAAACAATGGTACTGTTTATATTGGAATTATGCTGATTTTAAACTTAGGGTAAACCATTTATCCACCTTAACCTTATAGGGAAGGGGCATGTATACTGTGTGTGGGGGAGATTGTGTTAATCCCATTTTTGTTGTTGTGATAAAATACCTCAACAAAAGGAAACTTAAGGGAGACTTAGTGTATTTTAGCTCACAACTCCAGGTTACAATCCATCAATCAGGGGAGCAGGAACCCAAAGCAGTTAGTCCCATCACATCCACAGTTAAGAGCAGAGAGAAATGAATGCTACATGCTTAATACTTAGCTCACTTTCTCCATGATTACGGTCTAGGGCCCGATTCTAAGGAATGGTACTGCCCACAGTAGGCTGGGTCTTCCCACATCAGTTAACAATCAAGATAATTCCCCCACAGACACTGGCCAACCTGATCTAGACAAATCTTCACTGAGACTCTTCCCAGGTAATTCCAGATTATAGCAAGTTGGTAATTAAAACTAACCAGTGTTGGAGTCTTGTTTGCAACATGTTTGAGGGTGTTAATAGATTTCACTAAGTAGGATTCAAGGATGGTGTGTTCTTCTGTAAGCAATCCATGCAAAAGGAAAAAAGGAGGCCCCTGACATTCAAAATGCTAGACAAGAAAGAACAACTGGGCTTGACAGGTGGCTCAGTGCTTAAGAGTACTTGTTGCTCCTGCAGAGGACCTGGGTTCTATTCCCACCACCCACATGACAGCTCACAACTGTCTGTTAACTACAGTCCCAGTGATCTGACTCCTTCTTCTGATCTCAGAGGACACCAGACATGCACATGGTACACAAACGTACATGTAGGCAAAACAGTCATACACACAAAATAATAAAACAAATCTAAAGACAGAGAGAGAGGGTAACTCTCTAGGCCAGTTATAGAGCAATAACTGAAGGGCATTAGGGGCTATGAGTGAAAGAAAGAGACTCTGGGAAATTTTTAGACAGAAAATGAGTGTACTGGAAGGATCTAAGCTGACTTACAAAATGGAAGAGAAAGCTAGACGTGAGTCCCAGAAAAGACCAGAAGCCAGAGCGTGTGTGTGTGCGTGTGTGTGTGTGTGTGTGTGTGTGTGTGTGCGTGCTCGCGCGCGCATGCGTGCGTGTATGTGGTGGGGGGGGGTACTGCAGATACCAGAATGAGTGAGTCATCCCTTGGGATCTCACTGTCTGTGTTCACTCTCACCTTTTTTAGTTGGTATTTGTGTCACCTAGCTTGAGATTTCCATCTGTATTTCTGACACACAGGTCAGCCTTCCAGCTCTGTAATCTTCAGTTTTCCCAAGACTGAATTCAGTATGAATAAGCAATACCAGGAGAATGGATGCCAGGAAGCCAAGGGACCAGACCCCACTATAAATGTAGTTATCTGTCATGAAATTTGCTGTCTTGGTAGCCTCCTTTAAGGTAGTCTGTTGAAAGTATTTAGAATAAGACATTTCATGGGCTGGAGAGACTGCATTTACTGCCAAGCTTGATGATCTAGGTTCGAGCCCTGGGTCCCCTATAGTGGAAGGAGAGAACTGACTTTTGTAAGTTGTCCTCTGACTTCCATGTGTGCACAATGCCCAGCACACATGCACACACAAACATATAAAAAGCTGTAAATGCCTTAGAAAGATTAAAACCAAAAAGTAGTTGTCAGTGTCCTGTACTTGCTTCAGATCAGCTCTTCATAAGAGAGCCTGCTTCTGGGGAAAGCGCTGAGTCCACATCGTGACCAGATTTTTCCTCCTCTTGCTTTCTCATTTCTTCCTCAGGTAGTAGAAGCTGTTAATGGCACAACCTTCAGCTGCTGCAACAATGAGACTGTAGCTCTGATGCCCACCATGGACTCACGACTCTACATGCTCACCTTCCTGCCCGTTCTGGGGCTTCTGGTCTTTATTCGGAACCTCCGTGTCCTTACCATCTTCTCCCTGTTGGCCAACATCAGCATGCTGGTCAGCCTAATCATCATTGCCCAGTACATCATCCAGGTTGGTGCACAGCGTCCACTGACTCCCTGGGAGACAGGGCCCTTGTACCCATATGAGGCATCAGGCCCCAAGTCCTAAGGTGGGTATGGTATGTTCCTCACCCTTCAGCCTAGGACCCATCTTGTTATAGCTTTCCCCCTTTGTACTGTCTTGTATTTTTAGCTGTCTTATTCCTTCTGTGTCTCCAAATGACTGTTTTTAATACCAAATCTAGCTTCTTTTAATTTTTTATTTAAATTAGAAACAAGCTTGTTTCACATGTCAACCCCAGCTCCCTCTCTCTCCCCTCTTCCCCTCCCCCCCCCAACCTCCAACTCAATCCCCACTTTGCTCCCCAGGGAGGGTGAGGCCCTCCATAGGGGATCTCCAGAGTCTATCATTTCATCCCAGGCAGGGCCTAGGCCCTCCATCATGTGTCCAGGATGAGAGAGCATCCCTCCATGTGGAATGGGCTCCCAAAGCCCATTTGTATGCCAGGGATAAATACTGATCTACTACCCAAGGCCCCATAGATTGTCAAGGCTTCCTCACTGACACCCAAATTTAGGGGTCTGGATAAGTCCCATGCTGGCCTCACCATCAGTCTAGGGCCCATGATCTCCCCCTTGTTCAGATCAGCTGTTTCTGTGGGTTTCACCAGCCTGGTCTAGGAAACAGGAAGGACCCTAAGAAAGATATGCATGGGGAATGGGGAAGGGGAATGGGACAGGATATCCTGAGCAGATTGTGAGCATGGAGAGAGGGGAGAGGGAGCTGTAAAAAGAAGGGGAGAAAAGGAGTGATTATGCTCATCACTCCTCCCTCTCTGCAACTGGGTTCCAGGAGTTCAGTTCACTGTTTAGCTGTGGGTGTCTGCTTCTGCTTCCATCAGCCACTAGATGAAGGCTCTAGGATGGCATATAAGGTAGTCCTCAACCTCATTATTGGGGAAAGTCTTTTAAGGTAGCCTCTCCACTATTGCTTAGTTTGCCAGTTGGTGTCATCCTTGTAGATTTCTGGAAATCTCACTAGTGCCAGATCTCTCCTCAAACCTATAATGACTCCCTCTGTTATGGTATCTCTCATCCTATTCTCCTCTGTTCTTCAACCTTCCTGCTCCCTCATGTCCTCCTCTCCCCTCCTCTTCTCCCCTTCTCTTTTCCCAGCTCCCTCTCCCCTCCCTCCATGCTCACAATCTGCTCAGGATATCCTGTCCCATTCCCCTTCTCTGGGTTGCCATGCATATCTCTCTTAGGGTTCTTCCTGTTTCCCAGGCTCTCTGTCAATGGGATTGTAGGCTGGCACTCCCCTGCTCCATGTCTAAAATCCATATATGAGGGAGTACATACCATGTTTGTCTTTTTGTAACTAGGTTACCTCACTCAGGATGGTTTCTTCTGGTGTCATCCACCAAATCCAGCTTTTTAAAAAGCTACGTTTGCAGGGTTGGGGAGACAGCTCCATTAGTAAACTGTGTGCTGCAAGCATATGAGGACCTAAGTTTAAATCCCCAGAACCTGTGTAAGAGCCAGGGTGCTGTGGTACAGGCTTGTAATTCCAGCACTGGAGTGGGGGAGTTGGGGTAAGCAAAGCAGAAACAGGAAGATCTCTGAGGCTGGCTGACCAGGCAGTCTAGTCAAATTGATGGGCTCCAAGTTTAATGAGAGACCCTGACTCAAAAATTAAAGTGAAGAGGGACCATAAAGACACCTGACATTGACACTGACCTGACATTGACCTCTGGCCTCCGCATGCACCCACACATATGCCTTCACATCTGTACATACATATGCTACTTCTGATTTATGTTGGGGCTCTTCCAGGAATCTTCAATTATAAAATCTATCTTGTGTTTCTTTTAACATTCTGGGCCACGGGCGAGTAGAGCATTTACTCCACTTCTGTTCTCTCCCTTTAATCTTCAGCTCAGAAAGAGAAGAGCAGACTTTCACATTCAACCTACTGTGTTGGGCTCCCTAGAATAGTCTATAACTGCATTGCAATAATCTCTCACACTCATAGATGTTCTTGGGTGCCATTGGGTGCTGCTAATCTGTGATGCATGTAATATACTTTTAGAGACTTCTGATAAACCTGCTCCCTTCATGATCTTCTATGCTTTGACAATACCTGCATGTTCCTACCTTCTGGCTCTTTGGTACTGTGCAATACTAAAGTCAATATTTATAATTTGTACCTCATTCTAAAGGCTTGCCGAAATTTTTGGCATTCAGTGTTCTCAAATCCAGCTCTCCTCTCAGAGTCCTTTTTGCTTAGAGGAGCCCATGGAGTGACAATCTCATATTTCTCTCTCCTGTAGGGAATTCCAGACCCTAGCCAGTTGCCACTGGTAGCAAGCTGGAAGACCTACCCTCTCTTCTTTGGAACAGCCATTTTTTCATTTGAAAGCATCGGCGTGGTAAGCTTGTAATGAAGGTGGCCTTTCCCTGGACCTGTGAACCCGTTTCTGGGAAGGAGCTCTGAGTTCTGGCTTTGTGTGTGTTTTTGGTCATTGGGTTAGGCCTGTGAAAATTACACATGGGATAAAGCAACCTCTAGTCTCATTTAGATCAGTTGTCACCAGCAGACGAAAAGTAGGTTATGGCAGAGAAGCAATCCAGGAATTATTTTTGTCAGTGTCTTTTCAATGTTATCTTCCCAGCAATAAGCTAAGCGTTTCCTAGTCTTTTTTAAATTAAGACTGGTGATTGTACATAATTTAAATGAAAAGACTTCATAAAAGATATAGGTGTTTTAACCAGACACACGCCTTTAATCCCAGCATTTGGGAGGCAGAGGCAAGTGGGTCTCTGAGTTCAAAGTCAGCCTGATCAACAGATCAAGTTCCAGGACAGCCAGGGCTACACAGAGAACCCTGTCTGAATACCCTCCCAACAAACATAAGTGTTTTAAACTGAAAAAGAAGTGTGTGTGTTTTCAATCGATTATGGACTAGGGATGTAGCTTAGCCAGTGAAGAGCTCCCCTCGAGTATACAAAGCCCCAAGTTCCATCCTCAGCACCACATGAACTGTAAACCCTGCCCTCAGGAGAGGGAAGTAGGAGGATCAGGAGTTCAAAGTCAGCCTCAGCACCACAGCTTATTCAAGGGGCTACATGAGACCCTGTCTCACCAAAAAAAAAAATTCCTTTCCTCTCTATTTAAGGACAAGGCTGCATAACAACGTCGATATGAGCATCTTCTCAGCCTCTTTTGGTCATTCTAATCTCTGCTGACGCCTGTAACCCTCCCTCGGTGCTCATAACTCAGAACAGCCACTGAGTGGTCGGTTCTACCTCTCTTCAGCTTACCCACTGAGGAGTCTGAGCTGTCTCTAGTCTGTAACATCTGTGAGCAATGCTCCTAATGTTCACTCTGAGAACTTGCGTATGGGTCTTACATAGATTTAACTTTTTCTTCTCTAGGAAGAGGCTTCTGGATCGCCTACTTATAGACGTTTAGAAGAGTAATTTTGGCCAGATGTTTGTTATTGCTGGTTAGGCAAGTGGTTCTACCAGTGAGTTCCACCCCAGCCCTGACTGACACTTTTCACTTCGTCCGTAACACGTGAGCACTGCAGCCCTTCCACACTGGGACTGGTGCTTGTCTGGACTGCAGGTCCGGAGTGCATGTGGGAGTGCGCTGGGAATTGAACCCAGGACCTCAAGCATGCTAACCAGAGCTCCACCACTGAGCTGTGCCCCCAGTCCCAGCATATTTTTATTTCAAGCATTCTGCAGTGTGTAGTGGTATTTGATTGCTGCTTAATTTGCATTGTACTAATGACAACTGGTTACGAGTATCATTTGCACTCTTTATACATCTTTAACTGTTTGTTTTGAGTAGCACGTGAGTGAGTGAGCTGTGCGTGTGGAGTCAGTTCTCCCCTGCACCTTTTGAGGTGTCTCTCTTACTGCTTCAGCTGCTATCGGGCCCCCAGGCTAGCTGGCCTGTGAGCTTTCTGCCAAGTCTCCTGTCTCTGCCTCTGACCTCCCCTTAGGAGTGCCAGGATTAGAGATGTGGCCATTACATCCAGCTTTTTGTGGACTGGGGGAATCGAACTCAGGTCATCAGGCTTTCCCTGTAAGTGCTTTCCCCGCTGAGCCCTCTTGCTGACCCTCCTTTCCGCTGTGTAGTTAGTGTTTGTGTGTCTCCTTTGTGATGTATTCAAATCTTGCTTTGTTTTTTGAGACAGGGTCTTGATATGGCTCTCTGACTGACTCCCAAGCCAGGTGTGTGCCCAACCTGTACAAATCTTTCATAAGTACTTCTTTATCAGAGTTTGCCAGCTCCTAGCCAAACTCCTTTTAATGATCCTGTGACCAGAAAGCCTGGCTTTTGACTCCCTATGCTTTCACGTACTTCCCGTGTTTCTTCTGTGTGTTTGTCAATGTCTTAAACAGAGAGAGAAAGATAGAGAGACAGACAGACAGACACGTGCACACACACACACACACACACACACACACACACACACACAGAAAGAGAGGAAATATTCTCCCCAGGCCCAGCTTGGCAGGCGTGCCACCTCACAGGGCCAGTCTTCAAAAGTATCACAACTCCATGCTCTGCCCACGCTATCTTGGAATTCTTGGTTTTTGCCCAAGGGCGCTACATCCTGGTTTTACACAGGTCACTGTGCATTGTGAAGTTGATCTTTAATGCCCCTCACTCCTGAAATCCCCAGACTCACTCCTAGTTGCTCTCAGCTGCTTCAAATGTCTGTGTAATCTCTGTGTCACTGGTACACCAGAATGTGATTCTGTGCCTGGGACTTGTCTTTGGCCACATGGCCTAGCAGAAACGGAGAAACAGGAAATCAGGGTTCCTGTCATACTCTCTGTCCTACAAGGGTTCCTTTTCACATCCCCCTGCTAAAAAGAAAAGGTGTCCCATGAGGTGGTTTCCATCCTCAACCACTGAATCATTCATGAATTGGGATCTCCCTTGAATTTAAACTTATAGAGATAGGAAGAAAATTAACGTGAACCTCAACATTATAACATTTATCCCCACGCAAAAATTGGAAACTTTTGCCTTACACAAAAACCAACCCAAGGCCCAGCAAGATGACTCAGTGGATAAAAGTGCTTGTTTCCGAGCCTGAGGACCTGAGTTCAATCCCTGGGACCTACATGGTGGGAGGAGAAAACCAACTCCTACCATACTTTCCTCTGATCTCTGCACACACATGAAATAAATAAATAAATAAATGTAATTTTTAAAATCTTAAGAAAAAACCCAATAACTCAAAATGAATCAAAGACATTAAGGGAAGACTCAAGACTCAAACTTCTAGAAGAGAATGTGTGTGGGATGGTCAGACACAGTGGTGGGTCCAGGGGATGATTTTTCTGGATAGGGTTCCAAAGGCACAGAGAACAAAAGTAAACTGACAAACGGGGCTGGGGCTAACTAAAGAGTGTCTGCATAGCAAAGGAAAGAACGGAGGAGAGACAGCTTTCAAAATAGGAGGTATGTGCTCACCCGGTAGAGGGCTGACACCCAGGATGAGGGCTGACACCACAATGTATAAGAAGCCCAACAAGCAACACCAAAGTAACCACTGCAAAATGAGTGAATGATCTAAGTGGGGACTTCCTCGAGAAGAACTACGAATGACCAACAAAGATATGAAAATAAGCACCTTCTCATTAGCTGTTGGGTGTATCACAGTGAGGTATCTCCTCACCCCTGTCCAAATAGCTATTGTCATAAATCAGAAGGGCAAAGATGGCCCTGCAGTTAAGAGCACTGACTGCTCTTGAGGAGAACCAAGATTCGGGTCCCAGCACCCACATCAGCTTGTAACTCCAGCTGCAGGAGAGCCATCGCCCTCTTCTGGACTCCACAGGCACTGCAATGGCTGTCAGAATTTCCTTCATTTTAAAACAGATTTATTTTCATTCTATGTGTATAAGTGTTTTGCCTGCATGTATGTATGTACACTACATGTGTGTCTAGTACCTAAAGGGTCTGGAAGAGGGTGTCAGATCACATGGATCTGGAGTTACAGATGGTTGTGAGCTTCCAGATCTAGGTCCTGGGAACTAAATCTGGGTCTGCTACAAGAGCAGCCAGTAGTACTCTTAACAGCTGAGCCCCAGAATTTCCTTCTTTTTAGAGGCTGTATAATATTCCACTGCACGGATGTACCACATTTTTGTGTGCTCATTTTCTAACGATGGATGTTTGTCCGCCTCCCGCCTTTCAGTCTTAAATAATCTTGACATGAGCAAGATCACACAAGCATCTTTTCAAGTCCCTTCTTTTGATTCATTTGGGGATGTGCCAGAGGCAGCAAGGCTTTCTCTTCTTTGTGCTCCTGGTTGATACTGTTGCTGCTGTTACCCTCCTCCTTCTCTTTACAATGTGGTGTCCCTGCAGGTCCTGCCTCTGGAAAACAAGATGAAGGATGCCCGCCGCTTCCCAACCATCCTGTCTCTGGGGATGTCCATCATCACCACCCTGTACATTGCCATCGGGGCCTTAGGCTACCTGCGGTTTGGAGATGACATCAAAGCCAGCATCACTCTTAACCTACCCAACTGCTGGTACCTTCACGGCTCGTGGGTGGGAGGAATTCAGAGATGTGTAGAAGTGTGCAGATCTCTTCTTCTCCCTGTCAGAGCAGGGGGACCCGGGTCTAGAGACACTGTCACTGGGAGAGGTAGAGCCACCATTGGAACCCTGGGCTATGGAGATGTGTTGGCAGCTGCCTCCAGGTCAAATCAGGTCTTGGCATCTTACTGTGAAAGGGGCACAACTGAGAGGAAAGGAGAAGTAAAGTGAGAGTCCTTGCCTCGGGCGGGGCGGGGATGCTGGAGGAGAACAAAAGGCTTTCTCTGTGAGTTGGAACCTTCTGGTTCCCCTCCCCAGGCGCACGACTAAGTCTCTGCTGCCACGCCCCCTCCACGCCAAGTCAGGGGAGCTAGTGTTGAAAACTCGAAACAGTGCTGTGGAGAAGGTTCGGCAGCTAAGAGAATTCGACACGCAAGCAAGAGCACCCTAAAAAAGCCAGGCATGTGGCATGTGCCTGTAATCCCAGCACTGGGAAGGTAGAGCCAGGAGGAGCCCCAAGGTTCACTGCCCAGTCAGTTGGGCTGAATTGGTGAGCTCCGGGTTCAGTGAGAGACCTTGTCTCAAAAAGTAAAGTGAGAAGTAGCAGAGGAAGACATCTGACATCTGCATGGCCTCTCTGTGTGTGTGGCACACACAGAGAGAGAGAGAGAGAGAGAGAGAGAGAGAGAGAGAGAGAGAGAGAGAGAGAGAGAGAGAGAGAGAGACAGGCAGACAGACAGACAGACAGACAGACACAGAGAGAGAGAGACAGACACACAGAGAGAGACAGACACAGAGAGAGAGAGAGAGAGAGACAGACAGACAGACACACACACACAGAGAGAGAGAGAGAGAGAGAGAGAGACAGACACACACACATACACATGCACACACTCCACACAAGCCCACAGATAATGTCTTTCCCTCACAATTATTAAGGACTTGGCAGTTCTCCAAATGAAGCAGAGCTCTCATTGACAACCCCTGATACACTGAGTACTTGAGGGAGCGAGGACAATTCCTGTAGACTCTAGTCACAAAAGACTTTAGACCCAGGCTTTGGGTCCCTGGCTACTTTCCTGTTGAGTCTTCCTGGGAGAAGTGTTTAGCATTAGGCCTGACCTGACCCACACTTCACAGAGTGGTCTGCGAAAGCACTCACTATGTGTGCACATACTCAGGGTCGTTTGTCTCTCGTCTGCACCACCCTTCCCACTGCTGCCTTCAGCTCCTCGATGCTTCTCTGTTCTCTCCACTCTCTGTACTCAGAAAAGGCCCCACGCCTTCATCTTCAGAGAAGGAAACACAGACCCAAGGGACTGTCCCAAAGTCAGAGGCTGCTGTCCACAGGAGGCACAGTGTGGGAGTATCAGGCCAAGGGGAACATGGCTGTGTGTCTTGCAGGCTGTACCAGTCAGTCAAGCTCCTGTATGTTGTCGGCATCCTGTGCACCTACGCCCTGCAGTTCTATGTCCCTGCCGAAATCATCATCCCCCTCGCTGTCTCCCAGGTGTCAAAGCGCTGGGCACTGCCCGTGGACCTGTCCATCCGTCTCGCCATGGTCTGTCTCACATGTGAGTAGAACAGAGACTCGGGGAGCCTCCTGACCATTTCCTGAGATGTGTGTGTGTGTGTGTATGTGTGTGTGCACATGTGTGTGCCCATGTGTGCATGTGCATGTATGTGTGCTCATGTGTGCATGTGCATGTGTGTGTGCTCATGTGTGCATGTGCACTTGTGTGTACACACATGTGTGTGCCCATGTGTGCAAGTGTGTGTGGTGTGTGTGTGTGTGTGTTCATTCATAATGTGTGCATCCGTGTAGAGGCAGAGGACAGCTTAGGTGACATTTTCAGGATTTTTGTCTGGAACTCCCCAGTTAGGCTAGGCTACCTTCCAGCAAGCTCCAGAGATCAGCTTGTCTATGCCTCCCCAGTGCTGGGGTTACATGTGTACCCCACCATGCCTGGTTCTTTTTGACATGTGTTCTAGAGATCACTTCAGGTCCTTGTGTCTGCAGGGTAGACACTTGACTAACAGCCGTCTCCCCAACCTCCCTCTAAACCACTTCTAATGTTCCCTAATTGGACAGGTGTGCTGATGCCCAGTCGAAGGACAGATTCATTGATATCAGTGTATTAAATAGTAACCATGAAACAGAGAGTGTGCAAGGCACTGTGGTAAACTCTCCCTAGGCTGTATTTCATAGCATTTAATTCAGTTCCCAAGAGAATGTTCATGAAGTAGAACACTGTCCGAAAACTGGCCGGTGAGTGCTGAGAGCTGGGGACATGGCTCAGTCTGGAGAGTATTTGCCTGGCCTACGTTCATTCTCCAGCACCTCATAAACGGGATGTGTTGGTATATGCCTGTGATCCCAGCACTCTGGAGGTGGGATCAGGAGGATCAGAAGTTCAAGGTCACCCTTGGCTACCTAGCAAGTTTGAAGCCAGCCTGGGTTACATGGGATACTTTCTCAATAGTTAATAGCAGTGAGATGGCTCAGTTGGAAAGACACCTGCTGCCAAGCCTGATGACCAGAGTTCAGTCTCCAGAACCCACACGACAGATGGAGGACATCAGCTCCTAAAAGCTGCCCTCAGACTCGAACACATGCTGAGACACACACTGCACATACATACACTCAATAAATAAATGTAGTTAAGTTTGAAAAACTAATGTCAATGAAGAAAAACAAGCAGGGCTGAAACCCAGGTCATCACAGCCCAGAGCCAGCACCTTTCACCTCCAAGGCTGGCACTGAAGGTAGGGAGCCAGGGAGAATGCTTGGGCAATGGGTGCAGTTGGTCCCTCAGGACTTCGGGTAAATTTAAGCCAACGTTTAAGACAAACCCATACATGAAAGGCTGGGGAGCTTGTTGAGAAAAAGGGGTCTGGAACAACTGGGAGGAGACGAGAGAGGGTAATGGGGGTGAGAATGATCAGCATAGAGTATATACCCACAGGAAATTGTCAAAGGATAAAAAAAAAGTGCGCAAAAAAATCACTTGATGGGGAGAGAAATCAGAGCACACATACATGAAAGAGTAATAACAGAAGATCATTTGAAGCTATTGACATTTTGCTGACTAACTAGGGTGTTCTGGAAACACACACACACACACACACACACACACACACACACACACACCTGTCTGCAAGGCCGGCCCAGCAGGAGGCTAGCCATTGTCAAATTGGAATTGAGGAACCATCTGAACCTGATCTGACATCCAATTCCTTTGGTATTGGGGGATGGTGGGTACTGCTAGGATTCCATGTTTATGAGTCAGGCCTGCTTCCTTCATTATCGGGTTTTACAGAGCCATCACCACTTGGACTCTCCTGGATGTAGCTCGCAAAAGAACATTGTCTTTTCTCTCAATAATCTCTCTCCATTTTCAAAACCCCAAACACTGAGCCAAAGTGGGTAGAGAAAATCCCCCCAACAACCCAGCAATGTGAACACATAGTGTTATGTGGACCCCACTGGAGATGACCACTCAGTTTGTAGCCAACTTAAAGTCTTTATTCCAACTGGCAGAGACTATACTCAGGTATTTGGGAACCCAAGTGTAGCCCCAAATTTTTAGAGCAAGATGCTTTTACAGGTGTCTTGCTCTAGAGCTGAAGTAGGAGGGATTAACACGAGCAGATAGTTTAACTGAAGCTAAGCCAAGTTAGCTGGGGCATCTTGAGCTCTGGTTCCTAGAATAGAGTTGGGTCATTTTCTATGGGAATTATCCATCAGGGAGATCAGATTCTAATTAAACCTGGAATGCCTTCAGCAGGGACAGGAGATGCAGGAACCTCTGCCTTGACTTCCCCTGTCACACTACATACGGACAACAGGAGTGAGTTGCCTCAACTGTTAGCGTGTCACCCCTGAGATGAGAACAGGTGCACTGGCAGCTCCCCTCTTTTCCCCAGTTTTTAATTTTTTTACATTTGTTTGTGTGTTTGCTTATTGTTTACATATACATGTTGACACATGTGTATAAGTCAGAGGACAATTTTTACCATGGGGATCAAAATCAGATCACCAGACTTAGCAGTAAGTTCCTATACCCACTGAGCCATCTCCCATTTGTTTGATGCTGTTTTGTTGGTGGTGTGGTTGTTTTCATTTGGTTTGGCTTTGTTTTGTTTTTATGGGGGTCTCAGGATGCATCCCTGGCTAGCCTAGAACTTACTATGTAGACCAGGCTGACCTGAAACTCAGATTTGCCTGCTGCCTCAAAGTTCTGGGAACCAAACGCATGCAGCACATCTTGCCTCTTGTTTTTTTTTTTTTCTTTACTTATTTTTTCCTCCCTTTTTATACAGCCTCATACAGCACAGGTTGGCCTCAAACCAAACTATGTAGCCAAAGAAAACCTCAAGCTCCTGATCCTCCAGCTTTACCTCCAAAATGCTGGGGTTGTAGGCATGCCAACTAGGGACAGAACCTGCATGTTAGGCAGGCATCCTACCAACTGAGCAACAACCGCAGCCCTCAGCTTTCATTGTAAAACTGAATGTCTGGAGGAGGTTTCCTTTCTTTCAAAGGTGACTTCAATAACAACCTTTAAAGTCAATGGCTTTAAAGATGGGTCTCTCCGTCTGTCCCCCTTCCTCTCCCATAGGCATGCTGGCCATCCTCATCCCGCGCCTGGACCTGGTCCTCTCCCTGGTGGGCTCTGTGAGCAGCAGCGCTCTGGCCCTCATCATCCCGCCCCTGCTGGAGGTGACCACCTACTACTCGGAGGGCTTGAGCCCCCTGACCATCACCAAGGATGCCTTCATCAGCATCTTGGGCTTCGTGGGCTTCGTGGTGGGGACCTACCAGGCCTTGGATGAGCTGATTGAGTCTGGGAACTCTCTCCCCTTGTCCAACTCCACCATGTTTATTCAGTGACAGAGCTTCCCCTCACTCACGGTGACTTACATAGTTTCACTTCACCTTTTCTCTGGTGCAAGACGTTGGTCATTCTCTAGTTTTCCACACAGTGGGGAGCTTTAGATCCCACCCTCATTTTTTGGTCATTTCGTACTTTGAGTGGAGCTATACAAAAAGCAGCCACTAGGGGGCGGCAAGGGCCAGTTTTTGGCAGAAGGTGTTCTGCCTGCTCATTCTTTGGTAAACAGATCACATCCTTTTCCTGTGGGTGCAAGACAAGGGGACCTAGGTGAGTCACAATGCTCAGGTAAAGAGTCACCATCAGTGTTACAGATAAGGGCGTGAACTTTCTAAGTCCCTAAAGTTTTTGCCCAACTCAGAAATCCATCAGTGAATAAGAAAAAAGCAGGGCCAAGCCAATGAGCCAAGGGCAGGAGGCAGCAGACACAGACATCACTGGAGGAGGCTATTTCTGAATTCTTGCAATGAACATCCTCGATTACCTACTGGACACCAGACATAATACCCAGTTCTTACATGATAGTCTGGGTAAAAGTGTTATAAATACCCTGTGGCAATGTGATGGTGCAGCTCCAGCTACCAAATGGAGGAGTCTACATGTTACCCTTTGAGTCTTGACCTTGTAACTTGCTTTGGCCAACAGTAAATGTAAATGTGATATAAATGGAGATTTGATGACGGCTTCTACCCTGAGGCTGCCATCTCTTTCTGCCCCGTGGAACTGACTTTTTTTTTAAAGGTGTGTGTGTGTGTGTGTGTGTGTGTGTGTGTGTGTGTGTGTGTGTACACTCAGGCACATGCATGCATACATGTCCTCAAAGGCCACAGGAGACTCTCGGATCTCCTGAGTCTGGAGTTACAGGTGGTTGTGAATGAACTCAGGTCCGCAGCAAGCACTATTGATGGTTGAGCTACCTCTCCAGCACCCAGTCTTATTGTTGAGACCTAACTGGCCATAACCAAATCTTGGAGTGCATAAAGTAAGAAACACTGATGTAAGGGACAGAGCCAGCTAGGGCTCATTAGCAATTATCCACATCATCTCAGCTACTGGTGAGCATAGCTGAGTGACAGCTGTTTTCAAGTTGCTAGTATTGTCTGTTTATTTCTCCCATCTCCACTAAAGAATCATCCCTCCTCCTCCTCCTCTTCCTCTTCCTCCTCTGAGGCAGGATTCCCTTGCTATATAGCCAAGGCTATGCTTAGGCCGGGCGTTGGTGGCGCACGCCTTTAATCCCAGCACTCGGGAGGCAGAGGCAGGAGGATCTCTGTGAGTTCGAGACCAGCCTGGACTACCAAGCGAGTTCCAGGACAGCCTCCAAAGCCACAGAGAAACCCTGTCTCAAAAAACCAAAAAAAAAAAAAAAAAGTCTGATCTTCCTGCTTCCCTCTCCTCAGATTACAAATATCTGCCACCACACCCAACTCAGCTGCCATTTCTTTAACTTTTGGGGCTCGCTGTTGAATCAGGGAGTACAGAAAACTATGAATAGTGTGTAATCACCCTGAAGACACACCCACAGGAGAGGTGTGCTTCCAGAGAGGGTTGAAGCACACAGCCATCTTGGAGATGGCAGCACCATGCCGTGGACGGGGTCGTGAGGTGAATAAAAAGGAGGAAAGAAGCTAAGTGTGGGCTCTCCCCTCTCTCTGCTTCCTCACTACAGACACCATGTGATCAGAGGTCTCGTGTTCCTGCCACCATGCTGTCCCCACCGTGATGGGAGTCAAAATAACCCCTTCCTTCCTTGAACTGCTTCTGTCAGGAGGTCCTAACAGCAGTGAGGACAGTTCCTGAGATACACACACACACACACACACACACACACACACACACAGATACACACACACACACACGCCCACTTTCAGATGAGGAAACCTGCTCAGAAATATTAGTTTGCTGAAGACCAACATAGTGAGAAGAGGGTGTGTAACCCAGGCAGTTAGCATCAGTTCCCTGCTGCTCTGCCAGGCCTAAAAGTCTTTGTACAAAAAGTGGAAAGTCAAAGAGAAAGTAGAAAAAATATTTCTAGAGAATTACATTGTTTGCATCTCTTTGTGTATGCCTGTGCATGCATATGTGGTGTGTGTGTGTGTGTGTGTGTGTGTGTGTGTGTGTGTGTGTGTGTGTGTGTGACTTATAGGACAACTTTAAAGAATCTGTTTTCTCCTCTCTCCATGTGAGTCCTAGGGATCAAACTCAGGTCCTCAGGCTTGGTGGCAAGTATTTTTACTCCCTCCACCACCACCAAATTTGGAGTCAGGGTCTTGCTCTACAGCACTGACTAGCCTGGATCTTCCTGTGTAGACCAGGCTGGCCTCAGACTCACAGAGATCAGGTTGCCTCTGCCCGCCACCTCCCCTCATGCACTGCCCACTCATCCTAAAAAGAGCCCAGGAAACTGCACAACCCCATGAAGGCCCAATGAACCGTGTGCTTTTGGCCCACATGGTGACACTTGTCACATGTATGTTTCCTCATACACATACTATAACCATACTCTTTTCCAAAAGCAATATTGCCACATGGTGTTGGTGACTGGGGGACCAGTGCCAGCACTCAGGCACTCTGAGGAGACTGTTGACTCTAGGGTGTGATTTCTACCGACTTCTTCCTCATCTGAGTTTTCTTTCCTGTGACCTTAGCAAATCACTTGGGACCTGTGACCCCGCCCTCTTAGTTGAGTGTTTATTGTGTCCTCCTACACCCTGTTCAAGTGCAGACACCTTAACACAGACCCACAAGAGAGAGGCAGCCATATCCACCACAGGCGGGACTGTCAACTGGTGCAGCCACTGTGGAAATGGGCGTGTTTTAGTTCCTCAAAGTGGAAGCAGCAGAGCTACCATGTGACCCTGCCAGACTATTCTTTTTTTTTTTTTCAACATAATATTTGTATTAATTCTCTGGGAATTTCACACATGCATACAATGTATTTTGATCATATTCTCCGCTTCTGCCATGACTTAGTTTCGGTTTCTATTGCTGCAAAGGAACACCATGACCAAAAAAGCAAGCTGGGGAGGAAAGGGTTTATTTGGCTTACATTTCCACATCATAATCAATCATTGTAGGAAACAGGAACTCAAACATGGCAGGAACCTGGAGGCAGGAGCTGATGCAGACGCCATGGAGGAGTGTTGCTTATTGACTTGCTCTCCGTGGCTTGTTCAGCCTGCTTTCTTACACTACCTAGGACCGCCAGCCCAGGGATGACCTTATCACATTGGGTTGGGTTCTCCCTCATCAATCACCAATTAAGTAAACGCCCCATAGGCTTGCCTACAACCCGATCTTCATGGAGACATTTTCTTAACTGAGGTTCCCTCCTCTCTGATGATTTTAGCCTGTGTCAAGTTGACATAAAACTGTACAGCACCCCCCCCAGTCTTTCCCACTATCTCCACTTCCTCCCAACATTGCTTCTTCTTCTTCTTCTTTTTAATTACTCACTGAGTCCAATTTGTGACACCCATACACTCATGGCTGTGTGACCGTCGGCTGGAGCAGATTCATCCTATTAAGGCCATGGCCTTAAAACTGGCTCTTCCTCCCTTAGAAGCCATCAAGTGCCAGTAGCTCCTCAGCTAGAGGTGGGGGGGAGGGCAGAGAGAGAGACAGAAAGAGAGTTCCATTGCCACTGAGGAGTACAAGGGGCTCACAATGGCTTTTGTGGCAGGATTAAAGGTTGCAGGGGAACAAGTGGCTCCTCAAGGTTGTCATACCCAGGGTAGAGCTCAAGGGCGAAGTATGTGTCAGTGGTGCCATTGTAAGCAAAGCATCCAGACCACCCCCAGAGACACACGATTAGATCCCAGTGCACCAGCTCCAGGAAGGCAGCTTCAAGACCATGCTGCTGCCCTGCCCATTATTCCCCTTCCTCAGCCCCCAAGTGTCGGGGTGATCCTTGACTGCTCCCTTTCTTTTGTGCCTCAGAGAGAGTTCATCAGCAGGTCCTCTGGGATTCCACATTAAAACAGTACTCACCAGCCAGATGTGGTGGCACACACCTGTTCTAGGGAAGCAGGTGCAGGTGAATTTCTGTGAGTTCGAGACCAAACTGGTTTAAAAAAAAAGAAAAGAAAAGTTCCAGGCCAGGCAGGGCTACTAAAGAGACCCTATCTCAAAATGTAACAATAACAACAACAATAACATAGTATCCAGAGGGGATGGGAGGTGGCCCAGCCGGTCCAGGAACTCGCTGCCAAGCCTCCTAACCTGAGCTTGAGCTGCCAGACCCTCATGCAGAAAGAAGAAAACTGACTCCACAAGGTGTTCTCTGACCTCAAACACACCGTGGCATGTCCCCAAGTAAATAAGTGAGTCTTTTTACAAAAAGAAAAAAAACTGTTCAGAATTCACTCTGTTTCCTTACCATCTTGCTCATCTTGCTTTAAATCACTGCTCACTGTGCCCTGGGCAGGTGATTTCATTGGTTACCTTTTCATTGTTGAGATCACAAATAACTGACAGAGGTTTACAGTAGAGTGGCTATTGTGGTTCCAGAGGGCTTTCAGTCCATCGTGGTGGGGATTGTGGGTGTTTGCTTGCTTGTTGAGACAGGATCTCATCATGTGACCATGGTTGGCCTGGTCCTCACTATGTAGAGTAAGCTGATCCCAAACTCACATAGATCCACCCGTCATCTCTGTCTACTGAGAGTTGGGATTAAAGATGTGCTACCATGCCCTAGCCAATCTTGTGTGTGACTATTTCTCTCTCTCTCTCTCTCTCTCTCTCTCTCTCTCTCTCTCTCTCTCTCTCTCTCTCTCTCTCTCTCTGTGTGTGTGTGTGTGTGTGTGTGTGTGTGTGTGTGTGTGTGTGTGTCTCACTGGCCTGGAGCTCTCCAAGTAGTCCTTTGGTCCCCACCTCCCTAGCACTAGGATTACAAGTGTGCACCACCACACCTGGCTTTTTTCACATGGGTTCTGGGGCTTGAACTCATATCCTCATGTTTGCATGGCAAATGCCTTACCAACTGAGCCCTCTCTCCTGCCCACACATGGCTTTTTAAAAGTATACATTTACCCCCTTCCTAATTAGGTGGTGGTCCACACCATCCTCCTGTGCAGAGGATCTGAAGAGCTGGCATTTGAGTTGGCACAAGCCATTGTTTACCTCCAGCTGGAGAGGCTAGGGCAGGTGGCACTTTGCATCCTGGGTAGTAGCTTATTGCCTGGACAGCCTCCATTGTGAGGTAGCTGTGGCTTGGTCCTTGCCAGAGGCAACAAACTCTGAGTCTGGGCCCACAGTGAGGCACCAGAACTTCAGTCTAATGATCCCTTCCCCTCCCAGTCAGTGTTCTCCGTGGACCACAGCATCAAGGGCTGAGCTGGGAGACAGGCTGAAAGTCTGTGTGAGTCCTGAGAGGTGTCGAGGCAGTCCTGAAGGAATCTATGACACTGTCCTAGGTGCCTCAAGAGTCTGGAGAGGCAACCTCAACCCCAGCTTCTCCAGATACTCTCCTCTGACTCCCACACTCTGGGCTTCACCCGGGGCCAGGCACAGCCAGGCATCAGGAGCCAGCCTCTAAGACCTGCTGTATGGCTTCTCCTGGTCAAAGCCCTTTGAGGGCTCGTTCCAGCCTGCCGTAGCTGGGTGCTGTACCTTTGCTACCTGCTCACGATGGTAAAGTCACTGCTTAGAAAAGATGGCAACTGTGAGCGAAATCTCTTCGGTGTGTCTAAGGCCCCCTCAAAAAGCAGCAGTAGCAGCAGCAGCAGCAGCAGCAGCAGCAGCAGCAGCAGCAGCAGCAATGTCTCCCCACAGAAGGACCCTCAAGGGGAAGTCGATGCACTACTGTGAGTGGTCCCATCACCCTTCCAGGGCAAGTACAGCCGGACCTCAGCTCCAATGGCCCCCCTGGTGTTCCCTGGTAACACAGCAAAGTTCCAGAGCCTGAGAGTGTTGCCTGAAACTCTGGGGGTTGTCTGGGAATAGCACATTTCCCCATTCTTGCAAAGAACCCAGACAGCAGAGCTGTCCACAGCCTGAGCACATCCATGACACCAGGAGGGTGTTCCTCTCTGCCTGGTCTATGGTAATCTATCTCCCCCAAAGACATGCACCTTCCTGTAAACAAAGGATCACCCGGTTACCCCATGTTCAGATACACAGAAGATTTTCTCTAGACAGAGCTTCACTCTGTAACCCAGACTCACCTCAAATTTGCAATTCTCCCTGCTTCAGCCTCCTGAGTGCTGGGATTACTGGAATGCCTCAACCCTGACAAGCAATGGTGATATTTTATATCCAACCCTAAAATGCCATTTACGTAAAACTTACAACTACTTATTTGACATATCTTTGAAAATACATAGACAAGCTGGATATATACAGCTCAGGGCTACAGCCCTTACCCACCAGGCATAAGGACATGGGTTCCAGAGATGGGGTGAGGGGAAACAGAAAAATGGAGGAAGAAAAGTGAAAAGCACTCACACATGCATACGCATGCGTGTGCGCGCGCGCACACACACACACACACACACACCAGCACACCAGGTAGCAACCATGATATCTGAGGAAGAGATGTAGGAGGCTGGGAGACAGAGGCAGGAGAACAGTTTTTTTTTTGTTTTGTTTTTGTTTTTTGTTTTTCAATACAGAGCTTCTCTGTGTAGCTTTGTAGACCAAGTTGGTCTCAACTCACAGAGATCCACCTGCCTCTGCCTCCTGAGTGCTGGGATTAAAGGTATGTGCCACCACCACCTGGCTAAGAGAACAGATTTTATTCACAAGGTTCTTTGATGTGATTTTTTTAAAACTTCTGATTCTATTATGATAGTGTTACTATCTAGCTTCTTTCACACGTCTATATAAATATGGAGGGACTCTTCAGACACATGGAGTACCCATCATTCACAAGGGAATTCATCCAGGACACTGCAAGTGCTACAGGTCCTTGGGTAAAAATTCTGCACACTTAGAAGTAAATGGGAACAGCCACCTAATATGTGTTTATTTCTCATTGGTAGGTCATGAGCATTTCCTTTACTGTAACAAAGCTTACTTTTATAAATGTCTTGGCATAGCCCCAGTCTATGTGTGCTGTCCAAGGCCCTGTGACCCAAGGCAATGCTCTCCCATAATGCTTTATCTTTCCCAGAGGGTCAGGTACAAGTGAGGCCAGCGCTGTGATAACACAGAAAGGAGAGGTGAAGGGAGGAGAATCTATAGGACAACTTACTCCTAAAGAACTGACAAAAGGGAAAAGTGTAAATGGGAGGAGGCTTCCAATAATTGTAGTTGATAAGAAATAACTGTATAGGGACTGGAGAGAAGGCTCAGAGGTTAAGAGCATTAGCTGCTCTTCCAGAGGCCCTGAGTTCAATTCCCAGTAACCACATGGTGGCTCACAGCCATCTATAATGAGATCTGATGCCTTCTTCTGTCATGCAGGCAGAAAACAGTATACATAATAAATAAAATATTTTTTAAAAGAGAGAAATAACTGTGTAGAAAAGACTAGTATCCAGGGTGCTTCTGAGTGAACTGAAATGCTAGGAAAGATGTAGGTGAATGAACATGTCTCTCAGAAAGATCAAAAGCAGATTTGAGCCTTCCTGCGGCCTTCACCCTGAGTCATTAAAACACTCCATCAGTTGGATTTACTGTGTGACTTGTGCCTCCTTTGGCCTCCTCCAGGAACCCTGTTATTCCAGTTTGGAGGGGTGCCACCTCCAGTTTAATCCAGGCCCTGCTTGCTCCTCCAAGAAGGTCCAGTGGGAACTCTTAACACTATTCTCATGGTCCTGTCACATCCACTCTTCCCAGTCTGGCTAGCGGCTGCCAGCACAGGTGTGAAGAGCACTTGGAACCCTCATACCCAGCACTTCCTGAGCACACAGTACTCAGTGCTCAGTACTGTGCACAGTAGCAATGGCTATTTAGCTTTGCATTTTAGCCACTCAGTGCATAGCATGAGTCTGTAGTATGTATCCATTTGTAGAGATCTGTATTATTGAATGACTATTGGCTGAGTTGATGGATGAAGGGTTGAATAAGATCAGTAAATACTTCATATATTCTACACAATTATTAAGCCTTCTTTAGTAAGTTACCGACCTTGTAAGCAGACATGGTGGTATCCCAGCTTTCAGAGGTAGACGTAGGAAGATCAGGAGTTTAATGTCACCCTGGGCTACATAGCAAATTTGAGAACATCCTGGGTTACACAAGACTCTGTCTCAAAAGACAAAAGTCTTTAAATTTTTAAATTAAAATTAAAAAGATCTGCCAACAAGTATTCTATGGATTGGAACAGTGGCTACTAATATCTTAACTGTCTTTCTGAATGTTAGAAGTGTAGTAGGTCTCAACAATTATTATTTGGAAGAATAAACCCCAATGAGTCTCCCAAATGATGGCAATTTCTATTTGCTTTACCTCCGGAGTTTCCTGTTGGTTGAGCCTCCTGAACTGGCATAGTCCTGAATCACATGTTCCAGGACAGTACCCTGGGACCGAGAGTCACACTAGAGTCCACATGCCTGGTTCTGTCCTCTCCCAACACACACACACACACACACACACACACACACACACACAGGGAGAGAGAGAGAGAGAGAGAGAGAGAGAGAGAGAGAGAGAGAGAGAGAGAGAGAGAGAGAGAGAGAGAGAGAAATGCTGTGGGGGAGGGGTGCGCTGGGAGCCAGCCCTGCCTTGCCCTCCTTTTCCAGTCCCTCTCCTCTTCCTCTTCCTCCCCTCCCTCCTTTCTCCTGTCCTTGCCTCCCCCATCCCTCCACACAACATCCTCTTCTCTCACTTTCCCCACCACAGGTTTATGCAAATCTTTATCCACCTGTTGAAAAGCAACATTGGCACGGGTTTCCTAGGGCTTCCCCTGGCTGTGAAAAATGCTGGATTGTTGGTAAGAGGCACCGTGGGCTAGAAACTAGACTCATCCAAATTAGTGGTGGGAGGGGGCTCTTTAGACCTGTGTGCTGGGTGACTCTGGGGAACTGGGCTCTGCAATAGCATCTGTGCCCACCAGTTCCCTGGAACCAACCTGGAAATGTGCTGAGCACTCCTGGAAAGGGCAGCCATTACTCGAAGCCCAGATCACATGCAGAATCCCCACCCACCACCCTTCTCTCCAGTCCCTCATGTCACTCACCTTCCCTTTACACCGCACTCCCCTCGTCTCTGGAGACGTGTATGTGTGTGACCCCTGTTTCATACCATATGATGAAGTGCCAAGTGGCACTGGAAGACTGTGGCAAGAAGCTCTCTAGACTACGGAGTGAGTTCCAAGACAGCCCGAGCTACATAGCAAGACTATCTCAAAAAGAAAACAAAACAAAAAACCCCACAAGGGTTGAGGATGTAGCTTAGTTTCAAGACTGGTGGCATGAAAGCCTGGGTTCAGTCCTAAGCACTGAGAAATAAAAATAAGGATCAAAAGCCATCTGATGGTGTATGAGATAGGGGATAGGCTTGGGAGTAAAGATGTCTCTATTGATCCCCAGCTGACACTATGTCCTGGCTTATGCCTCCTTTCAAAACCATACTGTGTCCTACACACATGAAAGCTGCACCTTACATGCACCTCCCTTGGAGTCCTTAGGGAGCTTGCCAAAGTCTGGCATATTTGCTCTGAATCTTTGAGAAAGAACCACGTGACCCCCTTCCTCCCCACAGTCCCGCTCTGGAGACCTGCCACAGAAAGCCCCAGTGGTGTCCATGAGGACAGGTTGGTGCTATTTCTCTTTAGTCTGCTTGTCTTTTCCAAGCCTGAGAAGTGGCCCCTTGCTTCCTCCGCCTGATTGCTGATGACTAATAGTCCCAGCCAGAGGGAAGAGCCTCTCCTTGGTCACCCTCGAGGTTTTAGATAGATGTCTGCAGAAGAGTGTTACACCTGTGTGATCTCAGCCGACTTTGCCAGCATGCTCCATGATGCTCTGTTACCTCTTTAGGTTGCCCTCTTTGCCTCTGAGAGTTGTCAGCATCCTCCATGCCCTTCTGATGGTGATCCACTGAGAAATGCTTACAGGTCATTCTAGGACTGTGCCTGACCCCAGGGTTAAAGATTGCAAACAAGAGGAGAGGTTCTGCCATGTGGGGGCTGCCTCCTAGTGGGGTCTAACAACACCCTTGACCCCTCCTTTGTTTCTTTGATGTCACCCAGGACATATCTATAAGGTCTCACATTGTGCCCTTTGGTCACATCCAGAAGACTGGGATTCACAATCAGCCTTGCTTCTTAAATGGAGTCTGACAAGCAGACTTGCTGGAGCGATCCTCTGGGGACAGTGTTCTGCACCAGCTCCACTCTCTCCCCCAATAGTCTGCAATGTCCAGGGACAGTTTCAATTGTCACATCTCAGAGGGAAGGTCCCTGCCCAGGGGTGCAGCCCCCGCATCCCACATTGCACAAGGTGACTCTTCACAACAGACTCACCTGCCACAGTGTCTCTGGTGCCTTCTGGTTAACTATCCTGAGAGAAGGGCACTGCATCACAAAAAAAGAACCTTGGTCTTTGAGGATCTTAGAAGAGCTGGGGCTAAGCTGTGTAACGGATTTTAGTTTGGCATGAGGACTAGAGGAGTACACTTGGAGGCCGATGAGAAAGGCCTGAGCTGTGTGAGATGGTGGGATCTTTGTCCCTGGAAGAAGCCAGTGTGGGGCAGCCCCTCAGCAGTGACACTAAGAAGGATGTTTGAACACAGCCTGAGGACATTGAGCTAGATGCTCACCATGGACAACTTCCAATTAGTTGATTAGTTAGCTGGTTGGTTGGTTGGTTAGCTGGCTGGCTGGCTGGTTGTTTGTTTGTTTTGGTTGTTTGTTTGTTTGTTTGTTTGTTTGTTTTGGTTGGTTGGTTGGTTGGTTATGGGGTCTTACTACATAGTTCAAACTGGCCTCAAATTCACCATGATCCTCCTGCCTCAAACTAAGTGCCAACATTATTGGCATGTGCTTCTGTTATGTAGCAAGTTTTCTGTCTGCTTTGGGGCAGTGCTAGGACAGAATTCATGGTGTCACACATGCTAGACAAGCCCCCAACACTGATCAACAGCCCAACTAGAGAATTTCATTCTGTGAAGAGCCCTAGTGTCCAGACTACACCAGGAGTAGGCTGTGGATGTAGTCAGATTTCATCTCACTGTCTCCCTGTCCTGTCCCTCTAGGTGGGGCCTGTCAGCCTCTTGGCCATCGGGGTCCTCACAGTGCACTGTATGAATATCCTGCTCAACTGTGCCAGCCACCTCACTCAGAGGTTAGAGTCACCCCCTGGGCTCCATTCCAGGGCCACTTCTCCCGGCTACCACTTCTGCTGCTCTGGATCCTCCAGAGATGGTAAAGGGATTGCAGAAGAGTGTTATGGAATAGAATGGTTGTTTAACTATGTAAAGATGTATTTGGTCTAAATAATAAAAGTCCAGAGTCAGATATAGAGGAAAATGTTGAGAGATCAGAGAGAAGAAGGAGCAAGCCATCTTTACTTCATTAGCTTCCCAGAGGAAAAGAAACCAAGTTCCTGTTTCTTCCTGTTTATATCCTGTCTCTACCCAGCCATCTTACTTCCTGTCTGCCTGTATAGACCTCCAGACCTCTATGGTTAGCTAGTGGCAAGTTCCATCCTCTGATCTTCCAACAAGCTTTATTTGTACAAGCAAGATATCACCACAAAGACATGCTGCTTTTGTTGATGCTGCATGTGTTTAACTATGTAAAGATGTGTTGCTGTTTTACCTTACCTGCCTAGCACCTGATTGGTGTAACAAAAAGCTGATGGCCAATAGCTAGGCAGAAGAGGGATAGGCAGGGCTGATAGGCAGAGAGAAAAGGGGAGCCAGCCAGCTACCTGGGGGCAAGTTGGCTGGTAGCCAGCCAGTAGTGGGCAGGGGGGTGGGGGCCAGCCAGACATGAAGGAAGCAAGAAAGCAGGATAGGCAGTACATAAATGAGACAAATGAGCCTCAGGACAGCACATAGGAATGGGTTAATCTAAGAAAAAAAAGCTAGTTAGAAACAAGCCTAAGCTAAGGCTGGGCATTCATAATCAATAACAAACAAGTCATCATGTTATGATTTGGGGGCTGGTAGTCCAAGAAAGCCTGCTACAGGACTGTGTCCCCTCAAACAGTGAAACAAAATAATCCCTGCCTCCCTCCCTGCTTTTGTGTTGGGTTCTTGGTTATAGCAGAATAAGGCCAGGCCAGTAGATCTGTGACAGAGGCTTCCTAACATGTGTGAGCCCCTGGGCTCCATCCCCCAACCCCTTAGAAAGAAGCTAATAAGGTGTCTTGGTGTGGACTCAACTCTGCAGCTAGTGAGTTAAAGCCACTCTGGCTCCCACCCCCCTCTGAGCCTCAGCTGGAGGCACCAAAAGTTACAAAATGTGCAAAAGTGCCCTGTGAACCACTGGGTATGTACAGGACCCTCAGACAGCCTCCTGGTTTGTTTGGGGGAATTTGAAATTTTATTTTATCTGTATGTATGTGTGCACCTTCATGAGTTTACATGTACCATGTGTGTGCAGGAGGCCCCTAGGACCAGAAGAAAACATCAGATTCCCTGAAACTGGAGTTACAGATAGTTGCGGGCCACCATGTGGGTGCTAGGAACTCTAAAAGCAGTAAGTGCTCCTAACCACTAAGCTGTCTCTTCAGAGCCCAGGCTTGCCTTCAAGTCACTGTGTACCTGAAGATGTGTGAGAATTGCTGATCCCCTGGCCTCCACCCCTTCTAGTAAGAAAGTCTTGTGAGTCCAGTCCCATTAATGCAGTGCTGGGAATAGAACCCAGGACCTCATATATACCAGGCAAGCACTCTATCAAATGAGCTACAGTCCCATCTTTCTTTCTGTTTCATCTCCCTACCCCAATACAGGTACATTGCCAGGGCCACTTGTTCCAGGAAAACCCTTCCAAGACATGTTAACAAAAGTGAAAGACACAGTTAGCAATGATGTGAGTGATTTTCAGTGTCTTCAGTCATAAATGCACATCTGGGGTACTGAAGCTATGGCTCAGCAGATGGGAGAGTCTGCTGATCTTCCAGAGGACCCAAGTTTAGTTCCAGCACTCACACTATGTGGCTCACAATTGCCTGTAACTCCAGCTTCAGGGGATCCAATGCCCCCTTCTGGCCTCCTCCATTGGTACCTGAACTCACGTGTACACACTCACACATAGACACGGGTTTATACATATGAAATCCCAATATAAAAACTACTGAGAGCTGGAGAGATGGCTCAGTTGTTTCTTTCTTTTCTTTTTCTTTTTTTTTCCAAGACAGGGTTCTCTTTGTGGCTTTGGAGCCTGTCCTGGAACTTGCTTTGTAGACCAGACTGGTCTCGAACTCACAGAGATCCACCTGCCTCTGCCTCCCAAGTACTGCGTTTAATGGTGTATGCCACCACTGCCTGGCTGGTTTCTTTCTCTGAAAAGAAAAAAAATAAAAATACAGAATACTGAACTCCTAAGCACCCAGCTCCTCCTGCTGCATTCAGCATTTCCTTGGAAGTGAGGAAAGGCCTTATACAGACCTAGCATGCAAGTTTAGTCTCCAAAACTCATCATAAAGCCAAATAAACAGAACCCAAACAGTGGATGCACCTGGAGTGTGTGCTGGCCACACTCAACCCAGAGAGCCCTTTCAGCTCATAAAGTATGCCCATGCATCCGATTTTTTGCTCATTCAGCAGTGATGTAAATGATGCAATTCTGTTGAGCCAAGGGCTTTGCAAGATTTCTGTTCTCCTTCCAGGAACCCTCTGGGATGGAGACTGTTTTTATTCCCATTTTACAGGTGAATACATTTAGGCTTAAACACCTTGCCCTAGGTCACACAATTGGGAAATGGCAGGGCTGGTCTTTGAAGACCTGTATAGCTTCATTCTTTTTTCTCAGTTAGTCCTTTGAAATTTCATACAAAGTAATTTGATCACATTCACCCCTCCCCCAGTTGCTTCCGGATCCACTGCCTTCCCCATCCTTCCACCCTGTACTACACTTTTGCTTTTCTTTTTTCTTTTCCTTCTTTCATTTCCTTCCTTCTCTTCTCCTTTCTTTTTGTTATTAAACCCATTCTTAACCATTAGTGAATCTCTGAATGTCCCCCCTTCCCAAGACCTCCACGCCTTCACCCCCTCTGCAGGCACCAACCTGCCAACAGTTGCATCAGTCTGACTCTGCCCTTTGGCAGATGGTGTCTTTTCTTTTTCTCTGATGTAAACATTTTAGGACAGTGGTCTTTTACCTAACTCTGGCCTTCTGCCATCTTTGTTCAGGTTATTTCCCAGACTGTCTTTAACTCTTTATGTAGTCCAGAGTGAACTTGATCTCTGGATCTCCTGAGATCATAGCCCTGAGATGACAGGCTTACACCAAGTCCAGGTGGGATGCTGGTTTAGAAGACTCCATAAAAATCCTGAACCCCTCTGTCCCCAGCCCTGTAGTTAGCACTATGCATGTGGCATTGGGCCAGCACCAGCTGCTCTGCTCTGTTCCCACCCAGGACCAGAAGGGTCCTGCTGCTGAACCACCCATTCCTCCTTAGAAAAGAAAGAGATCATCTTCCCAGAGGCTCCCAAATCTCAGTGTACAGTTTACATCCTAAACCAAAACAACCATTGACTGACCACAACCACTCCACCTTTTCTTCTTCTGCTCTGCTTATTTAAACGAATGAACAGATACTGCTTAATCCAAAAGACAAAACCAAGGAAATCTACCTAACTATAGAGTTTAAAGCATGCCACCAAGTGCATGTCTGCAGGGAGGTAGGGAAGAAGAATCAAGAGTCCAAAGTCCTCCCCAGATGTGCACATCCACCCTAGGCTACATGAGACCTTATCTCAAAACGTAAGAAAAAAATGTGTAAATGCATAAAAACTCTATAAGCTAATAACCTCTGAAAGTTGCACTAATGGTACTATTGTTAGAAAATTCACAGAACACTCCACACTATCACACAAATACACAAGTCCCCAGGTTAGGCTCATGCTAAACCTTTAGCAAAAGTGTTTTAACTTGTTCATCATTTGTCCTTTCACCCTAGACTGCAGAGGAGTTTTGTGAACTATGAAGAGACCACAATGTACAGCCTGGAAACATGCCCAAATCCTTGGTTGAGGACACACTCAGCGTGGGGCAGGTACTGGTCATAAACATTCACAATGACGAAACCATGTCCCCACCTGCCCTGCCTTTATGTCTGCTCTCATATGTTTTTATTTTTTAATTTTATGAGTGCAAGTTCCCAAAGAGGCTAGAAATGAGAGTCAGATTCCCTGGAGCTAGAGTTGTGGGTGGTTATAAGCTGCCTGATGTGGGTGCTGGGAACTGAACCTGGGTTCTCTGCAAGAACATATGCTCTTACTGAGCCCTCTCTCCAGCCCCTGCTTGCACAAGTTTTTAAGCAGATATGCTCTTTCTGGAAACTATCAAGCAAGATAGAGGATGTCCCTGTGGCCCCAGCCTCATCTCCTTCTTCACCCTGGTTCATAAATAGCCCTTCCAAGGCTTTCTTTTCCTGCATATATCAAGATGCATGTGAGTGGAGCCATGCGGTGGTGACACACGTCTTTAATCCGAGCACTTGCGGCCGGGCGTTGGTGGCGCACGCCTTTAATCCCAGCACTCAGGCGGCAGAGGCAGGCGGATCTCTGTGAGTTCGAGACCAGCCTGGACTACCAAGCGAGTTCCAGGACAGCCTCCAAAGCCACAGAGAAACCCTGTCTCGAAAAACCAAAAAAAAAAAAAAATCCCAGCACTTGGGAGGCAGAGGCAGGCGGATCTCTGTGAGTTCAGGACCAGCCTGGTCTACAAGAGCTAGTTCCAGGACAGCCTCCAAAGTAGCTTGCTGTGGTATATGGGAAGTTCAAAGTCCTCCTTGGCTTCTTAGCTAGTTCAAGGTTACCCTGGCATATGAGTTCTTGTCTTCCTTTCTTAAAAAAGAAAAAAGAAAAAGAAAACAATCAACGCATACCCTTTCCCACTCACATACATCTTTTTTGTTTGTTTGTTTGTTTGGTTTTTGGTTTTTAAGGCAGGGTTTCCTACTGACCTCAAATATGTTTGTAGCCTCAAGAGGACCTGATCCTGACCCTACTCCCTCTTCCCAAGTGCTGGCCATGTAACTCCACAACTAGCCTGAAATTAGATTTTTTTTTTTTGTCTGACAGTTACTTGTCCTGTTGCTCCAACAGGGTATCCAAGGAAAACAACTTGAGGAAGGGAGGGTTCATTTCAGCTCACAGTCCTAGAGGGGTCTATCTGTAGTGTCAGGGAAGGCATGGCAGCTGGGACAGGAAGCAGCTGGTCACATTGTGTCCACAGTCAGGAAGCAGAGAGTGATATTCTGGCGTTCAACTCTCGGCCTCCTTTTCATTCAGTCTGGGTCCCAGCACATAGAATGGTGCTGTCCACATTCACTGTGGGTCTGCCCACCTCCGTTAACCTATTCTTTTTGGGGTCTCTTTTCATAGCCCTGGCTGTCCTGGAACTCACTATGTAGACCAGGCCAGCCTTGAATTCATAGCGATCCACCTGCCTCTGCCTCCTGAGTGCTGGGATTAAAGACATGCACCACTAAGCCCAGCCACTCAACTTATTCTAGAATGTCTCTCACAGACATGCCCAAAGATCTGTTTCCCTTGTGATTCTGCATCCTGTCACTTTAACAGCAGAAATCAATTATCACAGACAATCTCCCTCTGCTAGAGTCCAGCTCCACCGGGGTTCTTGTACTACAGAAAGGATGTGTGAAGTCGGCAAAAAAATGAGGAGTCTGAACACTGGTTGTCTTTGAAACCGATGGCCCCCACTAGCTTAGGCCTTTACTATACAAGTTCTAATGCATTCAAGCATGGGCAGTTTCAAATCACTTTTCTTTAGTCATTTCCCAAGAATCATTAACATTTTAGTTTCTCTTCTTCTTTCCCACTCCCTTGACATCAATGACCTTTACCCCATATCGTTATACAGCAAGCCAAATGCTTATATCTAGCTAGGTACCTCTTATTCATACTGTGCACCAGTCAGCAGCAAACATGCAGTTACAAAGTAAGAGATTTGAGCTCTGTCATTAATTCTTGACAATATGAGGTCAACTGAATACATTGTGATACCTAGAGTATCATTTTCAGGTGTATACCAGTTTCTGAGTAATCTGTATGTCACCATTATTATTATAAGGATTACAGTTATAATCTTATTTTTTATAAGTTCTCAAGGTAATGATTAATACCTAACTAACTCTTTAACTATTGAGACTAAGTTTCTGTATTCTTCCTCACAATTTCTAAATATACTTCTTTAAGAGGACTTGGGAGTTTTAGATTCCTTTATTGATACTTTGATATTGGAAAGTATCTGAGTGTTCATGTCCTGGTGCCAGAGATATGTCTGACCTTTCTGTCCTCTTTTTTCTTCTGTGCTCCTATAAGGTTCTTAATGTCATCTTTTCTTGGTTCTTAAGTTCTCCGGAATATATTTATCTCCTTTTGGTATTGAATAAGCAATAACCATTAACGTTAGTGAGTTCCTCCTACTTATTCAGGATGACAGCAAAGGTAGCCAGGGATGACTGGAGAAACTTGTTTCTGTAACAGATCAGAGAAATTTGGCTTTTCTGTAAAGGCCTTTGTTCCCAGTAAATTCAGGCATCAACTAACAAGGCAAAACTAAGAGTTACCATAGTATTAAGCACAGCAAAAGTTGGAAAACCCTGAAACACAAGCCCCCTATGATAGTGCAGGAGTGTGCAGTATTGCATCCACAGGCCCTTCCCAGATAGATGGGATTCTCAAAGGGCCCCGCCGTCTAAGGATTCCATATGCACCTACACCTACGCGGGGTTCCCAAGGGCGACAGCATGGCTTCCACATCGCCCTTTTTCTCATCTTGGGACAATACAAACATATTTCACCATTTGAAGACTCACAGAGCTCTCTGGTGCAGATGTTTACCCTGTTTAAGTTGATCACTCCCCTGGGGGTGGACATTTAGCTTGTTCCCTTTGTCATGGGGTAAAGGACCCATAAACCACTCGGCACAACCAAAGTTCAAATTGAGAGTCTGTGTTAAGCTGGCCTGTGACTGCCTGGAGAGAAACACTTCTCACAGAGCAGCCCCAGATATATATTACAGGGAGTTTTTTAAAGACAAAGAGCAGAGCAAAACTACATCCCGATTGGCAGTTGCAGGGGTAAGCAAGCAAGCAGTTTAACAAAAGCCAAGAACCTGCAGTTATCTGGGGCTTTTCAATCGAGTTTCTAGAACAGGGTTGGGTGTGTTCCCATGAGACGTTTCAGGGCAGGGGGGTGGAAACCAAAGATGGCTTCAGCTGAGACAAGATGGAGAAACCTTTACTCTGTTACACCATGTTTGCTAAGAAGTTAATGGTGAGCCAGTCCTGGTAGCACAGACCTGTCATGCCACTGTTCTGGTTAGCTTTAATTATTAACTTGACACAGCATAGAGTCATCTGAGAGGGAAGCAGAAGTTGAGAAATTGCCCTGATCAGATTGACTTATGGGTGATTGTCTTGACTGTTAATTGGTGTAGGAGGGCCCAGCCCACTGCACCACTCTCTGGGTCTATATAAGAAAGCTAGTTAAAGGCTGGGCACTGGTGGCCCACGCCTTTAATCCTAGTACCCAGGAGGCAGAGGCAGGCAGATCTCTGTGAGTTTGAGACTAGCCGGGTCTACTGAGTGAGTTCCAGAACTGACTCCAAAGCTACCCAGAAAAATCCTGTCTCAAAAAAAAGAGAAAGAAAGAAAGAAAAAGAAGAAAGAACAGAAAAAGAAAGAAAGCTAGTTAAACATGAACTCCTGAGAAAGCCAGTAAGAATTTTCTTCCATGAGTTCTGCTTCAGGGTCTTACATCGTGGGATCCTGACTTCGCTCAGTGAAGGATGTGTGCTGGGGTATAAGATGGAATAAGCCCTCTCCTATGTTGTTTTGGTCAGAGTGTTTTACCACAATAACGGAGGAAGCTAGGACAGCCACCTTCCCTGAAGGCTGTCAGAGATACCCAGAGCTTAAAGCCTGTCTGAATCAAGACATAGTGATGTAGGAGGACCCTTGCGCCAGAATTTTAAGAGTTAGGCATCCTGGGCAGTGAGAGCACACCTTTGATTCCAGCACTCAGGAGGCAGAGGCAGATGAGTCTCTGTGAGTTCCAGGACAGCCAGGGCCACACAGAGAAACCCTGTCTCAATAAACAAACAAACAAACAAATGAAAGAGAGCTAGGCATAGCAGCACAGCTGCTAGATCCTCATTACCACATACATACACAATCAGGACCCAGTGTGAGATTTCATTGCCCTAGGAAAATAGAGTGACCAAGGCTCTCACAATAAAATAGCGCCTCAAAGGTACAAAAGGCCCTAAGAGTGGAGGAACAGACACTCCAAGACCCCTCCATGAGACCTTCCCTGACAATCCTTCTCCAGGCAGTGAGTCAACACTGAGGCAGCCACAGCCCCTTCCGCACCACCTACCTCAGGCTCCTCAGCCTGGCACTGATCTCCCAATCAGGAATGGTTCTAGTTATTAGCCAGATGAGATCAGGATCCATGTCTGATGACATCTCAAGTAGTTATGTAGGGCAGAAACAGCCCCTGGAGTTCACTGTACCCATGCCCGTTGAGATGGAAAATTACACAGCTCAGAGAAGAAAAGCAAGCTGCTGAGAAGCACATGGGAATTCAGTATCAGAGCAAAGATTCCAGATCTCTGCTCTCCACCCACCAGGAGTCCCTTGTCCCGTCTCTTTGGAGATCAGTAACTGAGAAGTTGGAAACACTTGGAGGGAAGTCTCATTTCAACCAGCAGTTCTTGATTTTCAGTGCACTAAGAAGAACTCGGTGGCTTGAGTAAGAACTGCCTGCCCCACATAGGTAGCAGTCATTGACGGATGCTCAGTCCTTAGATGGACAGTCAGAGGGGACTTTATAAGGGAGGGTGGCACCAAGCAATGGTGACAAAACCTGCCCAGGGTCCCAAGGTGCCCAGCTAAGCTCACACTGGCCCATGTCACGGGTGTTTTGTGATAGAATAGAATATATAAAGATCCAATCTGAAATTATCTTGCCAGAAAAAAAAAATCAGTGAAGAAACCTCATTGAATTAAACCTCCTGACCTGAGATCAGCTCACGAGAAACCCCCAAGGATGGGAGGCCAAGATAAACAATGCACAAGAGAGTCAGCAGGACCCAGAAAGTAGGATATGCCAACTGGACAGTCGGTCTGTCAACTCCAGCTACCGCCAAAGAGAAAAAAGTTGCAAGGCAGGACTGGGGTGTAGCTGCAGGGTAGAGCACCTGCCTAGCATGCAGGAAGGCCCGAGTTCAGCCCCCAGTACCAAAAAAACAAGAAACAACCAAACAAACAATGAACAAAACCCACAGAGCAGGAAGAACATGATAATTGTTTTTCAAATTTAAGAGTTGCAATAAGCCAGGCATTGATGGCGCACACCTTTAATCCCAGCAGTTGGGAGGCAGAGGCAGGTGGATCCCTGTGAGTTCGAGGCCAGACTGGTCACAAATCGAGTTCCAGGACACCCATGACTATGCAGAGAAATCCTATCTTGAAAAACAAAACAAACAAGCAGGTGCACATGCAAGCAAACTATTCCATGTGGGGGGAAAAAACTAAAAGGTACAACTAAATACAACACACAGCCTTGGAAACTTTTTAACAAAAAATAAAAGTTAAGCCAGGTATAGTGGCACACCTGCAATTCCAGCACTTGGGAGGTAGAGACAAGAGAATCAGAGGCAGCTAGAGCTACACAGGGAGTGTAAAGCCTTGGCTACATGAGAACATGCCCCTCCCCAAAGAAAAAAGTATTTGTGAGGTCATTTGATGTTAAAGTTGATTTCTGTCTGTCGAGGATTAAGAGAAATCTGCCTGAGGTATTCCAGGTAGACGTTTCATGACTTCTGAAACTATCATTGAAATGATTCTAAAAGTTGGTGTGTGTGTGTGTGTGTGTGCGCGCGCGCTCGCGTGCGCGTGCATGCATGCGCATTTGCTTGTGTGCAAGCGTGTGTATTTAATATGTATATACCCAGAATGAAAATCAGGGCCAAAGTAACTACTCATACACTTATTAGAGTGTGTGGATGTTGGTGGTTGTGGTGATGTCAGCGCTCTTGAAGTAGAAGCTAGAAAATCAGGAGGTCACACTTAGCTACCTGGCTCATGAGAGGCCAGCCTGAACCCTATCTCAAAAAACAAAACGAAACCTCAAGCCAGAGTTTATGGGTGTTAATCCTACCATACTCTCAGCTTTTTCTGAGGGGCCGGAACTTCTCAAAATCCAATGATGAGGAATAATTGTTTTGAAAAAGAAACGCATTCTGAACAATAACTTCTTCCCTCGTTGTCCTTTTCCATCCCAGGTACATTGTGAGCTTCCTCCTGATCATCACACAGCTGGGCTTCTGCAGTGTGTATTTCATGTTTATGGCAGACAATTTACAGCAGGTAACGGGGGCTCTTCTGGGCAGAGTGGGAGGAGAGCGGGGAGAGCGAGGAGAGCGGACCTCCCAATGCTGGGGCTGTCAGTTGAGACTGTAGCATTTGAGCCTGTCTGCCCCACATTAGACCACAATTGGGACCAGAGCAAAGCCAAAGCCCCACATCCTCAGTCTGGAAAGCATAGATGACATCTACCTTAGTATCTCAGATTGTCACATCCAAGATGTCTAAAAAGCTGTCACCTTGCCCTCCTCACGTTCCTAACATGAGACAAAGTCAGCGAGAGCATTCTTCTGAGTCTTTGTGGGATGGAGGAGCACACCCAGCCATCCAGGAAGAACAGTGAGCTGTGAGACAGAGGGCCCGGTAGAGAAACGACTGCTTGGTTCCCAGCCCTGCCCAGCTTCGACCACTAGGTCTAAAAGAGGATGTGCTTATGTAACCGAAACCTTTTCTTAGTCATGTGAGGGGAAACAAAAATCACCACTTCCTGGGAATAAGAGATTGTCAATCAGACAAAAAACACCGTTGGGTCTTTGGGTTTTATGATGCCCAGGGTTTCCGGTTGTCAGAATCACACACACTACAGTTAAGGTGGCTAGGATTGACAAATACAAACCCAGGAAACCAAAAACCAGACGCAGAGGCTCACATCTGTAATGCCACCAGTTGGAAGATAGAAGCAGAACGATCAAAAGTTCAAGTCTAAGACCAGCATCGGATCCATGAGACCCTATCACAAAAGGGGTTGGGGGGCGGGTGAGAGCATAGCTCGGTCAGTAAATGACTTGCTTTGCAAGCACAAGGTGGTGGGTACCATGTGGGTCCTTGGAAATGGTACCCACAACCTTCATATTAAAAAGCAGGGCTTGGTGGCTTGCAGCTATTATTCCAGTGCTGAGGAGACAGAGACATGTTGGCACCTGCTGCTCACTGGATGGCAAGCCTAGCCTAACATGCCCAGTGCTAGACTAATGAGAGACCTTGTGTCAAAAAAACAAACAGGTGGACAAACCCGAGGAACAATACTGAGTTTGTCCTCTGAAGCCCTGCTTCCCAGGAACACGCATGCATAACTGCACAAGCTCCCAGAAGACACTCACCTATAGAGCTGTAGAGGTGGTATTTGTTGCTTTTTCAGAGGACCCAGACCCAGGTTCAATTCCCAGCACCACATGGTGACTCACAGCTGTCTGTAACTCTGGTTCCGGGAAACCTGACTCCCTCTTTTGACCTCTTTCAACACCAGGGATGTACATAACCCACTTACATAAATACGCAAGCAAAACACTGATACAATAAAATTAAAGAAATCTAAAAATGTTTTAGGGAATAATAAAAATGTTTATTTATTTTTATTTCTATGTGTTTTTAAGTTTTGCCTGCATGTATGTATGTGCACTACATGCCCATGGAATTCAGAAGGTGTTGGCTTTCCTGGAACTGTGAACCACCATGTGGGTACTAGCAACCAGTGTTCTCAACCACTAAGCAACCTCTCTAGACCCTAAAAAACTGTTTTTGAAGGCATCTGGGTTGTGTATTGAAATTTCACACAAGTCATGAATAATACTTTATCTGCTGGGACAGTAAGTCATCAGTGGGTCAGCTGAAATTCTAACTGAAATGGTTCCTAGTGACGATGATGGATGCCCTGCCTTTCACTGTGCCCCTTTGGCAGATTGTGGAAGAAGCTCACTTCACCTCCAATGTCTGCCAGTCCAGGAAGAGCCTGGTGATGACACCCGTCCTGGATGCTCGATTCTATATGCTCACCATCCTACCCTTCCTCATCCTGCTGGTGCTCGTCCAGAACCCACAGGTGTTGTCCATCTTCTCCACCTTGGCCACCATCACCACTCTGTACAGCCTGGCTCTGATCTTCGAGTATCTCATCCAGGTCTGTCTCTGAAGGCCCACAGAAGGGGGTCAGGGTCCAAGGCTTTCGAGGCATGGCAGGGTTACAGGCGCGGTGGGAAAGTGGTTGGTCCCCTTCCCTGAGCCTAGATGACTTCTAGAAATACTTCTGTCCCACAAGCTGTAAAAGTTAGGCATCGTCCCGTGAGTTTGAGATCAGCCTGGTCTACAGAGTGAGTTCTAGGATAGCCAAAGCTGTTATACAGAGAAACCTTGTCTTGAAAAAGCAAAAAAAAAAAAAAAAAGTTAGGCATCATTACCATCAACACCCTTCATCTCCAGCATAGTGGTCATATCCAAAAATTGAATCACTAGGTAGTTTAGTTGCTGAATGCCTTCTGTGATCAGGTGTTGTTTGAGAAGACGAGGATTTGGGGATCGGTAACAAGAGATAAGGATGCCACACTCTCCATCATTTCAATGAAATAACAAGAAATATCACTGTGGAAGTTAGAAGAGGGCTCAGTGGATGAAGTTCTTGCTGCCCTAGCTTGAGGACCTGAGTTCCCATGCCCCATATCCACATGACAACCTAGCATGGTGGGGCACACATGTAACCCAGAACTGAGAGAGTGAAGGCAGGTGGGGATTCACTGGCCAGACAGTGTAGCGAAGATGACAAACTCTAAGTTCAATGAGAGACTCTTAAAAAGCAATAGAAGAAAACAACAGAAAACCTTTGGCCTCCACGTGCAATGGCATGGCACATGCACACAAATACATATACACCACTGGTGAGCACACAAGTGCGCGCACACACACACACACACACACAAACCACACATAGGAAATATAGCACTGGTCAGTGGACAGGAAATAGGGCTCACTAGATGGCTCAGATGCTTGCCTCCAAGCCTGAGGACCCGAGTTCCATCTGCAGAACCCACATAGTGGAAGGAGGGGACTGACTCCCACAAGTTATTCTCTTACTTCCACATTCACACTGTTGCACACATGCCCCCTCCCCCCAGCAATATAAACCTATTAGAGACATTTTAAAGATAGACAGATAGATGATACATAGTGAAGGAATTTGATCTATTTGGTACCAAACACTTTACACAACTTCACCAACCTTTGAAATAAAACAACTGCAAAATGCGGTCTTTATCCCAGTTTCCAGAAAAAGACACTAGGGAGCAGGAGCAGCAGGTGGGCAGATCTTTCTGATTGAGCCAGCTGCTTTATCTCCCATCATTGGTGCTAACAGTCCACCATCGTTGCTTCATGCCTTTGATCATGAAAGTCTTTGGGATTGTGTTAGTATCCTGTTGCTGCTATAACAAATAACCACAAATCTGGAAATATTTAAAGAAACAACTAGGGTCTTATGTAGTCCAGTTTGGCTTTGTAGCTAGGATGACCTTGAGCTTCTGGTTCTCCTGTCTCCACTCCTGAGGGCTAGACTTACAGACATGCAGGAGGACCTGGGTTCCATCTGCAACGCTGCATAAAGCGGTACCTGGTAGTGCACACCTCTTACCCCAGCACTGGAGACGGAGGCAGAGACAGGAGGGCCAGGAACTCATAATCATTCTCAGGGGCATGTAGAGTTCAAGGACAGCCTGGATTGCAGGAGACTCGGTCTCAAAATAAATTAGCTAATTAATTAGAACGCTTTCTTAAAGTTAAGACATTAAGTAATAGTGCCCTTTACACTGTTATCAGACATGACCCTAGATGAGCTCCCCACGGCAACGCCAACACTCTGCCTGTCTTTCAGGAGACCCCACGTCACAGCAACCTGCCGCTGGTTGCAAGCTGGAAGACTTTCTTGCTGTTCTTCGGCACGGCCATCTTCACCTTTGAAGGTGTGGGGATGGTAAGAAAGAAGAGGTGCCCCACGGGGTGGCCAGCTGTGAGTCCCCATGTCACCCTAGCAGTGTTGAGGGTAGCAAAGCATGAGTCGTCGTCCCCCCGTCCCCCATCCCCTGTCCTCCCCCCCCATGACAGGAAAGTTTGCACTGATGAGGGCACCTCCCAACCCAGACCACACCTCAAGTTCCCAAGACAAAGACAAAGATGGAAATTTACTAAGCAGCCCAGACTGAGCAGAGTGTTGGGGCAATAGCAAGCCTGAGACAAGATGAAGGGGGAGTGAGCATCTGGAGAAGGTGTGACCATGTGGAGGGGTGTGGCCATAAAGCTGAGGTGGTGATGTGGAGGGGTGTGGTCATTTGTAGTGATACAGCAATATGGCCAGTGTGACTGTCTGGAGGGGTGTGGCCTTGTGGAGGGGTCCCTGCTGACTCAATCCACCAGGAGAACACTTACACCCACGCCACGGCCACTCCTTTCAACCTTGTCTTTCCCAAACCGTCTGCTTCCAGGTTCTTCCTCTCAAAAGCCAGATGAAGAGTCCACAGCAATTTCCCGCAGTGCTGTATCTGGGGATGTCCTTTGTCATCTTCCTCTACGTCAGCCTAGGGACTCTGGGCTACATGAAGTTTGGCTCAGACACTCAGCCCAGCATCACCCTCAACTTGCCCAATTGCTGGTAGGAACCTGCCTGCCTCACATGGGACAGGGAGGCATGGGAGGTGAGCCTTGGAGACAGACGTGAACGGTTACCTTTAGCAGAAGAAATGAGTTGTTGTGAACTGTTGACATTCGTGTTAATTATGCTAATGGGTGAGTTTGATAACCAGGCACTGTGTTCCTCCTCAGTTTTTCACAACAGCCTTAAGCATTATCATCGAGGACTCCACAGAGCAGGCGAGATACCAACATTAGAGGCTCTCAGAGACCTTCCCAGCTAACACTGTCTGGTGGGAGTCGAGACTTGAATTCCAAGTTTGACCCTAAAATGCAAAGGCCCTAAGATGAGCGATGTGGAGCTGTTGGTAGAGCATTTGTGCAGATTGTCTGAGGCCCTAGGTTGGATAATAATTTTAATTTTGAGAAAGGGTCTCTGCTCCCCAAGTGCTGGGATTACAGGCCAGCATGTACTACCATTACCTGGATAAAACCAAATTACAAAGTTTAGGCATGTACCACAGATGGACTGCTACTTAGGCTCTTGAGTATCCCCAAGCTAGAACTCAGCCTGGAGTCCTTACCCTCAATCATTCATTCTTTCATCCATCCATCCAGGAAACATCTGTGGGTGGGATTTTTAGAGGAGGTGTTAGGTTCCTAGTGACTAAGTACATGTCCTGAAGCTAACTAATAGGATCTGAATTCTGGTTCCTCCATGGCCGTGGGCGAGCCTCCCACCCTTCTGCACAGGAAGGCTTGCACACGTGCCTCTTCATGTCAGTCAGGACAGCTTCATGATGCTTCAGTCATGAACCATCACTGTGACTGTCACCCAAGTGCTTAACTCTTTGTTCACACCAACCCATCATGGGGTGGCCCAGGCTCTCAGTCTAATGGATCAGTCACACCCCAGGGTGTTGCTGGTTGTCATGACAGAGAGCCACTGAACGACATAAGCTCTTCCCAAGCAGCTGGTGCAGCAGCTTGAACTACCTTAAGCTAGAAGAGATAGCCTTCCTGTCAGACTGCCCTCCACTGGCAGAGAAGGGCCTAGAAACCTTTGATGGACAGTCCTCTTTTGCACTCCCTGGCAGTGTCTGCAGGCAGCAATTGCTTTAGTATATAGAAAATGTTAGAAATGCAGCAAGCTCTGTGAACTATCTATCAACTGGTAACCACTGTTATAGGTCCTTACAGCCTTGGGCTTTCAGGTAGGAGGGGCAATGGTGACATTCACATTCCCAAAGCCAGAGCAGTAAAATAAGGAAAATGTTACCAGCCCCACCCTCCTAATGACCAGATGAGATCATGAGTGTGGATGCTTTGAAATTGTGCCTTATTTTATGTAAGTGAGATATTATCTTAATATGTGGGTCTTATTCTTGGCTGATTACGCTTCCTCTAGCTAGCCTGGGCACAGCCTTTTTATTCTGAGGGTGGCAGGTAAATACATGGGCAGTGAGTTCTAGTCAGGCTTTTTACACATGCTGGTATAAACCAGCTGGTGAGTGGAGGGAGAGGAATTCACTCTTGAGGGGAGTCTTGAATAAACACCCTTCCCAATAAGAGTACTAACAATTCTAGAAAAAAAAAGAGGGTGATAAGTACATAAAATAACAATTTTATATACAAAAGGTTCTCAAAACATACAAAAGAAATGCCAGTTTAAAAAAATTACAGTTTTGGGACTGGGGCTATAACTCAGCTAAGTGCTTGCCACAGAAGCATGAAACCTGAATCTGGCCTTTAGTACTTGAATAAAAATCTGTGTTTGGGGCTGGGCTGAGGTGGCTCACACCTTTAATCCCAGCACTTAGGAAGCAGAGGCAGACAGATCTCTATGAGTTTGAGTCCAGCCTGGTCTACACATCGAGTTCCAAGACAGCCAAGGCTACACAGAGAAGCCCTGCCTCAAACACACACACACACACACACACACATCTGGGTTAGGAGACACACACTTGCACTATCACTGGAGAGGTAGACGAGCAGAACCCTAGAATGTTCTGGCCAGCTAGCCTAGCCAAATCAGTGAGAGTTCCAGGGCCCACAGAGAGATCCCTCATCAAAAACAAGGGGGCAGCTCCTGAAGAACGACACCTCTACATGCCTACACACACATGTACATGTGCACACAGGAACACACACATACTGCAATATCAGAGACTGATATGATCGAAGTACTATTTTAACACTTAGAGATGCCATAGACTAAGACAAAAGGGCAGCATGTCAATAGGCATCAAATTTTAAGTCATAGCTGGGGTCTGCTGCATAGATCAGAGGTTGAGTGCTTGCCCAGCATACACGAGGTTTTGGGTTCATTCCTCAGCAATGCATTAACCGGAGTGGTGGCTCGTGCCACTAATCCCAACACTTTTGAAATGGAATCCCAGCTGGGCGTTGATGGCCATGCCTTTAATCCCAGCACTCTGGAGGTAGAGGCAGGTGGATCTCTGTTTGAGGCCAGCCTGGTCTACAGAGAGAGTTCCAGGACAGCCTCCAAAACAATACAGAGAAACTCTATCTCAAAAAACAAAAACAAAAACAAAAAAAAGAAAAGAAAAAAATGGAATCCAAAGTCCGAGGTCATTCTTGGCTGTATATCAACCTGGAAACCTACTTGGGACACAGGGTGATATCCAATGTCGATAAAAAAATTAATTTAGAAATAATTTTTGCTTCTGGAGTTGATTTGCAGATAAGGAATACGGAGGTGTGTGCTATGTATGCTGATAAGCAGATATAGGATGTGTGGGTGTGTATCATGTGTGCTGAGATATGCAGATATATATAGAGATAGTCTTTGCTGGATTTTTTTCTTGGCAAAAGTTTCTCATTAACTGTCAACTAGTTGAAAAACTAGAAAAAAAACCTCTGTGCTGTTAAATGGAAGTGCCAGACGTGTGTTCACAGGGAACAACTTACAAGAAATGCTTTGTTTATCTATTGTTCTGAGATGGGATCTCACTGTATAGGCCTTGCTGACGTAGAACTCACTATGCATGCCAAGCTACCCTCAAACTTGTGGCAATCCTCATGCCTCTGCCTCCCAAGTGCTGGGATCACAGACATGTGCCACTACATCCAGCTTTTTTTTTTTTTTTTTTTTTTTTTTGGTTTTTCGAGACAGGGTTTCTCTGTGGCTTTGGAGGCTGTCCTGGAACTCGCTCTGTAGACCAGGCTGGCCTCGAACTCACAGAGATCCGCCTGCCTCTGCTGGGATTAAAGACGTGTGCCACCAACGCCCAGGTTACATCCAACTTTATATTTGGTGAAATAACAAAGGTCAACAATTCATAGAGACATGCCACCATGCACCTATAGGTGTATGTGTGGCTCCCCTACTTTCTGTTTAAGATTGCAGGCACAGGGCTGGGAAGACAGTGGGTAAAGTGTTTACCACCCAAAATATACACCCAACTTAGAACCCTCAAACCCATATAAAAGCTGGGCACAGTGGTGCATATCTGTATTCCCAGTGTTCCTAAGCGAGATAAGAGGCAGAGACTGGAGAACCCATGTGGTGCAGCTGGTCTGACATATGCAGCAACAAACAGGAGAGACACTGTTCCAAATATGGTAGAAGGTTAGAATGCTCAATAAAATTGTCATTTGACCTCCATGTGTGAGTCATGGCAAACTCCAAGGGAGAATCAAGGATAGGGAGAATGGTCATGGCTGTATGGCTGCTACACAGTGAATCGTACTGCACATAGATATGACATTTATAATTTTTATTACAATACTTAAATGAAATACCTGGAAGTTCCTATAGCCTCAGAACTTCCAGGAATGCATGCTTCCATGTCCCCTCTGAGCCAGTCTAACCTGAGTCACTGACTTTTGACCTGCGAAGCTTCCAATGGGTCCTGAGCCTCCTTCCCAGATGCCTGGTGGCATCTCACATCCTTTCAATGTTCTGTCTGCAGGTTGTACCAGTCAGTCAAGGTGATGTACTCCGTTGGTATCTTCTTCACCTATGCCCTCCAGTTCCACGTCCCAGCTGAGATCATCATTCCCTATGTCGTCTCACGAGTGTCTGAGAACTGGGCTCTGTTTGTAGACATGACCGTCCGCACAGCCTTGGTCTGCCTGACCTGTGAGTTGGGGAAATGATGCTTATTCACTCAAGCCTGTGACATGTGTCCTACCCCTGTATAGTGCCTACCCAGCAGCCTTGGCGCCACCACTTGCCTCTGATCTACCAGATGTTTGTCTCCTTGCTTCTCCCTCTTTCTACCTGAAGACAGGCTTAGAAAACCCACATAAGAAAGCCACCCCAGGCCTAGGGAGTGAGTGCTGACTGATTCACAGGCAAAGGCAAGATCTTCCTTATACAGCCACTTGCCTACCTGCTGGTCGCTGTCCTCATGTGTCTAAAACACCAACCCAGCATTGCTACCAACTCAGGGTGCCATGGCCCAGAGAAATCAAGTCACATCCCCACGTCACACAGCTCCATGACAGAATGGGGGATTTGGTCGGCCAGGCCTGTCTCCCTTCCATTTTATGTATGGTCAAGTCCCTGAGTCATCAATTACTTAGCTGTAAAGAAATTTACATATTCAATTGTAAAGAAACTCTTTTCATTCACCCACCCTTTCATTCATAGTGAACATTGCTTAGGAAACATTGGAAGAAGGGCTGGGAAATCCTTTCTCTGGAACATTCTAGGAAGAGACGATCAGAAGAGGTGCCCAGGAGGAAAGAGCAAAAGGACTGGGGATGTTTGACCTAGAGAAGCAAGGGCACTGAGCTTCTAGTGTTTGATTATAGTAGGAGCAGAAGAGACCCTTAGTGTGTGTAGGGTTCAGTGAGAGACCCTATCTCAAGGGAATGAGGCACAGAGTGCTAATGATGGAGTAGGACACGTGATTCCCTCCTCTGAACTCCACACTCATACACACACACACACACACACACACACACACACACACACACATTTTTTTTCTCTATAAAAATGGTAATTTTACAAAAGGGTTGCAGGGCCTACAGGGTCCAGAGCCACGGTGCCTGACCTAATCCTTAAACTTCAAAGTCATGTTTGTTGGAGACTCCCCTCTTTGAGGCACACTCAGTGAATCTACATTCTCTCTCTCTCTGCAGGTTTCTCAGCTGTTCTCATCCCTCGCCTAGACCTGGTCATCTCCCTGGTGGGCTCTGTGAGCAGCAGCGCCCTGGCCCTCATCATCCCACCCCTGCTGGAGATTGCCACTTTTTACTCTGAGAATATAAGCTGTGTGACCATTGTCAAGGACATCATAATCAGCATCCTGGGCCTCTTAGGGTGTGTATTTGGGACATACCAAGCCCTCTACGAGATGACTCAGCAGGCCCGCTTTTCCATGGCTAACTCTACAAGTGGCTACACATAATTGCCTATTTTTATTTGAATAGTTCGTCCTTCCTCCCATCCTCTGTTGGATTCCCATTATATACGTTCATCAAAATCCAGCATCTCTCTGTTAATTAGTGGCTTCTTTATCTTCCAGGAGGAACATGGGTGCTGGTGACACAGGTTGGGACTGATCCCTGAAAGGTGCCCAGCTATTGGCTCTGAGTTTCTTGGACAGTTCTTTTGTACCTTGAAACCCAAATCAGGTCAAATCTTTGATTCCAATAGTCTCAAAAAGTCAGGCAAGGCTGTGCATGCCTGCAGTCCCAGTGGCAGAGAGAAGGGGAGGCAGACAGAGACAGATGGATGCCTGAAGCTCATTGGCCAACCAGCCTAGACAAATCAGAGAGCCCAGGTTCACTGACAGAGCATGTATCTCAAGCATAGAGGTAGAAGGCAATCAAGGGAAGATACCTAATATCAGCTTCGGTATAGCTTCACATGCTAGTACATGTACACACAGATACACACACCCACAGGGATAAGTACATGTATCTCAAGCATAGAGGTAGAAGGCAATCAAGGGAAGATACCTAATATCAGCTTCGGTATAGCTTCACATGCTAGTACATGTACACACAGATACACACACCCACAGGGATAAGTACATGTACCACATGCACACAATCAACGTGGGGGAAACAAAAAAGAAAGCGGGTGGAGATACAGAGATGACTCATCAGTCATCTTGCACAGAACTTGAGTTCAGTTCAGGGCTCCATGTCAGACAGCTCACAAGCCTGTAACTCTAGCTCTAAGGCATTCTGACACCCTCTTCTGGCTTTGTGGGTGCACACACACACACACACACACACACACACACATATATATAAAAAGAAAATGGCTGGCACACCCCACAGTCCCCGATGCCCTGAAAATCATATAATGCATATAAATTTCTGAAGCATCAGGCTTAGACAGTGTGCACTGAGGGAATATGAATCTCCTATTTGGATAAGAGTTTCAAGAAGAAAGTAGCCTTAACTATGTCCAGCCACTGAGTCAAAATTTATCGCCCAAACATTTAAAAAATAATTTCCCAGGCCAGGCGTTGGTGGCCTATGCCTTTAATCCCAGCACATGGGAGGCAGAGGTAGGCTGTGAGTTCAAGGCCAACCTGGTCTACAGAGAGAGTTCCAGGACAGGCTCCAAATATACACAGAAACCCTGCTTCAAAAAAACAAAAATTAATTGATTGATTGATTGATTGATTACCCCGGCGATCTGAGGAGAGGCAGAAATAACAGCTCACTTCTTTAGAAGTTTTCATTACATATCCATCCTTCAGAGAAGGAGCACTCCCATTATTACCTGAAAGGAGCCACTTTTCCATCTGTGCTGTTTGCTCCTTCCTCCTTTTCCTCCCTCCTCCCTTCCCTTCCCTGTCTTCCCTTCCCTGTCCTCTAGTCCCTCTCCTCATCTCCCTTCCCCCCTCCTCTCCCCCTGCCAGCCTGCCCCTCTTTCCTCCCAACTCTCTCCTCCTGTGGAGAAAGAGATTTTTATCCTCTGCGAGGATTATTGACCTACTTTTTAAAATAACATTTAGCTGGGGGAAGGGTTTTAAAAAGACAGCGCTCCCTGCAAGCACAATGCTACTGTGTTTCTCGTCCAAGGACAATTTTGTAATGTGGAAGTCTTGACGCATGTAGCACTCCTGGGCATTTGTCCCAAGCATCTTTTGTGTCTGAAAAGATTAATATAAAATAGTAGAAAGTTAGAGAAACACATCCTGTGTAATTCAAATAATGAATTCAGAAAAGCTATCACGACACCTGGCTTAGAGCATACTACTGGGTAACTGTGACTTATCATAAGCTGTCTAAAAGCAAACAAACAAAAAACAGGTGACAGTCACACAGAGGCAGAGGCAAGAGAATAACAAGTTCAAAGTCTGGGTTTGGAGGGGGTTCAACAATTTAGGGAGGTCCTGTTTCCAAAATAAAAAGTGAAACCCTGGGGCATGGTTCAGGGGCAAAGCTCTTGCCTGGTACGTAGAAGACCTGAGGTTAAACCCCCAGTAGGGCAAAAAGCAAACTAACAGAATGATGTGAGTCACAGCTGGATAAAAGCATCATGGGAAATTAACACTGCAGAGCCAGCTCCTTTGTGGACACAGCCGAGCACTGGTACTGGCGCCCAGGGTCTTGTGCATACTAGGCAAACACTGTACTAATGGCGCCACTGCCCAGGCTTATGGTGTTTCTTTGAAGTTCTTTCTAGAGCTTTCCCCCTTGCATTCCTAACCTAGCTAAGTGTCTGTTGCAAGAGACCTATGATCTGGCCTGTCTCTGCTTGTGACATGCCTCCTTACCAACCACAATCACTCCTGACTAGATTTAAAGTGAGAGGCTTGTGATTTTTTTTACTTTTGTTTACACACTGAAAAATCACTGTATGGTCATGAGCTGTGTAGCAGTTTAAATGAGAATGGCCTCTGGAGGTTCATAAATTTGAGTGTTTGATCACTAGGGAGTGGAACTGTCTGAGAAGGATTAGACGGATTAGGAGATGGGTCCTTGTTGGAGAAGGTATGGCTTTGTAAGAGGAGGTTGTCACTGGAAGTGGGCCTTGATGTTTCAAAAGCCCATAGCAGACCAAGTCATCTCTGTCTGTCTACTGCCTGTGGATCAGGATGTAGTGCTCCCGGCCATTTCTCCAGCACCATGTCTGCCTACTTGTCACCACACTCCCTGCTGTGATGATTGATAATGGTCTACGCCTCTAAAACTATAAGCAAGTCCCAAATTAAATGTCTTCTTTTCTAAGAGTTGTCTTAGCCGGGCGTTGGTGGTGCACGCCTTTAATCCCAGCACTGGGGAGGCAGAGGCAGGCGGATCTCTGTGAGTTCGAGGCTGGGCTGGACCGATAGCCTCCAAAACAATACAGAGAAACCCTGTCTTGTAAAACCAAAAAAAAAAAAAAAAAAAAAGTTCAAGGCTATCACTGACTACCTAGTGAGTTGCGACCCAGCTGGGTTATCTGAGACTGTATCTCAAACTTCCTACTGGGGCAGGCTGGAGGTAGGGAGAGGGAGAACCTATATGTCAATAATTATTTGCTTTACTGTACTAGCGCATGAACCTGAGATTCAGAAACATTACCTAAAGTAGAGCAGTAAAGGGCATGCTAGTTGTTCTATAGGCTCTTTCTTTACTCAGTACTTTCCACAATTAACAATCGCAGGCAAGAATGCTATTCCGTAATTCAAGAATGGGGAAATGTAAGCATGGTAGTACCTACCTGTAACTGTAGCACTCAAGCAGCCGAGACAGAAGGATTTTGATTTCAAGGCCAGTCTGAGCTATGTAGTGAGACTTTGTAAAATAAAATAAATTTAAAATACAAACAATACCAAGTGTTGTGGTACCTGCTCTAAAAGAAGAGGTAGGAGGATCAGGAGTTCAAGGTCAACCTTGGCTACATAGTTTCAGGCCAGCCTGGGCTAAGTGAGAGTCTCAAATAAAATAATAATAACAACAACAGCAAGCTGGGCCTAGTGGCACATGCCTTTAATCCCAGCATTTAGGGGGCAGAGGCAGGTGGATCTCTGTGAGTTCAAGACCATCTTGGTCTATGTGAGTTCTAGGAGAGCCAGAACTACAGAGTGAGACACTATCTCAAAAAGAATGCATGAATGGATGAATAAATAAATGGAGACAATTTAAGAGGAAAGAAGTGTCACCCCCAGTCTAAAACACCTCATCCCCAGGAGCTAGGGGCTTTACCAGCACTGGGCTAGGAGAGGACATAGCACACATTCTGTCCTCAGAGCATGTCAAGTGGAGGAGACTTCCAGGAATCAGGATGCCACCTCTTCTTGCTCCTAAATGTTTGAATGCTGTGGGATTTCACTGTGAGTATGGCTCTGTTATTATTATGAGTTAAGCCCAAGGTTATCTGGAATGACAAAATAACTGCAGGTGAGATTGGACCAGTCCCATGTCCCCCTATCCTTGGGAGGATGAGTGAATGCTATGCACCCTGGAAATACATCAGCATCCAGGCCTCTGCTTCTGCGTGCAAGCAGCCTTTGATAAATAGCATCTCTAGGAAAAGCTAGGACTTGATATTGGGATACAGATGGGGGTGGGGGCACCATCCCTAAGCTTTCAAAAAATAATCCCTGTTGCATTTTTCTACTGGGCAAATGTGTTTGAGTCACAGAGAGGAATGATGTCCCATCTGGCTGGATCTGGATCTTCATCAAGGTCACCCAAGGTGGTTGAAATGGCTGAATGATGTGAGCCTGTGAGTGGGAGGCTGGGGAAGTTGTCCATGTGAGGATGATCTTTGAGGAACAGCAGGAACTGGTGGACAGACAGTGGCTGGGACTGGAGAGCAGCCTGCTGAGCAAAAGGAGCCAGGGCTAGAAGGACAGATGTCAAAGGGTTTCTCTTATACATGGAATCTAGATTTTATACACATGTACACATACACCATGAAAAGTGGAAGGGGCTTTTGGGAGAAGGGGAACACAGGAAAAGGCAGGGGCAGGTAACAGTGAATACCGCCAGTGCATGAGATCTTGAATGACAGGTTGTTATTATTAAGCCAACACTTTATACAGGAAATGCAAACTAATAAAATGTGTTACCATTTTTGGAATGCCAACATTATGGACCTAGCCACCCCTGCCACCATGCCTGCCTGGCTGTGAGGGACTCCATTCCTCTGAACTGAGTCAGAATAAACCGTTTTCCCTTGAGTTGATTTCGCCAGGTATTTGTTCAAAGCTAGGAGAAGAAAAACTAACGCACCAATAGTGGCAGTTCAAGTGTGAACCACACACCCAGCTCTCTGTTTGAAATATTTTACATATACAGTCTTCCAAGCTGGGCCCGGTGTTGTGCCCAAAGTCCCAGCTACTCGGGAAACTAAGGTTAAAAAATTTACAATGGAGCCTGGCAGTGGTGATGCAGTCCTCTAATCCCAGCATTAGGAAGGCAGAGGCAGAAGGATATTTGTCATTCCATGAACAGCCTGATGGATCTACAAAGAGAACTCCCAGACCAGCCAGGGTGTGTAAGTGCACACTACAATTTGAGTTCAAAGCCAGCTTAGGTAATGTAGCAAGAGTCTGTCTTAAAATTAAAATGTTTTAAAGTTCTAGGTGTGAGGGAGCTTCTGCAAAACCTGACAATTCAAGATCAATCTCCTAGCCCGGCGTTGGTGGTGCACGCCTTTAATCCCAGCACTTGGGACGCAGAGGCAGGCAGATCTCTGTGAGTTTAAGGCCAGCCTGGTCTACAGAGAGAGTTCCAGGACAGGCTCCATAGCAACAGAGAAACCCTGTCTTGAAAACCAAAGCCAAACAAAAAGTCAGTCTCCTGTGCTCACATGGTAGGAGAGAGCCAATTTCTAGAAGCTGTCTTCTGATCTTCACACAAGCAAGATGGCACAGGCACTCACGTGCCCATTCGTGTCACATGCACACATGTGCAAACACACTAATGTTTTTATTTCTTTTTTAATATTTAGCAAGGCTGAGAAGTTTCTGTGGATAAATCACAAGCCTGACAACCCCAGTTTGAATCCCCAGTACTGCATAAAGCAACATGGTGGTTGCATAAGTCTGTGGTTGCATGAGTCTGCAATTCCAGTTCTCCTGCGGACAGATGGGAGGCAGAAACAGGAGATCCCCGGAAGCCCAAAGGCAGGGAGCCTGGCACATGCAGAGCTGAAAAACAGAAACCCTGTCTCAAGGTGGAAGGCAAAAGGACATGGAACACCTGAGGTTGCCCCCTGACCTCCACACATACACCATCGCACACACATCATACATACACAAAGAAGAAAAAGACTTTAAAGATTAGCCACCAGGCTAAAGCATGGTGGCACATGGCTGTAATCTCAGCACTCAGGAGGCTGAGGCAGCAGGATCATGAATTGGAGTCCAGTCTGGGCTACACAGTAAGACATAATCTCAAAAATGAAAACAAATTAGCTACCCAGTGAACACACATAGCACAAAGGCAACAGTGGGTTTATTAGCTGTGTGGATGAGTAAAGTCAGCTGGTAACTCTCTTAGAATGGCAATATTTATTGTTGGTTATTTCCAGGGTGTGCCTGACTCAAACCTACAAAAGCCTCATAAGCTGGTACCCAATCCCAGGTAAACCTCTCTGTGGCATGAATGGCACTCCATTTGGAAGTAACTGACTGGTGATTCCTCTAGAAATTGAATATTGGTCTTGGGAACTAACAGCCTCTCCCATCTTCCCAGCCTCTTCTGACACCAAGAGTGGCTTCTCCTTGCAACCATGACAGCTTGTTCCATCCCCCAAGCACCATGCTCCCCCTCCCCCCAAGCACCATGCTCCCCCTCCACCTATTTTATTCCATTTGGGCCTTTTTCCCTTTCTCTCCACGACTCAACCACTTCTCATCCTCAGATCTTGTGACAGAGCTGCTGCCTTCCCCAGAGCCTGTATGTTGCAACTCATCTGTGTCGTCTCCTTCCCAGGGTGAAGCGACATAAGAGCAGGCTCAGATCTGTGGGTCGGTCTTCTTCCTCTTTAGAAGGATCTGTGTGCATCGTGTGGGTACAGATAATGAAACCAGAAAGGGGACCGTGAGACACAGAAATCAGTGTTGTGGGGGAGGGGAGGATATGGGGGAAGGTACTAAAACACCCCGTGTAATGTAAACACAGAAAGGCACTTACTAGAAGGGGAAGGGTCCACGGGAGAGGGCACGGGGAGGAGGGAGGAGAATCAATAAATTTTGTTTGAAAACGCAACAATGAAATGGAAGTGTGTGCTAATTAAAAACAATTTTTAAACTAGGATGGCTCAACAGGTAAAGGTACTTAGCTACCCACACTTTAACATCAGTTTAATCCACAGTAGGAAAGACTGACTCCCAAGTTATCCTGTGATCTCCTTATGTGAACCATGGCACAAATGCCTGAATACTCACTCTCCCTGCACATACCCAATAAATACATGTAAAAGAAATGAATAGAAACCTCCACAAAAACAGTCTCACAACCTTTTATTTTGAAAAACTTCTAAAGCAAGACAGAATAGTTTGTATAGCGCTCCCCCGACCTGTCATTAATGCTAACCGCCCATACGACCACAGCCAGAACCGTGTCACTAACATGGCTGAAATGTTATTCTGATCCAGCATCCACACGGAAATCTCACAGCATGTTTTTATACTTTATCTTTCCCCATATGTGACTGTTTTAGATCTTCCCATATTGTTCCTGGCCGTGACAACCTTGCAGAGCTGTTCCAGGCTTTCTGATGGCTATATTGAAATGACTCTATACTCCTAAAGAGAGTCTCAGAAATGACACATGTCCTTCGGTAATTGTTCATTTTATAGAATTTTGTCTTGTTTTTGACACAGGGTCTCAACTATAGCCCAGGCTAGCCTTGAATTATAATCCTCTAAGGGCTGGTGTGAGCCATCACACCCTGCCAGACAGACTTTTAGAGCATTTAGATACTTGCTCCCTGTGCTGTTTGATGCCAGACTTAGCATCCACTTGGGATTCTTTTTTTTTTTTTTTTTCTTTTGGCTTTTCAAGACAGGGTTTCTCTGTATTGTTCTGGAGGCTGTCCAGGAACTCTCTCTGTAGAACAAGTTGGCCTCGAACTCACAGAGATCTGTCTGCCTCTGTCTCCCGAATGCTGGGACTAAAGGCGTGCACCACCAATACCCGGCATCAGCCTGTGTGATTTATTTGGGAGCTGGGTAATGGACCCCTCAAAGAACAAAGAGTAAGAAGCAACAAGAATGTATGACAAAGCATAGTATAACAGGATGATGTATGCAGGGTTGGGGAATGGGGTACCATGAGGGAATGATATATACAGGGCTGGGAAGCAGGGTGTCATGGTGGAATTCATGCAGGCATGCTCACCTCATGTGGGCAGGAAGCACACAGAGAAAGAACAGGCCGGTGTGTCAATATTCTCTTCAAGTGCCTGCTCCCCAAGACCTCATTTCCTTCTTTCTAAGCCCCAAAACACACCCTTTGTCCCATGATCTGATGTCACCCTTAAAACTTACCTCCATCCCTCAAGAAACATCAAGGGACATTTTAATAAGTATGACATACATAAAAGATTTCCTGTGCCGGGAGGTTGTGGCACACGCCTTTAATCCCAATACTCGGAAAGCAGAGGCAGGCGGATCTTTGTGAGTTTGAGGTCAGACTGGTCTACAGAGAAAGCTCCAGGACAGCCTCCAAAGCTACAGAGAAACCTTGCCTCAAAAAACAAAATTCCTGAGCTAGGAAAGGTCTGTTCTGAACTTGGGTGCAGACTTGGTGGCATAAGCGTATAACCCCAGCGAACAGGAAGACTGAGTTCTAGGTTAGTATACACCACCTAGCAAAACCAAAGAACAAAAGCAGAATGCAAACAAGAAATCAAAAGAGAGCTAGACATGGTTGTATAGGCCTGTTATCCTGAAGGCATAGACACAGTGTAGTTTAGGAACACAGGAGTCTGGAACATAAGGAATTTGAGGCCACTCTAGAATAGAGTGAGACCCTGGGAGGGGCTCAGTCAGTCAAGTATTTACAAGTGTGAGGACCTGAGTTCAAATTCCCAGAGCCATGTAACACTGGGCATTGTGGAACAATTTGCCATTCCAGTCATTCCAGTGATGGTGAGATGTGAGGTGGAGGCAAGTAGACAGATACCCTACCACTCACTAGCTACATAGCCTAGCTCGCATAGCAAGTTCCAGGTTAATGAGGCCCTTAATGGAGGAAGTCCTGTGTATATGTCAATAAAGCACTGTTGGCCAATAGGGAAGCAAGATAGGTGGGACTAGGGATGAGGAGGACTCTGGGTAGGAGAAACACAGGGAGTCAAGATGTAGCCACCATAGGGATAAGAAGCCCGGAAACCTCTCTGGTAAGAGAAATACTTAGATTAACAACTATGGGGTAAATACTTAAGTCAGAGCTAGCCAGTAAGAAACAAGCAAACAGCCAACAGCTTCATAATATAGCCTCCTGTGTGTTCATTTGGGACTGATGCAGCTCTGGAACCAGGCTGGCGAAAAGGCTTCTCTCTACAGACCCTGTCTCAGACAAAAAGTAGAAAAAAAGTAGAAAGCACTATGATCTACACGAGAGAGAGAGAGAGAGAGAGAGAGAGAGAGAGAGAGAGAGAGAGAGAGAGAGAGAGAGAGAGAGAAACAAATGCAGAACAAAGAAGAGAGGAACCTCTAGGCTGAGGAATGTGACATCAGAGCAGAGCAGAACCCCAGCTGCTGCTGAGATAAACAGGAGCACCCACGTTTGGTGCTGCCTGGACTCCCCTGCACCACCCACCAAGTCTTCCCACGGCAACAGCCCACCACAAACAAACTTCCAAAACACCCAGTCATGCTCAGTGAAGCGGGCAACCAAGAAAAGGAGGGCACTCAGCAAGTTAAAAAGGTTTATTGCCTGCCTAGGCTTCCAGTCCAGAACTTGGGCTGTCGGAGGCTCGGGAAGTTATGGTGCAGCCTGATGTGGGATCCACTTTCTTCATGGGATCCCTGTTCCACATGGTGGCTTCTGGGGGACCCACTCCAGTGTGCACCCCTGTAACCTGATGGCGATGTACTCTGAGGCTGGCACAGTGCTCAGCTCTCAGGACACCCAGACCTGCTGTAATGCAGGCTGAGCCCTCTTTGTGGTCAGGCCCCATGGACTTGGCCCTGAAAAGGGAAGAGATGATGCCAGATAACTTGAGACTGAGAAATGGCCACCTGTGAGCCAGATAGCCCCCAGACAAGTCCATGTGGCCCCTTTGGCCTGTACAGTTTTTGTTTTAATTGTTACCAGCAGTTAAAAATTCTAAGATTTCATATAAAAGTCTGGGTTTGGGGCCTAAGGGAGAAAAATATTGTGAATATCTGGCAACATTACATGGCACTTACTGGTCACATTAGGCTGTACCTCCCCAGGACTAGATGCCATTCCAGACCCTGGCCATCTGGCACCGGCGCACATGTGCTATTGGGTTTGGGGTTTTAATTCTTGTCTAGTATAAGGAATGACATCTATTCCTTGTATGTGTGGCATGCCAAAAAAGGAAAAGTGAAAGCCTTGCCTTGGCTCCCTAGGTCCTCTGCTTGGCCCTGCAGGCACCTGGGCTTTTACAGAGCTTAATGGCGTGTGCCCATCATAAGTCCCATGGGGTCTCTGCCACACACCACCCTGCCCCTCCTGGATCCATCAGTCCCTGTGTTGGCTAGGCAAGCTGAGAAGAGAACGCAATTAGTCAGGTAAATTAATGGCGGTGGGCAGACTAAGATAGATTACCTAGGCCTCTTTGCAGGAGAGGCTTAGGGTGGAATGAGAAAGGTTAATGCTGTTATTCTAGTTTTAAGTTGGGGTGGGGATAACTTCAGGAGGCCAAGGTTAGGTCAGTTTGAACTAAAGATTCCCCAAACACGTTGGTTGCCATTCCTTAACTGTTTGGGACAGGAAAGAAACTCTTAGGGAGTCGTAGGGGTGGGGAAGAGCACAGCTCAAAGCCCAAATGTCAGGGCCCGCCTGGTCCATCCTCCCTCAGGTACAGTGATTTGCAGAGAGGGCAGAATTGAAGGAGAATGGTGCTAGAGGGAGGCATGTCTGGGTCCTGGAACACAGAAGAGACACGCCTTCCTGGTGCCCCTTCATTCCGTGGTAGCTGCTGCAGGTTATATGCCCTTGAGAGAGACGGCGATCTTGATGCAGCCCAGGCGTGTCCCCTGGCTGCTCAGGACACCCTGGATACGGTAGTTGCCGGTGCTCAGCCAGCTCGGCAGCTCCAAGTCAGGCACTGTGAAGTTGCTCGTGGGCAGTGAGTAGGTGCCCTGAGGGGGGAGAAGCGAGCCCAAGTCAGGGTGGCCTACTGCCTACAGCTGTGATCTGCCCCCTCTCTTCCCATTCTGCTAAGAGCCAGGAGTGTTGCCATAGCCCTTTTCCAGGCTGCGTAAGTATAAAGGACACCAGTGGTCACATCCAACAGTTGTCCCATTCCACAGATGGGATAAATCAAGGCCCCTGGCCTCCAACATAACAGTTCTCATATACCCATAGAAACAATATGCAGAATGGGAAGACCACTCTACCACAGGAGTGGTATTAGTGCCTTGACACCCCAAGTACTTACTTCCTTGAAGGGACAGTGGCAGGGCAGCCCATAGCTGTGCAGGGGCTCCGGGCAGGGCTCTCCAGGGGGGATGTATAGGTCCAACAGTTGACAGAAGTCCTCATAGGTACAGCTGCCTAGCTGTTCTATACAAGGGATCTTGACCCACAAGCCAGCCACCTCCTTCTCCACGGTGAGCTCCACCTGTCACAGGATTTAACCAAGGTGACAGTGTGAGCTCCAGGGCACATGTTTCAGCTCCTGCCTCTTGAAGTTTCATCTCGTAACCAGCTGCATAAGGCTCATAGACCAATGCATTTCTACTGGTTTTTTGATTGGTTGGTTGGTTTGGTTTTTTGAGACAGGGTTTCTCTGTATTGCTTTGGAACCTGTCCCGGGACTAGCTCTGTAGACCAGGCTGGCCTCAAACTCGGAGAGATCTGCCTGCCTCTGCCTCCCTAGTGCTGGGATTAAAGGCATGCGACACCAACGCCCCGACATTTCCATTGGTTTATTTGAGGCAGGGTCTATACCAGGATGGCTTTGAACTTGCAGTTCCCCTGTCTCTTCCTCCAAGCTACCATGAGTGGTAGAAGGTTTGGCTGGGGGCAGGGAGTGTTCTCAGTATTCATCTTTCCTGATCATCAAATATGAATGTCCCACAAATCATCTTCCAGTTGTCACTATCCACTAGCCGGCTGACTGTGGCATATGTCCTGGGTGCCCTGCCTTCCAGGTCCAGTCTTAGCTATAGGATCTTTATCTATGTTGGCTGTTCCTGGCTCACTCACAGTTTCTCTGTTGTCCCACAAATGGCAGGGCTATAAATGGAAATGTAGCTAGGACCAGCAGTGCACATCTAAATCACGGTACCTTGGAAGAAAAGGCAGGGGAACTGCCTCAAGGCCAGCCTTGTCTACATAATAGCCCCTGTCTCAAACAAACAAACCAATGGAAATGTGTGGAGAGGGTACTTTGAGATTGGTCTATGAGCCTTATTGCAGTTGGCTACAGGAGCTGACCTCCCCAGACTCACCTGGATGAGAAATCTAGAATGCTCTTCCCACTGCCAAGCTACCCTGATCCCACTCCTGTTCTAGTGACTGCCTACATGACTGAGGAGAAGCAGCCAGGACTCCCAAAACAGCCCAGTTGCACGTGGTATATGGAGAAGATTAATTATATCGGTTGTCATGAACACCAGTTGTCTCTCAGAGACACATCTGTATTCTACCAAAGCCAGCAAATGGAAGGTGCAGAGTGGACAGCAGGAAGTTGGCACTCCACAATTCCTGTGGATGTGACACCGTGTGTGTGTGTGTGTGTGTGTGTGTGTGTGTGTGTGTGTGTGTGTGTGTGTGTGTGTGTGTGTGTGTGTGTGTGTCCTCAGGCACCATCCACTTTGTTTTTTAAGTCACTGATTCACCCAGGCTGGTTTGCCAGGAATCCCCTCATCTCTACTTCCTCAGGTCTAGGGTTATAAGTGCACACTGTGTCGTGCCTAGCTTTTTACATGGGTTCTGGGGATTGAATACAAGTGCTAATGCTTGCACAGGAAGCATGATATAAGCTAAGCCATCTCCCCAACCCGGGAAGCCACGGATTTTCAGATCCCTTTCAGCTCTATGCAAGCAACCTACAGTCTCAGCCACATTTTATTTGGGGGTTTCACTTTTGTGTTGTTTGTTTGGATTTTGATGTCTTTCAGTCAGGATTTTGTGACCCAAGCTGGTCTGAAACTTGCTGTGTGCTGTTCTGACAGGAACCATAACGCCAAAAATCACTGGCCATTGGGGGGTTAGACTACAAGATGACATCTATAAGAAGCTAGGCATGGTGTAATGCCAGTCCTCAGGAGGTGATGGCAGAAGGATAGGGAGTTCAAGGCCATCCTCAATTAAGTTCTGAGCTACCTAAGACCCTGGCTCAAAAGAACAGAAACAAGGCTGGGGGTACGGCTTTGGCCGAGTGCTCACCTAACATTCTCGAGAGGTCCTGGGGTCCATCTCCAGAACTGGCAATAAACTGAATATAATAGAACAGCTGTGACCTAAGCACCCCAAGCAGGAGGCAGGAGGGCCAGGAGCTCACAGCAACACAGCAAGTTCAAGATCAGCAAAGGCTACATGCACCCCTTCCTGGAAACCAATACACACACACACACACACACACACACACACACACACACACACACACACACACTCACACAGCACTGCTTGTTTTCATATATATATATATATATCCATTAAAAATAAATATACAGTATGGATAAAGGACCTAGCAATCATCATTTGGCTATGAAGTTCCCATGTGATTTGTTTACTTTCTTCCTTTTGCAATCACCTACATTTTCTTTTTCTTCCCCCACCTTTTTCTTTTTCTTTTTGGTGGGGAGGTGATCTTTAGGTTTTTTTTTTTGGGGGGGTTTTGTTTTGAGACAGGTTTTCTCTCTTTCTCTCGCTCTTTTTGTTTTGTTTTTGGAGACAGGGTTTTTCTGTGTAGCTTTGGGAACCTATCCTGGAACTTACTCTGTAGCCAGGCTGGACTTGAACTCAGAGATTAATGCTGGGATTAAAGGCTGGTTTTCTCTTTTCATGTGGCTTTGGCCAACCTGGAATTTTGTACACTAGACTGGCCTCACAGAGATCACCTGCCTGGGTTTCCCTTCCATTCCCTGAGACTGTGAACCTGGGTAAGTCTGTGAAATCTGAAACCCTTCACAACCCATGAGCATGCACTCCTGCAGCGCCTGCGGACTGCCCACTCCCTGTGCCTCTTCCCCCTCACCCCGGGCTCACCTTCAGAGGAGAAGCGAGGGGGACGCTGGTCGTGCCCTCAACACTGACAATCACATCTCCAGGAATGACAATGGGGTCAGGTTGGAGCGTCAGGCTTTTGATCACGGCAGGGTCCTTTCCTTCATCACAGTTATCCCAGGAGAAGCTGCTGAACCGGGAAGGCTAGGGACAACCACACAGCAAAGGGGGAAGTTGACAAAAAGAAATGTTCAGGTGGAGACCTGCATGTGCCCCTCGGGGCCCCATGCTTACAGTTACTTTGTCTGATCCATTCTTCGGGCAGGACTCCAAAGACAGTCTCCCCATGTGTGAGAGTAAGGTCCAGTGTGGTGACACAGGCAGTGCGTGGGAGATGGATGCAGGAACATTGGGAATTCAAGATCATCTTCAACTTAGGCCGATCTGACTACGTAAGACCTTGTCTCGGGCAGGGAAGGGAGACTTAGCTTGGTATGGTGGTGCAAGACGGTAGAGTAAACACTCAGGTTGAGGCAAGACGATGGAACGTTTGTGGTCACTCTAGATCAGCCTAGGCTACAAGCAAAGATGGGAAAAATGGAAGGGAGGAAGGATTGAAGGGAAGGACGGAGGGAGGGAGGGGGCGAGGGAGGGAGGGAGGGAAGGGAGTGGGGAACTCACCCCTGGTATAAGGAAACATTGGCAGCTGAGAGAGGGGAATTCATTATGGGGGGGCTACTCATCGATATGCCACGCCCTAAACTGTGCACAAATGGGCAGCACTGATTGGATTTAGTGGGTTATTAACAGGAAGAGGAGGTGAGGATGGTAGGCAGATGTGCTGGGTGATTAAAAGAGAAGGTGGGGGATTGTACCGGAGATGATCTAAATACGGTGTATACAAGTTGTCCATGAATAAATTAAATATTCCTTTAACAAATGGAATTAACCCCACCTAGCTTTGGGGATCCCACTTCTAATTTCCCACCCTCCTGCCACCCATTTCTCTCCAGCCTGCTTTAGGTTGCCACAGGACAAGCTCCTGGAAGAGTCACCCTTGTATTGAGCCTGGTCATGACCCACCCCATGTCCAATCCAAGGACAGCAACAACAGGGAAGACATTAACACAGGACAGAGGGAACAACAGTTACCCAAGCCTCACCCTTCAGGGAACAGGACCCACAGGACGAGATCTACAGGGGTCCCTCAATGATGAGCAATCCCAGGAAATGACTTTCTCATCTTACAAGCATATTCTTACTCCCATATCCTGAACCACACCATATCCCCAACCTGAGTCACCCACCACTCCTCTGCAGAAGCCCTTCCCTAATCTTCCTCCATGTGCCCTAGGTCCAACTCATGTGACCATCCTCACCCCAGGACCTCAGGATCTGGAATTCAGTCTACACCTCCCTTCCACCCTCCTTCGCTCTCCCTATCTCCCTCCTATATATGCTCACACACCTCAAAGGCCATCCATGTACAAGAACTCTCAGCATTACCATTATCCACACCTGGTCTTTGAAAACCTACCAGTCCTGCACCCCGGCCTGGCCTCCATCCTAACACACCCATAGCTATCTGGACCAGGAACACCTGATTCACGTTAGGCCACAGCTTCTCTCTGCCTGATTTTGGAATTAAGACACAAGAAGCTGTGTGACCCTATGACATGAGGCTTGGCATTATCTTGGGTCAAAAGTTTTGATCTGGGTTCCAAGAGATGAGACTAAGGCCTCTTCTGTCTGATGTAAAAGGGACACAGGGTCAGTCCCACACAATCTACTACAACACTAAAGGAACCAGGCAGATGACATACACTAGTAACCACAGCACTTGGGATTTCAAATTTGAAGCCAGTTTGGGCTACATAGTGAGACACTGTCCTTAAAACAGAACAAAAAGCAATATGAAACCAGGCACGGTGCACAATCCCAGCACTTGTGAGATGGACACTAGAAGCTCAAGTTCAAAGTCATCCTCGGTGAGTTCACACCCAACCTGGGATGAAACCCCATCTTAAAAAATAGAGGAAAAGAAAAAAGAAAAACATTACAGGGAAGCCAGGCGTTTGTTGGTGGCGCACGCCTCCAGCACTCGGGAGGCAGGGGCAAGCAGATCTCTGTGAGTTCCAGGCCAGCCTGGTCTACAGAGTGAGTTCCCGGGGAGCCTCCAAAACAATACAGAGAAACCCTGTCTCGAAAAACCAAAAAAAAAAAAAAAAAGAAAGAAAGAAAAGAAAAACATTACAGGGAGCAGAGACAGGTATGGCCTTGGAGTGCCAGTCAGAAAAACTAGGCTCCAGTCAAACAGACCTGGTTTAAAATCACATGTACTGCCTTGGAGTCCTGATTTCCACACCTTTTAAGTGGAGACACTTAGTAGCTTCCTCTCAAGGCTGTTGGAAAGGTGAGAACACATATATAAGAACTCATGACACGGTGTCAGGCACCAAGTGTGAGCTGGCTCACTAAGTGACAGCCATGTGCCTCCCTGGCCTGTTTCCTGCCACCAACTCCATGAGATCCCTGTGAGCTTCTGATCCCTGGAATGAAAGGCCACACTGTGACTAAGAAAGGCAGGGCCAGGGTAGGTACCAGCAGATATTTTACTCAAACTTCATTCCACAAGTATTCGTGGAGCAACTATTTCAGGCCTGGGACTATGTAAACAATAGGAAGCAGTCAGTGCTGCCCAGCCTTATGGGGCTTATAGTCTAACGTAAATAGGTATTACCCAGGCTGGCAGTGTAACTCCGTGGTAGACAGCTTGCCTAGCATGCCTGAAGCCCCAGGTTCAAGTCCAAGTACTAGAGGGTAGAAAAAAAAGAAGGATGGAAGGAAGGAAGGAAGGAAGGAAGGAAGGAAGGAAGGAAGGAAGGAAGGAAGGAAGGATCAACCACTGTAATCCAAGTGCCAGAAGGTAACCTGGAGAGGTGACATTTAAGACATTCTTTCAGGATGAGAAGTCAGTCGTTGACACAGAGCACAAGCAAAGGTCCTGGGGTAGAAACTCAGCTGGTTCAGGCACTGCAGAAGGACCAACAGACTAGTCATGTTGAATGAAGGAACTTGCTGACACTGGAGGGGTGAGCAGGCTCATTTACCATAGGCCCTCATAGGTCACATTCAAAAGAACAAACTGACCGCAGTGCAATCAAACACCTTCAGAAGAAAGTGCTGTGCTTGAATAATGGACTGGGGACTGGGGAAAGGCCGGCCATAAGTGAAAGAATGGCTGAGTAGTAGCCTGAGCTGAAATATAGTGAGAGGCTGCTTTCCCCAAATCAGCAGCCTGATCCACACTGAGGATTGACTTTGGGCTTAGGGAAGTTTCTAGAGTGTCCTTTTAGAATCCTCCACCATCCCTGGCGGTAGTGGAACATGCCTTTAATCCCAGCACTCAGGAGGCAGGGGCAGGTGGATCTCTGTGAGTTCGAGGCCAGCCTGGTCTACATTGCAAGTTCCAGGACAGCCTCCAAAACTACAGAGAAACCCTGTCTCCAGAAAAATAAAAAATAAAAAAAAAGAAGAAAAAAAGAATCCTCCACCCTCTCCTGAACACCTCTGCACCCAGCCCTAGGGGACTTCTCACAAGGTCTTTGTCCACTGGCAGGGTCTGGGCAGCTGCAGCTGTGTTGCAGCACCTGAATTCAAGCTCATAGGAAAAGGGAGGACAGAGATCAACAGTGCCTACCTACCAGCTGGGCGTTGGTGGCGCATGCCTTTAATCCCAGCATTCGGGAGGCAGAGGCAGGTAGATCTCTGTGAGTTCCAGACCAGCCTGGTCTACAGAGCGAGTTCCAGGACAGCCTTCAAAACAACACAGAGAAACTCTGTTTTGGGGGGGGGGGGGACAATGCCTACCTACCAGATGCCATCCCCAGCCTAGACCAAGACACAGGAAGAACAAGCTGGAATGTGACAACGAAAAGATGTGGCTGAGTAGGCAGAACATAGGGACAGCTGCAGGTATAGGTTAAACTCACATACCCGATGCTACCACTATCACTAGTAGGCACCTCGGGCATGTTAACTAACCCCTGGAGGTTCAACTTCTTCATTTACCAAAGGGCATGACTATATCTTCTGCCAGGACAATGGCCTGAGTAAAAAGTCTGTACACAGAAAGCAACAGGACTCCGCTCCTAAAGGCAGCCAAGCTCATTTAAATTTTCTGTCCCAGGCCTGAGAAGAGTGGGAAGATGTGACAGGGATGACATTATGGAATCCCAGAGCAGGTGCTGGAACAGAAAGAGGACATTCATGGGAAAGTGACCAGTCCAAAATAAAGCCTAGTTTGGTTCACAGTGACGGACCCACACTGGTTTCATGGTTTTAACAAGCGTGGGGATCTAACAAGGGCAATAAGGTAAATACAAAAAAGGCTATACTAGGGAGCTGGAGAGATGGCTCAGAGGTTAAGAGCACTGGCTACTCTTCCAAAGGTCCTGAGTTCAATTCCCAGCAACCACATGGTGACTCACGACCATCTGTAATGAGATGTGGTGCCCTCTTCTGGTGTGCAAGCATACATGTAGGCAGAGGGCAGAGCACTGTATACATAATAAATAAATCTTAAAAAAAAAAAGAAATACCCATCTAAAAAAAAAAGGCTCCTTTAATCCCAGCACTCGGGAGGCAGAGGCAGGTGGATCTCTGTGAGTTCGAGACCAGCCTGAACTACCAAGCGAGTTCCAGGACAGCCTCCAAAGCCACAGAGAAACCCTGTCTCGAAAAACCAAAATAAATAAATAAATAAATAAATAAATAAAGGCTATACTAATAAATTATTCCAAAATTAGAAAAGTTCCCTGTAATCCCAGCAATTGGGAGATAGAAGCAGGAGGATTAGGAGTTCAAGGTCATCCTTGGCTACAGAGGTTTAGGCTAGCTGGAGCTACAAAGAGCCTGCCCCCCCAAATTGTTTTTTAATGAGGAAAAATACAAAATTCAATCCATAGCACACAGTAGGTATATAATAAATGATACGCAGTATACAACAAAGAGTCCAGTAATTGCCTACTATCTGCCCAGCACAGAGGCAGCTATTCTACTATTATCTGAGAATCACCACAGCCCAGGATCACAAGACCAGTCAACCATACAAGAGGAAGCCAGGGCTCCGGAGGCTCGCTCACTGGTCACTCCACGGCCTCCTCCAGCCTATGTCTGCAGAGTAGTCAGGTTCTGAGCACACAAGCCTACAGAGTCGATATAGGCGACAAAAGGGAAGGCTCAAAAGTGACACTGACAGACCTTGAGTAAGTCCCTAATGCACAGGAGGTTGGTGCCTAAGGTGTCTGAGTCTCTCCAAATCGCCTATCTCAACCCCTGACCTTTAACGTCACCCACAGGCAAAGCACACGGGAGAATGAGGGATATCCTCAGACCTACAGTCTCTTAACTGGGCTTCACTTCACAAGGCCAGCTGTCCGGGACACCAAGAGACAAGCTGCCTAGCCTCTGGGCAAACAAAGTCAAAAGGTCCTTCCTCCTACATGTAACAGACTTCCTGCCTCCAGACAAAACAAGGACAAGCCATACTGGCCTCTACCGTACTATTCTTTGGGCATTCTGCAAACATCTCCTTCATGAAAGTTCTTACTCTGTGTTGACATCACACCCATTTTACAGATAGCAGACCGAGGCTCAGGTTATCCACAAGAGACAACAGAAGAGAAATCAGAAGTCACCCCCACACACACACACACACCACCTCCACTTTCACAGCCTCATCCCTTTCCCCTTTATGGTTCCTGGCTTACAACCAGGAGCAGCGGGATCACATGGCTGGCCCTCAGTCTCTTGGTGGCCAAGTGTGGACCTCCGGGCCTGATTCAATCGTCCCACCCGCAGGAAGACCTCAGAGACAAGCAGAAAACAGGGAAAGAAAATAGTGGGTAATGCAGCGAATCACGGGCTGAGAACCTGGGCCTGAGGCCAGTGCGGTCGCTTCGCTGCTTTGCACCCAGAAAGAATGGTAAAGAAGGAAATCAGAGACGAGTCCCTCCAGGATAATCGGGACCCAGCATCCGCGGGCTGAGGATCTGTTTCAGGACCTCGACTCCAGGATCAGGGGCACTTACGCGCTTCCTGCCGAGGCGCGCAGGAGCAGAGGGGCCCAAGAGCAACAAGCCCAGCACGAGCAGCAGCGATACACGATACATTGCGACGGTCCTCGCGATCCTAGGCACTGCAGCTCACAGGTGCCTTTAAAGGCTGCAAGTCCCTATGCAAAGTCTGGCCCGCACTCAACGCTCCGCCCTGCGCTGCCCAGATTGCACGCCACAGTGGGGACTTCTCTGGCCACGCCCCCAGTACCGCCCGCTTCAACCCCACCCTCAACGGCCTACTGCAGGGGCAGAGCCCGAAGACGAAACAGGCTCTACGAGAGGCGGGGCCGATTGAGGGCGGAGCTGAGGGAAGGGGCGAGGATAAGAGGGCGGGAAAGGGCCGAGAGCGAGGGGCGGGACTACATGGGGGTGTGGCTAGGGGAAGGAGGGGCAGGGAGGAGCGCGAGGAAGGGGCTGAATGCCGAAGTTTTCAACTCGCGGGTGGGGCTGGGCAGAGCTCCGGGCGTAGAGAGAGAGAGAGGGACAGTGCTTGCTGGGGCGGGGCGAAGTGCTCCGGAAGGCTATCGTCCGGAACCTCGGGGTTTGGATTTCTTCCCCATCCCAGGTCCTTATCTGCAGAAATGCAAAAGTCCTTTTCAGTTTCCCGCTCCCGTGTTCCCGTGACTCCAGGCATCTGACTTTTAACGACATCGGCTAGTCTGAAAATTAGCTTCATTAGTCTGGAGGAAGCACCTGCGGCTGAGGCTAGGGGGCGGCGGTGGCACTTACCGCGATCCGCAGTCTTTTGCTAAAACAGCAAGGTTTACTTTCCAAAGCACAAACAAAATGCCAGAAATCTCAGCGTTGGGAGGGCAGAGATAGCACAGTCTGCCACTGCAGCAGCCCGAGCGAGGCATTCGAGGCCTCCCTCCACTAGGGCCAAACCCCATGGACTTCGTCACTGAAAATAATTTCAGGACTAGCCTTATGGTGAAGACTAGTTGGTGGTTTTATTAAAAATATTTGAATAAAAGTTTAAGTCTGAGGCTTATAAGACAAAAAGGGTGTCCAGTGTTATGGTGGAAGTTCCACCCAAGTCCCCTCCCCATCTCTCTCCCAACCCTGCTGCATCTCAGAAAGCCTGCCAAATGATGATCTCTCCCCCTGCGATGCTCAAGGCCACTCCCAAAGGGTATTTAAACCGCCCCCCCAAAACAGACGAGGTTTTCCGGCCTCTGGGGGGCTGGAAGGTCATCCAAGAGCATTGTATCCGTTAAACGTGGGCATTCTCTAATTTGGCTTGATTTGGTCTGATTTGGATTGCTGCATCAGCGGAAAGGCTTATCAGGTATAGAAACTTTTCACCCAGAACAAAGTTAAGACACACTGGAAAGTTGATAGTGGTCTTCTCAAAGACTCCAAGAGTCCTCATTCTGACTATCTACAAGATTTTGGAAGCCTTTTGGAATTCCATTTCTCCAAGCGTTTCCGGGGACCCCATCCCTGTTTCTTTATTTGATAACTAAGGTTACAGGTTGGCTCCAGAGTTGTCTTGGGCAGGGTTCCAAGCTGGTCAGCTAAAACCAGAAAACACTGAACTTGCACAGGGAGTGGAGTGCATGTGCTTTTTGGTAAATGGAATTTCTAGTTAAGATTGATTGTAGAGTTACAACTAGGAATGGGGGGTGGCGCCTTAAGCTATAGCTGATTGATTGTGCTGGGATTCTTGCTTTTCTGCTCTAACCAGATTCCAGGTGAAGGGGCTCCTTTTTCCTTCTTACCTCCCCCATGTTCTCTATCTTTCTTCTTTAAGAAGTAAATCAGTGTGGTTTGTCTTTAGTCTGAGGTACCCTTATAATTTCTCAGAGTCACAGATAATCAGGAGGTTGAGGCACCTCTCTCCCCTTATTCGTTGGCTATCACCCGTTGTCTGAAAACTGAGCCTTGGAAAGCTATAGGCAGTCCTCTAAAGCCACCATTAGAAAAAGGAGCAGGATGCCCTGCCGGGCATCATGGTACACGCCTTTAATTCCAGCACTAAACAGACAGAAGCAAGTAGATCTTTATGGAAAAGAGGGAAGGAATTTCCCTGTCTTTCATTCAGCACCCCAGCCATTTTTGCTTTGTCTCTATGTGCCTTTCTGAAGAATGGTTTATAAAACTGCTTCATTTTCACAATCTCTCAAATTTGTTATTACAGAGAGAGGGTCTTGTTTCTCACTGTATCTTGCCTCAGAAATATTCCTTCAAATTACTGTAAGAAGTGGGACTATAACTTTTAGTTCCTAATGAATAGCCAGTGCCTGACAAAGCTGTAAACCTTTAAAGTGTCTTTTAAGTTACATTTTTGTCTTCTTTATTTTGTGTGTTTGTATGGGGTCAGAGGACAATCTCTGTGGGAGTTGGTTCTTTCCTTCTGCCCTGTGGATCCAGGATATCAAATTCAGATTGGCAAACTTGGCAGCAAACACCTTAACCCAATAAGCCATTCTCACTGGCCTGAAACAATAATTTTTTTGTTGTTTATGGGCAGTGGTGGTGCACACCTTTAATCCTGGCACTCAGGAGGCAGAGGCAGGCAGGCAGATCTCTGGGAATTTGAAGCCAGCCTGGTCTACAGAGCAAGTTCCAAGACAGCAAAGGCTACATGGAAAAACCCCATTTCAAAAAAAAAACAAATAATAATATAAGTAAGTTTTATTTTGGAATTAATTTTGAATTTGTTTTTTAAAGCTGCAAAAAACAGATCTGAAATCTTGCAGTTTCCCTCTTGTTCATACTGCAATATACTTTATATCATTAAGAACATAACATTGATTCATCATTATTAGCTAGGCTGCACACTTTACCTGACGGTCCTCTCATAATAAACTCTCCTTCATCACACACAAAAGCAAGCATGGAATCACAGGGGAAAGACTCCTTGCCCAATGCTATATAGCATAGTGAAAGGATAGGTCATTTCTGCTGTGGCTGATTCCACTACTTGTTGGGGTTACCCATGTAGCCTTACCTTTGCTGGATAGGTAGGACTGCAGTGCCAACTCTGAGCATGTTGGAGCATCACACAAAATAGGCAGACTCCCTTTGGGTATCATTCATTCAGCCATACAGTTGCCTGTAGAAGGACTTTCTTTGGATCACTAGCTCCCCAATAATGACACAGAGACTTATTATTAAATATGAAAGCTTTCCTTCCCTTAGCTCAGCTTGTCCCACTATACCTTCAATTAACCTGTTTCTGTTAATCTATGTTCTGCCATGTGGCTTTTTACCTCTCCTTCATTCTGTATGTCTGACTCCCTCTGTATCTCCCTGGTGTATCACTTCTCTTCTTCCCAGAGTTTCCCCTATTCGCTCCTGCCTAGCTATTGACCATTCAGCGCTTCATTAAAACAAGCAGGTGCCTTAGTCAGGCAAGGAAAAACAGTGGCACATCATTACACAGTTTAAACCAATATCCCACAACAGTTGCCAAGTCCCTACATCCCAGGACATCACCCATTTTCTCCTGACTCCTAACCCTCCATACTCTCAGCTGAACACCCTCCAAGATCTAAGAAGTCTGTGGCCTTGGGAAGTTGGAAGGTTGCTTCTCACAGCTATCTTAGAAGGTTTCCAGGTGAGCAAACACAATTCTTCAGATTTGTGTAACTGTTACCTTCCCCATGAATGGCCTTGAAGGATATTCTAGAACCTCACAGACACAGTGACTGGAAAGCAAAACCAGAACCATGATGGCAGGAGAGATGGGATAGAGGCTTGGAATGATTGGACCTGATGGGAAATGCAGAGAAATATGGGTTTTCCTTCTTAAGCCCTTGCAAAAATTGGGTTGGGGTCATTTCCCGGGACCCTGGGTATGGACCTGGCCAGAGTCCATCCACCTGAGCAGCTTCAATTAAAGCTTCAATTAATTAAAGTTTGCTTCAATTTTAGCTTTAAACTGTGGTAGTGTGGGGGCACCAGACCTTGAGCAGAAACCCACTTCCCCTTCGGCCTGGGAGCAGGCAGCTGTGAGATAATGTTTACTGAAAACAATTCAGTGCTATAAAGCTCTTGATAGGGCTCAGATAAGGGCTCCCTCACTGAAACACCATGACTTTGACACCCCCTATGGCTAGATGCTTCTTCCTGTCCCCCCTGCTGTTTCTCCCTGATTCTGGGGCAGGAGATTAAACCACCAGCCAGGAGGGTGAGAAGTCTGGGAGAGTTGTTGGAGAATTGTATGTAGATGGATGGCAGAAGTCTTTAAAAAGGGAAGCGTTTTTCTTGGGAGTTCTCCTAAGCTGACTTAGGGTCTCCTCCTAAGCTGACTGGGGTAGCATAAAGTTTTCTTAAAGCAACTGACCGGACTCTGTGTCATCTATCCAGACCACCTCGCTACATTCTCGGATGCAGGCTGCACAGCAGGTGCGACATGGTAGTAGTCTTATTTTCCAACAGTGGTATTAAATAGTATGCCTATAATAACCCCAGCACTCTTGAACCTTCTGCCTCCATTTTCCCAAAAATTTACTTCATTTTGGGTTTTTTGTTTTGGTCTTGTTTTCTGGTTTTCTGTAACAGGATCTCACTATGTAACTCTATCTGGTCTTGAATTTGCTACATAGACCAGAATGGCCTTGAACTCACAAAGATCTACCTACCTCTGTCAACATTTTTACTTAATCTTTTAAGATTAGGTAACAGCTCTTATCTCTAAGCCATGTGTTGGTGTACTTTTATAATCCTAGCACTCTAGATAGACGCTTAGGCAGATTGCCAGGAATGGGAAGCCATCCTGGGCCATATAGTGAGTTCCAGGCCTTAGACAATGGGTCTTCTCCAAGTTACTATTGTTCTGTCTATGGTGTGGGGTCTCTGACTTTAGCAAAATCAGAGAAATAAAATGTTACTGCTGCCTTTTTCTTTATTGTTTTACGTATATGAGTGTTTGCCTATGTGTCTAGTGTGCACAAGGTACCTCTTAAGAAGAGCATACTGGATCCCTTGAAACTGGAGGTACAGATGACTATGAGCCATCATATGGGTGCTGGAAACCAAACCCAGGTCCTCTGCAAAAGCAGCCAGTACCTTTAACCATTGAGCCGTGTCTCCTGCCCCATGTTTTTGTTTGTTTGTTGTTGTTTTGGTTTTTCAAGACAAGGTTTCTCTGTGTAGCCCTGGCTGTCCTAGAACTTTCTCTGTAGACCAAACTGGCCTTGAACTCACAGAGATCCTCCTGCCTCTGCCTCCTGAGGCATGCACCACCACTGCCTAGCCCATGTTTTGTTTTGTTGTTGTTTTAGGATCTTACTTTCTTTTTTTTTTTTTTTCCTTTTTTTGTTTTTTTTTTTTTGAGACAGGGTTTCTATGTATTGTTTTGGAGCCTGTCCTGGAACTTGCTCTGTAGACCAGGCTAGTCTCGAACTCACAGAGATCCTCCTGCTTCTGCCTCCCGAGTACTGGGATTAAAGGCGTGTGCCACCACCGCCTGGCTGATTTTACTTTCTTTTTTAATAGTGTTGATTACACTTATCTTCTTACAACTATGAAAATCCAAAGGATGTTTCATTTTCCTGCCTCTCTTTTATTTATTGCCAGGGGTCAGGACTCTTGCGTACACAGTACACATGTGGAAGTCTGCAAACAACTTGGAAGAGTTAGTTCTCTCCGCTGGGTGAGTCTTGGGAAGCAAACCCACGTTGTGAGATTGGAAGCAAGCACTTCTAACTCTGAATCATTTTGCCACCCCCCCCACCCCTGACTCTTTTGTTTTGTTTTATTTTAGTTTTTGTATTTTTGAGACAGGATCTCACCATATAGCTTTGGCTGTCCTGGAACTCACCATGTAGACCAAGCTGGCCTTGAACTCACAGTGTTCTCTATCTTCTGAGTGCTGGGATTAAAGGTGTGTGCCACCACCATTAAAGTATGTTCCCACTATATAGTTCAAGCTAGCCTAGAACTCAGTCTATAGCCCAAACTGACCTACAACAGGAAGCAATCCTCCTGTCTCAACATCCCAAACACTGGATTATAGACCATGAGTCACCACACTCTGTCATCTAAACATTTTTTGGTTATCTTTGTTGGGGTACCCCAAATTGAGGAGGGGTCCCCAAGCTGGATTCTTCACCCCAAGAATCAAGAGTCCACATGCCAATTGATGCAACACGCAAGAGGCTTTAATTAGGCATCTGCAGATGGGCCTCTCGGTCACCTTTTAGACCGATTGGCCCCGAGGTTCAGTTAAAGACAAAAACCACAAGCCTTTGGGAGGGGTCCCTATCTTGTGATGGGGCAGGGGGGGAAGGGGAGGGGGTAGAAAGTGACTACTGACCAGGGGAAGTAGATATCTTCCTGACCTACACGTTGTAAATTCCTCAAACCTTGGTATGAGTTAATCATCTCTCCCTAAGTAAATGGTGGTTCCCACAAATCTTGTTTGCCCATCTCTGACACCCTGGTCAGTTCTTCACAGGTGGTCAGCAGCCCGGAATTGGCCTTTTGTGGGTTTACAGCCCTTCTGCAATTAAGGTTGCTAAAACATACATTGCATTCTATGGTTTGGCCAGTTCCTGGGATGGGGTCCTTTGTTCATTTCCCAAGTTCTCTAGTGGGGTGCCCTCCCTGTTTAAGCTTATATTTTATTTCTATAAATTCGGGGTCTTTCATTCCTCCCTTTTCTCTAGGGCATAGTTTTAATCATAAATCTTTTAGGGGGCCTCAATGTTAGATACAGCTTGATATTGTTGGGTACCAGCTACATAGAGCCCATGTTTGTTTTGGGTTGTAGGAGGATTTGGTTACAGAGGTCCTAGTGGGACCTGGGGATATTTCCCAAGCATGTGCCCTTTCCCGAGACTTGGGTGATGGTCAGCTGTTGGGGAGCATGTGGGGTTCCCTCAGTTGGGGTGGGGAAACAGAAAAGTATTAAGCATAACAAGACAATCAAGCAGTTTCTGAGAGTCTTATCTTGAGCGGGTTTTGAGTGCGCTGTAACTTCCATTTCGTCGACCTGTCCTCTGCTGAACCTCCGCTGGCCACAGCCTTCTTGGCGTGAGAGGCATGGATCCATGCTGCAATCCCATCAACGTTGAGAGCCGTGGGGGTCATCAGGACCACGGTGTAAGGGCCTTTCCAGCGGGGTTCAAGAGTCTTAGCTTGGTGGTGTCAGACATACATGGAGTCCCGGATCTGGAACGGGTGGGGCACTGTGGGATTTCCAGCCTGGTATACTGCAGCCAGTGGTTTCCAGATCTGATTCTGAACGAGTTGAAGGGCATGTAACTGGGCCTGGAGGGATGGGGGGGTCAATGGGATGATTAGGGTCTATGAGAAGTGTACTCAGGATAGGCGGGGGCCCTCCAAATAGGATCTCAAATGGAGTTAGCCCATGCACTGAAGGGGTGTTCTGAACTGGAACGGTGCCATGGGTAGGAGTCGTACAGAGTCTCTAGTGCCAGCCTCTATGGTCAATTTGGTTAAGGTCCCTTTAATTTTCCTATTTACCCTCTCTACCTGTCCTGAACTTTGCGGTCTGTATGCACACTGTGGTTTCCAATCAATTTCCAATGTTTTGGCCACCAAAAAAAAAAAACATTTTGACTCATCTGAGAGACAAATGCAGGTCTGTGACCAGACCCCATTACCTTGGGTAGCCCGAACCATAGGAAGATCTCTTTAAGGATTTTCTTGACCACCACTCATGCAGCCTCACGCTTGGTGGGAAATGCCTCAGTCCATCCTGAAAAAGTGTCTATGAAAACCACAAGGTACCTGTTTCCGAGGCTTCCAGATTTGATTTCAGTGAAGTTGACTTCCCAGTTGGTTCCGGGTGGCTCCCCTCTGACTCTAATCTCCTCAGGCAGCTTGAGCCGCCCGCCCTGTGTTTACTTAGGCGCAGGGAGCACAGCAGGAACTGTTGATTTGTTGAAAGAGGCTGTTGAGGTTGTTCCTCTATTCTTTGAGTTTCTTATGTCCGAGGTGGGTCCATCGATGTAACTGGAGTAGGACTTCTTTGGATGTTGGGGTCCCTCGAATTGAGGAGGGGTCCCCAAGCTGGATTTAGGAATGTGGCTGCCCCGAACCGCAACTTGTCGGGGTTGAGGAGCAGTGCCTGATAATGGGTCATTTGTGCATTTGAAAGTCATCTACCAGGCGGCTGTCGGGCCACAGCTTCTATTGCATGGGGGACCACCACTGTGAGTGGCTGACCCAAAGTCAATTTGTCTGCATCTTTGGCGAGGACAGCCACTACAGCCACCATTCGGAGGCATGGGGGCAATCCTGACGCTACATTGTCCAGTTTCTTTGAGAAGTATGCTACCAGTCTCTTTCATGGCCCAAGCTGCTGGGTTAGGACTCCTTTTGCCAGTCCTGCCCTTTCATCCACGTAGAGGATGAAGGGCTTGTTTATCTCGGGGAGACTCAGGGCAGGTGCAGACAGCAAGGCCCTTTGATATTGTCAAAGGCCTCCTTGTGCTCCTTTTTCCATACAAAGGGGCCATAACTTTAGTCAAAGGGTAGAGTGGGGCTGCTAATTCTGCAAAGCCAGGAATCCAGAGGCAGCAGAACCCCACACTACCCAGAAACTCATGCACCTCCCTGGAATTTTTGGGTGGGGGAATCAGGGCTACAGCCTGTTTTCGTCCCTCCGTCAGCCAGCGCTGACTGTCCTGAAGCCGATACCCTATGTAGGTGACTTGCTTCTTACAGAGCTGAGCCTTTTTTGCTGATGCCCGATACCCCAATTCCCCCAACATTTGTAATAATGCCCCGGTACCTTGGAAGCAGTCATGTTCTGATTCTGCAGCCAGAAGGAGATCATCTACATATTGGAGTAAAATTATACTGGGGTTGTGGACTCGGAAGTCTGCCAAATCTTGGTGCAGGGCTTCATCGAAGAGGGTTGGTGAGTTCTTGAACCCTTGAGGGAGTTGCATCCATGTCAGCTGGCCAGAGAACCCAGTCCCGGGATCTTTTCATTCAAAGGCAAATATGGGCTGACTCTGAGGGCTCAGTCTGAGGCAAAAGAATGCATCTTTAAGGTTGAGTACCATATACCAGACGTGGCTTGGAGGCAGGTTGGGTACTGTTGGATGAATGTCCTCTGTCCTCCAATTCACTTCCCGGAGGTCCTGCACTGGCCTCTAGTCCCCCGTGTCTGGCTTCTTCACAGGGAGGAGGGGAGTGTTCCATGCACTATGACAGGGTTTAAGGGTACCCGACTGCATTAGCTTCGTCTTGCTTTGTCTCCCAGGTCTCTCCCCTGTCTAGGCCTATTTTTAGACTCCTGCACTACGGTGGCCAAAATTTTTGTTAATTTCTGATTGCGCTTTCTATCTCTCTTGTCCTCTCTGTCTCCTTCTGCAACTTACATAGCCTCTCCTCCTTCTTTTCCTGCGTCTCCCTTTTGTTAAGAATCTTTTCAGCCGCCGGGCGTTGGTGGCGCACGCCTTTAATCCCAGCACTCGGGAGGCAGAGGCAGGCGGATCTCTGTGAGTTCGAGACCAGCCTGGTCTACCGAGCGAGTTCCAGGACAGCCTCCAAAAGCCACAGAGAAACCCTGTCTCGAAAAACCAAAAAAAAAAAAAAAAAAAAAAAAGAATCTTTTCAGCCTCCTTTACTAAGTCCTGCAGGTATAGTCCTGCAGCCCCTCAAGGCATTGTAACTTAGTGCATATATCAGGTGCTGACTGTCCGATGAATGACATGATTAAGTCAGCTTCCCTCTCCTGGGCCTGGGGGTCAAAAGGAGTATACATTCTATAAGCCTCCATGAGGCGCTCTAGAAACCCGGCGGGGGTTTCTTCCTTACCTTGAGTTACTGCACATACCTTGGCCAAATTTGTGGGGCATCTCCCTGCCCCTTTGAGACCCGCCAACAGAGTCTGGCAATAGAGACGGTGATGCTCCCTACCGTGTGGTGTGTTGAAGTCCCAATCCGGGCGGGTTAAGGGAAAGTGAGCCTCTATCTCATTGGGAAGCTGGGTAGGTCTCCCATCCGGACCCAGGACGTTCTTTCTAGCTTCCAGGAGGTCTCTCTACCTCTCCTCTGTTGTGAGGAGAGTTTGTAGTAGCTGCTGGCAATCATCCCATGAGGATGGACTCGATGAGACCTGTTAGGGCCTGGGGGTCTTGTGAGAAAGAAGGATTATGAGTTTTCCAGTTGCAGAGATCAGCAGAGGAGAAGGGCCAGTATTGGTAGTTCCCTCCCCCCCATTGAGCTGAGTGGGAAAGCCTGGGAGGTCCCAGGCTTATCGGCTCCCTCCTGCTGTTCGATCTTTCTGTGGCTGCAGCCTGGTAGAGGGGAATGGGTTGCAGCTCACTTTCCCAGGTGATGATGTAAGGGACCTGGTCAGGACGGCCTTGAGGTTTGGATTGAACAACCCGAGCTTTAACCTGCAAAATAATGATGATATTAAAGGTACCATCCCTAGGCCAGCCCACGTTAAAGGTGGGCCATTCTGAAGAACAGAAAGTTCGCTATCTCTTCTTTCGGACCTCCATCGCTTCATCGTGGGCCCAGTCCAGGACATCTGGCCAATGATCTAAATTCAAACTTAAGGGGGTTGTTAGAGATTGTCCCATGGGTACAGATAAAGACAAACAGTACGAAAGACGACAGACAGGCCGAGGCTATAAAGGAGGTTCCGGTGTGGGCACGAAATACAGGTCCTGCAGGCATTTCAGGTCCTCACGACTTTCGTCGGAGGCTCAAATACAGGTCCCTGGCACCTCCGTCCAGGGCACAATACAGGTCTCTGGGGTGCAAAAACGAAACCCGGGTAATACAGGCCCCCCAGAGCACAAATACAGGTCCTGCACCAGAATAGACTCAGACAGGAGAGAACACACAGAACATAAATTTTGAGCTCAGTCTTACCTCCAATTGGCAGTGGAGTTGAGTCTGGGGGACACAATCTCGGTGGGACCTCCAATGTTGAGGCACCACAAATTGAGGAGCGGTCCCCAAGCTGGATTCATCACCCCAAGAATCAAGAGTCCACGCGCCAATTGATGCAACACGCAAGAGGCTTTAATTAGGCATCTGCAGATGGGCCTCTCGGTCACCTTTTAGACCGATTGGCCCCGAGGTTCAGTTACAATCAGCTTTTAAAGACAAAAACCAAAAGACTTTGGGAGGGGTCCCTATCTTGTGACGGGGCGGGGGGGGGGGGTTACGTGACTACTGACCAGGGGAAGTAGATGTCTTCCTGACCTACACGTTGTAAATTCCTCAAACCTTGGTATGAGTTAATCATCTCTCCCTAAGTAAATGGTGGTTCCCATAAATCTTGTTTGCCCATCTCTGACACCCTGGTCAGTTCTTCACAGGTGGTCAGCAGCCCGGAATTGGCCTTTTGTGGGTTTACAGCCCTTCTGCAATTAAGGTTGCTAAAACATACATTCCATTCTGTGGTTTGGCCAGTTCCTGGGATGGGGTCCTTTGTTCACTTCCCAAGTTCTCTAGTGGGGTGCCCTCCCTGTTTAAGCTTATATTTTATTTCTATAAATTCGGGATCTTTCAATCTTGTTTCCAGAGTTCTGTTACATTTATCCACTCATTCATTTGTGTGTGAACACCTGTGTATGTGTGTGTTTATACCACTAGAAGGGCGTTGGAGTGTGTCTCATGGTAGAGGGCTTGCATGGCATGAGCAGGCCCTGGGTTCTGGGTGTGTGGGGGTGGGGGAGTGACTACTAGGATATATTTCAGTGGAATATCTGAGGAAAAAGAAACAGAGGCCCTAAAACAGGATAGGCTTGCCCAGGGTCACTCAGCAGCAGGGCCCAAAGTTCTGGTCTCAAAGCTCAGCCACACCTGGGGACCACCACAAAGCAGATAGGAGAGTAAGTTCCTCTTCATTTCAAAGGCTAGCCTGAACCCTGAGAGTGACTGAAGGCCTGACAGTGCTCCTGGGGACAGGGTTGGGACTGGTTGGGCAAGCCAGACAGAGTAAGGAAGGAGCCTCGAGAACAGCATCCCATGGTGGGAGGCGCCTGTGCCTTGGGACATGGCTTTGATTCAGACACACTAGAGCCTTCCCTGACACTGCAATACTCTCTTTGGGTTATATTCTACCATCACCTGGGGAACCCCAGACAATTCCTTTGCCCAAACTATACCCTGGGGTGAAAACCATGTATTGGCACCTTTTCTAATTACCCTAGAAAATTCCAGCAGCTTCTTATCCTTAGGATCAACTGTTCTATAGAATTAAAGTGTGTGCAGAGTACCATGAGCTCATTAAAAATAGAGCAAGTCAGCCTGCTGCTGCTGGTGGTGGTGCTGCTGGTGGTGGTGGTGGTGGTGGTGGTGCACTCCCTTAATCCCAGCACTCAGGAGGGAGAAACAAGTGAATCTCTGTGAGTTCAAGGCTATCCTGGTCTACACAGAGTGTTCCAGGACAACCAGGACTACAAAGAGAAACCCTGTCTTGAAAAACAAAAAGCAACCAGGCAGTGGTGGTGCACACCTTTAATCCCAGCACTCAGGAGGCAGAGGCAGGCAGGTAGATCTGTGGGAATTTGAAGCCAGCCTGGTCTACAGAGCAAGTTCCAAGACAGCAAAGGCTACATGGAAAAACCCCATTTCAAAAAAAAAACAAATAATAATATAAGTAAGTTTTATTTTGGAATTAATTTTGAATTTGTTTTTTAAAGCTACAAAAAATAGACCTGAAATCTTGCAGTTTCCCTCTTGTTCATACTGCAATATACTTTATATAATTAAGAACATAACATTGATTCATCATTATTAGCTAGGCTGCACACTTTACCTGACGGTCCTCTCATAATAAACTCTCCTTCATCACACACAAAAGCAAGCATGGAATCACAGGGGAAAGACTCCTTGCCCAATGCTATATAGCATAGTGAAAGGATAGGTCATTTCTGCTGTGGCTGATTCCACTACTTGTTGGGGTTACCCATGTAGCCTTACCTTTGCTGGATAGGTAGGACTGCAGTGCCAACTCTGAGCATGTTGGAGCATCACACAAAATAGGCAGACTCCCTTTGGGTATCATTCATTCAGCCATACAGTTGCCTGTAGAAGGACTTTCTTTGGATCACTAGCTCCCCAATAATGACACAGAGACTTAATATTAAATATGAAAGCTTTCCTTCCCTTAGCTCAGCTTGTCCCACTATACCTTCAATTGACCTGTTTCTGTTAATCTATGTTCTGCCATGTGGCTTTTTACCTCTCCTTCATTCTGTATGTCTGACTCCCTCTGTATCTCCCTGGTGTATCACTTCTCTTCTTCCCAGAGTTTCCCCTATTCGCTCCTGCCTAGCTATTGACCATTCAGCGCTTCATTAAAACAAGCAGGTGCCTTAGTCAGGCAAGGAAAAACAGTGGCACATCATTACACAGTTTAAACCAATATCCCACAACAGTTGCCAAGTCCCTACATCCCAGGACATCACCCATTTTCTCCTGACTCCTAACCCTCCATACTCTCAGCTGAACACCCTCCAAGATCTAAGAAGTCTGTGGCCTTGGGAAGTTGGAAGGTTGCTTCTCACAGCTATCTTAGAAGGTTTCCAGGTGAGCAAACACAATTCTTCAGATTTGTGTAACTGTTACCTTCCCCATGAATGGCCTTGAAGGATATTCTAGAACCTCACAGACACAGTGACTGGAAAGCAAAACCAGAACCATGATGGCAGGAGAGATGGGATAGAGGCTTGGAATGATTGGACCTGATGGGAAATGCAGAGAAATATGGGTTTTCCTTCTTAAGCCCTTGCAAAAATTGGGTTGGGGTCATTTCCCGGGACCCTGGGTATGGACCTGGCCAGAGTCCATCCACCTGAGCAGCTTCAATTAAAGCTTCAATTAATTAAAGTTTGCTTCAATTTTAGCTTTAAACTGTGGTAGTGTGGGGGCACCAGACCTTGAGCAGAAACCCACTTCCCCTTCGGCCTGGGAGCAGGCAGCTGTGAGATAATGTTTACTGAAAACAATTCAGTGCTATAAAGCTCTTGATAGGGCTCAGATAAGGGCTCCCTCACTGAAACACCATGACTTTGACACCCCCTATGGCTAGATGCTTCTTCCTGTCCCCCCTGCTGTTTCTCCCTGATTCTGGGGCAGGAGATTAAACCACCAGCCAGGAGGGTGAGAAGTCTGGGAGAGTTGTTGGAGAATTGTATGTAGATGGATGGCAGAAGTCTTTAAAAAGGAAGCGTTTTTCTTGGGAGTTCTCCTAAGCTGACTTAGGGTCTCCTCCTAAGCTGACTGGGGTAGCATAAAGTTTTCTTAAAGCAACTGACCGGACTCTGTGTCATCTATCCAGACCACCTCGCTACATTCTCGGATGCAGGCTGCACAGCAGGTGCGACATGGTAGTAGTCTTATTTTCCAACAGTGGTATTAAATAGTATGCCTATAATAACCCCAGCACTCTTGAACCTTCTGCCTCCATTTTCCCAAAAATTTACTTCATTTTGGGTTTTTTGTTTTGGTCTTGTTTTCTGGTTTTCTGTAACAGGATCTCACTATGTAACTCTATCTGGTCTTGAATTTGCTACATAGACCAGAATGGCCTTGAACTCACAAAGATCTACCTACCTCTGTCAACATTTTTACTTAATCTTTTAAGATTAGGTAACAGCTCTTATCTCTAAGCCATGTGTTGGTGTACTTTTATAATCCTAGCACTCTAGATAGACGCTTAGGCAGATTGCCAGGAATGGGAAGCCATCCTGGGCCATATAGTGAGTTCCAGGCCTTAGACAATGGGTCTTCTCCAAGTTACTATTGTTCTGTCTATGGTGTGGGGTCTCTGACTTTAGCAAAATCAGAGAAATAAAATGTTACTGCTGCCTTTTTCTTTATTGTTTTACGTATATGAGTGTTTGCCTATGTGTCTAGTGTGCACAAGGTACCTCTTAAGAAGAGCATACTGGATCCCTTGAAACTGGAGGTACAGATGACTATGAGCCATCATATGGGTGCTGGAAACCAAACCCAGGTCCTCTGCAAAAGCAGCCAGTACCTTTAACCATTGAGCCGTGTCTCCTGCCCCATGTTTTTGTTTGTTTGTTGTTGTTTTGGTTTTTCAAGGCAAGGTTTCTCTGTGTAGCCCTGGCTGTCCTAGAACTTTCTCTGTAGACCAAACTGGCCTTGAACTCACAGAGATCCTCCTGCCTCTGCCTCCTGAGGTATGCACCACCACTGCCTAGCCCATGTTTTGTTTTGTTGTTGTTTTAGGATCTTACTTTCTTTTTTCTTTTTTCTTTTTTTGTTTTTGTTTTTTTGAGACAGGGTTTCTATGTATTGTTTTGGAGCCTGTCCTGGAACTTGCTCTGTAGACCAGGCTAGTCTCGAACTCACAGAGATCCTCCTGCTTCTGCCTCCCGAGTACTGTGATTAAAGGCGTGTGCCACCACCGCCTGGCTGATTTTACTTTCTTTTTTAATAGTGTTGATTACACTTATCTTCTTACAACTATGAAAATCCAAAGGATGTTTCATTTTCCTGCCTCTCTTTTATTTATTGCCAGGGGGTCAGGACTCTTGTGTACACAGTACACATGTGGAAGTCTGCAAACAACTTGGAAGAGTTAGTTCTCTCCGCTGGGTGAGTCTTGGGAAGCAAACCCACGTTGTGAGATTGGAAGCAAGCACTTCTAACTCTGAATCATTTTGCCACCCCCCCATCCCTGACTCTTTTGTTTTGTTTTATTTTAGTTTTTGTATTTTTGAGACAGGGTCTCTCCATATAGCTTTGGCTGTCCTGGAACTCACCATGTAGACCAAGCTGGCCTTGAACTCACAGAGTTCTCTGCCTTCTGAGTGCTGGGATTAAAGGTGTGTGCCACCACCATTAAAGTATGTTCCCACTGTATAGTTCAAGCTAGCCTAGAACTCAGTCTATAGCCCAAACTGACCTACAACAGGAAGCAATCCTCCTGTCTCAACCTCCCAAACACTGGATTATAGACTATGAGTCACCACACTCCGACATCTAAACATTTTTTGGTTATCTTTGTTGGAGTACCCCAAATAGAGGAGGGGTCCCCAAGCTGGATTCGTCACCCCAAGAATCAAGAGTCCACGCTCCAATTGATGCAACACCCAAGAGGCTTTAATTAGGCATCTGCAGATGGGCCTCTCGGTCACCTTTTAGACCGATTGGCCCCGAGGTTCAGTTACAATCAGCTTTTAAAGACAAAAACCACAAGCCTTTGGGAGGGGTCCCTATCTTGTGACGGGGCGGGGGTGGGGGGGGAGTAAGTGACTACTGACCAGGGGAAGTAGATGTCTTCCTGACCTACACGTTGTAAATTCCTCAAACCTTGGTATGAGTTAATCATCCCTCCCTAAGTAAATGGTGGTTCCCACAAATCTTGTTTGCCCATCTCTGACACCCTGGTCAGTTCTTCACAGGTGGTCAGCAGCCCGGAATTGGCCTTTTGTGTGTTTACAGCCCTTCTGCAATTAAGGTTGCTAAAACATACATTCCATTCTGTGGTTTGGCCAGTTCCTGGGATGGGGTCCTTTGTTCACTTCCCAAGTTCTCTAGTGGGGTGCCCTCCCTGTTTAAGCTTATATTTTATTTCTATAAATTCGGGGTCTTTCATTCCTCCCTTTTCTCTAGGGCACAGTTTTAATCATAAAACTTTTTAGGGGGCCTCAATGTTAGATACAGCTTGATATTGTTGGGTACCAGCTACATAGAGCCCATGTTAGTTTTGGGTTGTAGGAGGATTTGGTTACAGAGGTCCTAGTGGGACCTGGGGATATTTCCCAAGCATGTGCCCTTTCCCGAGACTTGGGTGATGGTCAGCTGTTGGGGAGCATTTGGGGTTCCCTCAGTTGGGGTGGGGAAACAGAAAAGTATTAAGCATAACAAGACAATCAAGCAGTTTGTGAGATTCTTAGCTTGAGCGGGTTTTGAGTGCGCTGTAACTTCCTGCTGACATTCCAGTTAGACGGCTCCATCTTTGTCCAATCACAACTCTATCTGGCTACACGGCTCTCTGTTCTTTAACCCCGGTCAAAGGAAGGGACAGGCAGTTGTCCGTGGACCTTTTTATAGAGGACGAGGGGTTTTGGTAGCAGAGACTGAACACAGGCCTCACATGCTAGACAAGCACTCCTCCACTGAGCTACAAGCCACGCTTGACCCTTTTCTAGGATTTTTGGGTTAAGACAGGGTTTTGGTTTTAAGACATTTAATTTATGCATGGGGAGGAGCGACACCTGTAGGCAGATGCCCCTAGAACTGGAGCCTCACAATGTGGGTGCTGAGAACTGAACTCTGATCCCCTAGAAGAACAGCAAGTGCTCCCAGTCACTGAGCTGCCACTCCATCCCTGAGACAGGGTCTTGTAGCTGGTGTTTTTAGGGCAAAAACCCAACTTTAGCAGCCCCAACTCCCTAAGCTCTGCCACCTGCCTTACCTGTTAAGAGTAACAGTGAAAAATAGATTTATGCAGTGTGGTCACACTAAAAAGAGGAAAAGATAGAGGCGTCCAGTGGTCCAAGACCATTTGGGGGTTACTTAAATGAGCTTCAGTGTAAGGAGATGGAGAGCTGCAGTGGGCCGCACCCTGGCCAAGGTGTTGTCAGTGTCTCAGCTCTGATTCTTCAAGGTGGTTCAAAACTCATCCTTGTGCCAAGAAGCGGTGGCGCTCACCTTTAATCCCAGCACTTGAGAGACAGAGGCAGGAGGATCTCTGTGAGGTCAAGGCCAATTTGGTCTACAGCAAGTTCCAGGACAGCCATGGCTATGCAAGGAAAGCCTGTCTCAAAAGACAAAAACAAAAACACACTAACAACAATAATAATAGTCATCCAGAAGGCTCAGTCCGACTCTTACAAGCTGATCACTTCTGCTTCAGGGTACAATCTGCTGTCATTGATAATTGCCCTCATCCAGGAATCCAAGGTGACCTTGAGGTGAGATGAAGGACAATGATAGAGCTGTACTTCAGCCAAAGCAAGGGAGACAGACAGGAAAAGGGGATTTCCAGCTTTTTCCTTGCTAGGGCTGTGAGAGGAGTCACTGCTTCTGAGAGGAAGAAGGAGATTCTGACTGAGCACCTAGTCTGATCTCGGTATGTTGTCCGGGCTGGCCTTGACCTCACTCTGTAGCCCTGGTGGGCCTTCCTGCTTTCCTGCTTCACCCTCTGGAGTAACTGGAATCACAGGACACCTGAGGAGACTTTGGGGTTTCAGTCTGAAGGTTCTGGACTCATGTGAGACTTTGATTAAATAAATTTGTTATGCTTTTCTGTTTTGTTTTCTTTTTAAACAAAAAACACAAACATGTCAATGCCCCGTTTATGCTGTGCTAGGAACTGAACCCAGGGCTTCATGCATGGCAATGGAACACTCTGCTCCCGGAGCTACAGCCTCAGACTATGCTTTTCTCTTGTCTTCCAACATGGGATCTAACTTTTTCTTCTGTTATTTTAAGACATCATCTAATGAGGCTGGGCGATGGTGGTGCACCTCTTTAATCCCAGCACTCAGGAGGCAGAGGCAGGTGGATCTCTGTGAGTTCGAGACCAGCCTGGTCTATAAGAGCTAGTTCCAGGACAGGCTCCAAAGCCACAGAGAAACCCTGTCTCAAAAAACACAAACAAACAAAAAGATATGATCTAATGTAGTCCACTGGGGTTGGGGTGCTCTGGGACAGCTCTCTTTTGCCCCAGCTTCTACCTCTGGGGTGGCTGAGGGTGACAACCATGTGTGCTTCCTGCACCTCACATTAGGCACAGGTTAGGATCGAACCCAGGCCCCCAGACATGCCATGCTGGCCCTCTACCCACTGAGCTACAAGGCTGTCATGGTCTTTTGATAATGGCAGTGTCGGCTGTGACTTTCATGGTGGACTAGAACTGTACTCTGTCCCTGTAGTAGCAGGTGTCATGGTTAGACTAGCTTTCCCAGTCTTGGGTTATGTGTCTATTTCTTCCTAAAGAGAGCCCCTAGGCAACTCTCCCTTCCCCCTCTGCTTACTACAACAGGGCAGGAAGGACAAGGCCGCAGTTCTTCCCCGTTCTCTGCCTGGTGAGGGAATGAATTCCGAGGGGCCTCCCAAGTGGTCCAGTTCAGTATTGTCAAATCAGGTCAACAATCTAGCTCTGCCAAGTTGCCCAAGAAGAGGTGGGTGTCCAAGCATTTCTTCCTTCCACTGTCTTTCTGCTGTATATGACACAAGCACATGAGTGAGCATGAGCATGTATGTGTGTACGCGTGTGGGGGTGGGGTGCATATGCCCCCGGGCGGTGGTTACCATTTCCCCCAACTTTCAGCTCTCATCCTTGCCTACTGTGAAGTCTTCCCAGTCTCCATGCCCAGCTGTTTTTACAAAAACCTGCATTGATCATTAAGAAGTCCCTTCTTAAGCCTTGAGAGTTGGATTCCAAGAGAGAATATATTAATTTACCAATCCATCGTCATAAACCCTTTGAGAGGCCTCTACAGTTTCCAAAGCCCCATACAGTCTGTCGCATTCATTCATTCATTCCGCACACATTTGCCAGGCAGAGAAATACCAGGGCATCCAACTCTGAGATTGCACAACAGACAGTGCCCCAGTAGCAGCATCTGCTTTTGACCTCATGACTGCAAATGATTCATGGTCGCTACAGCCACGTGCAGTGCACGCCATTTCCCAGCAGGGGGCGGCAACGGCCCAACTCGTGCTTTCTCCGCAGGTGCACAGGGACCTACCAGGGGATTTTTCAAGAGTAAGAAGGAAATCCGGACTCTTACATGCACTCTCCACACATAAGGGTGGGCAGTTAATTGCAGTCTTTATGAAAGATTTCACGAACTAAAAAAGATCCGTAGGATAGACAGACCCAAGAAAGCTCAGTGAGGGAAAGAAATGCTTACTTAGGTTTGGGAAGAGATCCTCAACTCCTGGTCCTCTGAAGTCCCCAAGGAGACCTGGCTCTACAATTCCTGCAAAGATAGTCTTCAGAAAGCCAGTGCTACTACAAACCAGAGCAGAAGCCACATTGTTGTTAAGGAGTCACAATATTGTCCCCATACCTTACAGGAATAGGTGTCTATTTCTAATTTCTGAGCTGGGCGGTGGTGGCGCACGCCTTTAATCCCAGCAGTCAGGTGGCAGAGGCAGATGGATCTATGTGAGTTCGAGGCCAACCTGGTCTACAGAGCTACCTCCAGGACAGCCAGAGCTACACAGAGAAACCCTATCTCGAAAAAAAAAAAAGTTTCTGTTTCCTAAACCTGCTGTACCATGCAAAACATGTTTTTAAACTGGCTGGTTGTGGTGCACGGCTTTAATCCCTGCACTCAGGAGGCACAGGCAGGTGAGTTCAAGACTAGCCTGGTCTATAGAGTGAGTTCCAGAACAGCCAGGGATACACTAAGAAACCCTGTCTCAAAAAACCAAAGCCAAACAGACATAGTTTTAAAGTGAACTGATGACTCCCTGATTTATGACTATGCTTTGTCTTACAAATCAGGATACTTTGGTCTACAATGGGAACCCCCTACCCCATGATACTCCTCACCTACATGATGCTTATTTTTGCTTTTATTCTTGCTTTTTCTTTGTATTTTTCTAACAGCCAATTATCTCGCCCCAGTAAAAATGCTTACAGCAGTATTCTATTACCTAGCCGTGTGGCTCTTTCTTACAAAATGCACCTCAAAAAGCTTGCCCCAGGGCTGCTCTCTCAAATTCCAACTTGGTGACATGGGGGGGGACCTCTATAATAAAGTTTCCTTTAATTGGTTAATCGTGGAATTGGTTATTTGGAATTAACACTAGCACCAGGAGCCCTGTAGGCTGGGGAGGTCGCCAGGCAGGACTGGGAGTAGTTTATTTTTAGCTGCTACAGTGAGCCTCAACCTTATTTAGACATCGGGCAGGCGGGCAATCGAGTGACAGGGTGAGCTGGAGGCTGCAGGCTGAAGGGCTCTCCAGCTCCTCTTATCATTGCTCTGCCCTGCCCCCCATCCCCCCCACCCCCCCACCCCCACCCCCCACTCCCCACCCCCACTTACAATCCTTTCTGGGAGGTTAGAAATAGCAGCCCTTGCTGGCTGTACTCAACCTGGCTTGTTTCTCCACCGATACTTGGTGTTTTTATCACCCCTGCCCCAGATTCCCACAAAGAATCATTCAGAGGACCATGGGGTGCTGTTCCTTCTTATTCTGGTGGTTTAGAGCTCAACTCCTGGAATACTACAGATCCAGGTTCAAATCTCCTGGATGACTCTAAAGGACTTACCCTCTTAAAACCTAAGCTGACCCCTCCCCTTCCCCCCTCTCTCTTTCCCTCTCTTCTTTCTCTCACTCTCTTTATTAGAAAGTTTCTGCAAGGGTTCAAACATAGTAGAGCCTCACACATTCTAGGCGAATACCCTGCCAACTGAGCTATAGCCCCAAGGCCTGAGCTGATGCTTCAGAGCAGTGGAAAAAACATATATATATATATATATATATATATATATATATATATATATAGTAACCCACATCACCAGCCTCATTGGTGATGAAGATTAAAAGTGACTGAGTAGACAAAGAGTCCAACCTATCAAGGTAAATCCTCAGTCGGTGAAGGTGATGGAGATTAAAGCCAGGGACCCTAGTACAGTGTGCTTCTGGAATGTTCTCCAAGGACTCCTGTATTCATGAAGCAATATGCAGAGAAGGGGACTTGGGGAAGTGATTGGAACATGAGGCTCTGACCTCATCAATGACAAAATTCACTGATGGGATCTTAATCTGCCTCTGGTGAAGCAGTGGGCATGGGAGCTGGGAACTGATTGAAGGGTGTGGTCCTTGGAGGCTGCTGTGATTTGGACATGAAATGTCCCCAATTGGATCAAATGTTCGAACACTTGTTCCCCAGCTGGTGGCCCTGTTTTGGGATGTTGTGGACCTTTCAGGATGTGAGGCCTGGATGGAGTGGCTAGCTGGGTGGCAAGCTTGAGGGCTATAGCCTGGCTCTGCTTCCTGCAGGAGCTTTCCTTGATCGATGGTCTGTCCCCATGTGGGTCGTGGTCACCACGCACTCTGCTGTGCCTTCCTTGCCGGGCTGAGTCTGTCACCAGCACTCTCTATAATGAAGAAGAAGGGCTGGAGAGATGGCTCCGTGGTTAGGAGCACTGACTGCTCTTCCAGCGTTCCGGAGTTTGGTCCCAGTAACTACATCAAGACTCACAATCCCTTATAACTTCAATTCCAGGGGCTCTGACATCACCTTCTGGCCTCTGAGGACACCAGGAATACACATGTTACACAGACATGCATGCAGGCAAAACACACATACACATGAAATAAGTTCTTAAAATTAAAAACAGAAAAGAGAAAGAAAATTAAAACTTTTGGTTGTTTATTTTTTCGAGACAGGGTTTGTTTCTCTGTGTAGGTCTGGCTATCCTGGAACTCTGTAGACCAGGCTAGCCTCGAACTCAGAGATCCTCTATCTCTGGGGTGCTGGGATCAAAGATGTGTATCACCACCACTGGCTGGCAGAAAAACAGTTTTGTTGAGGTATAATTGGTACACAAAAAACTGCAAACATTTAATGTATGCAACTTGATAGATTCTGTCCACAACCCACACTCAGAGTCCCCACATCAAGGTCATAGTCGAGACTGAGGCCTCCAAGTTTCTTTGTGTCCTTCAGTTTTGTTTTCCCTGCTTTGTTTTGGGGAGCTTGGCTTTGTTTTTGTTTTACAGGAAGGACACTTAACATGGGAGATAGCACAAATTCAGCACACAATAAAGTGCTATTGACTCCTCTCTGTTGCGTAGCAGAGTTCGTGTGTGTGTGTGTGTGTGTGTGTGTGTGTGTGTGTGTGTATGTGTGTGTGTCTCGTGCTCATGCATGTGTGTGTACGTGTACAGTGTGGATGCATGCTCCCACATGTCAGTGCACATGCGTGTGGAGGTCAAAGATAGACATCAGGTCTTGATCACTCTCCAGCTTATATCGAGTCAGTGTTGGTCAATGAAACTCAGAGCACACCGATTCAGCTAGTCTGGCTAGCCAGCTTGCTCTGGGGATCCCTTGTCCCCAACTTCTGAGTGCCGAAATTACAGGCAGCTGCTACACTCACCAGGCATTTACATGTGTGCTGGTTAGTCTTTTGTCAGCTTAACTCAAGCTAGAGTCATCTGGGAAGAGGGAACTTCAGTTGAGAAAATGCCTCCATCAGATTGGTTAGTAGGCAAGTGGATAGGGACATTTTCTCTGTTACTGATTAGTGTGGGAGGGACCAACTCAATGTGGGTGGTCCTGGGTTGTAGAAGAAAGTCAACTAGTCAGCCATGTAAGCAGCCTCCTCCATGATCTCTGCTTTACTTCCTGCCTCCAGTCCCCTGCCCTGACTTCCCTTTATAACTGTTACCTGGTAGTGTACTCCAAGCAAACCCTTTCCTCCCCAGGCTGCTTTTGGCCATGGTGTTTGCTAAGGCACTGAAAACTCAACTAGGACAACGTGAGTGTTGGGGAATCTAAACTCCGGTCCTCATGCTTGCATGGCAAAGTCTTTCTACTCTAAGCCATCTCTCTAGATCTAAGAATGAAGTTCTCTGGAAACCAGTTCCAACTCAGCTAAGGAGGAATACCTACCTCTGAAAAGGGACCAAACGCAAAAGTCTGTCCAATCCCAATTAAATGACTCTGGTTATCCATTCCCTGGGGATCCCTCCCCAAGCGGCCCCTTTCATAGTTTTACAAACAATGCTCACCTGTGTTCCCTCTGCTTGTGCATCTCAGTGGGTACTCACTCTCTGTTAAACCACACCCCGCATCGATAACAGATTGGACAGTCTCGGGTAGTGGGTTTTGGGAAGAGAATGGGAGGCACATTTCTGACCCCTCTACCATCTGCTCCTTGATCTTCCAGACAGCTTGGAAGATGCTACATTGCTATCAAATGTCCCTGATCCAAAGATGCTTGGTGGTAGTACATGACTGTTATCCCAACCCTCAGGAGGCAGAGAAAGCCTGGTTTAATACAGTGCATCCTAGGCCATCCAAGTCTGTGTCGCAAGACCTGTATAAATAAACAAACAAACAAACAAATAAATAAATAAATGCAGGCAGATAGCTCAGGCAGTTAAAATTTCCATATAACAATGAGGACTATAATTCCATCTCTAGCACCCATGTTTCAAAAAGCTGGGTATGCTGGGTTATAATATAATCCTAGCACTGAGGGGGTGGAGACAGGTGGATCCTAGTCAGTCCAGCCTCCTTGGCCAGTTCTAGACCAGTAAGAGACCCTGTCTCAAAAAGCAAGATGGAAAGTGCTTGAGAAATGACAGCTGAGGTTGTCCTCTGGTTTCCACAGACGGGGACACATGGGCACAGGCCCACATACAAAGTGCCTTGAAGAGGTGGGGTTGGGGCTTCTTCTTGTAACCCTACCCTGTTTTCAAATTGTACCTGAACTTGGGGGCCCCCAGCTACCCAGGGATGCCAAGCCTCCTGTGCAGTTACTTCATTAAGACTTGCCCCAGGGGGCTGGTCCCTGCTACTGTCCTTAGATCCTGTCCAGGGCCCTGATTAAAGAGATAGTGCAATGTTTTTTTTAAAATAAATGTGTTGTAACCAGAGGCCCCAGTAACCACAATATCCTGACTGGCTGCAACTCTCAGGCTGAGAGCCAAGAGAAGTACTCTGGCATCCTGCGTTCTCAGAGCGTAACAGTCAGGACAGGGTCTGAGTGGACCTGGGGGAGGCAGTCCTTCTGCGCCCTCACCAGCTCCCCCAAGAACCATTCAAGTAACTGCTCTATTACTCAGGGCCAGTACTTTCCATCCCCAGTGACCTTGCATAATACCCATCTGACACGTCTTGCCCTTGCCTAGAAGATAAAGTCAAACCAGCAGGCCCAGATCACCAAGGCTACTGGGAGTCTGCACATGTCTTCCCCATGTGCCTCGTTCACCCAGCACTCTGGCCACACCAAGACACTGAGACCCCTGAAAATGCCTCCCAGTGAGTGGCTGAGAAATACTATTTTCCACATGGGTAAGAAGAGGCCACACCCAAACTGCAGAGCCTAGTGCAGCCATCGCACCCTGGGGCAGCAGCCCAACCTTCATGCTCCCAGACAGTCTTCAGTCATTCCTTCTGCTTCCATGGTATTTTTCCATGCCCTGCTCCATCATCTGTCCACCTGGACCAGATGTAATGATACTTCCTCCAAGTGTTTTACTTAGCTGGCATGGTAGAGATGGAAGTAGAGTTGAAGGTGTGCATGTGAAAGACAGACAGACAGAGACGGAGACCATTATTTTGCATTTTACATGAAAATTTCCCAGCATCTGTTGAAAACTTAGAAGACTTGGGAGTCAAATGTGACGGTGTATGCCTGTCATCCCAGCAGTCAGGAGGTAGAGGCAGGAGGATCTTGAAGTTCAAGGTCCTCTTTGGCTACATAGTGATTTTGAAGACAGCTTAGGACACATGTCTCAAAAAAAAAAGCAAAAACCTAGGCCAGTGAGATGGCTCTCTGGGTAATGGAACTTGTCACCAAGCTTGATGACCTGAGTTCAATCCCCAGAATCCACATGACAGAAGGAGTGAACTGGTCCACTCCCTTAAGTTGTTCCATGACCTACGCACACACACACACACACACACACACACTTATAATAGTAATTACAAATATAATATTATATTTGGCCAGGCGTTGGTGGCACATGGCCTTTAATCCCAGCACTCGGGAGGCAGAGGCAGGCGGATCCCTGTGAGTTCGAGACCAGCCTGGTCTACAGAGCAAGTTCCAGGAGAACCTCCAAAACAATACAGAGAAACCCTGTCTCAACCCCCAAAATATTATATTTATCTTAATAATGACAACTCTTTATTATAATAATATTTATGATGATGATGATGATAAATATAATATTTTGGGGGGGATATTGGAGACAGGGTTTCTCTGTCTTAACAGCTCTGGCTGTGTTAGAACCAAGATGACTTTTAACTCACATAAATCCACCTGTCTCTGCCTCCCAAGTGCTGGGATCAAAGGCGTGTGCCACCACCCAGCATGCTCTTTTAATAGGAAAACAAGAAAGAGGCTTGAGAGATGCCCGGCAGTTAAGAGCACTGGCTGCTCTTGTAGAGGACCCGGGTTCAGTTCTCGGCACCCACATGCAGCTCACAGCCATTCTCACCTCCAGTTCCAGGGGATCTGGTGCTCTCTTCTGACCTCCATAGGTACCAAGCAAGCAAGCAGCAAAACATCCATACACATAAAACAAATATATTGAAAAAAGCAACGGGAGGTAGGTCCGTTACTAGGGTGTTCTGCACCGTGAGGTACATGTGGAGGTCAGAGGGCAACTTATGCTAGGGGGTCAGCCCTCTCCTTCCACTTTGTGTGTCCTGGGGGTTGAATTGAGCTGTGAAGGTGGTGACAAACTCCTTCTACCCACTGAGCCTTCTCACCTACACGTTGGATGCTTTAATAAACATCCCTGTGGTGGTTTGCATGAGAATGGCCCCCATAAGCTCACATATTAGACTATTTGGTTCTCAATTGGTGGACTGTTTAAGAAGGAGTAGGAGGTGTGGCCTTGTTGGAGGAGGTGTGTGTCACTGGGGGTGGGCTTTGACATTTCAAAAGCCCTCTTAGGCCCAGTGTCACCCTCCCTACCACACAGCCACACACACACCCGTCCCGCCCTGCCCCCATCTGCCTGCATGAGGATGTAGCCCTCTCAGCTACTGCTCCAGTGCCTTTGCATGCTCCCTGCCATGACGACAACAACGGACTAAGCCTCTGAAACTGTAAGCAGGCCCTCAATTACATGCTTTCTTTTTTTTTTTTTTTTTTTTTTTTTGGTTTTTCGAAACAGGGTTTCTCTGTAGCTTTGGAGGCTGTCCTGGAACTTACTTTGTAGACCAGGCTGGCCTCAAACTCACAGAGATCCGCCTGCCTCTGCCTCCCGAGTGCTGGGTTAAAGGCGTGCGCCACCAACGCCTGGCTTATGCTTTCTTTTATAAGAGTTACTTTGGTCATAGTGTCTTCACAGCAATAAAACAGTGACTAAGACTCAGGGTTTCATTATGTAGTACAGGTTTGCCTGGAACTCACAGTGACTCCCCTGCTTCAGCCTCCCTGGTGTTCGGACTACAGGCAGGAGCCACCACGTCCAGCTTGCTATTGTTTTATACTATGTGGAGGGGTTTTGTGTTATGTTGAGTCTCTTTTGCCAATACACCTTTCAAAGAGTTTGCAGCCCTGACACTAATTTTCCAACCAGCACCTAGGACTCTTCGGGGCTGATTTCCAAAGCTGTTATTGTCTTCCCATGTGCTGCTCCCAGAAACCTCAGCCAGTGGCTCAGAGGAAACAGATAAGAGTTCTTGTCCCAGATTCTGGCCCTATCGTCCCTATTCCTGCTGTATCCTTCCGACTTGTCTGCTGGCAAGGTTGCTGTGTCTGTCTCGAGGGGAGAAGAACATGTCACAGATCTTGTGAGCTGGGAAAAGCTATTGACCCAGCCTCGTGGAAGCCTTACAATCAAAGTGGGTGTCATTTATTTACAGGGTATGACAAAAGTCGGGTTTGGGAGAGCATCCTACCTGGGATCTGGGCTTTATAACTAACATTGTCACTCTTCGAGGTATATTTTTATTCCACTTATTTATTTGTTTATTTATTGAGTGTGTGTGTGTGTGTGTGTGAGTGAGAGAGAGAGAGAGAGAGAGAGAGAGAGAGAGAGAGAGAGAGAGAGAGAGAGAGGTGTATGTGCATGACCCATCTACAGAGGCCAGAGGACAAATTTCGGTTCTCTCTTTGCATGATGTGGGTCCTGGGAACTGACAGGTCATCAACTTAGTAGCAAGTAATTTTTACTCACTGAGCCATCTTCTCAGGGCACTTTTTAATTTTAATTAATTTTCTTTGGAGGCAAGGTCTCACTCTGGAGCCCAAACTGACCAACTTGTGGTTATCATCTTGTCTCAGCCACCCAAGTGCTGGATCTACCAATGCAAGCCACCCTGACTGATCTTTTCAGCTTAAAAAATATTAGATGTATTTATTTATGGGGGCAGTGTGTGTGCCATAGCATACCTGTCCATCTCTCCTTCCATGTGTGGGTCCTAGGGATGGAGCCCAGGCCAGGTTCGGAGGCAACTGCCTTTACCCACTGAGCCTTCTAGCTGGATTTACAGGCAGTTGTGAGACACAGGGTTTGGGTTGATGTTGAGGAACTGTTTTGCACAAACAACCTGGCTATAGCTCAGTGACAGGGTATCCTTTAGCCCAGCCTGACCTTGAACCCCCACCCCGTATGCCCCCAGACTGTCCTCGAACTTGTGATCCCCCTGCTGCCTTCTCCCCAGAACTGGGATTACAGGTATGCACTACCACGCTTGGTTTAATTGTTTTTGTTCTTTTTCCTCTCATCTCTTCCTCATCAGGGATCTGTTACTCCTCGGGATACCTCGAGCCCCCGGCCGCAGGTGCTTCTGGTGTTGAGCGCCTCTGGCACCTGCCCTGGCCCGGCCCCAGCCCCGGCCCCGGCCCCGGCCCCACGCAGGCCTGCTCTTCCGGCATTTAAGGCGCATAGCCCGCGCGGCTGCAGCTGCGGCTGGTTGAGACTCACAACCGGCGGGACGCACGAAGCAGGATGGGCTGCAGGCACAGCCGAACCAGCCGCAGCAAGCGCGCGGAAAAGGTACTGGGCGCCGGGACACGGAGGTCTGCCTTGGGGGGCGCTCTGAGGGACGGCAGAGGACACCGAATGGACAACAGTCAGGGGCTGGCACAGAGACCGGGGTGCAAGGACGGGTTGATCTGTCCCCGCCCGTGCCGAGCCAACCCGGCAGCCGGCAGTCGAATTGACACACTCAGCCCCAGGCAAACTGAAGCCGATCTCTGCTGTCCCGGCGAGGAGATGACTTGGTGTGTCTGTGACAAATGATCTTAGATGTGGGGCTGTCACTGTGTGGTTGAGGACGGGACTCTTGACTCTCAGAGTGTTGAGCTAAGGTCTTGCAGCGCCAGCATCGCTTGAGACCTGTTGGGAACCTGAACTCCCAGGTCTGCACAAAGGTTGCTAGACACAGTCTGCCCCATAACGGAGTTTCGCCTTGGATCATTGCGCCCCTTAGAGCCTGGGAAGCGGATCAGGGCCTCTTGCAAATTCAGAGCAGTGCGTGGGCTGCCCTTAGGGTAGCTGGGAGGGGCCAAAAAGGGAGGCGATCTGTTGTCTCCTGCAGCTCTCTCCTCCCTTCCTGTCCCTCCCCCAGGGACCTGAAGCTGGGTTAGGGCCCAAGAGACTGACTCAGGTTTCTGCCCCCTTGAGGTTTGAGAAGCCCCAGGGGGTTGGAGCCCAGATCTAGAACTGTGTCTACAGAGAGGACTGCAGGAGGCCCAGAGAAGGGAACAGGGACCCTGGAGTCCTGGGCTATTTCCTATTGCTCTCCACCAGCCCTTCCATCCCAGCCAGATGGGGATGGACAGCACCTGATGAACCCTCATCGTGAAAATGGCTAATTTTGCAATGAATAGCGGTTCTTGTATCTGACATCTGCTTATGTCTGCCTTTAGCGTTGTCAGTATCTCTTTCTCTCTGGACCCTCCCTTGCGCTTCCAATGACTTTTCATTCTTTCTTTCATTTCTCACTCCCCCATGCCCACAGCTCCCCTTTTTGAGATAGGGTCATATATAGGCCAGGCTGTCCTCAAATTGGTTGCGTAGCCAAGACTGGCCTTGAACTACTAATCTACCTGCCTCTCCCTTCCAAGTACTGGGATTACAGGCATGCCCCATCATGCCAGGCTGCATGTTTTTTGTTTAGTTTTTGAGAAAAGGTCCCAATATGTAGCCCAGGTTAGCCCCAAGCTTTCAATTTTCCTTAGCTGCCCCAATGTTGAGATCATAGGCATAGGTTACCATTCCTGGCTTCCAGTGGCTACAAAGCCTTCACTTTGGTTGCATCACACAGCCTGGCATGTCTTCCCTGGGCCTAAGTGTGCTTGCTGGGTTTTGTCATCACATGCCTGTTAGTAGGACAGTGGGCTGCTTCTTGGCTAAGTTTACACCAGTTCCTACTTCTCCTTCTTGATGCTTTTGTATAATTTCTAATGCAGGTATCAAGTGCTGAGCACCTAATCCATCCCAGCAGGATGGCAATACCCCTGGGGGATGGGACACCGGTATGGAGGCTCAGGGTACAGGGTCAGACCACAGTAATGACTCACTCTGAGAATTTCACTTCCTGCTCAGCCTCACCAAGTCACTGAGAAACAGGTTGAGTTGTGGAATGAAGCTTCCCCCACGTGACATGTGTGGACACTGAGGCTCAGAGAGGAGTGATGGGAGTCAGATGCTAGGGTGAGGGGGCTGGAGGGGGCTCAGTGGTTAAGAGCACTGACTCCTTCTCCAGAAGATCCAGGTTCAATTCCGGGCACCCACATGACAGTTCATAACCAAAACTATTTCAGTACCATGGGCTCTGACACTCTCTTCAGGCCTCTGTGGGCAACCAGCACACATGTGACACACAACCGCCTGCAGGCAAAACACCCATACACACAATTTAAAAAAATGTTTTTCCTAATTAAAAAAATACAGATGACTTACTGGATGTGGTAGCAACTTTAATCCCAGCACTCAGGAGCTAGAGGCAGGTGGGTCTTTGTGAGTTTGAGGCCAGTCTGCTCTACACAGAAAGTTCCAGGACAGCCAGAACTACATAGAGAGACCCTGTCTCATGTATATGACTGACTTTCTTCACAACCCACTTAGCCTGTCACCCACAGCCACTCCTCCGCCCTCCACTGCCTTGTACGGAGCACGGGGCAGGTGCTGAAGAGAGCACCGAGGGCCAACTGGGAGTCAGGCCAAGGCTTAGCCTGGCATGCAGCAGGAGAGCCTCCCGGACTGAGAGGAAGGCTTCTTCGGTGGGGAAGTTTGGCAGAAGTTCCCCCAATCAAAGCCAAGAGCTTGAGGGAAGTCAGACCTGCAGGAGTCCCAGGATGTTGGGCTTCTGCAGAGTAGGGTGGCTGGCAGCAGTGCCAGTCTTTATGAGAACTCACCAAGCTTGGGACAGGCTCCCAATGGTTAGGACCTCCCTAGTACCCCCAGCACATAGATCTGAGAATCTGATGAGCTCTGTGCTCGTGGCTCGGCTGACCAGGCACTCTAGACTTACCAAGAGGCCACGCCTGGGACTAAGTCACCCCTGTCTCCAGACATGCTGATATTCTGGGAATAGGGGCTGGAGATGGAGCTCAGTGGATGCATCCACAGCACCACATAAACTGGGCATGATGGTAGATGCCTGTAATCCCAGAACTTGGAAGGTAAGGTAGGAAGGTCAGAATCTCAGGGTCATCCTCAGCCTGGTCTACAAGCAAGGTTCGGACCAGCTAGAGCTATACAGTGTGACCTTTTTTTGGTTCGGACCAGCTAGAGCTATACAGTGTGACCTTTTTTTAAAAAAAAGCAACAGGAAAACACTTCATCCCCCCTACATAGGTTCCCTTCTTCCATGTCCTATGTAGATAATTTTTTCATGCATTTGTGTGAGTGTGTGTGTGTGTGTGTGTGTGTGTGTGTGTGTGTGTGTGAACACACAGGCCACTTCATGTGTGGAGGTCAGACAGCAACTCTCAGGAGTAGCTTTTCTCCTTCCTAGGGATCAGATTCAGGTTGTTAGTACTGTCAGAAGGTAGCTTTACCCACTGAGTCATATCAAACACATAATAAAACATGTCTGAATGTAATAAGTACATAGAATGTTAAAGAACTTGGCAAACAGCCAGGCGTTGGTGGCACACGCCTTTAATCCCAGCACTCGGGAGGCAGAGGCAGGCGGATCTCTGTGAGTTCGAGGCCAGCCTGGTCTACAGAGCGAGTTCCAGGACAGCCTCCAAAGCCACAGAGAAACCCTGTCTCGAAAAAAAAAAAAAAAGAACTTGGCAAACATTTGTATGTCCACTCTACTGGGTTGGGATCACCGGTGGCCTTGCCTTAAGTCACAGATCTACTGAGTGACCTTGCCAGTGACCTGGATTCCTTGGTTCAGGCTAAGAAAGGCACAACATTGGCTCCTATGTCTAGGTTTGTTCTACAAAGTTGATGAGAGGTTGAGTGTACTAAAGACTCCAAGGGCCTGACTGGCAGGTAGTAAGACATAGAATTAAAGTTGTGATCTAAGGATGCCATTGCCTGTGGCTCACCAAAAGAAGCAACGGAGTTTGTGGGGACAACAGACATTCATGCTTGCTGAGGAGGGCAGGTCTGGCCTTGGAACCTTTGTTCTCAAGGAGTAAAAGCATCTGTCCTCTACTGAGCTAGGACGCAGGATCTTGGCCCCTGGGACAAGCTAAAAGCAGCCAGATTTCCATTTCTTGTGCAGAAGTGGTTTAAAAAAAAAAGAGTGCTTGCTCATGTACTAAAACTGGAACGACACAGAGAAGATTAGCATGGCTCCTGTACAAGGATGACACGCAAATTCATGAATCGTTCCTTATTTTAAAAGAGAGAGAGAAAGTAGTGAGTTCCTCATTACTGGAGGGGTTCAAGCAGAGGCCAGATGTAGAGTTGATACAAGCCCCAGATGGCAAGCATTTACAAGTCCACCATGGAAACTTAATTATTCTTATCATTGCAGTTTAAGACTGTTTTAAAATTTAGAAAGGTAGGAAGAAATTGGGAGATTTAAATAGCCTCTACAAAATACAGTGGATGAAATTCTCAAAGAATTAGTAAGATATAAAAAAAAGAAGAAGAAATAGCCTGATTTCTTCACATATCTCATATAGATGAGGGTGACTGTCTTTATAAATCTAGCAAGATTTGTGTGTGTGTGTGTGTGTGTGTGTGTGTGTGTGTGTGTGTGTGTAAGGGGGGCCATGCCACACGTATGCCAGCACCCTGCACAAATCTGTCAGGAGCTGTAGTTACAGAAGGTTGTGAACTGCCAACATGGGTGCTAGGAACGGAACTCCAGTTTTCTGGAAGGCCAGCAAGTGCTCTTAACCACTTAGCCATCTCTCCAGCCCTAACTCTGGGAACCTCTTGTTTATGGCTATCTTCTGGTGCTCTCTCTACAAGGGGCATTTTCCCATGAGAATTAGCCTGCAGCTCCTTCTTCTAATGGCCACCTAAGGTCCTGGCTATTGTCCTTCTTGTTTAGCCGGTTTGTGTGCATGCATTGGTTCCTCACAGCCCTCCGCCTTTGCTGTGATGGACTTCCTGTGTTCTCCTAACCTGGGGCACAGTGACTTTGTCCCTAGATCAGCAAGAGTCACATAAACAGTGGTATCTTGGCTGGGACTTGAAGGTGGGTAGGGATAAGACTTTCACTGACTAACCATGATATGCAGGTGGGGGTCCCAGGCAGATTTGACCTTTTCCCCAGGGTTGCCAAAGGCATGCTAGTCAGGGAGCGTGAGAGAAGCTGCTGGCCTGATCATGCAGCAGCTGTCACTGTACCTTCTACCCTAGCCATTATTGACATCACAACTGCACGCACATGGCCTCTGTTCCAGCAATCAACAGCAGCCCAGGCCCTCACATGGCCCCTGAGGTAATGTTTTTAGCCAGAAAATAATGTTCTATAAATCAATCATCCTGGATGAATCCATTGCCAACTTCCATACACAGAGCACCCTCAAAGCCACATTTCTGTGTTAGACATCTAGCTAGACCTTTCAACCTAAAATGCACCAAAAAATTCCTAGCCAGGCAGTGGTGGCACATGCCTTTAATCCCAGCACTCAGGAGGCAGAGGCAGGTGGATCTCTGTGAGTTTGAGACCAGCCTGGTCTACAAGAGCTAGTTCCAGGACAGTCTCCAAAGCCACAGAGAAACCCTGTCTCAGAAAAAAAAAAAAGAGTTTGAAGTTGACTGGTGGTGTACCCCTTTAATTCCATCACTTGGGAGGCAGTGGCAGGCGGATCTCTGAGTTTGAGGCCAGCCTGGGCTACAGAATGTGTTCCATGACAACCAGGGTACACAGAAAAAACAAAAACAACAAACAAATAATACAAAGTTATCTTCAGCTATATAGTAAGTTTGATGGTAGTCTGTATAACAATCTGACTAAAAAAAATCCTAGGAACCATTGCCTTTGAGAAACAACCTTTGGTGACATGTCTTCTGAGCTCATACATCTTCTTAATTCTGCTTTCTGACTTGTGGTTGGACTTATAGGAGGCTAGAATCTTTCCCCAAGAACCTGACTATTCATTCCAGCCTCCTGTAAACACACCCACATAGGCCTCCGTTGGAGTCGGGCTTGAGTCTGTGCTTCCTGTCAGCTCATAGTTTTTATAGCAATAGCCTAAAATGGTGAAAGTTCAAGTTAATGGCCCAGGAGAGTCATTTTAGTCCATCACATGCATCATTGGGTGGCAGGGACTACATCTGACATGTGTGTTCATAGATCATACAACAAAGAGAAGTCTGTAATCTGCCTAGAAACAAGCAATGATCATAGCCCTGGGGAGATAGGGGCAAGAAGATCAAGAGTTCAATGCTATCCTTACTATATAGCAAGTTGGTGGCCAGCCTGGTCTACATGAGAACCTGTCTCAAAAAAATTTAAAAAAACCTAAACAAAACCTTCCTTGGGAAGAGTAAGGCTGTGCCATAAAGCTGAGTGATCACTGTTCAGACTTACACCACCCATTATCCTGTGAGCAGTCTTCCCAGGACAGGTGGAACACCTTCGGGGAAGTGGGATATTGCCCACTCTTCAACTGCCCTTCTGGGTCCTTAGGCTTCTCTCTCTGTCCACTGACTACCCAGGCCACTGTTATATTCCAAGAGAGCTTGCTTCTGTTTGGCACAGAGTCTTACTATGTATCCCAGGTTGGTCTAGAACATGAGATTCTCCTGCCTTAGATAACAGGTATGAGCTGTCACACCTGACTCTACTTTTAGATGAGCAAATGTATGAAACCAGCCCCATTAGAGTGTCAAGCCCATCCTTATGATAGCCACGAATATGGCTTCTGCACTTTCTGATTGCAAATGCCCTACCCTGGTCAACCTATAGCGTCTGTTCTTGAAAAAGGGACTTCTTATGCTTGCAGTGAAACTAGAAGGCCAGGGGGGGCATCCTGATGGGAGGTGGCAGTTGTGATGGCAATCTCTCCTCCTAGACCAATGGTTCTCAACCTGTGCATTGAGACCCTTTGGACCGGGCTGCGGTGCCGCACACACCTTTAATCCCAGAGTTTAGGAAGTAGAGACAGGCAGATCTTTGAGTTTGAGGCGAGTCTGATCCACAGAGTGCATTCTGTTCCAGAACAGTCAAGACTCCACAGAGAAATCTGATCTCCAAAGAAAGCAAACAAAAAAACCACCCCCCAAAACAAACAAATAAAAAACAAAAGAGAGAGACAGGGAAGTAGAGAGAGAGAGAACACAGATATTTACATTATGATTCATAACAGTAGCAAAATTACAGTTATTAAGTGGTAACAAAAATAATTTATGGTTGGGGCATCACCACACACAACAGGAGGCACTATATTAAAGGGTCACAGCATTAGGAAGGCTGAGAGACACCATTCTAGGCATTTGCCTGTCCATTGTATTGTCCTGACCTGGGCTGCTGGGAAGCAGGGTGGTGTGAAAGATTCCAGGTTGCCAGCATCCCATTAGCAAGTACCCTCCTTCCCTCTACTCTGGAGATACCTCCTCCAGGATGCTCATGCAGCTAAGTATGTCAGACCTCCAGCCCCCTCCCTGTTCAAAGCAAACACAGGTCAGGGCTGATGGTTGATAAGATGGCAAGATGACGTCACCTTACCAGATTCCCGTCTATGACATATCAAAGCCAGAAGAGCTTTTAGGTTTCCTGTGGTCCAATGTCTGCTTCCTAATTTCAGGAGCAATAGAACCATTCATCCTAGACACTTGCCATCAGACCTTCCCTGCCATGATGGGCTGGGCCCCTCAAACTCTAAGCCAGAGTGGATCTTTCCTCCTCCATGCTGCTTCTTGTCATGCATTTAGTTACAGCGAAAAGTCACTAAGAAAGGGTTACCCAAGGACCTTGTACAAACCCCGCCATTAAGCTCTGTCCCACCCTTGCTCAAGCTTTTATAAACCAGTGTACTCATAAAACATAATTGGATAATTCATAAAATAGAAATAAAGGGGCTGGAGAGATATCCCAGTGATTGATAGCATGTACTGCTCTTTCAGAGGATCAAAGTTCTGCTCCCAGCTCCAAAGCTGAGTGGCCCTCAACTGCCTGTAACTCCAGATAGATTCAGAAGAGCCTACATCCTTTTCTGGTACCCCTGGACATCTGTGCTCACATCCACATCCTAACACAGATACACGCATATGCATATGATTAAAAATAAAATGCATCTTTTAAAAAATGGAAATAATGTCAGACATGATAGCATACACTTTTAATCCCAGCCATTGAGGGGTAGAGGCAGGTGGATTTCTGGGTTTGAGGCCAGCCTAATCTACAGAGTGAGTCCCAGGCCAGCCAGGACCTGTCTTAAAAGAAAAGAAAATTGGGCATGGCAGTTCACACCCGTAATCCCAGCACTTGGGAGGTAAAGGCAAGAGGATCATGAATTCAAGTTCATCTTCAGCTACACGGCAAGTTCAAGGCCGGCCTGGGCTACATGAGACCCTGTCTTAACAAAAGCAAACAAGAAATCAAAAATAGAAATAAGGGGCTGAAGTATGGCCAGCAAGAGCACTGGCTGCTCTTCCAGAGAACCCAGGTTTGAATCTGAGCACTTGTATGTGGTGACTCACAACCATCTGTAACTCCACTTGCAGAGGAGCCACAACCCTTTAGGTACCACACCCATAATGCATAGACACGCATGCAGTCAAAACACTACTATACATAGAATTTAAAATTTTTACATTATTTTATGAGTATGAATATTTTGCCTCCACGCACATGTATGTACCATGTATGTACCGCATGCTCAAAGAAATCAGAAGGGGATGTTGGCTTCCCTAGGAGCTGGAGTTATAGATAATTATAAGCCACATGTGGGTGCTGAGAATCAAACCCAGGTCCTCTGGAAGAGTGGCAAGTACTTTAAACCACTTGCCCATCTCTTTAGCCCCTAGAAAATAATTTTTTTTTTGTTTTTCGAGACAGGGTTTCTCTGTGGCTTTGGAGGCTGTCCTGGAACTCACTTGGTAGTCCAGGCTGGTCTTGAACTCACAGAGATCCGCCTGCCTCTACCTCCCGAATGCTGGGATTAAAGGCGTGTGCCACCAACGCCCGGCTCCTAGAAAATAATTTTTAAAGAAAGAAATAACCTAAATGTCTCACAGTAAGATTAAAAAACTAAGTTTATCCCCAATTTCACCTATGTCATTATAATTAACATATTCACAGACCAATTATTCAAACATGATAAATATTCATAATGTCTGAAAAACTAAGGTATTAGAAGTCATACATAACACTCCAGTTCCAAACATGGTTATAGAGGTGTATGATTTACACTGCCATATTCCAGACTTATCTATGTATCACAGGATTTTACTTTTACATTTTTCTGTATTCTCCCTAATTTCTATAAAAAATGCTGGCTCCTGTGTAACTGGAAATAATTTACATTGTGTATTCATGTTTAAGAAAGGGTGATGTAGGTCAGTGGCAAAGTGCCTGCTTACCACGCACAAGCCCTGGGCTCCATTTGTAACAGGGATGCAGAGGATGGGGAGCAGAGACTAGGTGTCACTGTGTAGGTGCTAGCCTGGAGAGGGTTTTGTCAGGTCCTAGGAAGGCTATGACCTTCTTGCAGCTGGCAGATGTTTCTGGAGACAATGTCTCCTCTCTGTAGTGGTTGTTATGTGGAAGGCTACAGTGTTGCCTGAGTTTGTAACCTTGTTTCAGATGACATTCTGAGACTCTGGAGGCAAGCTGAGAGCTCTGCCACAGCTCTGCAGAGACTGTACCTGCCGTGGTTCTCAGACATAAAGCAAAAACCTCCTGCATTCTGAGCTCTGTGTTGTACTAGACACTGCAGGTATTTCTACCATTCTGAGGGAGCTGAGGTCTGGAAGCTTGTGCGGTCACACAGCTTTGAGGTTAGGATTTGAACGCAGAGCTAGGTGCTCCTAGAACCCCAGCCTTCTCCATCACTTTAGCTAGTAATTGTCTGCACGGGTCTACGCCGATTGGAGCATGTGATCATGTCTTTTGTCTAGTTTCATTTTTTAATTTATATATACATGTATGTTTATACAAGTGAATTCCACGTGAATGCAGGTTCCCAGGGAGACCAGAAGAGGGTATCAGATCGCCTGGTATTAGAGTTGCAGGCAATCATGAGCTACCTGATATGGGTGCTGGGAATTGAACCCTGGTCCTCTGGAAGAGCAAGCAGCAAGTGCTCTTAACCACCAAGTCTTTCTCCAGACCTGGGTTGGTCCTATGTTTGTTTTAAACTTTTCGTTTAACTCTGGTTAGCCTTGAACCTGAAATCTTCCTGCTTAGCCTCCTGACTGCTGGCATTATAGGCATGCACACCACCCTGTCAAGAGGAAACCTAGTTTGATATGCCCCCCCGTGAGGCCTCAGTTTCCTTGTTTGTCATAGCTGGAGCTTCACAATGTTGTTTTTTTTTTTATTTACTCGGTGTGTGTGTGTGTGTGTGTGTGTGTGTGTGTGTGTGTGTGTGTACGCACATTCAGTGGCACACTATTGGAGGACAGAGGACAACTAACAGCAGTCAGTTCTCTCCCTCCACCGTGTGTCTCCTGGGGATTGAGTTCAAGTTGTTCTGTTTGGTCACAAACTCCTTTACCCACTGAGCTATCTCGTCTGCCCTACTTTGGCTATTTTTATAAATATCTCATAATCATTTTGTCAGGAAGAAAACCTTTGGGGCCAGGGATTTGGCTCAGTGGTTAAGAGTACTGACAACTCTTCCAGGGGACCTGGGTTCAGTTTCTAGAACCATCCAAGCCGCTCACAACTGTCTACAATGCCAGTCCCAGGGGATCTGATGGCCTCTTCTGACCTCATCAGGCACCAGGCACAGATACACATCCAGGAAAAAAACACTCACACATATTAAATAAGTAAATAAACTTTTAAATTAAAATTTTACTTAAAAATAAAATTTAATTTTTAAAAGAGAAAGGAACTGTTAGGGGTGAGATGGTTTAGGAGGTAAAGGTGTTTGCCTCTGAGGCTGATGACCTCAGTTTGACCCCAAGGACTCAGGGTAGAAAGAACTGACTCCCCAGAGTTGTCCTCTATTCTGCACACATGCACTGTGGCACACACACACTCACGCACACACACACACATCACACACACACTCATGCACACACACACACACAGATACACAGATGCATGTATAAAAATAAAACAAACAGGCTGGTCAGATGACTCAACAGATAAGGACACTTGCTGCCAAGGCTGATTGATGACCTGAGTTCAATCCCTAGGAACCACATGGTGGGGGGAAAGCCAGTTGACCTTTGGCCTCCACACAAGTGTTTGACACACACATCCCCACACTTGCTAAGTAAAATGTAAAGTGATTTTGCAAAGCATTTTTAGAGTGTAGCTCACTGGTAAAACACTTGCTTGGCATGCTGGGAGATGTTTAGGAGTTTGGAAATTCAGGATAGATAATAGTAAGTGTGAGAGCAGAGGCCATGACACAGAGGCTTGAAATTTGGAATTTATTTGGAAATAAAACATGCAAGAAGTTTTGTGCAATAACCAGGCTGTGTTAGTCAGGGGTCAAAGGTCACAGGCATGAGGAAAGTGATATATGAAATTCTGATTAAAGCCACAGCCCAGAGTTGCCTGTTCCTCCTTCCCAGCTCAGTCGTGGGCCCTTCCCATCTCTCTGCCTCAGTTTCCCCCCCTTGCTGTTGAAGCAGTGGGGAAAACCTTGGGCAGGTGCATGAGTGCTTTCTCACCATTATCCAACTGGCTGTCTTTAACTGTGTACAGGAAACAAACTCAGTCTTCAAACTTCTCAAATTTTGGATCTCTGCAAATGAGCCTGTATAGTTTGAAACGGGTTGCTTTGTTACATTGGGTGACCTTCTATTTCTTCCTGTTTCTTTGAGAGGATGTCATGTACCCTAGGCTGACCTCAAGCTCTCTATGAAACCAAAGTTCACCTTGAACTTCTGGACCTCCTGTCTCTACTGCCTCATTACTGGGATTACAGCAAACGTCACCATGTCTGGCTTTAAATTGGTGGCTTAAAATGTTTATTTTGTTTTCATCTGTGTGTGTGTTCGGGTGGCGGTAGGAGGGCAGGTAGGCATAAGCATATGGGTGCCCAGAGAGGCCAGAAGAGGACATCAGGTCCCTTGGAATAAAATGGGTGCTAGAAATGGAACCCAGGTTCTCTGGGAAAGCAGTCAGTGCTCTCAACCAGTTAGCCGTCTCTCCAGGCCCCCCGGGTGGCTTTTTAAAAGGATTGTGGGAGCCAATGAGAAAGCAGAGTATGTGAAGATGCTGCTGGCAAGGCTGAAGTTCCCAGAACCCAAGCACTGGAGGGAGAGAACCAATTCCACAAGCTGCTCCCTGCTCCATGAACCATGGCTGGTGCACACCCACACACACCACCCACACACACATGCTACCCCCAAACACAAATAAGTAAGTAAATAAATAAAAGTCCGTTTAATTACTTTTTGTGTGTGGGAAGGAGTACATGCATGCCACAGTGACCATGTGGAGATCAGACCACAGCCTGAAAGAGCTGGCCCTCTCCTTCCTGGATTCCCAGCATCCTTAACTGTAAGATTTATTTGAATGAAGGACACCAGTGCCTGGAGGTGGGGGAAAGGAGCTGCTCCCAGGGTACACAGGCTCTCCTGGGACAGCTGTGATAGATCACTGAGCCTTGTCCCCAGAGAGCAGTGGGACTGCCACACACCTCAGGTGTGGGACACTGAGTCTGGCTGCAAGTGGCCAGCCGGGAAAAGGGGGACTGCTGCTGGTCTCTGTGGGACAGATCAGGGACCTGACAACATAAGCCAGAAATGAACTGTAGCCTTTAGAATTTGGAGCGTGGAGGGGGGGGGGCAATGCTCCACGTAGACCAGCAGAGGCCTGTCCTGCCCCATGGAGCATGAACAATAAAAGACTCTCACGACCCTTTCTATCTAGACAGTCCTCTGGTAACTTATCTGAGCCTAAGGATGACAGGATCTCCAGGGCCTGCTATGTCTCAGAGGGTTTCTCTCCTGCCTCCCCACCTCTCCCATCATTCATAGAGGAGGGAGGTGGGGTGCTGATCTCGAAGCTCCAAATAGCCCCAGGCTGTATGCAGTGGGCAGTTGAGAGACTGTGTGCATTAGCCCATCCCAACTCACTCCTGACCCCACCCTTCCCTCTAGGTGGAAGAGACACAGACAGAACTCCTGGAGACACTGCGCGAAGAGGGAAGGATCCTGGAAGGAAGGCATGAGGAGGCTGGTCCAGGTGAGGACTGAGAGGGCACCGGAGACTCCTCAGGGGCCTCAGAGGGGTGATGGGATTTTCCTGGGGTGTGCCTTTAACACTCCGTCACCAAGCTCTGCTTTCCTTTATTTGAGCATCCTCCCCACCACACCCATTTTTCTTTCATTTTAAAAGCATCGGCAGGAAGTCTACGCACTTTAGGTGGGCGTAGCAGCACACGCCTATAATCCCAGCAGTTGGGAGATGGAGGCAACAGGAGGATCAGGAATTCAAGGTAAACCTCTGCTACACACAAAGTGGAGGCCAACTTGGGCTACTCCAAACCGTGTGTCAAAATGGGAGGTGTCCTGAGTCTGGAAAAACTAGACCGGTGAAATCACTCATTTTATAATTCCATCCCTACAATGATGGCTCGAATGGGGCTAGCAGATGGCTCCATGGATAAAAATGCATGTGGCACAAGTGTAAGGACCTGAGTTCGAATCCCCAGACCTCGTGTAAAGATGGACCACAATGTGCACCTATGATCCCTGCTCTCATATGGTGAGATTGGAGGTATAGGCAGAAGAATCCCCAGGATCTCACAGTCCAACTAACCTAACATCTACAGCAGCAAACGAGATCAGCATCTGAGGCTACCCTCTGACCCCTGCTTGCATCTGTGCTTAACACATACCATATACACACAGAGATATAAAAGAAATTACAGCTAGGATAGTCAGACTTGGCCCATGGTTTACAATCCCATCAAACACAAGGCTAAAGGTAAGAGGACCACTATATATTTAAGGCCAGTCTGGACAACATAGTGAGTTAAAAGCCAACTGAGATACACAGCAAAAACCTGTCTCAAAAAATGGAGCAAAGGCTGGAGGTATGGCTCAGCAGTTGAGAGGATGCACTGCTCTTCCAGAGGACCTGAGTCCTCTGGTTCCCAGCAACCATACCTAGAAGCTTACAACCACTGAACTCCAGTCCTGAAGGAACAAATCCTCTCTTCCAACTTCCACAGGTACTACGGTCATGTATACCACAGACAGGCACACACACACACACACACAATAATTTTTTAATTAAATCCATTTTTGTCACATTCTTAGTTTTTAAATACTTTAGAATTGAAATGACTAAGTTCATGTATATTTTTTCAGATTAGCAAATCATACCTACAGCATTGGTATGTGTGACACTGGTGACATTTAGTGCATTCACCATGCATGCAATCATTACTACCACTCAGTTCCAGAACATTCTCCTCACCCCAAAAAGGAACACCCAGGAGTAGTCACTCTGAATCTTCCCACCAGCTTCTGTCAACTTGCTAACCTGCTCCCTGATTTCATGGTATCAGGTAGCCTGGCTTACATCACCCAGCAAGATGCTTCCATATTACAACATACATCCGGACTCCATTTCTTTTTCATGGCTGAGTAATACTCCACTGAATAGACATACCATACTTTATTTACTTATTCATTATGGATATCCAGCTGTCTCTGCCTCCAGCCACTGTGAATGGTACCACTAGCCCAAGAACTTACTTGGACTGGTGTTTTCATTTCACCTCACTTTAAATGTAAGTAAAACTTAATCTTTTGAGAAATTCCCAAACTCTTTCTAGAGCAGTGGTTGTACTTCATGCTCTTCCCAGCAAGGTCTAAGGGTCCCAGTGGCTCCCAGCCTTGTCAATGTATGTTGCTGTCATCACTGTGGTGAGCATGAGGTGGCATCTCGTTGAGAGTTTTTGTTTTGGAGTTTTGTTTGTTTTATTGCTGTTGTTTGAGACATAAGCTCACTGTGTAACCCTGGATGACCTGGAACATACTAGTAGCCAAGCCTGGCCTCCAACTTGCAGTGATCCTCCTGCCTCAGCCTCCTGGGTATTGGAATTAAAGGCATATGCCACCACACCCAGCCAATTTGTTTGCTTTTGAGACTGGATGTTACTAAGTCAACTGGCCTGAGCTCAACCTCCTAAGTACTGAGGTCACAGGGATGATGACACCATAGAGATATGACACCATGCCTAGTTTATTGGACTTTTGATATTTATTTAACTACCAACTGGTTGGCATCTTTTTGTGTACTGTGGGCATTTGTATAGCTACTTTGGGAAAGGTATATGTGTTTTAACAACACTGAAACTGACTTTGAAAATGAACATACAGACTCCTGACCCTTCTCCAGAATTACTTCTTTTTTGTTTTGTTCCATTAACAGAGTCTCACTACCTAGCTCTGGCTGTCCTGAAACTCACTTTGTAGACCAGGCTGGCCTTGCACTCACAGAAATTTGCCTGTCACTGCCTCCTGAGTGCTGGGATTAAAGATGTGCACCACCACACCTGGATCCAGAATTACTTCTTTTATAAGCATTGTGATCATGCGGAATTCATGTGTAAAGTTTGTATCGTGTGGTGTGTGTGTGTGTGTGTGTGTGTGTAGTGCCTCCAAAGCCAGAAGGGGGCGTCAGATTCCCTGCAGTTGGAGTTACAGGTAATCATGAGCTGTGCTTGTGGGTGCTGGGCCCTGAACTCTGGTCCTCTGTAAGAGCAGCATGCCCTTGTGATCCTGAGCCTCTCTCCAGCTTTTGTTCTTTGCATTTAACACTGTATCAAACATATTACCAAGTAAAGCTACAGAAAGGAAGGCTTGTCCAGGCCAGGCTTCTGGGCTCATGCCTGTAATCCAACATTCAGGAAGTTGATGAAATTTGAGGCCAGCCTGTACTACAAAGTGATACCCTGTCTCATAAAAAATGAAGCAAGTCCATATCATAACACACAAGGGTTTGCTTGCTTCTTCAGAGTCTAGACAGCTAGATTTGATTCCTTAAAGTGATCCTTTAAATGAAAATTTGCTTCTCCATTGGCATTCAATCCTCCTTCCATTCCAAGTAACATAGTAACTACGACAGAGGTCTGAGCAAGTTCCAAACTCTTGAAACATTGACATTGGCTCAGAATGTTTGGCAATAGAATTAGAACTCCAGCCGGGTGTGGTGGCACAAACCTTTAATCCCAGTACTCGGGAGGCAGAGGCAGGCAAATCTCTGTGAGTTCGAGACCAGCCTGGTCTACAAGAACTAGTTCCAGGACAGCCTGCAAAGCCACAGAGAAACCCTGTCTCGAAAAACAAAACAAAACAAAAAAAAAAAAAAAAAGAATTAGAACCCCTTGACATTAAACACACCCCCTCACAAGCCTGACCTGTTGCTCAGCATCTATCCACTCTGCCAGTTTCTGTCTAAAATCCACCTTCTACAAGGCTGCTACATGGGAAAAACCTCAACCTGCGGACATTGTTTTAAAATTTTTAGTAAAATAAATATATAGATGGGAAGTAACCCACTATGGAGCCTGGTGAGAATGCCTGTGGGGGATCTTCCCAGTAGTCAGAATTCTATTTTTTTATAAAGTATATTGCATTTATTTGTGTGGTGTGTGTGTGTACATGTGCATGCATGTTGTTTGGGGGTGGGTGCACGCATAGCGCAACATTCATGGAGGAGGATCAGAGGACAACCTTGGTGAGTTAGTTCTCTCCTTCTGCTTGGGTCTTGGGGACCAAACCCAGATCATCACAATGAGACCCTAACTCAAGCAAACAAAGATGTATTTGGTATTTTTGTTGCTGATGATGGTGGCTGTCATTGTTTGGGCTACACAAGGTTTCACTGCATAGTCCTAGCTGACCTGGATCATACTATGTAAACTAGGCTGTCCTGGAACTCACTGAGAACCATCTACCTCAGCCTCCTAAACGCTGTGATTAAAGGCATGTGCTGCCATACCTGGTTTTATTTGGATTTTTTGTATCAAGATCTCACTATATAACCTAGGTTGACTTTGAACTTCTGGTAATTCCCCTCTCAGTCAACCAACTACTGGTTGAACCACCATATCTGGCTGTGGGCTCTTTCCCCTGTGGCCCTGCTCTCTGTAACCCTGGCCTTTTGGCTGGTGTTAACTCCCTTCCCCATCACCCCTGTTGCACTTCTCTGCCTGGTCATTGATTGGCCTCTTTTGAGTCATCAATTAGACAGGCATTTTCCCAAGAGGCTTTCTGGGAAGGTGGAGTCCTAACTCTAACCAGACTCATGGTGGGATGGGTGGTGCTCCACCACTCTGCCCTGCCCATCTGGGAAGACCTGACAGGGTTCTTTCCCCGGACCCTGCCCGTAGAGACAACCTGGCCCCTCTTCACAGCTGAAGCAATAGACTTTGAGCCACATGCTGTCATGTCCCGAAGTCTCTCAGTTTTGAAGAAGGGGAGGCAGGACTGTGGGGATTCCTGCCACAGATGCCCTGTCCTTTTTGATATTTCATGATGCAGCTTCAGCTGTATGCCTTTCCACTGGCCTGCTGCAGCAGGACATCATCATGCCTGCTGCAGGATCCAGGACACTGTCGTTTCTGCTGCAGGATCCCTGCTGCAGGGTCCTTGCGACTGACCTTTAGGGACATGTGAGTGCCCACTGCTCTGGTAGAGCTCACTTTCTCAGGATAGGACATTTCTGTTCCCCAGGATTTGTTAAGCCCCTCGAATGTCTGACTCTGGTCCTGCTTTCCTCTTGTGACTGTGATAAAACATTGACCAGGAGCAGCTTGGAGAGGAAAGAGTTTATTTGGCTTATCCTTCCAGGTCATACTCCATCATTGAGGGAAGTTAGGACAGGAACTTAGAGAAGGGATCCACAGAAGAATGCTTATTGCTAGCCTGCTTTCTGACTCTCATTTGCCCACGTTTAACTAGTTTCTTGCAATAGCCCAGGCCTCCTGTCAGACCACACTGGACTGAACCCTCCCATATCAATTAGCAGTCAAGGCAATGGTCCACAGATATACCCATCTGATCTAAGCAGTTTCTCAGCTGAGGGCCCCTTTTTATTTTCTTTTCCTTTTTGGTTTTTCAAGACAGGGATTCCATGTGCAGCCCTTAGCTTTCCTGGAACTGTCTCTGTAGACCAGGTTGAACACAAAGATCCTCCTGCCTACCTCCCAAGTTCTGGGATTAAAGGCATATACCACCACATCTGGAAGGGTCCTCCTCCTCCTCTTCTTCTTCTTCTTCTTCTTCTTCTTCTTCTTCTTCTTCTTCTTCTTCTTCTTCTTCTTCTTCTTCTTCTTCTTCTTCTTCGTTTTGAGATAGGGTTTCTCTGTAGGTTTGGAAACTGTCCTGGAACTCTCTTTGAAGACCAGGCTAGCCTCGAACTCACAGAGATCCACCTGCCTCTGCCTCCCATATGCCACCACCTGACACCATATTCTTTTTATAAGTTATTTTTATTTTATATGAATTGGTGTTTTTCCTCCTGTATGAGGGTATTGGATCCCCTGGAACTGGAGTCACAGACAGTTGGGAGCTTCCATAGGGGTGCTGGGAATTGAACCCTGGACCTCTAGATCAGCAGTCAGTGTTCTTAACCTCTGAGCCATTTCTACAGTCCCTTTCTCTCTTTCTTTATTTCTTTCATTCCTTCTTTCTTTCTTTTTGTTTTTTGTTTTGTTTTATTGAGACAGGGTTTCTCTGTGTAGCTTTGGAGCCTGTCCTGGAACTCGCTTTGTAGAGCAGACTGGCCTTGAACTCACATAGATTGCCTGCCTCTGCCTCCCAAGTGCTGAGATTAAAGGTGTGTGCCACCACCACCACATAGGCTCCTCTCTTCTTAAGTGACTCTAGATTGTATCCAGTTGACAATATACTTTAACCAGCACAGCTCCTGAGCCAGCCTGGGAAAGAGAAAGATGAAGAAGTTCATTCACTGCTCAGCTCCTGGGCTCGGTGGGCTCTGGGGTGATCATGAGAACCTTCTAAACCTCAGGAGATCGACAGAGGTTTTGTGGAAAGTGTTTGAGTTTATAGGCATCTCCTTTCTTCACAGCCCTACAGACATCGTGTGCACGGGAGAAAGACACTTCTAGTGTCTCCATCCAAGAGGCCAAAGCCCCATTGCAGGTGAGAAAGGCCTGGCCATATGGGTATGGGTAGTGGAGAAACAGCAAGGAAGCCACACGGAGGCCCAAAGCAGCCAAAGATGATGCTGGTAGGTTAAGGGGAACTGAGGAGCTTATTTTCTGTACATCCTGGCCCTTTGATGTGGTGACCAGATAGTTGATTAAGAAGATTTGGCATAGCCGGGCATTGGTGGCGCACGTCTTTAATCCCAGCACTCGGGAGGCAGAGGCAGGCGGATCTCTGTGAGTTCGAGGCCAGCCTGGTCTACAGAGTGAGTTCCAGGACAGCCTCCAAAACAATACAGAGAAACCCTGTCTCGAAAAAAAAAAAAAAAAAAGAAGAAGATTTGGCATACTATCAGGGTTGGCTTCCTTTCCTATGGTGTTATCTGCTTTGTGGTTTTTTGGGGGGGGGAATTAATTTATTATTATGTTACTTTATGTGTATGATTTTGCATGTATCAATGCCTATGTACCACTTGTATGTCCAAAGCCCTCGGGGGCCAGAAGAGGTTGCTGAATACCCTGGAAAGAGCTACAGACAGTTGTGAGCCATCACATGAGTGCTGGAACTGAACTCTAAAAAAGAAGGTAGCACTCTTAACCATTGAGCCATATCTCCAACACATTAGCTTTATTGATTGTTAACTTGATACAACCTAGCACAGCTGGGGAATACAGTTTCAATGAGGAATTGTTTGCATTGGGTTGGCCTGGGAGGTATTGCCTCAATTAAGCTAACAGATGTGGGAAGACCCAGCCTAATGTGTGCATCACCCAACACCCAGGGAATAAAGAGGGTCCTCAACCATGTAAAGGTGGAGAGACCAAGCTAGCACAATCTAGAAAGCACATGAGCATGTATACATTAATTTCTCTGTTTTTTAAATACTGTGAACATGATATGACTAGATGTTTAAAGTTCCTGCCTTGACTTCCCCACAATGATGGATAGTAACCTGGAATTTTAAGTAGAAATGAATCCTCTTTGCCCCTACCTTGTTTTGTGATAGGATGCTTTATCACATAGCAACAGAAATGAAAGTAGAGCATTTCCCAAGGACCATCAGGAGGATCTTGGAAATGGCAGGGACTGTAGAATGTGACTAGCAAAGAGGCCCAGGGACTATGGTGGCATGAAAACAGATGTTCAGAGAGACTTCCAGAGGGAAGAGGTTTAATCCTGGATGATTCTTAGGATCCTTCAGTGAAGGGAAGCCCTGGGCAGCATCAAGCAACTTGCTCAAAAGCATGAAGGAAGGGAGAAAACAGGGTGGCCAAGGAAGTTCAGGATGCCAGAGCTGTAGAAAGGCCAGGAGGAGGCAAGGGCCATAGCGTGGGACTGAGCCTGGGAGCATAGGAAGATGATGGACTCCGCCACAAAGGCAATGGCTGAGGAGATGTCTGCAGGGGAAAGGTACAGAGAACGCGCCCTGAGGTTGGGGGTCTGGTGTGATGTTGAGTCCCTGCGTAGGCAGAAGTGGAGGATGGAAACCAGGTAGAGCCCAGCTTGGCTGAGCTTTGAATGTAGGTTGGCATTGGTCTGAAATAACCAGGACATCATCCCAAGAGTTATAGGATCAGTATTAGTTAACTTTCCTCATGACTGCGATCAAATACCTGACAAGAAGCAACTTAGGGAAGGAAGAGTTTGTGTTGGCTCGTGGTTTGAGTCATCCCATCCTGGTGGGAAGGCGTGGCAGCGGGAGCTGAGGCAGATGGTCACGTTGCACCCGTGGTCAGGAAGCCCAGAAGCAATGAGCACTGGTGCTCAGCCTGCTCTGTCCTTTCTATTCAGTCCAGGACCCCAGCCTATGGCACAGCACCACCCAGATTCCAAGCGGCTCTTCTCTCCTCAGTGAGCCTGATCTAGAAACACTCTCACAGGCATGCCCAGAGGTTGTCTCCTGGGTGGTTCCAGATCCCGTCACAGTCTCAATAGATATTAACCATCACAAGAGCCATTAAAGGCTATACAATGAGAGGTGGAGCTGGAATGTTTCAAGCCCTGGTAGAGGTGGGTTCAGCCTGCTCTCCTGGATGGTGTTTGGTGCAGGCCAGAAGCACACCAAAGAACCTCAGTCCTTCCCTTTTAACTGACATAGAGAGGATCATCTTGACAAGCCACACTGTTTGCTGTCTTCTTCCTGCTCCCTTCTCCAGAACTCCTATGCAATGCCAGCCTCATCACAGGAGGCCATCCAGGCCCAGATGAATGCGGTGGAAGGGTCCATCCTTAGCCGACTCTATAAGAAACACATGCAGGTGGGTGCAGAACACTGGCAGGCCTTTATCCTTGGCACTGTGGGAAGGTCATGGGTAGGCAGCCATAGAGGGCAAGCCTCAAACCTGACACATCCTCCTTCACAAGAGCCCCACAGAAAGAAGGTCCTCAAATCACACCAAGAGGGTCAGATGGTGGAGCATACAGTTATGTGGCTCCAGAGGGAACTTGGGGGCAACTAGCAAACCTGACACAAGATAGCACATCGGCCTACTGAACTACAGCTGTGTGTGCCCATCAGACACATGCCTCCAAGAGTGCCCCTGGAAGGAGATAAGAGAAATGCAACCTTGACTGTGGCAGGGACATCACAACCAATGCAGTGAGCTGTTGATAGGATAGGGAGGGGGGCAGCGGAGACCCATGTCCCTTGCTACCTGCTGGTTGATGGGGTCCTTCTGTGTCCTTCTCTAGGATTATGGGAGCCCTGGCCTGTTCTGGGAGCAAGAGCTGGAGAGTTTGCACCATGTTATTGAAATGAAGAATGAGCGAATTCACGAGCTGGAGAAGCAGCTCCTCCTCCTGGAGATGCTGGTCAGTGCTGGGCGGGCAGCAGGCTGACACTTTCTGGGTATTTCCAGTTCTGGCTTATCCCACACCCTGCCCCTCACCCCGCAACCTGCCCCTGACAACTTGTCTCTGTTCTTGCCAGAAGTCTGGTCTGGGTCAGGCAGCAGCTCCTTGTCACCCGACTCCTGTCTTTTCTTGGGTCCTCGGGCTGCTCTAACTAGGGCAGCACTGGGGCCCCATCAGCCCCCTGCTCCTTGGAAGGGGTGGCAGCTGTCGCACTACAGGCAGGGGCTGAGGGTGGAGATGAGGCCAGGCGGGCAGAGGAGGCTAGCTAGCCTCAACAGAGGTGGATCTGGAGAACGGAGGTCCTTTGAGGAACCAGAATTGAGGCCTTAGAGCCTGGGGCAATGTCACCCTTAGGTTCTGTCAATTCGTAGTATTGATTTGTTTGGGATTTTATTAGATTGTGTACATCTGGGTGGGTGGGCGTATGCCATGGCATGCATTTGGAAGAGGTCAGATGACAACTTGCAGGAGTGAGTTCTCTCCTTTCACCATGTGGGTTGCTGGGTTGAACTCAGGTTGTACAGCTTGGCAGAAAACACCCTTTACACCCTGAGCCATTTTTTAAAAAAGATTTATTTATATAGTTATTTATTTTATTTGTGTAGAGTGTTCTGCCTGCATGTCTGCCTGCAGGTCTCATTAGAGATGGTTGTGAGCCACCATGTGATTGCTGAAGATTGAACTCAAAAACCTCTGGAAGAGCAGCCAATGCTTTTACCCACTGAACCATTTCTCCAGCCCCCAACCTTTTTTCTTCTTAAGATTTATTTTTATGTATGTGAGTGTTTTGCCCACACGTATGTATGTGCACCGTGTGTATGCAGTGCCCACAGGGGTCAGAAGAGTATGTTGGATTCCCTGGAAGAGTTACAGACAATTATGAGAAGCCATGTGTGTACTGGGAATCCAACCTGGATCCTTGGCATGAGCAACCAGTGCTCTTAACCACTGAGTCATCGTACCAGCACTGTTTTAGTTTTTAACACTCTCCAATAGCGAAGATCAAGTCGACAGTCCACCTCTACTCTGACCTTGTTTCCAGTTAGTGTCTTGCTCCAAACAGTGAAATGCTAGTCTAGAAAGAAGCCGTGTCCAGGAGAGGGGTGATGGCGCCCGCTGTGCTAAGTGAGACAGCCTTCCGAGCTCCTTCTCGGTTTGTTACAGAAAGAAAAGAACCTGATATTAGCCCTGAAAAACACCACCCTGCGGCAGGAGGTTGAGGACCTACAGTTCCAAGCTGGGAACAGATTGACCATATCAAGGTAACCACCCCCTTTCTCCCACCCCTAACCTTCTGCCAGAATCTCCAACTGGGAGAGACCCGGAAGAGCCTAGGGACTGGATTGATAAGTGAGCCCAGGACCTATCTTGGGAACATGACTCCTCTTTCCTTGGGAGTCAGGAAGTCCAGGTTCTCAACATGAGAAAGAGGAAACAGGAAACAGGACACAATCCACCTGAGCAGGCATGTGTGCATCAAATAGGTCCTGAGGTTTGTAAGTGAGTGATAATGTCCCCTGTCATAGGCAGTTGAATACTTGACATATTTCCTGGTGGGAATCCTCCTCCGGATCCTAAGAGCTAGATCCTGTTATCCCCATTCAATGATGAAGAAATTGAAACTCTGTGTCACCTAAGGTGACCCAGCTAGGTGTAAGGCTTGGCCTGGAGCCACCCAGAGCTATACCTGTGAGGATTTGGCACTTGTCAACAAATAGAATCTCCCCTCACATACAGGCAGGCGGAGTGGGGGGAGGTGGTTGTGGGAACACCTTGGAGAGAGCTGGTGACCCCTGCCTCAGGAATGATTCCTGGGGTAATCAGTTGGTTCAAGCTCCCTCAGGCAACCCCTGCTCTGTCTGTACCACAGGCAGTTCCAGAAAGATCTACTTCAAGATCTGGAGAAGGAGTCTCAGAATGGCCACTGCTGTAGCAGACGGAGAAGCCACTGAACTATCTGAGTCCGGGGGGGCCTGTTCCTCCTCCTCCATCTTACCCTGCCCTCTGCTGCACCTCAGAGGCCTCTGTCCTCATGGTATAGACACAGGGCCTAGACCCACCATGGCTCCCAGACTCACCACTGCCCCCAAAGTCTGTGGAGAAGAGGGCAAGCCTCTGCTCTTCTCCCAGGATGGACCAGGTGGGCAGGAGGAGATACATGTATATAGGCAACAACACTGATGGCAGAGGTTGGGCTGCCAGAATCGCCCAAGAAGTGCCTTCCCTTAGCTGGCCCAGGGAACAAGCAAATAGAGTCGTCGCCGTGCCCCTGCGCCCCCCCCCCACTCACCCACTCCGTCCTCATGAGGGCATTCAAGACTTCTCTCATGGCAGCTGGCCCCATTTTTGATCATCTGACAAAGAGGGGATAGCACCCCCTGCCAGATCATCAGCTTTGCTGACAACTCACCAACCCATCAAGTTCTTATTATCACACCCATTAATTCTTCCTCAGAGAAAAAGTGCAAAAGACACAATCCAAGAAGAAGGAATACAGGACTGTTTCTGCTGAGATGGGGGTCTCACCATGTAGCCTAACCTTGAACTCAAAGCCACCCTGCCCCAGCCTCCTGAGTGCTGGAGACATGGGCGCGTGCCACCACATCCAGCCAGATAAACAGTTGAATTTGCTGTAGTGCTAAGCAGTGTAAATATTTTAAAGCATATTTATCTAAGGTCTTAATGTGAAAATTAAATCTTTTTGTTAAAAATAAAACTATATTTTCATGTTCTTTTCAGTGAGGATCTATTTCATCCTGTGTTTTACTTTGCTGCTGCTGTGGTAAAATTTGCTGACAAGAGCAACTTAAGGGAGGAAGGGCTCGTTTCAACTTAGCGTTGCAGGGGGAGAGAGCTTGTCATGGGGCATCAGCATTGGGGAAGGAGGGTAAGGCTATTAAGCCTGAAGGCCCATTCCCGGCAACATACTTCATCCAACAAGGAAGTGACCTAGAGGTTCCAAAACCTTCCCAAACAGTGACATCAACTGGGGACCATGTGTTCAAAACATGTGAACCTGTGCAGGACATGTCTTATTCAAACCACATTTGTCAGGACATGCGAATCCTTTTACATGCTGTGTTCTTAGAAGGTTTGTCCCACAGTTCAGTGTAGGGAAGTGGGTCACAACCCCTTTGGGGGTCATATATTAGATATCCTGCATATCAGATACTTATAATTCATGACAGTAGCAAAATTACAGCTATTAAGTAACAACGAAAATCATTTTATGGTTAGGTTCACCACAACACGAGAAACTATTAAAGGGTCACAGCATTAGGAAGGTTGAGTACCGATGATGTATCGGATTTGGATCGTTTCACATTCTAAGCTGCCCTAAAACAATTCTAATTGAAATATCTTATGTAGTCATCTTTGAACAGATCATTTTCTTATACTGAATTTGTCAGAAAGGTCACCTCTAGTGGGCTGCAGAAGGGGTCTTGCACACTTTTTAAACAGTTTGTTTTCATTTATGTATATGTATACGTGCCTCCATGTGTGGGTGCCTGCAGAGGCCAGAGCTGGGTGTCAGGTCCCCTGGAGCAGGCGTCAAAAGTGATACGAGTCACTTGACATGGATGCCAGGAATTGAACTCAGGTCCTTCGGAAGAGCAACGAGTGCTCTCACTTGCTAAACCATCTCTCCAGTCTCTTTAGAAAAATAATCCCATGTAATTTGTGTGTGTGTATGTGTGCTGGTGGATGTTTATGCATGCCTGTGGAGACTATTGCTGGGGACAGCAGGCAAAACAGAGAAGTAGCCAGGGAGCCGTGGCAGGGGAGGGCAGAGACCAACCAAAATCTCCAGTCCTGGCTTCTCCAGGACAGCAAGTAAAGTCCCTTCCCAGGGTCCCCCTGCCATGGAGAATGGGGCCAATCAGAACCCTGCTAAGAAAAGAAACAGGGATATGGACCAGAAAGGGGGAACTGAGAGGGAGCACTGAGGTCACAGAAGGGTCACGGGGAGGGGCTAGAACAAAAAACAGTAGTATAGCTGTGGGAGAAAGTGAGACTTAATGCTGGCTATTGCTGCCTCTGCGTAATTTTTCAAATTATTATTTTATGGGATTTTTTTGTCTGCCTGGTGCCCTTGATGGTTGTGAGCCAACATATGGGTGCTGGGAATCAGACTTGGGTCTTGCGGAAGAGCGGCTGGTGCGCTCAACAGCTGAGCCATCTCTCCAACTTCTCTGCATAATTTTTGAGGGAAGAAAATCTAAACCTTTAACTTTGTTGTTTGTTGAGACAGGATCTCATTCAGTCCAAGCTGGCCTCATACTCACTATGTAGCCCAGGGTAGCCTTCCACTTCTGATGCTCCCACACACACACACACTGGCATTACAAGTGTGTGTTACTACTACTACTACACACAGACACAGACAGACACACACATGCACACTCGCATGTGCACACACACACAATTGTGTGCACATGCACTTGAGTAGGCGTACTTGCAGGTAATCATAGAGGCCAGAAGAGGGCACTGGATCTGCAGAAGTTGCAGGTGGTTCCGAGTCTCCCCACATGGCTGCTGGGAGAGAACTCCAGCCCTTATGACAAAGCTGGAAGTGCCGTGAACTGCTGAGCCATCTCTTCAATCCTCCTAACTAATTTTTTTTTTAGACAGAGTTCTACTGTGTAGCCTTGGCTAGCCTGGAACTCACTATGTAGACCAGGCTAGCCTCAAACTCACAGAGATCCTCTACCTCTGCCTCCCAAGTGCTAGGATTAAAGTCATGACTACCCTCAAAGTAATGCTTTTAAATGAAAGAAAATTAGTATTTGGTGTTTCCGTGTCCATATGACGTCTTGAAACACGGCCACATGTGCTGCCGGTGGTTATGTTTGCACTACAGCAGAAGCTTGGCTCATTCAGCCTCAGATCGTGAGTGTCCAGCTTCATGCAGCAAAGGCAGGCAGACACTGACCTTTGAGGTCCCTAAAAGCATTTTCCCTTAAATGACATAGAAAGAACCTTCTCAAAGAGTAAACCACACAGAAAAACCTTAAATTCTAAGGCTGGGATGTAGTGCTTACCTGGCATACACGAAGTCCAGGGTTCAATCCAGCACCACATAAGCCCAGTGATATATCACAAAACGAATCTCAAGCACTAAGGAGGTGGAGGCAGGAGGGTCAGAAGTTCAAGGTCATCCTTGATTACAGAATGAGTTTAAGGCCAGCCTGGGCCACATGAAACGTGAAACGTCATCTCAAACAAAGGGGAGGGAGCATATAACATAGTTCTAAGAGTTCTTTTTCCTTCTTACAGCTTTACACTTTGCGTATTTTAACGGTTTTGGTTTGGGCTTTTTACTTTTAGATTTAGATTTTTGCTTCCCTGCACCTAAGGAGAGCTTGTGCCTGGAGAATCTCTCCAGGGTTCTCTGCAGAGCTTAGCAACTAGCCTGGTGAAGGGCAGCCTCAAGCTAGCTGAACTTGGTCCTCACTGCTTGCTCTGCCCCCTGCTGGCTGACCTTACCTTGTCCAGGCTCAGGTTCCCTATCTGTTTAAGGACAGTTTCTTCAGTGGTTGATCCAAAAGGTTGGAAGATGCATAAGGAGAGCAAGTGTTTTAACTGATGTCTCAGACTCAACAGTCTCGAAGCATGTGCTAAGATTTGTCCAGAACACCCACTCTAGCTGAGTTTGCAGGGGATAAACCTCACATGGATAGTATCCGTGTCTCCCAGATATCCAGCATGTGCGATCTGCTCAAGGTCTGGGGAGTGAGCCTTGATGTCCTTGAGTGTGCTATAGATCCTAAGTCCAGCCGAGGGGCCATTGAAGGCTCTCAGAGCACCTGCTCCTCTCTACCCTACTGTGTGATTACTCTACCCACAGTGTGATTACTCTAGGACCATTTGCCTTTAGTTCTTTTGGGGTGAGCATGTGGCCCTCAAAGCTGGGCGAGGTCTGGATTACTCTTGCTTGACTCCCAGAGCCTTAGAAAGGCACCTGGCACTTTGTGGCCTTATATACATATTGGTGAATGGATGGATGGAGTGGGTGGGCAGATAAGTGAACAGATGGATAGCAAATGGCTAGATTGGGGGTTAGATGGGTGAGTGGAAAGATGGGAAAGTTGATGAATGGATGGATCAATGAATAGATAGGTGGGTATGTAGGTGGATGGATAGAATTGGTGAATGGCTAGATATAAGGTTAGATAAATGAGTTATTTATTTAGTTTGTTTGTTTTTGTTTTTCGAGACAGGGTTTTTCTGTGGCTTTGGAGGCTGTCCTGGAACTCACAGGCCAACCTGGTCTACAGAGCAAGACCCAGGACAGGGTTCAAAGGTATACCACAGAGAAACCCTGTCTTGAAAATTAAAAAAAAAGCCGGGCGTTGGTGGCGCACGCCTTTAATCCCAGAACTCAGGAGGCAGAGGCAGGCGGATCTCTGTGAGTTCGAGGCCAGCCTCGTCTACAAAGTGAGTTCCAGGACAGCCTCCAAAGCCACAGAGAAACCCTGTCTCGAAAAACCAAAAAAAAAAAAAAAAAAAGAAAATGAAAAAAAGAAGACAAAACCAACAGTAATTAATGGATCATGAAGAAAGCAAACATTAATGATAACAGCTAGCTAATTAGGCAAGCTGCATGCAGGGTTAAAAGCATTTTTATTTTATTTTTAATACTTTATTAACTTTATTTTATGTGCATTGGTGTGAGGGTATCAGATCCACTGGAACTAGAGTTACAGACAGTTGTAAGCTGACATGTGGTTGCTGGGAATTGAACCTGGGTCCTCTGGAAGAGCAGTCAGTGCTCTTAACCACTGAGCCATCTCTCCAGCCTACATTTTTATTTTTTGTAATGTACTTTGTGTATTCATTTGTGTGTGTGTGTGTGTGTGTATTTATGTGTGGTGTGTAGGTCAGGTGTCATCTTAAGGAATGCCATCTATTGTAGAATATTATTTTTAAAAGATATGTTACATTTGTTTATGCAGTGGAACATTTGTTTTAATGATGCAAAGATGTGTTGCATTTATCTGACTCTGTGAAACTGTGACTCGTTGCCTGTCTAAAACACCTGATGGTCTAATAAAGAGCTGAACGGCCAGTAGTGAGACAGGAAAAAGGCCAGGCGGGGCTGGCGGTCAGCAAGAATAAATAGAAGAAGAAGCAGGACAGGACAATGAGAGGATGACATCAGTCCCGGATTTCTCCTTCTATTTATTCTCACTGCAGAAGTAAGGAAAGGAAAAAGCCCATGGGCAAAAGGTAGTTGGGATAATTTAAGAAAAGCTGACTGGAAATAAGCCAAGCTAAGGCTGGGAGGTTATAGTGAGTAAGCCTCGGTGTGTGATTTCTTCGGGAGCTGAGTGGCAGGCCCCTTAAAATAAAGAGTAAAGAGTAGATAGCCAACAACAACAGCCATTGAGACAGGTTCTGTCGTTGGCTTGAAGCTCACCGTTAGGTTAGCCTGGCTGGCCATGCAGCCCTAGGGATCCTCCCTCTATGTCTCCTCCGCACTGGAATCATAGGCACATGCCCCTGCATCTGGATTTAATGTAGGTTCTGAGGATTGAGCTGACATCCTCATGCCTGCAAGGGAGATATATTACCCACCAGGCTGTCTCCCAGTATAGAAGAACTTTATCCCACACACAGGATGTTTTAGGGAGATGTGATCTTTCACTATACCCTTGAATGTGTTGTGGTATCTTGGAATCCCAGAAAGGGGATCTCAAAGTCATAGATGTTAGGATAAAATTCGTGGGGATCTTGGCAGATTCCATGGCAGGCAGGGGACAAATATGCCAGGCAAACAGAGCTTAAGTGAGAAGTTTTATTAAAAACGGTGGGGGAAGGAAAGAAAAAGGAGGTAAAGAGACACAGAGACAGAGAGGACAGAAGAGGGAAACGGGAAAAGTCCTGTCTGCCTGAGGGAAACAGCAGGAAAGAGAAGTGGAAAAGAGAGCAGGAAAGAGAGAGAGAGAGAGAGAGAGAGAGAGAGAGAGAGAGAGAGAGAGAGAGAGAGAGAGAGTATAAGTGGTTAGGGGTCTGTCTTTTAGAGGGGTCCTTTGCACCTGTGTCCAGACAAGTAGTCATGAAACCCTGGGCTGACCAGGGTACTGCCTGAGTGCATTCTGCCAGGGGCAGGCCAGCATAATGGCTGAGTCCTTACATTCCCAACTTTATTTATTATTAAAAAGGTGAGGAGTTAGGCATGGCAGGTTAGGGATAAGGGTGTCAAGTTCTCAAGACTACTTCCTGCTGTCCTGGGGGACATCAACCATCTTTGAGGGACCTGAGAAAGCTGGGGTGCTGCCACTTCCTGGGGTAACTTGTTGTTTCATCGGAGTCCAGACGATATAGAACTTTCTTAGACCTGGCAAGATGTTGGCAGAGCAGAGGACAAGGTTAAATTTAAGAAAAAATATTTTTCTTAGGTCCTGGTACTTGAGGGGAGGAGGATCATGAGATGAGGGAGGGGCTCCCAAGGGGGTCCCAAGATGAGGGAAGGGAGTCCTGCAACCAGGGAAAGGTTGAGTCATATTTATCTGGAGTGAATCTGACCTGTTTGGGTGGCTCCCCAGAACTTATAAGAATCCTTTGAGTTTGTGAAAACATAAGTTTTAGACACATTAGCGTTTCCACTATTTATGATCTGTACTGAAATTTGCATTGTAGAATGGCAGTATACTCATGTCAGAAATGATTTGGTTGAAAGCATTAACATACTTCCTTTTATCTGGAAAACTGTGACAGATGTTTTTAGCATAATGAAAAGTACCTTAATCCTGAGTTTGCAGTTATGATCATCTAGTGGTATAGTGTTTAGTACAGTTCTAGAAAGTTGGTCCATGATCATCACGGTGGGCAGTAGCTGAGAGCTTTACATACTGATCCACAAGCAACAGGCAGAGACAGAGAGAGACTGGGTCTGGCAAGGGCTTTTGAAACCTCAAAGCCCACCCCCAGTGATACACCTTCTCCAGTGAGGACACACCTCCTAATCCTTCCCCAACAGTTCCACTAACCGGGGACCAAACATTTAAACATATGAGCCTATGTGGGAGGGGCTTCCTCATTCAAACCACCACACTTAGTTACACTGTAGTAGAACCAGAAACCCAGAGCTTTTCTGTTGATTTGCTTTTTACTTCAAAGACTACTACACCCCCGATGCCCTATTATTTTTGAAGCAGGGTCTCACATACACCATAACCTCAAGTTTACTACATAGCTGAGTATGACCTTGAACTCTTGATCTTCCTGACTCCGCTTCTCCAGTGGTATCAACAGGAGCCTGTGCCACCATGTCTGATTTATGCTGGGGATCAAGCCCAGGACCTTCTGCATGCTAGTCAAGTATTACACCAACAGAGCTACACTCCGGTTCCAGCAGAAGTCTTGGGAACAGTGTTGGAAACTACCTGTCCAAGTCTTTTACGATCTGGTACAGGGAGAAGCCAGAGCCTTCAAGGCTACATCAGTCAACACATTGCCAGCCTACCACTACAGGAGCAATGATGACCCTGGGGCTTCTCCCAGCCCCTCTTCCAAGACACTTCTGGATTTCTATAGCATTAAATGACATGCAGATGTCTGTAGATGTCCTTGTTGTTGACAAATCTCCCACACATCCTCCTTATATGGATGGATTTGTGGTTTATATTTTTATGCAGGATGTCCTGCGGCACAAGGCTGGCCTTATCTTTGCTGGAGATGATAGCCTTGAACTCTGGCTCCTATTGCCTCCATGTCCCAAGTGTTGGGATCACAGCATGGAAACCATACCCTGTTTACGGTGGTGCCCGGGACTGAGGCCAGGGTTTCATGTGAGCTAGACAAGCCCCCTGCAAACTGAGCAGTGTCCCTGAAAATCTTGCCATTTCTTTCTTCTCCACTGCCACCGCTTTGATTCAACCCAGGGACCAGGCATCAATGACAGCTCTGAAGGTCACTCCATTAGAGGACCTTTTCCAGGCTGTTGCTGCAGCAGAGGAGCAGGAGCACTGCTGCATCCCCGGAGGTATTCCAACACCAGTGATTGCTGCCACAGCCTTGCTTGGGCTCCAATGATGTCACCAAGCAGGGCCTGGATGGCATCTGGGAGAAGTGTCTTCAGAAGATTCGCCAAGGGGAAAGACACTGAAGAAATGAACTCACTGTGGTGGCTCCTAAGGAACTAACATGTAAGAACTTGACAATGCCAGAACAGTAGTCCACAAGCAAAGATGCAAAGGGAAGGAAACTGTAGAACCACAAAGAAAATCTCCAGCTGGACATGGCAGCCCATGTTTGCAATCTCACCACTTTGGGAGTCTTGAGCAAGAAAATCATTGCAAGTACCAGGCTAACCAACCTGAGCTATGTAGCAAGAATAAGATTCTGTCTCAGGAGAAATAACAGAGGAAGGAAATTCACAAGGAAGGGTGCAGCAGATCTGCAGACCTCGGCCAGACTTCAAAAGTGTGGGAACCTGATGGTGAGCAGAAAGCGTGGTGGTGCATTCCTGTCATCTCATCTCTGGAGTCAGGGGACGGAGATGGAGAGTTAAGGTTGGTCTGGGCAGCATAGCGGACACCCTGCCTAGAAAACAAAACAAAACAAAAAAAACAAAACCAAACAAACAAAAGAACCAACCCTTTACAGGGCTGGAGAGATGACTCAGCAGGTAAGATCACTGGCTACCCTTCCAGAGTACCCAGGTAAATATTCCCAGGACCCACAAGGCAGCTGTTACTCCAGTTCCAGGCAATCCAATACCCTCATCTGGTCTCCCTGGGGACTGCATGCAAATAGTATACCGATACTCATTCAGGCAAAACATGCATACACATAAAATAAGAATAAATCTGGGAGCCAGTCATGGTGATGCAAACCTTTAATCTCGTCAATCTCATGTCTCCCAAATGTTAGGATGAAAAGCATGTGCCACCATGCCCAGCTCAGAGGCAGGAGGATCTCTGTGAGTTGGAGGCCAGTCTTGTCTACAAAGCCAGTTCCAGGACAGCCAGGTCTGTTAGACAGGAGACCTGGACCCCAAAATCCCAGCAAATCCCTTTAAGAGAGAGAAGCCCACAAACCAGCAGCTGCATATGCTAGATCTCGTATTTATTTGTTTTTAATGGAGGGGGACAATTCATGCATACCATAGTAGGTACATGGAGATCGGAGAACAGCTTTAGAGAGTCTATTCATTCATTCCACTCTGGAGTCCAGGATAGAGCTCAGGTCATTAAGATTGTGCAACAAGAAATTTTACTTACCGAGGCATCTCCACGGCCTACCAGGTACAAATGTCAACAATGTCTCCTCCTTAGGAGGCTCCTCAAGTTCCTCAGGATTATTTCAGAAGGTATCATCATAGGAGGGGACAACTCCCTACTGTCCTGAAGAACTTCCATGTGAGATGGTGGCCTCCCAGGCTGGCTTTAAACTTCTGACCCTTCTGCCTCCACCTCCTGAGTACTGGTATTAGGGCATGTACCACCGCATCTAGAAAAATGTACTTTAAACAATGCAGCCCACAAATGTTCATTAAGTCCACAGCAGTGTATTGTAGTACTCTGGACTGGCACCCCCACATCTGCCTCCTGACACCCAAGCACAGCAACTCCAGGCCTGTTCTGCAGACCCCTTTCATAGGTTGTGCCCCGCACAGATGCTCTTTTTTTTTTTTTTTGACACAGGGTCTCTCTATGTATCTCTGATGGCCTGGAACTCACCACTATGTAGACCAGGCTGGCCTTGAGCTCACAGAGATCAGCCTAGCTATGTCTCCCATATGTTAGGATAAAAAGCATGTGCCACCAAGCCCAGCTCAGATGTGCTGTTTTTAAAACCTGTGGGTCCTTTGGGAGGATGCCGATTTGTTTTGAGACAGGGTCCCACTACGTAGTCCTGTTTGCCCTGGAACTCATGGAGATCCGCCCGTCTCTGCTGTGTGGTAAGATCGACCTAGAACCTGTGATCCTTCGGCCTCCCCTTCCCAAATCCTAAGATTACAGCAGGCGCCTTCATGCCCAGCTCAGTTCTTTCAGGGCTGGAAATGGAACCCAGGGCTACATATGTGTGCTAGGCAAGCACTCTGCCAACTGAGCCACACCCCAGCCTCAAGGGACCTCCTGTCGTAAAGTGGGTGTCTTCATATTGCAAGATCCCACAGCAGGAAACAATCTTCATGACAAATGGTCAGGAACTATGGAGAAAAATCAATCTTTTTTTTTCTTTTTAGGTTTTCAAGACAAGTTTCTCTGTGGTTTTGGAGGCTGTCCTGGAACTAGCTCTTGTAGACCAGGCTGGTCTCGAACTCACAGAGATCCGCCTGCCTCTGCCTCCCACGTGCTGGAATTAAAGGCTTGTGCCACCACTGCCCAGCCAGAAAATCAATCTTTGACTCTATTATTATTATTGTTATTGTTATTATTGTTATATTTTTATTAATTCTTTGAGAGTTTTCATACAATGCATTTTTACCTTATTGACCCCTAACTGCTCCAGATTGGCTCCCACCTCCCCACCTCCAGCTTCACATCCTTGTTTTCTTAAGATTCTTAACTCTTATGCAGGTCCTGAGAGAGGCCTTGAGGGCTCTGCTGGAGAGCATTCCAGGTTATTATCAGACAGGATTCCGGAGTCACCTCAATGTGGGAATCTATGGGAAGGCAACTCATTGCCTGGCCACCATCCAGCAACTGGCCAGCAGGTGGCAGTGTCTGTCCACTTTCAGCTTCTCCAGGTAGTGTTCCCAGAGTCCCTTCCTATAAACAGAGTTCAAATTACAGCCCAGAGAAGAGAGTTAAAGAAAATCCCCAGGCCTGGGGCATTGTTCTGGTCCGAGTCATGGTGTCTCACCCTCTACCGTACAGACCCCTTTGGATGGGCCAGTCTGTGAAGAAAGGGGCCTGGGAGAATTCCAAAAGCATGATGTCATCTGGATGCCTGCTTCCTTCCAGGGTTTGTTTCTATCAGCCTGCCAGGCTGCAACACCTGCACACTTACAGTCCCACAGAAGAGGGGCTTCCTCTTCACACACACTCACACACACACACACACACACACAGTGTTTCCTCCTATCTCAGATTGTTTTCTCAGGACTGATTCCAAGAAGCAAAGACAATGAACTCAGCCGAGGAATGGCAACTGTTAATTAGCCAGCATGCTTGCTGGCTGCTTCTGCTCCTGAATTAAGGCCTCATCTATGCAGCCGAGGGAACCAGCTTTTAACCCTGCTTCAGCCTCTTCAGCTTCAGGTAGAAGTGATCATTTTGATTACTTGTCCAGCAAGTTAGGAACACTAGGTGGAAGGGGAAGGCACTGGCCATGCAGGCCTATGATCCAGCCCCGGGGAGGTGGAGGCAGGAGGATCAGACATTCAAGGTTATTCTTAGCTACATAGAGTTTGAAGCCATCCTGGGATACAAGAAACTTTATCAATTATACAGTATGGTGATTTCTCAGAAAATTAGGGGCCAACCTACCTCAAGATTCTGCAATACCACTTTTGACATATGCCCAAAGGTGGCACACTCACACCAGAAGGACATTTGCTCAAATATGTTCATAGCAGCATTATTCGTAGTAGCCAGAACCTGGAAACAACCTAGATGCCCCTCAACAGAAGAATGGATAAAGAAAATGTGGTACATTTACACAATGGAGCACTACTCAGTCGTAAAAAATAATGACATCCTTAAAATGGACAGAACTAGAAAAAAGCATCCTGAGTGAGGTAACCAGACCCAGAAAGAGAAATATAGTATGTACTCGCTCGTAAGTGGATACCAGACACAAAGCAAAAGATACCCAGCTTACAATCCACAATCCCAGAGAAGCTAGCAGATGCAGAAATCCACAACTAACCAATGGGCCAAGCTCCTGGAGTACAATAGAAGTGAGGGAGTAATGAAAATATGAACAAAGGAGTCAAGACCATCATGAGGAAACCAACAGAATCACCTGACCTGAGCTAGTGAGAGATCACTGACTCAGGTCTGACAGATGGGGATATGAGGCCACTGGCAGTGGGTCCAAGATCTAACTGTAAGCCGGGCGTTGGTGGCGCACGCCTTTAATCCCAGCAGGGGCAAGTGGATCTCTGTGAGTTCAAGGCCAGCCTGGTCTACAAGAGCTAGTTCCAGGACAGCCTCGAAAACAATACAGAGAAACCCTGTCTCGAAAAAACAAAACAAAACAAAAAAGTTCTAACTGTAATGCACAAACTGACTTTGTAGAGCCCATTCTATATGGAGAGATACTTTGCTCAGCCTGGGGGGGGAGGATACCACACGACTTGTTCCTGCCTCAACAAGGGGAGGCCTTACCCTCTCCAAGGAGCAGATGGGAGAGGGGGGTGTGGGGAGAGTGGGAGGAGAGTAGGGAGTGAGAACTGGGATTGGAATGTTAAAAAATAAATTAGCAAAAATATTAAAATCTAGAGAAAAAATTAAACATTTTCAATTATAATAAAATGTAATCAGTACTATTGGGATGTGGAGATGCACACCTATACTCCCAGGTTTGGGAGGCCAATACAGGATTACAGTTCAGTGACAGCCCAGGCTGAGCAGTAAGACCTTGTAAGACTTGTGCACCCTATCCCATTTTCTACGATATCACTCCAGTCATTACCCCTTCCTGCCTCTTCTCTTCTCCATCAAGGTCTCATGTATCCCTGGCTGACCTTGAACTCACTAAGTAATTGAGAATAGCCTTGAACCCCTGGTGGTCCTACTTCTACTTCCTGAATGCTGGAATTAGAGGTGTACATTGTACCAGCATGCCCAACCATGAATATGTAAGAGTCTGTTTATATACTGATGGCAATGATCAGAGAGACAGTGAGAAACCTGGGTTGGAGGTATGTGTCTCAGCAGTTGGTAGACAGATTGCCTAGTGTGCACAAAGACATGGGTTAGATCCCTAGTCCACATAAATAAAATTGGGTGATGCAGGTGAAGATCAGTAATCCCACCACTCAGGAGTGGGGGCAGATCTGGAGTTCAAGGGCATCCTTGACTACATTGCCTGGGCTACAGGAGACCCTGTCAAACAACAAGCAACGCCTAAATAAATCAGGTCTTGGGTTGGAGTTATAACTATGAGTAATTGACTAACACATACCAGGCCCATAGTTCTACCCCTAACAAAACACACACACACACACACACACACACACACACACACACACACACACACACAAGTTGGCAAGGATGTGGAGAAATCTGAAATCTGAACACTTTACATTGCTGTGGAAAAACATCAGATGGTGCAGCCACTGTGAAAATCAGACCTGTGGGTCCTCTGCAAGCTCAACATGGAGGGATGCAGTTCAATGGGAGAGTGTTGCCTACCACACATAAGGTCCTGCCTTAATTGCAAGGAGAGGAAAGCCGTATTATCATATAGCCAGCCCCCAAGGATTCCAGGCCCTACATGAGTTGATCCCTCCTCTGTCTCTGTCTCTTGCTGGCTCCACTCCCTGGAACCCTTCTGGTCTCCCGGCACATAGAGTGCTGCTGTTTCCAACATATGTCTACTCAGTTCTACTGACTTCATCTCCTCTAAATCCTTCCCAAGTCTCTCGGATTTAGCCTTTGCTAAACACCCTACTAAGTACTACATCTGTCACCCAGCACATGTCACCTGTCCCCCCCCCTTTTTTTTTTTTTTTTTTGGTCTTTACGAGACAGGGTTTCTCTGTATTGTTTTGGAGGCTGTCAGTCCAGCCCGGCCTTGAAGTCACAGAGATCCGCCTGCCTCTGCCTCCCGAGTGCTGGGATTAAAGGCGTGCGCCACCACCGCCCGGCAGTTTTTCCCCCTTTTTTGGTCACAGTTTTTGTCCCGGCTCACCTGTTGTCATTGCTATGGTGTGTACATCTCCTCTAGGCTAGGATGCATACTATGAGAGCAGAGATCTTATTTTGGTGATAAAGCTTCTGAAATAGGACTAGGCACATAGTAGGTGTTGAATAAATAGATATAAATATCCAATTAATGACTTATTGGGATTAGATATGACATTATAATTAAAAGGTGTACAGGGATGGCTCAACAGGTAAAGGGGCTTGCCTGAAAACCTGACAACCTGAGTTCTCCTCTCGAGATCTGCAGGAACCTGAGAGAACCAAGTCCTGCAAGCTGTCCACTGACCTCTACATGGATGCTATGGCACTTGTGCTCAAAGTTGAGTGCACGCACACACCCGTACACACAAGTACAATAATTTAAAGCAAGGAGGGAGTATACAACAGTGTGACTCAAGAAAAATGCTCAGTATATGACAGCAGCCATGACTGTGTGCAATGACCCCTGTCGGCAGGGCCAGCCCTCAGTAAATGACAGCAGCCATGACTGTGTGCAATGACCCCCGTCTCGGCAGGGCTTCAGCCCTCTTCTGTCTTCTTCCCCCACGACATCTCTCATTTTCTTCTTTACATTTATTTATTTGGTTTTCTGAGAGAAAGTCTCAAGTAGGCCAGGCTGTCCTTGACCTGCTATGTGGTTGAAGATGGCCTTGAACTTCTGATCCTTCTGAATAGTGAGATTACAGGTGTGCATCAGTAAACCCAGTTTTTTTGTGGTGCTGGCAAACCAACCCAGGGCTCCGTGCCTGCCAAACACTCTACAAACTGAGCTACAACCCAGAGCCCAGCACTGCATGTTTTTGAGACAGAGTCTCAGGTAGCCCAGGCTGGCCTTGAAGTTGATATGAAGCCAATGATGACACCCTCTTGCTCCTCCTGCTTCAGCCTCTGGGTGCTGGGACACAGGCTCGACTGGAATACAGGCTCGGCTGATAACACTTGCCACTTGAGCTCGCTCTTCTCAAAAGCTCTAAGTCCGTGTCATTCCCATTCCGAAGGTTAGACTTCCCAACTTACTTCACCTCACCTGCTTCCTCCTCCTTAGCCCCAGGCTTCCCAGAAAAGCAATCAAAACTTCCATCTATTGGAAGGTCCCAAGGGTGGGGCAGAGTTGCTGAGCCCTTCTGCTCACTTTAGCTTGCAGCAAGCACTCAATAAATGCCCATTGAGTGAAATGTGTTTTTCCAATCAGATTTTGTTGGAGCCTCGTAAGTCTCTAAACTAGTGACAGAACCCGAAGATACTATTTTTTTAACTTTAAAAATTACATTTTTTTTTTTAGAGCTAGGAGGCATGTACCTCATGTGGGTCTCAGGGATCAAACTCTGGTTTGGCAGCAAACACCTTTGTCTGCTACATCAACTCACTGGCCTCTGAGGAGGACCCTTTAAAGAAACTCAGAGAAGAACCTGTTGACACACAGAACAGTTTGCTGTCCGATCAGTGGTCACCAAGCAGGGGGCCATCTCTGTTAAAGCCGAGTCATCTGTTTCCTAGGGACTCCCAGAGACGGCAGCTTTTCCACACAGACCTGGACGACAACTTCTGGTCTCCTTGGTGAACCCTCTTTCACCAGAATGCACTCAAGGCCAAGGGATCCCTCTGGAGCCACCTGCCCTAAATTCGATTCCCAACACCACAATCTGCAAGCGGTATGACCCTGGGTGAGGCACTGTCTCCTCCGGGCTTTCCTTCCCTGCAAAGTAGGTGACTTTGACCCAATAGCGCGGAAAAGCGTGAAATCTGATCAGTCCGGGAAGGTCTCAACTTCGATTCTAACAAGCGTCAATTTTCCGTTTCTCAACAAAGCTTCGGAGAGTGGCAAGAATGTGGGAGAAAGTGTCCAGAACAGGACTTTAGCTTGATTTCTAATTCTGATTTGCCAAGTCCCCTTCCCTCTGGAGGCGTCAGAGGTCTGGGCTCTGAACCGCCCCAGGTAGGTGGTGGCAGGTTCCCCAGGAGAGCGCCCTCCCCCACGCCCTTCCCCTGCAGCTGGTGACACCCAGACTCCAAAAGTGAAGCACCCGGGGTGGGGCGGGGCGGGGCGGAGCGGGCAGCGAGCGAACCCGATTGGCCCCTGCGCGCCACGTGTCCCGTGCCACGGTGAGCCCAGTCTGCGCTGCGGCTGCTGCTAGGCTAACGGGCTTCGAGCTGCGTCTATCTCTCGCCCTTATCCAAGGCCTCCTCCGCACGGTGAGTGTGCAAAGTCGCTGCAGGGCACGGAGCCCTGGGCTGCGGGGACCGGGGATGGGTCCCTGCTGCCGTGTGGCCACCCCGGGGTGTCGCGTTTGGGTGTGTCCCTGGAGTGAATCTGAGGTGTAGGCGCGGGGTGACAGCGCCCCTGCGGGGGGAGGGGAGCTGGTGGAGCCCCGGCCCCACAGAGGGTGTGGTTCAAGGCGGGGGATGCCTGATCGCCTTAACTTCACGGGTGGAAAAACTTGGGACGACTGGGGACCCGGATGTAGAGACCCTCAGGGGAGGTTGTGAGTTGCCCAACTTTGAAAGCTTTGAGGAATTGAATCCTCAGCTGCGCACCGGACAGCTCGTTGTGTGGTCGCGGAGAGAGGCTCCCTGATGCCCACTGAGGAAGAACCAGCTGTCCATCCCGAGGGCTCTGATGAACTGGCCCCAAATACGCAACTGCTCACCTGTCCCGGAGTCTTGAGGCTCTTAGCCGGAGGCAGAAGCCCCATTCTTTTTTCTGCTTCTCCTAAGCCAACCCTGTGCCTTCCCAAAGCTCCAGGACCTTAGATGCTTTCTAAAGACCTCGAATCCAGACCCCACCACCAACTTGCAGTGTGACCTTGAGCCGGTCTCTTTCCCTCTCCCAGTCGCTGGTAAACCCCTTTCTAGGTAAACATTCGCTGTGAAAGTGGATTGATCTGGCTGCTAGTACAGGTGTGGGTGGTGAAAAGCTTGAGCAGAGTGAATCTGGCCTCTGCTTCTGCCCTCCCGCCCCTTCCTTTTGTCTAAACTCTAGTGGGTCTTCCCAGACGCTTCCAAATTTGGGCATATGCCTCCTAGGTTTGTAAGAGCTACTGGTGTCCCCTGAGAATCTGTCCTCCTTTCCATCATGACGCTGCTGCCCCCACCCCCAGACAAGATAGTTCGACTTCGAAGGCTTTCTTGCCCCAATTGCAGCCATTTCTGCCCCTACTGTTCTGGCTGCAGGCCTTGAGCCTTGCAGAAGACCCAGGGCAACTCTCTTTCAAGTCCATGGGTTGAAGCTTGCCTGGGGCCCTTGGATGGGCCTCTTTTCTTTCTGGGCCCTTGTTCCCCATAGCAGTCTGCTGAGTGGCTGTCACTTCCGGTGCCCCCCTCCCCGCGCCAATTCAACTGCTCTCAGATTTAAGAGTTGGGTGTGGCTGGGCATGGAGGGAAGAGAGGGCCTTCATCTCTCCCCTTGCAGCTGTGACTGTCGCTCACAACGTCCCCTTACTTCCTGTGCGAGCCTCCCTCAGCTGGGATACCGAACCTATTTGCTGTTTCTGGGCAGGGGATGCAGCTGTCCATGGACAGAACATGGATGTGCTCGGAGACTAGAGATGCTGGGGTGGGGTGGGGCTGGGAGTGGGGGACTGCAGCACTGGAAAGCTGCCAGAGACCATGCATTCATCTGCACTGCAGCTCCCAGGACACCAGGCCCAGCCCCACCCCATCTCTGCCCCTCCACCCACCAGCGAGGCATCTCCTCACCCTGATTCCTTCCTCGCTGGAGGAGGAAACCTATACCCAAGCCCCCAGCTGGCAAGATGTGTTGGGCCTGGGTGGTGGCTCTTTACAGAGCCATGCAGGCACAGTGGCGGCCCGGTGCACCCCTAGATAGACTTCCTGAGTAGGGTCAAAACTGAGGATGTGGTCTCTACACATTCCCCATGTGGAGGATGGGAAGTGAGAGTTGTATCTTAGCTTGCTGCTTTTTGGCTTGGAATCCAGCCTCTTCTATTTACACTCTGCATTCCATTTGCATTCGGAATATCCTCTCCTGGAGGACTAAGGAGCCCCCACCAAGGCTGGCTCTGTAGAGCAGGGTTGACTTGTTTCTATGAGCCCAGATTCCCCTAACTGTAAAAGGACTGATAACCTTCCCTGAGCCTGCAGATATGCAAGTGCCCTGTAAACTGTGGAGTGCTCTGTGTAGAGAAGCTAGTGCTGCTGTGGTAACCTCAGAAGGGTGTGGTACCCAGGAGGCTACCTGAGCCTCTGGTTCCTCTTTCTCCATTCCTGCAGATGCTCCTTAAAGTCGTCCTTGTCACTGATGGAATCCTTCCAGCTGAGCAGACTCAGGGAACCCTTGCTTTGTTAAATGCTGGTATCAGCCATTACAGAGATACACTCTAGCCCTCAGATGTAAAGAAATGGCTAGAAATGTGTTCCCCTACATAGGGGAATCCCTGATTCCTTCCCCAGGGAGGCATAAACTGTATGTATCTACAGTCACAGCAGTTGGAGGTGGAGACTGCAGGATCTCGACGTTCAAAGTTCAAGGTCACTCTGAGCTAGGTAGCAACTTGATTACAGGAGGCCCCATCTCCAAAAAAAAAAAAAAAAAGTAAAGACTAGTTGTAAGCCCTTGCACAGCCCTTCCTGTGCACAAACTTTCTGTGCAAAGTCCTCTTGTGCACACTCATCGTGTCTTCATTCTTGCCAGGTGTGGAAGCCAATGCCTTTGCTTTAATTCCAGCAGAGGCTGTTGGATCTCTGAGTTTGAGGCCAACCTGATCTGCTACAGAGACTCTGTCTTAAAAATAAATAAAAGAACCCAATTCGTCTTTATTCTTTGCACCTTAACCATAACCTTTACAAGGGTTCTGTTTTAAATATTTTTCTTTACATGTATGTTTATTTATCTGTATATGTACATTTATGCATGTGGGGGTCAGAGGACGTCTTTCCAGAGTTGGTTCTCTGCTTCCATGTCAGGGGTCCCGGGTAGAACTCAGGTCATCAGGCTCCTCACATGCTGGACCATCTTGCAGCTGTTTTTACCCCCAAACAAGCTCTCCCTTTTTGTTTGCCTCTGGCCTATGAGCTATCGGGGATCCTCTTGCCTCTGCCTCCCATCTTGCAGTAGGATGGTAGACTTGGCTGCTGTGCAGGGCTTTACCTGTACTCTGGGGATTTGAACTCAGGTCCTTCCACCACCAGCTGCTAAACAGCACCTTGGAGCTTTGACCTCGGGACACCTGACTACTGTGAGATGCTAGACTTTATCATTCATGACATGACTTCACCTGGGATTCAAACCCACACCAGGCAATTTCTGATCCTGGGGCAGTCGGATGAATGCCTGGGGCCCTGTCCAGCTGGGGATCAATGACTGTTGGTCAGGAGTTGGAAGACACTGCTCTCGAAGAAACCTGAGTGTCTGAAGTGGGGGGGAGGAGCAAGACAGGGTGCTCCATCCTGCTTCATCAGCTGGGAGTAGGAGCTGCTCCATCTGCCTGGGGAGAGCCTATAGGAAAAGAGAAAGAATTTTCTAGATTCATCTTTTCCTGGTGTTAGGAAAAAATCCAAGGACTTACACATGCTAGATGAATAGTCTACACTAAACTGCATACCCAGCCTGAAAGGGATTTTGAAAGCCAAAGCCTTCAAAGTACAGTAGACTTATACCAGGAGGGCCATACCTTTCTGGAGTACAGAAAGTTCTCAGACTCTGTTATTAAAATGGTTGTCTTTGAGACAGTGTCTCATGTAGCCCAGGCTGACCTTGAATTTACTATATAGCTCATAATGAATTTCTAATCCTCCAGCCTCTATCTCCCACATGCTCTGATTGCTTGCATGTATTATCGTGCCTGGCTTATTTGGTGCTAGGGATCGAACCCAAGGACTTGTGCATTCTGGACAGGTACTCTACCAACTGAGCTACTTCCCAACCTACAGCATGTACTTTTTCTATGTCATTTTAAAAGTAATTGAAGGGTAGAGAAGTCAGCAGTGAAATGACTTAGCAGGTGAAGACTCTTGCCACCAAGCCTGATGACCTGAGTTCAAGTCCCAGGCCCACATGGTAGAAGGAAAGAACCAACTTTCACAAGCTATCCCATGGTACATGTGTGCCCCCCCCACAATGTGTCATAATCAGTGTTCAATTTTTTTCCTCTATAATTATTGGTGGTCAGGTTCCAGGATTGGGCTGCCAGAGTCCTGCGTGCAAGAGCCTTGGCTATCCAATTTTCTGACCTAGCCCCAGCTCCCACCACTGAGTCTAGGTTGCTAGTAGGTTTATTGTTTTGCTTTGTTTTCTCATGAGTCCCTAGTTAATCAGTAATTTTTCTCTCTGGACTCGTACAAGTTACCCAACTTCTCAGGTCATTTCCCCTCTGGTCACAGCGTGGGAGCAAAGCAATTGCAATTTGATTCAATGGTTCTATTCCCATCCCCCGTCCCCCGTGACTTCTCAAGGATGTCACTACAGAAACCTCTCATGGCTGTAACTGAAGTTTTTACCATGTAAACCTGAACTTCTGCAGCCCTAGCTGGCAAGGCTCAGTCACCTGGTCCCAAAAAACCAGTTAGAGACCAGTAATGGTGGTGGTGGGGGAAGCATTAAAAGGAAATGGTTTAGTCAGTGTGACCAAGTTGGGAGGAAGGACAAACTGAGGGAGGCTGGGACGCCAACCCATTTTTAGGATACTGACATGAGCCTTGGGTCTGAATAGAGGAAGAACTGAGGCAGGAAATGTGCAGTCAGCTAGTCCTGGTTCCCATGTGGCCTCCACCTTCGTTATCTCCATTCTGGTTCCTTTAGGTGGTTCTTAGAAACCCTTACTCCTGTCATCATCATCAATACCATTGCTTTAGGAGCTCAATATGGTTCCCACCAGCTGACCACTTCATTTCCAGGGTGCAGCTTGCCCTCACGGATTCACTTTTACAGGGTGATCTGTTCCGCACAGTTTTGTTCTTTGGGTATGTCAGGTGACTCCAGAGGAGAGGTCCAGGGCAGTACTTAGCTCTATACTTTCAGCTAAAGTAAAGGAGACAGACAGACAGGCAGGCTCCAGGTGAAGGGATGCCAGGAGACACCTTGAATTTAGGTTCCTTTGAGCAAAGTGAGGTGTCTGTGGTTTTGAGGAAAAGTACCCTAGAAGGATTGGTTTCTTAGCCTCTTGGTGCAAGACAACCTTTAGGAAATGCCGTCCCTGGCCACAGGGTGACAGCAGGCACAATAGCTGTTCAGTAATTTCCCCCAAAAGGGCCAAGTTGTGAGTCACATGCAGTAAAATAAAAATGATCTTTTGCTCAAGGTTTTATTCTACTTCTAATCAATGGACTAGTGCAAGCAGTTATTAGTAACCAGCTCAAAATGAATCAATAGCCACCTTTATATTGAAAGGAATATATGCACTTAGAGGCAAAACTGGTTTTTCTACCCAAGGGGGAAGGGAAAGACAGTGGAATGTGCAAGTTATTAGAATTACTATGTATGAACATTAGTCACCTACAACTTGCTGAGCTGTGAAGAGCCTGAAGACACAAGAACTAGAATCAGATAACCCAGAAAGGTTTTCTTTGAAGATAGATTTTTTTTCCTTCCCCACGGTGCATTCAGGGCCAGTGACCTCCAGCTACACAATGGCAAATCCTCAATGGCTGGCCACAAGCCAGTCAAGGGAGAGTGATGTGGAGCCCCATGGGGATTCCAGGGAGAGGAAATCTCCCTGGCTCCCCTGTTGAGGTACAGCTGAGACCAGTCAGTTGGTTCTCAACTTTGTTGGCTGCAGTGGCCTTTGGTGTTTTAGAGAAAAAAGTCTTCAGGTTGAATTAATAAAACTAGAATGGAGAAACCTTGATCTAGATTCTAGAAGGTTGGGTAGAGAAATGATAGTAGAGGGTGAGTATTCCTGGCTTAGGGAGAGAAGTGGACAGAAGTCATGAAGGGTAGTCTAGGGCATTAAATGTTGAGCCACAAGACCTGGCCTTGGAAGGCACTATGGGACGGAGATTGGTTATAACCCTTCAAACCCTCCTCTGTCACACACACAGCTAGATGTAGGGCTGTTCCAAAGTTTCAACCATTTAAAAAGATAATTTATTATTGGTGCTGTGTGTGTGTGTGTGTGAGAGAGAGAGAGAGAGAGACAGAGACAGAGACAGAGAGAGAGAGAGATGCATGTGAGGTCAGAGGACAATTTTGTGGACCCTGTTTTCTCTTTCCACCTTTTATGTTCTAGGAATCAAACTCAGGTCACCAGACTTGCATGGCAAGCACCTTTACCTGTGAAACTATCTTTCTGACCAAGTTTTGAGTGTCGCACTGTGTAGCCCTGACTATCCTGAAACTATGTAGACCAAACTGGCCTTGAACTTAGAGAGATCCACCTGCCTCTGCCTCCCCAGTTCTGTGACTAAAGGGATGTACCACCATTCCTGGCTCTACCTGCCAGTTTTGATTATTTTCATCTTTGAAGTGAACTGAAATTACACAATTTAGGAGGGGAAAATCACAACCATGTACCTCTGTACATGCATTAATATACATAGGCACTAAAACATGGGCAGGATGATAGAGTCCTTCAGTAAAGTGAACAGAGGATGGGGTTGGGCTTCTAGGGGGAAAGAAGTGGCCCAGGCCTATAATGAAGATGAAATCTCAGGTCAGGGTGACCTGTGGTCATTTCTATCTGGACCAATCAGACCTCCTGTATCCTCCTGTAGATAAGATCTTTCCTGTGCAGCAAAGGGAGTATGAGAAATACCTCCTCCTACACCCACTGTCTACTGATGAGGACAGAAGTGAACAGCTTCCTGCAAAGAAAGGAAGCCGTGTCTTAGAGCCCATGTTCTATTTGTAAAGGTCTGCAGTTCCTCTGAATGGCCAACTTGACATATGCCACAGAAATACATTTGGTTGGTTGTGGGTGTGGCTCAGTTGGTAGAGTGTTTACTGGCACCCTGAAAGCCAGCCCTGGGGTCAGTCTCCAGCACTGTATAAACTGGGTACCATGATGTACACATGTAATCCTAGCACTTGGGAGGTGGAAACTTGAGGGTCACCTTATCTGAGGATACATAGTAAGTTCAAGGCTAGCCAGGCATACAAGAGACCCTGCCTCAATAAAAACAAAATAAAACAGAGTTTAAAACAAACAGTCTAAGGCTAGAGAGACGACTCAGTGGTTAAGAGCACTTACAACTCTTCCAGAAGAGTTTGGTTCCCCGAACCCAGGTTCTTTGGCTTACAACTGTCATAACTCCAGCCCCTTGGAAATCCAACCCCCTCTTCTTATCTCCATACACACACCTGTTCATGTGTGGCATACTTTCATCCAGACAGGCATGTACACATAAGCATAAATAAAAAAATATTTTAAAAGTTACTTTTGCAGATGCAGAGAGATGGCTCAGTGGTCAAGAGCACTTGTTGGCTCACAACCATCTGGGTTCTGATACACTCTCCTGACCTCTGTAAGTACCAAATACACATGTGGTGCACATACATACAGGCAAAATAGCCATATACATAAATAAATCTAAAAAGAGATTTTTAATTACTTTCAGGTGGGCATTTTAGTCTCCCACAGAAAGGGTGGCTTTTGCACAATGTCTTGCAATATCCTAAGAAAACCTTACGACTATCCCATTTCTAAGTGGGAAATTTCTAAACTGAGGCGGAGAGAAGTAATGCAGCTGGTTCAAAGTCCCAAACTAGGTGTTTGCAGTGTCAGGATTTGAACATGGGGATCTTGACTTCAAAGCCTTCATTTATTGCCATGTTAAACTTATCCCGATAAACATGATTATTTATTGTTTTTTTTCTGTGTGTCAGCAGTCTTGCTAAGCATTTTTCATCTGTTCACATCGGAATTCCAATATGTCTTTGCAGATGAGCAAGCTAAGATTTCAGTTTAAACAACTTATGTTAGTCAGAGTTCAGGAGACGCGGTGGCCTGGGCCCATTCTCTAGGTTGGGCAATAGGACTCTACCCCTCAACCCCCAAAGAAACCCCATAATGGTCACAAGCTACCAGGCAAGGCAGTGGTGATGGCCACTTAAGAAGAAGCCATTAAGGTCACTGCCCCGGAGGGAGGTTTTTCTGGAATGATCCAATCACTCGTGTGGTGGTCAGATGAAAGAGACTTGGGGCTCTGAGAGAGAAGCTAGTTTTAACCAGTCTTGAGCACCTTTTTCAGGTTAAGTTGGTAAAACTTAGAGACTGAGGGAGGGCTGAGGAGTCCTGGGGTCTGGAGAGAGCCTTCCCAGCGTTCTGTTGTGAAAACCGCTCACTGAAATATAGAAAAGTCATTCATATTGACTATGGGGCTTCCCAAAGATGGCAATTGTGCACAGCACAGACCTCATTCCATTAAGGTCCAGAGAGGGAACCCAGCAGGAACCACATACCCTGGGTCTCTCTCCATCTGTGTGGAAGCTTGCTGGGACCTGGGACTGTAGACAAGGCTGCTGGCTGAGTCCTAGCCATCTTGAAAAAGGCTTGGCGGTCAGGTGGTTCAGGCCTCAGCTAGGGTCCTTGGCCAGTGGCTGCTCAGCTGGAGGTCCTGTGCTGTAGGTTATTATGTGGGCAGGGCAGTGCTCAGGCAGCTAGCCTCTATGTTGTAGCCTTTAGCTTTCCTGTTGGAATGGACCAGATTGACCATCCAAACTTCAATCTGAAATTATCAAAGGAACTCACTTTTTACATACAGAGGAGGCAGCTCCCCCCTCCATCCCAAGGGGCCCACAGAAACTGCCCTTGGAGTTTCCCCCAAAGGCATGGTGGCCCCGCCTTGGAGCAGGCTCTCTGTGGAAAGGGGCTGCCTTCCAGATGGGCCTGGTCACCAGCCAGCTGAAGTTTCCAGCAACAAGGCCAAGGAAAGTGCCTCAGCCTTCAAGTGTCAGCACACTTCCTGGGCCTCTTTCACTCCCTGGGTTTCTGGCAGTTTGAGGGTTCGTTCCTTCACTGGCTGCCCCTTGAGTATCCAGACTTGGGGTAACCCCAGGGCTGGTTCTGAAACCAATCTTAGAAGTCACCCCTTCTCATGTGAGGTTTTCATTTCCTGGTGAGAGCTGCAGTTTTATGCCAAGGGGCCCCTGGTTGCTAGGGCAACAGCAGGGTTTCCTGTAGCTGAGCTTCAAATGCAGACAGATCTCCGTGTGCACCCTCCACACCCCAACCTCATCAGATGACTGCCCCTTGCTGACTGCAGGACACCAGCAGAGGCAACATAGGGGCAAACTAAAAAAGTCCCTGTACCCAACACCCCACCACTGCCATGGATACCACCGCTCCCGAGATGACTGCTCTGTGCTGGAAGCAGTTCAGGCCCTAGCCCACCACTGCCATAGATACCACCGCTCCTGAGATGTCTGCTCTGTGCTGGAAGCAGTTCAGACCCCAGCCCCCAGCACCACTCCCAGGCAGTTTGTGCTTAGCATAACCTTGAACTCAGAAATCAGCAATAAGTCCTGTCACATGACTACTAGATGTGAGGGGAGAGTTCTCCAAAGTCAGGGGATATGTAGGACTGGAGAGTGCTGAGTTGCAGGTCTCTATGGATCCACCCTCATTTCTAGTTCATTCCTTGCAAGTAAGGTATTTTCACTCTTACAATTTTGAGGCGGTCAGCTTAAGCCAGCCGCTCCTAGAGTACAGAGGCCATCCCTCCGTGGTTCCCGATTGCTCAGCTTGTATCTCCTGCCCTTCTGCTGAGTGCCTGAGGGCTAAGCTCTGCTCTGCACCCGCTCCTTGTCCCCTGCTCATCTATTTATAAGAATTCACCTGTGTCCCTTGTTCCATCAGTGTAGCCCTTGTCTCTGACACCCCCAGCCCATAGTCCTCACCCGTTCTGGTAAGATATTTTGCCCCATTTGTTCAAGTCTCCCACAGTGGTGATGGCTGTGTTCCATCAGATTTGAGCCAAGTCTTCACAGTGACATCAGGCACTGGGTCAGACCATCCTGTCACCATCCTTCTGCCTGCTGCCACCCCGATGACACCGAGCTCTGTGTTGCTGCCTCTTACCCAAACATCTGTATGAGACCTCTGACTGGCCACCCAGGATTAATTGCATCCCATTACCTCTTGTCCCGCACATTGTCTTTCCTCCAGGTGCTTATTGAAATCCATGTGGGTGCATTTATCACTGGGACCCATGAAAATAGGACTGTCCAGTCTTGAGTATGTCCTGCTGTGTTCTCAGGGTGCAGAGCATTGCTGGCTGGGGTAGATGATGAGTGAATGCAACATACCCAAGTTGAGATGATGTCCTCAGGGAGACACCTGGGACCTCCCGCTTCTTCCCATTTGGATGCCAGAAGGCCTGGTTAGGAAGCCATTCTCCATGGTTTGGAAAGAGGGCACACAGAGTGCAGGTAGCACACCAGGGCTCTGAATTCTGGAGTACTGCTTTGGCTTTGGACTAAATGTGGTACCCAGCCTTGGTCTCCTTTGTCTTACAAAGGGCACCTGCCGCCTGTAAGGATTGCTAAAAGGATTAGGAGAGATAACAGGCACACAGCAGGGCCTTGGTCAGTGCTGGTCAGTGGTCATGCCCAGCCTCCCTTCTCCAGGTCCCTCTCCCACCCTGCTGTGACTGACTGTGTGTTATCTAATACAGCCACTGCCGTTTGAAAAACAAAGTTCCTGGCTCTACAAGGTCTCTGGGTATGAGAATAGCAGGAGGGAAAATGAGGGGCAAAGAATGGAGACTTACAGAGTCCTGGGGTGGTCTTTCAAATTCTCTTTCTCTTTCCACAGTGGTTTCTGCTGCAGAACCCCAAGACCATGGCCAAAACAGGACAGGTAAGGGTCTCCCCTCCTCAAGGTCCCTGCTCTTAGGTCTGGGAACCCCAGCAGCAGTAGCCCAGAGTCCCAGGTACCCTTAGCTAAGCTGGGTACTTTCAGCTAGCCTCTGCTACCTTCAGCTAACTCTTGGGGCCTCAGTTAACCCCTAGTACCTTCAGATAATCCACAGTACTTTCAGCGCAAAAGGACCAGAGGTGGCTGTAAATGTGCATCTCTTCATATGCAAGTCACCAATGGGGACATACAATATCCCACGTACAAAGGGATGTGAATTGTCTCAAGTATTGGGAAATTCAGGACCTCGGGACTGATTGGATCCAACTCTTAGCTGGCAGAATGAGGATTCTGCTTCTGTGGGCAACTTCTAGATTGCTTCATTCCTGAGAGGTTTTGCCTGGCATGGGCATCGTCTGCCTCTGGCTTCCATTCTCCTGTCTTCATAGACCCAGATACAACAGTGCAACTTATTTCCAGTGGTTCCAGGTTCTAGCCTCATTGGCTAGGCCTGGGTGACATGCTTTTTGGAGTGGGAAATGGAAGTGACCCCATCAGAACCATGTGGCTCCCAGAAGAGAGATGGGCAACTAGACAGTCAGTAAATCACAATGAGGGTTGCTTATGCCCTGAAGAGGTGTGTTCCATGTCATACCCATTGGGGTTAAGTTTTCCTGACCAGGAAGACTCTAACCTCAGTCTTTCACACTGTCTGAACTCTGTTGGGTGATAGAATTTGAGACCAAATGGAACATTCTCTCCTGTGTGGCTAAGGGAGGTGTGAGCGCTTCCTCTGTGTAAGGATTTGCCTGAGAGAGATCCCAGTTGGCTCCCCTTTCAGTGCAAACCTGGCATTCGAAGGGGAGGATGAGCTGAGGGAACCCCAGCAGGCCCCCTTTTGTTGCTTACCCCATGTCTAGAGCTTCTGGTCACAGAGCAGGCCTCCTACTGGCTGAACTGAGAGCCAATTTCACTCCACCTCTCCTTGTGACATGACATCCAGTGAACCAGGGATAGCCGCAGCTTGCATAGAGTAGCGTGTATATGATGCAAGATAGACTCTCAAAATAGCTCTTGCAAGCTTCTCTCCAAGCCCCTGAGGAGCATGCTTTGTCCCACAGGCTGGGGAAAGTATTCATTGCGTGTGCAAAGTTCCAGGACAGGAACTGCTGCTGGTTCCCTCTTCCTGAGTTCCAGCAGCTGGGAGGCACTTGCCTTGCCGGGCTCTGAATAACTCAAGCAAACAGGTCAGGCCAAAAGATCAGTTAGGCCAAGACTTGGGGTTCAGAGGTTTAGGTCAGAGCCCATAGACCCTCTGCAAGCAAGTTTCAGGGTGGCTGGGAGTGGGCGCAAGTCAGATGTCTTTGCACCCTTCTGGGTCCAGGATGGACCGGCTGGGTTAGAAGGCCAGAACTGAGAAATATTCCAGTGTAGTCAGGGCAAAGGGTAATTCTTGGTGCCTGACAGGCAGCAGCGTCAAGAGAGAGAAGGTTGTGGAAGATACTACTAGGGGTGGGTGTGAAGAAGGAAGTTTGTCTGTTGCCTGCTCTCGGCACTGATTACAGTGCCCCACACATGTGGGCACACCCACACACCCCAGCACAGTTCACGCTCCGTGGGTCCAGTCACCTTAGCTCTTTCCATCATGATGGCTGGTCCTTGTCACCTTTTTTTTTTAATTTTTTAAACTTAAATTAGAAAGAAACCTGTTTCATATGTCAACCCCAGCTCCCTCTCCCTCCCCTCTTGTCACCTTTCAAAGAGGTGAACTTGGGATCCAAAGGTAGGAAGGCAGACTATGATTCCATGGAAGGCCCCAGGAGGCTTGTTTAGTGAGATTTGGTTTTGGAATACAATAGTGAATATGAAAACACTTTGCAGACAGGGAGAGAGAGGCGGTGCATGTCCTGGGACCCCAATAGCTCCAGGATGAGGTGGGTATCAGAGCTGGTTATGGTTGCTCTCTGCTGGAGTTCCCACATAGGCAATCATCTGTCTAGGTAATGTTTGTTTGTGTTCTAGGAAGCCCAGGGCACCTGTAGTAACTGGGGTGGGGCTTCACAGGCTGGAGCCCCAGGGCCCAGGCTGCTCACCACCTGGCAACAGGGTCTGCTAAATATTTCAGAGTGGAAAGCTTTCTCCCCATTCCCCCCATCCTTGCTATCTGCATCCAGAATCCTGGCTGCATGGGGTAGGACAGGCTGATTACAGGTGCCCTGGGCAGCTGCTCAGGGGGCATTTAAGAATATAAACTTCCACAATGGGGTGAGTCATGGCCTGTAGGAGCTAGGCCTAGATGGTTTGAGGGAACGTTCCTATACCTTTGTGTTAGCAACCAGAGCTAAGCCTCATTTAGCTTGCAGTGTCCATCACCATGTGACATCTTGGATCATGGGGCCAGCAGGCAAGCACCGGGAAGACTTCTCAGTCCCTGTCCAGAGTTGCATGGAGGGAGAAAGGCAGAGATGAAGTAGCTGTAATAGGGAGGGCATCATGCCTGGTACTCTGTCTTCAGCCTGCAGCCTGGCAGATGCCTCTTGTCTCCTCCCAGATACTTGGGCGTCTGGCTGTGAGCTTTCGGGAACCATCTCAGAAGCTATTTTGGCATTTGTTGCCTCTAACACATTCCCTGTTATGATTAGTCTCCATAGTCAGCTTGATGGGATCTAGATTCACCTAGGGAAATAGCCCCTTGGCATGACTATGGAAGGATTCTCTTCCCTACTGCCCACCTCTTTTAAATGAGAGTCTTGCTGTGTAGCTCTGGCTGGCCTGGAACTCAATGTTTAGACCAGGCTGGCCTTGAACATACAGAGGTCTGCTTGCCTCTGCCTCTTGAGTGCTGGGATTAAAGGGGTATGCCATCATGTCCCGCTCTGGAGGATTATCTTAATTAGGTTAATTGAGGTAGGAAGATTTACCCACTGTAGGTAGCACCATTCCCTCGGCTGGGGCCCTAGACTGTATGAGAAAGTGAGCTAAGCATAAGCGTTTACTGTTCTTTGTTTCTTGACAGTAGAAGGAACATGATCAGCTGCCACCCCAACTTCTCTATTATGATGGACAGTGCTCTTGAACCTTGAGCCAAAATAAGCCCCCTTCCCCTCAAGTTGCTTTTGTTCAGGGTATTTTATCACATTGACAGAAAAAGAAACTAAGGCATCCCTACTATTGTCCTTGAGAAAGGCATCAGTTTGAAACTGTTTGCTGCTTGACTTCTTTTAACCTACACAGAAGATGGGTTACATGTTTAAATTGTTCAATGGGCAGAGACAGCAAAGCCAGGTGCAAGAGCCTTGTTTTGAAAAAAAAAAAATGCCAGGCATTGGTGGTGCACACCTTTAAACTCTGTGAGTTCGAGGCCAGCATGGTCTACCGAGTGAGTGCCAGGACAGGCTCCAAAGCAATATAGAGAAACCCATGTCTCGAAAAACAAAAACAAACAAACAAAAAAAAAGAGCCTTGCTCTGCCCATGACTTAGGGGGCATGCCCAGGGTAGCCAACAGGACCACAGGCTCTCATCTTCTGCTTCATGCTCATTGTACCCCACACAAATTGACAGACTCAGGGTATTGGCTCCTAAGCACTGTAACCTGGGGTTCCTTTTCCCAATGTTCTCACTGCCTCCCAGCCCTCTGCCATGTCTCTCTGTGTGGTAATTTCCACAGCCTCTCTCCCCGGGGTAGAGGGCTGCTGTTACTCATTCTGTAGAACTCACAGGAACTCAGACATCATCTCCAGGAAGTCAGCTCTAATCTGCTCAGCTTGTATTCTCAGTAGTTTACACATCTATTTCTGAAGCAAATACCAATGCCTAGATGTCCTAGGTCCTGTGTTAGGGAAAGACATCAGTGAGCAGATGCAGTCCTGGCCTTCACAGGTTTTCTTCTCTGGCCCCTGTGAGACACTTAGCTGACTGCTTTGTGGCTGCATTTACCATGTAGTTCCCTGCCAGACTGAGTTCTTACAGGTCCCTGGGCTCAGCACCTTGTAGATTCTCAGTGAGAGATGGATGGATGCATGCATGTGTGGGTAGATGAGTGAACAGATGGATAGTTGGGTGGATGGACGGTCATGAAGATGGATGGATGGATGGATGGATGGATGGATGGATGGATGGATGGATGGATGGGTGGGTGGGTGGGTGGGTGGGTGGGTGGGTGGGTGGGTGGGTGAGTGAGTGGGTGGGTGGGTGGATGGATAGATGGGTAGATAGATAGATGGATGGATGGATTGATGGATAGATAGATGGATAGCTTGGTAGGTAAATGGATGGAAAGATCGATTGCACCATAAATGGGCAAATGGGTGGATTGGTAGGTAAATAGGCAGATGAATGAGTGGGTGGCTCTAGTTTCCCTGGAAACGAGAATCTGTGTGTGAAACGCCTTTGGGGTCTAAGCATGGTGGAGCACTGATGCCTGTTTAGAACTTGAAAGTGGGTTACCTTGGCAGTTCTCCAACAGCTGCCGTTCCAGCAGGGGACACAGTGCAGGACAATAACTCTGTGTGACTTCAAGGAGAGACAGGTGGGTGTCATTAGCTGAGGAAGATGCCCTAAGCTACGTGATGGTCACGCCTTCATGTATAACCTGCCACACCATCCTGGCATCTGGCAGGGAGGTGAAAGCTTGGTTTGCTAGAAGCAGCCATCTTTCCCCTTCCCAGTCAGGCCTCTGGCATGCTGGCTGCTCACATGTCATTTGTCCTCTCTATCTTGGGTCTTTAAAATTTTAAGATACATTGCCTTTTTTTCTCCAAGTGAGCCCCAGGATCAGTGGCAAGGAGGTTGGAGCCAGAGAGATGAGGGACATGTGGGCTCAGGCAGATGGAGAGAAAAATGTCATGAGTCATGGTAGCAGCTGGCTGCCCCAGTTAGACCCCTAGAGGACCCGGCTCCCAGAAAGCTATTCCAAAGTTGGACACCCCAGCACTGGTCCCAGGATCACCTTCCCCCTGCCTGCCTGCCTGCCTCCCTCTTTAGAATTCTTCACCTCGGAAGAGAACATCTTCAGTCCTTCATTCAACTTAGTTACATTTAGCAAGCCTTCTCCGGTCTCCATTGCTAAGCCGGTGCTGGTTGTGGGGATCCACTTTGTCCTGTGCCATCATGTCCTATTCATGACAGCTCTTGTCCTGGTGGAGTCAAGAATTAAAGAGCCAGATGTGGTGTCGCTCACCTGTAATCCCAGCACTCAGGTGGCAGAGGCAGGTGCATCAAGGGTTCAAGCTCCGCCTTGGCTACATAGTGAGTTCAAGACCAGCCTTGGCTATGTGAGACTTTATGTCAAACAAACAAACAAACAAACAAACAAAAAACTCAAAGGATCAAAAGGAAGGTTAGACTAAAAGGCTTTAAAGTCCTTTGCAAAGTAGATATTCTAGTCCCTCTGCCCCCTTTTTCTCCACTGTAGAAGCTGATGGTAATTATTTTTCTGACACTGCTAGACCAGAATCTACAGAGAGAGACACCAAATGGTTAGGATGTAAAATCTTAGCTGTACACTGTCTTTTTCTGGTAACAGGGACTTAAGGACCTCCTCTGGTCAGTGTCTGAGCCGTGTGCAGGTCAGGCCTGACACTAGACCACAGGTCCCTGGATCAGACTGTGCAAATGCAAATGCAGGAGGCCTTAGAAGGTGGAAGAAGGCAAAGGGAGTGTAGGCGGGAGGCAGGGCTGGCACGCGCCATCCTCCCTGCTCTGCTGTCTGGCCTGTTTCTCTTCCTTTGCCCAGCGCTGAGATCAGGTTGCAAGGGAGTCACGAATGGTGAATGGCGGGAAGAAGGCTGTGTCCCTTTCTGGTCACTCGCCCTTTGAGAACTTTAAATAGCAGCCCTGCACCCACACATGCTTACCTCTGAAGAGGCAGCTTTGGTAACCGAAGGCAGAGGGCAGACAGATGTCTGGCTGGACTCTGGTGGGAACACAGGACCATGGGAGGACTCCTGTTTTGCCGGTCTCAGTCCTTGAAGGCACAATCAGCAGGCCTCCCTCCGCTCCTCCATCTACAGGGCCTTTTCTGATCTCCTTTTGGAGCTGGTGTTGTTCTTAGCTGTTTTCTCTGTAACTTGCCTCTCTCTTTAGGTGTTTACTAGAGCCATTTATGGCTCATGTCTGCCACTGGACTTAACAAAATTAGATCTTTGGTCTTTCTGAATCTTCAGTCCTTGGCCCAGGGCCGGGCACAGATACGCTGTGTGCCTGCCCAGTCACAGCCTTGTCTACTGGATTTACCTGGTGGTTCTCTCAGACCCCCGCACTGCTCCATGCTGTATGGCTGACCTACATCTGACTCCTCCATGAAGCAGCCCATTGTGCATTCAGCTTTGATCTGATGTCTGAGGTCTCCTGGCTCTCTGCCTTCCTCTTCTGGCCTGCAAGGACCCTGCCAGCTGAGATGCCAGTCCACAGCTCAGTTTACTGGGCCCTCAGGACCAGTGCTCATCTTGGCACTGAATTGGAGGGCAACTCTGGGTTCCCCTGAGTAGCTGGCAGCTGTTAGGTTTGTGCAGCTGTGGGAAGCAGGGAAGAGGGCTAGGGTCTGTGGGGCTCCTCAGGGTTTGGTTGTAGAAGCCACTTTAAACACTCCTGCAGTGGTTAATATAATTTTGTTAATGGAGACAAGAGGCTTTGCAAACTGTAAAATGCTGTGAAAAATTGTTAGGAGTGCTGGGAAGGTGGTCCCATCTTCCTCAAAGTGCTTGCTAGGTAAAACATGAGGACCTGTGTTCAAGACCCAGAACCCAGCCCCCCAAGCCCTCCCAAAAGCCTGGTGGTACACCCTTGTAATAGCAGTACTGGAGTAGGCAGAAACAGGTGGATCCCTGGGGTGCAGTAGCTAGGCCACCTGTGATAGGTGAGCCCCAGGCCACTGAGAGACCCTGTCTGGAAAAATAAGGTGAGCCAGGCATGGTGGCTCATGCCTTTAATCGTAGCAGAGGGTGGTCACTGCACATTCCAGACAAGCTCAGTTTACACAGTGAGTTCCAGGACAGCTGGAGCTATGTAGAAAGACCCTGTCTCAAAAAACAAAAACAAGCCAGGCGTTGGTGGCGCACGCCTTTAATCCCAGCACTCGGGAGGCAGAGGCAGGTGGATCTCTTTGAGTTCGAGACCAACCTGGTCTACCGAGCGAATTCCAGGACAGCCTCCAAAACAATACAGAGAAACCCTGTCTAGAAAAACCAAAAACAAAAACAAAAACAAAAACAAGATATATGGGCAGGCAAGATGTCTCATTGTGTAAAGAGGCTTGTTACACAAGGCTGATGTCCTGAGTTCAATCACCAGTACCCAGGAGGGTAGAAAGAGAAAACAGACTCCACGAAGTTATCTTCTGACCATCACGTATGCATAATGGCAGACACATTCCCACCCTCTAAACATGGTAATGATAAGCTTTTAACCATTCTTAACAAAAATAAATAACTAAGGTAGGAAAGGATGTGATGATGCATGCTTTTAATCCTAGCACTTAGGAGGCAGAGGCAGGGGGATCTCTGTGAATTCAAAGTCAGCATAGTCTACATAGCAGTCCCAGGTCAAACAGGACCACATAGTGAGACCCTATCTCAAAACAAACAAAAAGATAGAGGACACCTGAGAAACAACACCTATGGTTGACCTCTGACCTCCAGATACACACATATACCGCAGGTGGGGCTCTTGTCACTCACGGGGGTCATTTCCAGCCTGCTACTCAGCCAGGCTTTTTAACCTGTCCTAGTAGTGCCAGGTGGTGAAGGGTGGTGAGGCTTGGCCAAGCCGCCTCCCTTGGAGGAATGACACTGTCCTTTGGGCTGGCTGCTTCTGGTGGTTCTGAAGAGTCAGCCACGCCCTTCCCAGGTGACCTCAGTGCTTGCTCTTCTCTGGGGAACAGAGCTCAGCCTGAACCAGAGCTAACAGTCTACCCTGGGTCCAGGTCCAAGGTCGGAACTCACCCTCTGCTTTTTTCTCCACAGAGTGCCATGTACCGAGGCTCCGTCCATGACTTCCCAGACTTTGATCCAAATCAGGATGCCGAAGCTTTGTACACAGCCATGAAGGGCTTTGGTGGGTGTCAGCTATCCAAGAGTGGGTCCTACCGGGAGGAGGTGCATGGGACACAGCCGATCCACCCCACATGTGTCTAACCTCGAGCCATTCGCTAGTATTCTGTGGCTTTTCCTAGAGAAACATGAACAGACTTTAGTCTACCCAGTTAGGACACCAACAGCTAACCAAAGATACCATTCCACTCATCTAGTGTAGTGATATTCTGTTTGTGATCTAGCAAATAAAGTTTGCCTGAAGATCAGAATGCAAAGCTAGCCACACTAGTTAGCCATAGAGGTCAGGCAGTGGTGGCACACACCTTTAATCCCAGCATTTGAGACACAGAAGCAAACAGATCTCTGTTAATTCCAGGCCGCCCTGAGCTACATGAAATTGATCCAGTCTAAAAGAGACATGGAGCTCATACCAAGGTGATCTCAGCACTTGGGATCCCATACCTTTAATCCCAGAACTAGAGAGAAATATAAAGGCAGAGGGGACAGGAGCTCAGTGCAGTCTGAGGTTTGGTGGAGACAGAGACAGTCTGGGGAGCAGCGCAATCTGAGGGCAGAATCACCCCTGTGGTCTGAGCATTGGTAGAGGTGAGAACTCTCTAATGGCTGGCGGCTTTGCTTCTCTGATCCTTCAGCTTCCCGCCTTCCCCCAACTAATATCTGACTCCAAGTTTTTATTATAAGTACAATTAGAATTTGTGCTACAATCTACTTTGATGAACCAGTGAGTTTTTAGGGATTACCTTATAGAAGCATAGGAGACCCCAAAACAGCTGCATGACTGAAAAACCCAGTCTCTGGAAAGCTGCCTCCTTAGTGGCCACTGCCCAGCTTGCAGGCAGCTGCTCCAGAGAGGCTTCCCACTCCAGCCATTGTTACTGCTGTTATAAGCTTGGGAAGAGCCTTATGGCCCATGCATCAATCTGGACTTTCTGAAAAGGATAAGGTCCCTGAATATCTGCGCCTTGTAAATTTCATGAACTTCCAAGTCTTAAGAGCGGTCCTTCTTTGAGAGAAAGTCTCCTTTCCATGGAAATGGCAGCACAACAGCTGTTGGTGGGGGAGGAGCCTGGAATGTTGCAATGTGGTTTTGCTTTGTTTTGTTCCTGTTGCTAGGGATTGGACCCAGGACTTCATACATGCTAGACAAGCACTCTGCTTCTGAGCCATGGGAGCAGCTTATTTAATTATTGTCCAACCAAAAAGTGTGTGTGTGGTGATTCCCCTGCCTTTCTCTTTCTTCAGGGTGCCCACTGACCTGAATTTGTGCTTATTGCCACCTTTGCTTATCTGCAGTTGTTAGTATATATGCTGTTAGGACATCTGGGTTTTTCTGAGTCAAGTGCATTGTGAGGCCTTGTGAAAATCCTTACCTGTCTCTGTGCCTTGGTTTCTGTATTTGTACCGCAGAGAGTTCAATCAGGGACCCTTTGAGCTCAGGTGTTGTAAATACAATGACTCCTCTCTGTGGGGACCAGTGAGTTCTCAACTTTCCTAATGCTGTAACCGTTTAATACATAAAATTATATTACCTTGCTACTTCATAGCTAATTTTGCTACTATTACGAATTGTTGGTTTTTTGTTTTGTTTTGTTTGTGGGGGGCTTGGCTGTCTCGGAACTATAGACCAGGCTGGCCTTGAATACAAAAAGATTCGCCTGCCTCTACCTCTCAAGTATTGGGATTAAAGACATGTGCTACCCCTGCCTGGCAACTATTGTGAATTGTAATATAAATACCTTATACTCAGGATAGCTGACATGAAGGGTCTCGAACCACAGGTTGAGAACCACTGCTGTTGCCTCCTGTTTGAGAGCAGAAGATTTCTGCGGATAATTACAGGAGCTGCAAGGCCTCTGCCTGATAATGGAGGCAGTCCTGGAGGGCTTCCTGGAGGCAGGCTGGGCAGGGTGACAGTGTAACTGAGTGCAGTAGGCTTACATCTTGTTGAGAAAGTCAAAATAAGCAGTGGAGACCTGAGTGGAGGAAGATTTATTACCCAAGGCAGGCAAGAAGGCCGGCCAGTCATTTCCAAGCCAGCACCAAGCATGAACATTTTAATGCAAGTCCGCCCAGATTCACATAGCCGTGGTTCCATTCCTGAGTGAGCACGCGCTTGTGTTAGGAGTACAGTCCCAAGCATGCTCACTTTAAAGTGACATAAATGCCTCTGGGCATGCTCTGTTCGAACCATGAAGCTCGAAAGGACATTTTGAAAGTGCATTAACATGGGAGTCTGAACCTGAAGGCACTGTCTTGCTTTGTCACTAACAAGAGGTGCCCTCAACTCTCCTAGGCAGTGACAAAGAGTCCATACTGGAGCTGATCACCTCCCGCAGCAACAAGCAGAGGCAGGAAATCAGCCAGAGTTACAAGTCCCTCTATGGCAAGGTAAGCATGGCGACTAGAAGGCCGAGGGGGAAGGGAGCCACCACTTCCTGTCTTGTTATTTAGGATCCTTCCCTAGCATTCTTCTCCAACTCTGCCTTCATGCTGGCTCTTTTTCCTCTGCTCTTACTCGTCCTTCCGTCTCAGGCGTCATCTGTGTACCTTGGGCTGGGCAGGTGTTAGGCCTGCACTGAGAAAGCAGACCTGTGCCACGGTCACTCTCTTACACTCCCATATCCTAGGAAAGACAGACTCTGGAGCAGACGTGGGGGGGGGCAATGCTGAGGCCTTGAACCTGAGTGGCCCGCTTGCTGCTAGCTGCAACCTGGGGCAGTGGCCTGGAGTCTCTAGAGTTTTCTTTAAGAGGCCATGGATGACAGTGTCTCCTCCCAAGAGCTGGAGCCAGCAAGGCCACTAGCTAGGCCTCGGACTGGGCAGAGAAAGGGTTTACTTATCACTCCTTCCTACCACGGTGCTCCTCCATCCCCAGGACCTCATTGCAGACTTGAAGTATGAGTTGACGGGGAAGTTTGAGCGACTGATTGTGAACCTGATGAGGCCGCTTGCCTATTGCGATGCCAAAGAAATTAAAGACGCCATCTCGGTAAGAAGCATGGGTCTAAGTGTGCACTGGGGGTGCAGATGTGGGTGATAAGTTCTGGGCTTTGCCACAAGCTTGTGCTCAGCCCCTTCCCACCCAGCACGTGTGTCCTGCTTTAAGAGGCAGCCTGTCCCAGATGGGTTTCCTAGTCTTCTCCAGCCTGACAGATGTGGACAGATGTTAGGGAAATTTCAACCCTATAAAATGGGTACTTGGTTCTGATCTCCATGCCAAGAGTTATAGTCCTGAGAAAGTGGAGACAAATGCTGTCCAACACACTAGAAGCTGAGGGCACAATAAAAACTAATTATTGCAAGAGGACCAAGTTAAACCCAGAAGTCTGCAGAGGCTCTGGTAGGTAGGAGTGTTGCAGCCTGGGGGCTGTGTGTTCGGGTATGAGCAAGACTTACCTGCTTAAGGCAGAGAGATGCCCTCTAGGAATAGGGACAAGAAGCCCTTGATTAGTATGGTAGTGCAGGCTAGCAATCACAGCACTGGGGTGTGGAGGCAAGAGGATGATAAGTTTGAGGCCATAGCCTAGATTATAGAAAAGACCCAGAAAAAGTAGGGGTGGGGGGGGCACTGGGAAGGTGGCTCCATAGGTAAGTGCTTGCTATTGCAAGCATGAAGACCTGACTTCAAACCCCCCATAAAAGCCAGGGACCGGTAACCCTTGTGTTGTTGGAGTGGGAACAGGTGATCACCAGGGCCTACTGGTTAGTCAGTCTAGCCAAAACAGCAAGCTCTAGGTATAGTAACACCTGTTTGAAAAACTAAAATGGAGAGTGATAAAGAAGACACCTGAAGTTAACCTCTGACCTCTGCTTGCATATACTTTTGTGTGTGTATATACACACAAAGCCCCCCGATTCAGGGTGTGTGACTCAGTGGTAGAATGCCTGCTTTAAATCTCTGGGTTCCATCCCTAGCCCCTAAAAAGTATACACAGAGCCCTTGATTATACCTGGCACTTTACAGTTTATAAAGTCTATGACCTTTGCCATCATTGAGTTCCTACACATAGATTCAATTCATGAGTGGATACACTTGACCATGTGAGAATATACTACCTTTCCAGCCAGCCTTAGAGTTTAGCGCAACAAAGAGCTTTCCTAATGTATAGATGAGAAAGTTGTGGCCAGAAAGATGGCATCATTGTTGTTGTTGCTGAAGGTTTTATAAATGTTCATTTTATGTACAAAGTGCTAGCATGCTTCCTCCTTTGGGTAAATTCAAAGGTCACTCAGTCTGACTTAATGAACACCATGTTCTCTAGGTATGGAACTCTGGCAGGGCACATACTCTGTTTTCCCCTCAGGCTGTGAGGATTTGTTCAGGAATGACAATTCTGGTATAATCTCTGCTGTCAACTTTACTGTTCCAGCAAAGTTGCTAATGGCCCATCTTGCTTTCAGTGATGATTCTAGGAGGAAAAGAATGCAGGATTGTGTTGATTTCTGAATTTTTATTTAGTTATTGAGTCAGGGTATCATGTAGCCCAGGCTGGCCTTAAACTCCTAAGCCTTCTGCCTCTATCTCCCAAGTACTGAGACTCGAGCTTTGTGCCTACCAAGCCTGGCTTTATGCAGTGCTGGGTCGAACCCACACCCTTATTGCATGCCAGGTAAGAATTATACCAACTGAGCCACATCCTTAGTCCTAAGATTACTCATCTTAATGAGAAGCCATGAGAGTTGCTGTACAGGTGGGACTAGAACCCATGCCTGGAGTTTTAGGATGACATCTCCCACATGATGTTTAAAAGCTGAGCCAAAGGCACCATGACTGCAGGAGGTGTCATAGTCATAGCTCAGGCTGCTCCAGGGTCCCCTTGTGGCTAAGGCTTCTCATTCTGCTCTACCCAGCATGTTCCTTCTCTCCTTCAGGGCATTGGCACAGATGAGAAGTGCCTCATTGAGATTTTGGCTTCCCGGACCAATGAGCAGATGCACCAACTGGTGGCTGCATACAAAGATGGTGAGATGGGCAGGAAGAATACGCAGATTGCAAGGGTGGGGACATTAAGAGTAACTATCTGGGGGCTGGAGAAATGGCTCGGCCATTAAGGGCACTGACTGCTCTTCCAGAGGACCTGGGTTCAATTCCCAGCACCCACATGGCAGCTCACAACTGTCTGCAACTCCAAGATCTGACAGCCTCACACAGACAGACATACATGCAGGCAAAACATCAATAGAAATAAATTATTTTTAAAAGAGTAACCATCTCCCTTCCCTCTGACCTATCCATCTCTCTAACCATCTGTTATCCATCCACTCATCCACCTATCCAGCCATCCTTCCATTCATCATCACACTACCCACCCATCTACCATCCCTCCATCCAACATATATCTGTCCTCTCATACATCCACCCAACATCCATCCATTCAACACCCACCTATTCATCCATCATCCATCAACCCATCCACCTACCATTCATTCATCTTCCCATCTATTTACCCATCATCCATTCACTATCCATCAACCCATTAATTACCATTCATCTATTCATCTATCTACCCATCATCCATCTACCCACTTACCCATCCATCCATCTGTCCATCCATTTACCACCTACCCATCCACCCATCCTTCTATCCATCATCCACCCACCCATCTATATACCATTTATCCATCTAACGCCAATCTATCTTCCTGTGCATACACTCATCAATCCATCTATCCACTCACTCATCTATCCATCTACTCATCCATATCAAACTTCCCGTCTATATATATCTCTCTATCCACCATCCATGCTGTCAGTACCTGTTCTATACTGGACAGTGTACAGGTTCTCAGCAGATGGTGATAAATAAAAACAATGTGGTCTCTGGTATCTGGAACTTGGAGCCTTGTGAAAGAACCATGAATCTCAGAGAAAAATAATGATGACACAGAGTGGTCAGATTTTACAAAAGAAATGAACAAGAACTAGACTTTCCCAAGATAAGACCTTTGTCAGAAAACCTATCTTAGGAGGAAATGAGCTTGTTGTATGGAGAATGGGATGACAGATGGTCCTTCTGGCAGAGGGACAGCAGTATATAAAGTCTTATGCAGAAGTGAGTTAGGTGGCCCAAATAAGGCTAGAGAGGTAGAGGGTGGGTTAGCATCACAGCAGACTTTGTAGCCAAAAGAGCACTGATGTTTTACTCAGAGTCCAGTGACAAGTCAGGAGTATTGCAATCAGATATGAACTTTGTGACAATTGCCTTGTCATTGTGGGTAGAAGAACCCTCTGTCCAGGTGAGGATGATGATATGGTGGGATGGAAGGGGATGGAAGTAGGAAGAATCCATTTCATGTGTCCCAGTCCTAGCAGCTGTGAAGAGACAGTTGCCATGGTAGCCATTCAGATTGGATTGGGGTTTATAAAAAAAAAAAGCTAATCATGTGGGGGGAGCAAAAGACCTCTGTTCTGGATCCCAGAGGCTTTGGGGGGGATGAGACTAGAGCCCCTGTGTTCCTTCTACAGCCTATGAACGAGATCTGGAGTCTGACATCATGGGAGACACTTCAGGCCATTTTCAGAAGATGCTGGTGGTACTGCTCCAGGTAGGTCTATGTGCAGACATATATCCTTTTCTACAGCTCTCCTCATGAGAGCCACAGGTTCCTTTCACTGTTTCTCAAAAAAAGCAGCCTAAGATGACTTCAGGGTATAAGGCTTTCCTGTAGGCTGTGTCTTCTTTACTGCCCATCCCCATTTGTTTCATCCTTTGGAGCCCAAGAGGCCACTCTGAAGCCCAGGCTTTGTCCCAACACTCTGCTTTACACAGGGCTTATGCCCTGTGGAGAGCCAAATGCCTCATTCACAGCATCCTTCCCCTCCTTATGTACGTCAAACTCCCTTCTGGACCTTAGAATTCAAGTCCCAAATCCTCATGGGTAAATTCTTGGTTTAGGAGGATGAGAGACCACAATATTAGCACACAAATATGCACTTCTAGCCTGAACGTGATTGTATGCCTAGATTTCCAGTGCTCAAGAGGTAGAGGCGAAAGGATCAGTGTAAGTTCTAGGCTACCTAGTCTACGTAGTAAGTTCTGGGTCAGCCAAGGCTACATAGTAAGACCCTGTACCATCCTTTATCCCTTGGGCATTATTGTCATGAAGTGACCCGGAGAGTGCCAAGACCTGTGGCCTTGCTATCTAGAGCTCTGTCTTCAAAGTACAGGACTTTTGTCTGGGGTGGAGGTACCAGGAGAACCTCAGTCATTCCCAGGGCTCCTGTTTGGTCAGGGAGAGGCTTCGTACAACTCTACAAAATAGACACTGGGAATTTCTCCTGTTCAGTCACTCTCCTGGGCCTCACCTTGGTACCATATATTGGAAACACACTCCTTTGTCTTTCCATCCAGGGAACCCGAGAGAATGACGATGTTGTGAGCGAGGACTTGGTGCAACAGGATGTCCAGGTAAATGATGCTGATGGAGGTCTCTATGACCCAGGCAAGAGCCTGATGGGAGGGGAGAGGTCAGAGGCCTTGGGGTGGGGTAGGGATGAAGTCTTTTGTATCAAGCACCAGAAGTCCCTGAGTCGGTGTGGTTTTCATCGGGTTTCATCAGAGAAAAGATGTAGGCTTCTTTCAGGGGTAGCGAGTGTGTTGGAGTGAAAAGGTAGCCTGTGTTTAATCCCCAGCACCCATGTAAAAAGCTGAAGACACCACCTCAAAAACAAATAAGGTGGACAGTTCCTGAGGAACAACACCCGAGCTGACCCTCTGACACCCCTCCACCCTCCACACACACACAGAAAGAGGAAACTATGGGAGCTATGGAAAGGAAGAGAAGGAAAGAGCATTCATCTAACAGACCACGGGGGTATTTGTGGAAGAAGGAGGCATGTCTGATCTGGGCAGTGAAGGCTGAGTGACAGCTTCCACAGAAAGGAAGACGGGAGTGTGCAAAGGTCAAGAGGTCACCAGAAACTTGAGGATCTGGCAGCTGTTCAGAGTGGCTTAGCCAGTGTGTCCTGTCTCCTGGGGTTTGTCCTTTCCTACGTCTCACTTCTTCCTTCTCAGGACCTGTACGAAGCGGGGGAGCTGAAATGGGGAACAGACGAGGCTCAGTTCATTTATATCTTGGGAAATCGCAGCAAACAGCACCTCCGCCTGGGTGAGTTCCCAAACTGTGACACCTCCTCAGGTGACGCCGAGAACCCCTTTCTCTACTCTTTTCTACTGATGGTACTGAAGCCACTTCATCTCCAAACCAAATACTAGTCCTGTTGTGGGTCGTGTAGTTCCTCACCTGAGTCACTACCAGGTCAGTACTAACCCTGTCTCAAGATACAGTCCTGCACAACAGAAAATGACAGCTGTGTCACCTCCCAGCCACCACACCCTAGACTTCCGCTAGCATTTGACTCTTGGCTATCTTGTCATCCCCTTCAAAAGTCTCTGTTCTTTTTTGTTGTTGTCATGGCAACATTGTTAGAGGTCATGTCTGTCTGTCTTTCTCAGTGTTTGATGAGTATCTGAAGACCACGGGGAAGCCAATTGAAGCCAGTATCCGAGGGGAGCTGTCTGGAGACTTTGAGAAGCTGATGTTAGCCGTAGGTATGTACTGGGGGCCACAAAGGTGTCTGGGATGTTATCCCAGAAGTAAGGGCATAGGAATGAAAGGGATTTCAATGGGGTGGAGTTAGAATATAGAAGAGCAGGTGGTAGAGGCTTATTCCAGCAGCATGGCTGAGGCTGGGGATGGGAAGGAATTCAGCCTTACATATTAATGTCCTGTGTGATAAGGGTGGAAAACACCCACCTCAGGTTGAGATAATAGTCATCAAAGACCTTGGAGGGTCTTCTTGCCAGGCACCACGCTGTATTAAGTCTTTAGAAGCCAGGTCCTAACACCACCATCGCCATTTAGCAGATGAAGAAACTGGGTTGCATAGAGGCTGAGTCCCTTGTCAAGGAATGGCTTTGTAATGGATCACAGTTTCCTTGATTATAGGATAAGCTAGGAGCTGATGAGTCCAGATTCAAACCCCGGACCTCTCCCTGGTATCCCACTCAGCTGGAGTAGGCGTTTTTAACCACTGAGCCATCTCTCCAGCCCCCTTCCTTCCTTCCTTCCTTCCCTCCTTCCTTCCTTCCTTCATGAGGCAGGATCTCCTATATCCCACGCTGGCCCCAACTCACTGTGTAGCCAAAGATGTCCTTGAATTTCTGATCCTCCTGCCTCCATCTCTAGAGTGCTGGGATTTATTGAGTGTGCATCACTCCCAACCACACACACACACACACACAGACACACACACACACACACACACACACACACGGGCGCACATGTGCGCGCACTTCCCTTGTGTTTAAAGCTAGAGGTACTCTGAGGCTGAGGGCCATCAGAAGCCAGGAGTCTTCCTGCCTTTGAACTTGGTGGCCCCCAAGAGTTAGGAACAACTGGTAGCACACAGGTGCATGCAATCCCATCACCAGGGAAGGCTGGGGTAGTAACACTGCAAGTTTAAGGCCTGCCTGGGCTACAAGAGGAAATCTGAGGCTAGCCTGGGCAATTTAGCAAATATTGTTTCAAAAATAAAAAGTAATGAAAGAATGTGGGACATATCTCAGTTGTGGGGTAATTCCAAACACATCCAAGGCTAGAGAAGGAGGGAAGAGAAGTGGGAGGGAAGGGAGAAGGGGAGGGAACTATTCCTGATCTCCCCTTCCCTCTTTTTTTTTTTTTTTTTTTAGTTAAGTGCATCCGCAGTACCCCGGAATATTTTGCTGATAGGCTATTCAAGGCCATGAAGGTATGTACTGGGTTAGTGGGAATGAGGTTGAGGGAGAGAAACTTCTGCCTACTCCCTCAACACTGCCGGAATTTTACGAAATCCTTGGTGTCCAGAAAGAGCCTGCTGTGGTTTGATTTTTGCTGCTGTGATAGAATACTGTGACCAGGGGTGGAGTAGGGTGGGGGGTGGACAAGATAACAAAAAAGATTCTGACCAAAAGCAACTTAGGGAGGAAGGGATTTATTGGCTTACCCTTCTGTCCATCACTGAGGACAGTTAGGACAGAACTGGAGATCATGGAGGATGCTGCCTGCCGGCTCACTCGGGTTCATGCCGGCTCACTCGGGTTCATGCCGGCTCACTCGGGTTCATGCTCAGCTAGCTTTCTCATATAGCCCCGGGCCACCTGTGTAGGAAGTGGTGCGTCCCACAGGGGTTAAGAGCACTGGCTAAGCCGGGCGGTGGTGGCGCACCACTTTAATCCCACCTGCACACATATGGCGTACATACAAGTAGATACATAAATATAAGTAAAATAAGTCTCTGAAAAATTTTAAATCATAAAAATAAGTAACAAACTAGAATATTCCTATATCAAACCACTTTAGAAAACACCTTGGCGTCTGTCCTCCACAATCATAATGCAGGTCATTGTGACTAGGCAGCTGGTTTCCCTCTAGGTGAGTTCCAAAGGACGGCCTTTCCCAGGGTTTCTTCCATATGACACCGATGATACCTGTGATAATTCCATGACACATTGAAGTAAATGAATATTTGCTGTGAGAGATTTCAGAGCATAGATTGCCCGGCCCTTCTTGGCTACTCCAAGAGTGCAAGGCAGATAGATGGTCAGACATTCCCCCATGAGTACTGCCCCTCATGCCCTCGTGTCCTCCAGGGCCTGGGGACTCGAGACAACACCCTGATCCGCATTATGGTCTCCAGGAGTGAGCTGGACATGCTTGACATTCGGGAGATCTTCCGTACTAAGTACGAGAAGTCCCTATACAACATGATCAAGGTGAGTGGGTGGTGGGGAGGGGGGAGGGGAGCTCTTCTACAATCACCACCTTGGTCTTGGGAACCTCTACATAGGAGCATATGGGTCTTGGGCATCCCAAGAGCTCTTGCTTTAGGGCATTTCTGCAGAAGCACCAGGGTAGCTGGTAACAGGAGCAACTAGAAAGGAAGGCATGGAGCCTGGAGAGATGGCTCAGCTGTTAAGAGTACTGGCTGTTCTTCCAGCCAGGTTCAGTTCCCAGCACCCACATGAGGGTTCACAACTATCTATAATTCCAGTTCTAGGGGATCTAATGCCTTCTTCTGGCCTCCCAGGCACTGCACCCATATGGTATACATACATACAGGCAAACAGCTATATATACATGTAAAAATAAATAAAACTTTAAAAAGTAAGACTTGGCTGGATCCTACAGGGCTTGTAAATAGATTTAAGGGCCAGGATGCTGTCCCAAGAGCAGGGGCTTTCCACAGTCTCTGCAGAGAAGTTCATTGAAGACCACAAGTGAGTATTAATTAGAGAACCCTGGAGCCTGCTAGGTGATTAGTGCTATCTCAGGGGTGGCCATCCCATGAGGCCTTACCAAGAGATCATCAGACGTAGTAGTTTTATAAGCCAACAGAGAAAAAGATCCAATTTGTACTCCTAAATGGTGCCCAACAAGGATTTTTATGAGTGCCATGCACTGGACATCCCATGGAGAAATAAGTTTGCAAAAATCTAGAAAAATCAAGGATGCTGTTGCACAGGGTCTTTACCTTGGAAATTCTCATAACTGCTAATATTTTGAGGTCCATTCCAAAGCCTCAAGGGATAAGACATCTATCTCATCATGTGGCTTGATCAAATATTTGTTTCACTTTGAGCGTTTTCCCATGGGTTTGTTCATGGACCTGTACTTCCATGAAATGTTTCCCTTGGATGTGCTGCACCTGGGACAGTGGAATGCCAGGGCCATGGGAGAACAGCAAACATCTGGGAATCCCATTAATGAAGTCAGTATAGCAATGAATTGTTATTACTGGAAGTATTTATACCTCAGGAAATGTGACAAATGACATACTCCAGAGACTTGTTCCTTCCTGTCTTTCCCAGTGAGCTGATTGCTGGATAGTGACCGGCACTGCACTGTTTGGTGGCCTCAACCACTGCAGGCAGGAGGAGAGGCAGGGCTGGTGTGAGTGAGTGTTCTGCACCACCCTCCAAGAAGAGACAGGGCTGTGCTTGAGGTCACCTTTCCTCCTCTTTCCCCAGAATGATACCTCTGGTGAATACAAGAAGGCTCTGCTGAAGCTGTGTGGAGGAGATGATGAGTAAGTGGGTTCCGGGCCCAGGATGGAAGGATGACCTGACTCTGCTGGTGACCGTCCCTAGTGGACGGGCAGATTGAATGAGCTTTCGTCTCCTCTGAGACTGGCATGCCAAACGAGGATGAATGTGGCTTTCGTCATTCCGGTCTCTGCTGTCTTGGGGTCTGTGTGTCTGAACAAGTGCGGTCTACTATTCGTGGAACCCTCTGCTGTATGAACTTGGAAGTCAGTCTGCTATCTGGACCAAGAATTAGAACTTGGGATTTAAGCTGGGCATGGTGGCACATACCAGAGGCAGGCAGATCTCTGTGAGTCCATTCTGGTCTATGTAACAAATTCCAGGCCAGCTGGGACTGCATAGTGAGACCTTGTCTCAAGAAGTGAAAGGAGAAAAAAAAAAGAAGTGAAAGGAGAGAGATAGGACTGGAGAGATGCCTCAGTGGTTAAAAACACTAACTGGTCTTTCAGAATTCCCATCAACCACATGATGGGTCACAACCATCTGTAATGAGATCTGGTGCCCTCTTCTGGCTGGCAGAGGTACATGCAGACAAAACACTATATACATAATAAGTATTTTTTTTATGAAAGGAAGGGGAAGCTGGGAGGAGAGGGTCTTGAGAAGCCACCTCTGAGAAGGCCTGGTGATGAAGACTGGCCTGGCTTCTTTCTGTAACTGCCAATGTATTCTGTGGATAGCTGGGGAAGAGTCGAGGTGGCAGGTGGGCTACAGAGGCCCTTCCTGGAATATTAATCTATGTCATGACATGACCAACTCTATACCAAGAAAATTGTGGGTGCTTTGACTTCCTTCTCCAGGGTTCAGTGACCAGTTAAGGAAGGGACATGAAAGCTTTCTGTTGACTATGCTCAAGCCACAGAGGCCACAAATATCCCATACCACACACACAAAGAGATATGGGAGTTTTGAAGCCATATCCTGCCCTTGGCTTATTTGAGAGGTGATTTGGACAAAAGTCACCCATGTTATTAGGAAGAAAGAGGAGATGAAGGGACTCTTCTACTTGGATCTGAGACCAACGAGGCTGCTAGGAAAAACTCCACTGCCTAAGTTAGGGGGATCTCAAGGGAGGACAGAGAATCACTGGACTAGAGGGTCCTTTAATGGACTCATACTGGAGAAGAAATAAAGCCAGATAGGTTTGTGTTGGGGTTAGGTGTGTTCGTGCATGCGTATTAGGGTGTACATTGTGATGTCACCAAGTGTTCCCGAGTGTCTTTGTGTTAGAATATATGTGGTATCTCACCCTATGTTGTTTGCACGTATGTGTGTGTGTTGATTACATGTGTGTGTTGGGCATAAGACTGTTCTGGAAGCGTGGAGTGTTGCCCATGATGACATTCCCTCCCATCCTCTCACCGAACCCCTCCCTTCCAGTGCGGCTGGCCAGTTTTTCCCGGAGGCAGCACAGGTGGCCTATCAGATGTGGGAACTTAGTGCAGTGGCCCGAGTCGAGGTCAGACCCTCCCCACTTCCTGCTTGACCTCTTGACCACTGGCTTTCACTTGTGCTTGCACCTGTCCCGCGAAGCTGGTTGGCCCCCAGCTGCCCCCTGGTGGCTAACCTGAGCTGATGCGTCTTACACCTGAAGCTTCCAGATCCCTGCCTTGGTTCTAATTGCCCGGAAGTGTTCTGCCTGCTCTCTACTAACAGGGCTTTCTCCAGTGGGACTGGGCTGGTTCCATGGGAGCCTCTGCATCCTGGGCCTGGCAGCTGGGCTTCACATACTGAGCTGCCCTCAGTAAAAACAGAGGGTACCCCTGGTCATATTACTAAGGCTTCAGGGATGTTCTCCTGAGCACCCTCACACTTGGGGGTTCACAGAGGACAGGATGAGAGGTTTCACAGAGGCTCCTGGCAAACCAGTCTAGACACTGTTGGGTCCTCACCCTTCTGGTGGCATCTATGCCTGAACCTTTCGAATGAGGGGCTTATCCATGGCAGTCCTGGTGACCTAAAGGCTCTTGAACACTGATGTTCTAGTCTTCCCTAAATTCGAAGGCAAATGCTAGCACTCAGGAGAGCTCAGGTGAAGAATGAGCTTGGCTTGGCAAATGGAGGTGCAGGCATTAATTAACACCCAGCATCACAAAGACCATCTCCTCCTTTTCAGTTCCACCAGCCTTTCTGATAAGTAAATAGAAATCGCCTTGATGCCACATTGGTGCTGTGCGAGCTGACTACCCTTTTACACAGAGAGCCGGGGGAGCTGGCCTCAAGTCCAGTACTTCTGGCAAGGCTTGATACTACATCTGTGTTGTAGAAGCCGGCTGCCCTTTTACACAGAGAGCCTAGGTCTTGGCAAGCAATAACATCTTAGATTTGGTGGCCTTTAACCTGAACGGGGGCAGGCAATACATTTATTTTTATGGGTGATCATGTGTTAATGAAATAGGATACATTCTCCCTAGTGTGAAATGGTATATAAAGTATAAAATAATTTTTTATCTCAAAGCTGGGGAATATAGCTCAGTAGTAGAATATGCTCCTGGCAAGAGTGAGGCTTTCAGTTTAGTTGCCACCATTGAAAAATATTTTTATTAATTTGTTAAGTATTTTTTAAATGTTATGTGTCAGATACTTGTTTGCATAAGAGAATATAAAAAGTATATACAAAAGTATAGGCATGGTGGTACATGCTTTCAAACCCAGTACTCAGGAAGCAGAGACAGATCTCTATAAGTTTAAGATCAGCCTGGTCCGTTTAAATGCACTTCAAGGTAAATCTGTCGGGGCTGAGATTTTGCTTAGTATGTCAAGCACCCCTCCCCCAAATTATTCTAATTAAAACTGTTTAAGCAAAGATCGGGCATGAAAATGCACACTTTAATCCTAGCATTCAGAGAGGCAGAGGCAGGCAGATCTCTGAGTTTGAGATCATCCTGGTCTCTTTAGGGGATTCCAGACCAGGCAGGCCTACTTAGTGAGACCCTGTCTCTACACAAAATAAAACAACAGTAAAACCCAAAAACTATTGAAGCAAAAAAGAAATAATTAAGAAAGAGCAAATACGGGAAACAGCATGAATGTCACTGAGTGATGACTAAAATTTGGAAACTATTTCGCTTCTGAGTGTTTTGCCTCCTTACTGAGGAACCATGGCTACACTAGGCATCAGGTCACCAGGGCAGGGTGGCTGGGATACTGAGGGGCCCCAGCCTCTGGAGCTGAGACTGAGCCAGGAGCTGCCCACTTCTCTGTCCAGCACTCACCTCTCCCCAGGCCTGAGACTCTCTGCTCTCTCAGCCCTGGGTGGGCTTTGTCCGCTTGGCCTCCTTCTCCAGGCTGCTTGGCTTGGGACTCAGCCTGGAAAGCCCCTGACACTCTGCATGCTCTTCTCTGGACCTGGCTCCCCAGGGGCCCCCAGACACCTGCTGAACCTCTTTCCCCTCCTCACAGCTGCGGGGTACCGTGTGTGCAGCCAATGATTTCAATCCGGATGCTGATGCCAAGGCCCTGCGGAAAGCCATGAAGGGGATTGGTAAGGATGACAAGGACCAGAGAAGGCCTGCAGGCAGCAGCCTGGCAGACTTGGCAGTAAGGGGCTAGGGAGGAAGCCTCCAGCTAGACTCTGCAGGATGAGGAGGAGTGTATGGGAGCTCCCTCCACCTCAGGTGGGAGAGAGGGATAGAAGAGGGTTTGAATGAACTTGAACTGGGTTCTTCCTGGACACCTATGTGTCCATCCTACAGCTTCTGAGCAGGCTCCTGGTGTGGAAGAAAGTACTGGTCATTGAGCATTAGGTATTGACCCAGTATGACTCTGAATAAGTCATTAAACAGCTCTGGGACTTGCTTTCCAGCTTGTAAAATGAGGTCCTTTGATTTTTAAGAACCCAAACTCCAGTGCTGGGGTGAGAGCACCTCAGTTGTTGACCCTTCTAGGCTGTGTTTGCTGACTGTAGGAAAAGCCACTGCATAAGGGGACAGTCAGCTGTCTGTACTCAACTGGGCCTGTGCTTGGAAAGCCCTTGCTGGGAGGGAGAATTGGCGGCAGGTGCTTCTGTTGTCCTTTCTCCTTCCATATGCCCAGCAGCAACTCCCAAGGGGTCCTGCACCTCCTGGGTCTCAGTGAGTTCTTCTCATGAGACTAATGCCTGCCTAGCATCTTTATGACTGTGAGACTACAGGGGCAAATGCTTTGATCCCCGTGCCAGACCTGACAGTCTGGAGGTACTGTCCTAATGCCTTCAGCCAGCCTGGTATGCTTAGAGGGCTACCTAGAAGCCACAGTCAAGGAGTTGAAGACAACTGTGCTGAAGTTACAGGTTGGAAGGGTCCTGTTCATGTTAGAGATGTGGAAAGAGTCCCAGAAAGAGAAAGGGATCTTCCCAAGGTAGGCAGCCATTGCCAGAGCCAGGATTCGATACCCAACCTATAACTGCCACCCCAACTGCCAACTAGGTGCTCATCACCCAGTGCCTGCCACCTTCCTGGTTGTAGTTTTATCTCATTCAGTGGCATGACAGAGCCTAGGGCAAGGAGCCCACAGGGGCCAGGAGCACCTGGCATCCGACCCAGGCCTTTACCCTGACAAAGATTGATGGGAACTATCAGTGGGGGGGATGCTGGGAAAACTGAGCCACAGAACCTCCTCTGAGGCATGTGGGTTTGGTGACCCAGGAACTGACGAGGCCACCATCATCGACATCATCACACACCGTAGCAACGCCCAGCGGCAGCAGATCCAACAGACCTTCAAATCTCACTTTGGCCGGGTAAGAGTCCTTCCTCCCTAATCTTGGTCTGGCCTCCTAGTGAAGCTCAGCCTGTCACTGCCAGCTCTGTACAGTTAGGCACCAGGGGTTTCATGGTAATGAGACCACCACCTGGTTGTGGCATCTTGGAATGTTCTGCCCTTAGGTCACTCTGTGTCCCAGGTTTTTTTGTGATCAGTGAGTGATATGCATGTGAGATGCCTTGGTGGAGACAAAGTCAAAGATGGTGACAGTTTCTGTGTGGATCTGAGACTAGTGTGACCTTGGTTCTGACCTTGCAGGATTTAATGGCCGACCTGAAGTCCGAGATCTCTGGAGATTTGGCAAGGCTGATCCTGGGGCTCATGATGCCACCAGCCCATTATGATGCTAAGCAGCTGAAGAAAGCTATGGAGGTACCGTGCACATACTAGAGGATGGGGGTAGGGGGTCCTGGTACTCAGGGTCAGAACTGCAGTGGTCATGTCTTTGTGTGGGCTTTCTAGGGAGCTGGCACGGATGAAAAGACTCTTATTGAAATCCTGGCTACTCGGACCAATGCCGAAATCCGGGCCATCAATGAGGCCTACAAGGAGGGTGAGTGTGGGAGGGCCGGCCCAGTGCTGCTGGGCAACAGGGAGTACCCCAGCTGTCAGTATCAGGCCATAACTCTGACCTGCTGCCTCCATGAAGCTTTGTGTGTGTGTGCAGGGATATATATGTGTATGGATGGAGACTAGGGTTCAATCTCAGGTGTGTCTTCAGGTACCATCCACCTTGTGTGTATGTGTGTGTGTGTGTGTGTGTGTGTGTGTGTGTGTATGCGCGTGTATGCACGCATGTGCATACACATGCATGTGTAGGTCAAAGGACGACTTGTGGGAATCAATTCTCTTTCTACTGTGTGGGATCCAAGAATTGAATCATCAGGACTGCTTGCAACAAGCATCCTAACCTGTTGATCTGTCATTGGCCTCAACTTGCTTTTTGAGACAGGGTGTCTTACTGGCCTAGGGGTTGCCAGTTTGGCAAGGTTGATGGCCAAGGAGCCCCAGCCTCATTTTTCCCCTTACCAGCTGTAGGATGACAAGTATGCACTCCCATGCCTGTTTTGTCTTTGAAATGTGGGTCTGAGGATCCAACTCAGGTCCTCATGCTTGTGTGACAAGCCCTTTACTGACTGGGCTGTCTCTCCGGCCCTTCTATGGGGCTTTAGCAAGTCTCTTAGTGTGCCCTGCATCTAGGGAAAGTTGGCTGTCCCAAAAGAGTAGTCCTGGTGGTAGATAATTTAGATAGAATTCGGGGAACAGAGAGAGCATTTAGCCTGCTAATGAAAGGGAGTCTCTCCTGACTCGTTGTACCCTACACTACTATTGTCTTCAGATCCTTAAGCTTTGATCAAGTGGTCCTGGATTTTCATTCTGAAACGCTATGGCTTCTGGTCAGACCTAGGAACAGCTTTTCTCTTGCAGGGCTTTGAGACAACAGTCATTTTAAGTGGGGGAGAAGTCGCAGATATACTTTGGGGTTCAGTGGCTGCTGTGTAGCAGGGATGGTGGAGAGTAAGGGAAAAAAGGGAGGTTTCACTGGAAGGTGTTGAGGGCTGGGGGAATAGCTCTAGATCCCTGCCTAGCATGCATAAGGTCCTGGGTTCAATTCCCAACAATGCAACAAAATGAATGGATAGTGAATGGGAGAGATGGGGAGCTGGCACAGGAGTATGGAGGGGTAGGTACCAATGCCAGCTGCCTCCTGAAATCAGCAGGAAGACGGATGCCTTAAGAACTGATTGCACACTCCATCCCTACCTCTCCTGCTGACATGGCCCTGGCTCGGGTGTGACTCTCACTATCCAAGCCCCCCAGCCTGCAGCTGCTCACACCTTTCTTCCTATCTCAGATTATCACAAATCCCTGGAGGATGCCCTGAGCTCAGACACATCTGGCCACTTCAGAAGAATACTCATTTCTCTGGCCACGGTGAGTGAATTCATGGTTCCGACGCCCATTCATCCGCAGAATCCACCCCCTTGCCTCCTCAGGGATCCACCTCAAAACTCTCTGTTGTTCGCCTTTTTGTTTGTTTTGTTTTGTTTTGTTTTTTGGTTTTTCGAGACAGGGTTTCTCTGTGGCTTTGGAGGCTGTCCTGGAACTAACTCTTGTAGACCAGGCTGGCCTCGAACTCACAGAGATCCGCCTGCCCCTGCCTCCCAAGTGCTGTGAGAATTCCTTTTTTCTTTTTTTTTTTTTAAGATTTATTTATCATATATACAGTGTTCTGTGTATGCATCCCTACAGACCAGAAGAGGGCACCAAATCTCGTTAGAGTTCCACAATTCCCATGTGGTTGCTGGGAATTGAACTCAGGACCTCTAGAAGCCCAACTAGTGTTCTTAACCACTGAGCCATCTTGCCAACCTGAGAATCCCTTTTTGATGGCTGGTATTTTGACTTTTTTGGTCTCCTTTGTATAGATCAAAGTAATAGTAATCCTATAACCCAGGGACCACGTGGCCTACCTTGGAATTGTTTCTGTGTTGCAAAAAATGGAAAGGGGTACATGGAGGTGACTAAGCAAGTCACCCATGGGTGACTGAAGGGTGCTCATGGGGGAATGTTTGGGGACTGACTTCTGGATGGTCCTGTGACAGGGGAATCGCGAGGAAGGAGGAGAAAACCGAGACCAGGCCCGGGAAGATGCTCAGGTGAGACCCCCGCCCATCTCTACTGGACGGCTGGCTGGTCCCTGGCAGTCAATGGCTGTCAGGTGGGACTGGCTCCTGGCTGAGACATGGCTGGTTTGACTGACACATGGTTAGGTCGGAAGCAAATGCTTGAGGGCTTTCAAAGTGAGCTTGGGAGGGTAGAGCTTGTATCACCAGCCCTTCCCATGTGGATAGTGGGACCCTGGGAACTGTAAGGCAATCATACAGCACTCAGGTCAAACCTCTCAGCCTACAGTGGGAAGTGGAAGCCAAGAGGGTGACTGCTTTCTCAAGTCACACAGCAGATCAGGCCCAGGGATAACTGGCCCAGAAGGAGTAGGTTTGGAATCTTGCTGGGAAAGAGGCCTCAGAACCAAATGTCTGGGTTTCCTGTCTGAAAAATGAGACCCAAGTCAAAGGGAGTGACTTGGCAAAGTTTAGCAAGCTCCTGAAGGCTGGCGCTTCTGTCACTCACCGATGATGTATCCCAGGTATCCTGTGTCCAGTGATGACCGGATAACAGAGGGGTCACCAGGGTTCCTGGCCACTCTGCTTCTCGGGCTTCTCTGAAGCTGCTCTTAGAGGCTGGGCAACCACAAGTCATTTTCCCTGAGAGCACTATGGCTGCACAGCCCCCGCTGAGGCCCTCACTACTGTCCCCATGGACCCGAGCCAGGTCTCCATCTGTTCTGACTGCCCCATCCCCACCTGCTGCAAGAGCTGCCCCATGCTGGAGATGGGCACAGATGCCACCAACTCTAACGCTAGCATCCGGAGGTTACAGAAGGTCACTAGAAAGAGCATTGACAAACCCAGAGTCCCAGCTGCTGAGCCCCCAGCTTCACCAGCAGACATGGGCTGAGACACCAGTGTCAGCTCAGCAATCCCTGGGGTAGCCTGACAAAACCGAAACTGCAGAGTTAGGCATGCCCCAACAATGGGGGTGCTGATGCAGGAAGAGCAGGAGCCTAGCCTCAGCTCCCCGAGACCCTGTCTCCAAAGAACAACAAAAAACCAGCAACCCCCCAAACCCTTGTCACAGAGTTTAGCAGGTGTGCCCTGTGTTGAGCAGGCATTGACACTCTTCTGTGTACCATGTTGTTTTTCCTGGGGAGAAAAGCAGCCTTAGCCTGCCCACAGGGACAGTTTCTGAATGGCTTCAGTTTGATTGACACACAGGTCCAACTGACTCCAGTCTGGCTTCTACAATACCCTCCAGGACCCAGCACCACCATCTCCCATATAGCTCCTTACTCAAGAAACTGTGGTCCAGTTGTCCAGTCCTGTTCCAGAATAGACGCTCCAGGGTCCCAGTCAACAGGGTATTTTCAGTTATATTCAAGCACATTTATAGGTGCTAGCCGTGGAGTAACCCCACCCACCGTCATTTATTGAGCCCACATTTTACACACACATCCAACAGGTGTTTATTTAAAATTCATGAGAAGCCTCATGGTGTAACAAAGGGCTTTCGATCTTAGATTTCATCAGCATCCATCCTGTACCCTGACACCATCTCTAGGGAATGCTGCCACCTGGTGCCTGGTCTGCCTTGGATGCCAGCGGGGCAGTGGTGGTCCTGGCCCAGCAACTGCTTTGCAAGGGAAGAGGAGAGAGAGAAAACCTGGGTGGAGGCAGTGGAGGGACCCTTTGAACCACAGCCCTGCACTGACAGAGGCTCAGTAGCTTCTCCATAAATAAGGAGCAGATCCTGAGACAGTGTCAGCTCATTTTCTGACAACCAGCAAGTTTACGTTTCATAAGGAATATGTATTCTTTCATAGGACTTTAGAAAATAGAGCTTAAGAAAAAAATCTACCCTTCCCCTGTAGTAATCACTCAATATAGATATTCAAATTGGGCCTTCTTTTTGTATATATAAATAGTTTTCCTGCTTATGGCAGTTAAGATAAGCAGAATAAACCTCACCTGTCATCCCAGCATAGGTGCCAAGTTCTAGGCCAACCTGTTTTGCATGGTGAGTTTCAAAGGCCCTATTGAAAGAAAGAAGGGGGAGGGAAGTGATGCCTAGGGGTCAGAGGCGGCTTTCAGGAATGAGTTCTCTCCTCCTGCGTCGTCAAGGCAGAGCTCTCCTGTCTGTGCACTGCTACCGGCCCTGCAAGCTTTCTCCTGCTCTCACTATGAAAGTGTTGGGATTACAGATGTGCACCATCACATGAGCTCCAGGCAAACTCAGCAGGTTCTCTTGGCAAGTGCTTTGACCAGCTGAGCCCTCTCCCTGGCCCCAGTTACAATCTTCAGCGGCATCAAATACACTCACAGTGCACAGCCAGCGCTGCTACCCCGCCCCCTAGAACTCTTCTTTTGATCAAACTGAAACTCTGAGCCCATGACCATGAGCCAGTGGTTCCTCTCCCTCTAACCCAGAGCAGTCTGCTTTCTGTCTCTGGATTTGACCCCTCTGCAAACATCATGCTACAGGCTTGTCTGCTTGTAGCTGACTTACTTCACTCTGCACAATGCCCCTACCCTTGATTCATCTAGGTGACAAAGTATTGAAAACCCAGAGTAACCCTTTATAAGCCTTATAAATGGGATCATCATTGCTTGACACTTAAAGTGAAATAAAGTATTTCTACAATGGGGAATATGATCCTAAAATTCCAGGGTGGGTAAAGAAACCACCTAACTCTGACCTCATGAGTTGGACACTTGAGAGCTACATCGTCCATGTATGTACCTCCTGGAGAATATCAGTATTTTTTTATTTGTTTGTTTTTCGAGACAGGGTTTCTCTGTGTCGCTTTGGAGCCTATCCTGGCACTCACTCTGTAGACCAGGCTGGCCTCGAAGTCTCAGAGATCCACCTGCCTCTGCCTCCTGAGTGCTGGGATTAAAGGCGTGCGCCACCAACACCCAGCCTAGTATTCGTATTTTTTATCTAGATAAAAGAAGCACTAATATATACAATACATATGTACATATTGGGTTGTGTAAATCATATAGATGTCTTTTTTTTAATGGTGTAGGCAGCCTGGTCTACATAGTGGGTTCCAGGCTAACCAGGACTACATAGTGAGACCTTGTCTCAAAACTAAATAAAGACTAGGATCTTGGTCTATGCAGGAGAATTAGATGGTTGGTAGGATGCTGGGGAAAAGTCTAAAGACAGTTCAGGCACATTGAGACTAGCTGGATTTATTCCCAGACATTCTGGGTCAGAGCATCTTGGCTCACAAAAGTCCTGGCCACAGAGTCTGCTCCACTGACCATTCTTCTTAAGGAGAATGTTTGCAGTGTCCACCTATGCTGCGTGCCTGTGACTCCCAGGCCTCAGCTGTCCTGCCTTCCTGTCTATGACCTGAGGAGGATAGAGTCTGATACTGATTCTCTACAGAGAATCTGTGCCTGCCCCTGCCCCCTTCCTGGTGGTTCTGTAGGCTAGTGAAGGGGGTTTTCCTTCTCCCAGATGTCAGACAAACTGGGGCCTTCGGGCTTCCCTTGGTTACTGAGCATGAAGGTGTCATTCCCCTCTGAGAACCACACTTTAAAATTAAATTATTCCTGCTGGGCAATAATGGTGCATGCCTTTAATCCCAGCATTTGGGAGGCAGAGGTAGGGGGATCTCTGTGAGTTTGAGCCCAGCCTGGTCTGCAGAGTGAGTGCCAGGAGAGCCAGGGCTGTTACACAGAGAAACCCTGTCTCAGAAAAACAAATTCCCAGGCCTGTCTTCTGAGTTCTAGCCCAGAGGTTACAGAAAAAGAGATACCCCTCCCAGTCCTTTACCGTGACTCTGGGGTCTCTTGGGACCTCTACCCCTCTGAGCCAGGCCTTGGGGCTCCAGGGTCCTCCAGCCAATCACTCCAGCCTCTGACTCTTGCCTCCCCTCTCTCCCTTCTCTCTCTCCTCCCCGCTCTCAGGTTGCTGCTGAGATCTTGGTGAGTGTTCTGTTCTCCATGGGGATTTGCCAGCTTCTGAGTCCTGCTGTGCTCGGGCTGGGGGCTGAGTGGGACAGGATTGGGCAACCCCGGGGGCTTCCCTCACAGCTTCTCTCTCTCCCCTTCCGGGCCTTTTGAGGACTCAGTTTTAAAAGGGCCAGTTGTGATAGTGCACGGTTATAATCCCAACACTTGGCAAGTGGAGATTAGAAGGTCGGTGGTTCAATGTCATCCTCAGCTTCATAGAGAGTTTGAGGCTGGCCTGGACTACATGTGACCCAATCTCAAAAACGGGAGTCAAGAGCAAAGCAAGTGTTTCCCATGCTTTAGCCATTCATTTCAAACATGACTTACACTGTATTATCACCAGCTATGGCTTTAGGTTGACTCATTTTAATTTTCTTTTTAAACCCAAAGTGAGTTTTTAAAAGACAATTCAAATAGCATCATAGCTGGCTAGGGGATTGTGGAAACTTTTGTGGTAGAGTAAGATGCGTTTGCCCTTGACCCTAACTAGGGGAAACCAGCTAGGACATTTTTGCTTGTTCACATACCTGTCCATGCTCCCCAGAGGGATTCTCTTGTGGCTGGGTAGGAGGACCAAGGCCCTGTGCCCAGCTCCAGCCCCATCTCTGGGTCCTGAAGGCTTCAAAGGGAGATGGGATAACCATTGTGCTCCAGAGTTGAGGACAGAAGGGACCAGCCTGCATCCCCTTGGATAGCTGGCCTAACCCCTCCCTGCCTGCCCTGAGCCTCGGCACAGACAGTCGGTACTTACCATGGCTTTCTCTTGTCTCCCACCAAACCCTCGCCCCACCTGGGCTCTGCAGGAAATAGCTGACACTCCCAGTGGAGACAAAACTTCCTTGGAGACTCGCTTCATGACGGTCCTGTGCACTCGCAGCTATCCCCACCTCCGCAGAGGTGAGCCTACAGAGTACCGCCCCCACTTCCAGTATGGCAGCGGAAGCCCCAAATCTGACCTGAGCACCCCAGCCCTCTGTGAAGAGCAGAGCAGCTACATGCCTAGTTCCTTCTCCTCCAGTGGCAGAGTGGTAGGGGCTCCAGAGTCCTAGCCTGTTCTCAGCCTACTGCCTTCCCCACCATACCAAAGCAGATAGAACACCTAGGATAAGGAATGGCCAGCCAATGTCACCTCAGAAACATGCAGTATTAAGGATTCTGAGGGGTGCTGTTGTGATCCATTGGGGATGCTTGCCAGTAACAAAGCAGAGGGGGCGAGGATGGCATGGCACGGGCAGGCTACCACAGTGGCATTGTGCAGTGGCAATCCTGAAGTCCCCTGTCACTGGGCCTTTTACTGCCTCATGTGTATCTATCAATACTCAGACACTTGGTTGCCTTGACTCCAGTCCCCCACTTATCAGCTGTGTGACTGAGCAGGCGACTGTGTCTCTGTACCCTGATCCCCTTATCTGAAAATTGGGGTTTTCATGTACCTCACATGGTTGCCAGGATACAAAACCTACAATAAACATAAAGTAGTTGGCCTGTGCGAGGCATCCAAAGCCCCTGGGTGTCATTTTGATTATTATGTAGTAAGTGCCACCCCAGCCTGTCCAGGAATAAGAGGGAACCCAGAGAGGAAGGCGACCTTGGATGGTCCAGGTATAGTTCCTTTTACACATCAACCTGGGATAACAGAACTTGCCAAGACCTGGGGTTATTGTCCAGACCTGGAGGTGCTGGTATGGCCTAGTTGGCTTCAAGCCTTATGACAGCCCTGAGGCCAGAACCTGCCTGTCACCCCAGCCCTGCCCAGTGCCCAACATGTGCTGTGAATGTACTATGAGGACTCATGGGGTAGGTCAGGTGACCCTGCCTAGCTGGTGTTCACGTCCCCCTCATTTCTCTTGGCCAGTCTTCCAGGAGTTCATCAAGATGACCAACTATGACATAGAGCACGTCATCAAGAAGGAGATGTCTGGGGATGTCAAGGATGCATTTGTGGCTATCGGTAATGGGCAGGAACCAGGGGAAGGGACTGGGTCATTGCTGGGAATGTGGCAGGTTCCCTAGAGGAATGTAGCCTTAGCCTCATTCTATGCTGCTGTTACTGGGAACTAAACCCTGCCTCAGATCACCTCCCCTGCCAAGGTGATTGTGGGGGATAGCCTGAGAACATCTTCAAGGCTCTAGGGACTGGGTGAGAAACGGGCATTCCAGTGAAAGGACCAGGACAGCAGAGAAGGGCAGTGCTCTGCAGGACTCGAGTGTGTGTATACATGTATACCACACACTAGACATGCCATATATGCACCTGTGAGACTCACAGGACATGCATACATAGAGTGCAAGATGCATTCATTCACAGGGCATACACCTAGACACACCTTAAGTGTGTTCTCTTACACCACATTCTGCCACTGAGCTACCTCCTTTCTCTGGGCTTTTGTTTTTTAGGATTTTTTGTTACAATTTATTATTTACATGCACAGGTGTGTACATACCATAGCATGTGTATGGAGATCACAGGAAAACTTTATAGAGAATTGGTTCTCGTCACTATGCGGTTCCTGGGGATTGCAGTCAAGTCCTTAGGCTTGGTTTCAAATACATTAGCCTACTGAGTCACCTCACAGCCCAAAAATCTTGACTTTGGAAGGGTCTCTTTCCCCTTTGGGTCTCATTTCTCACTGTGTAAATATGGATACATACAGAGCTAAGGGTAATATTGCATTCTGTATATACCTTATTGTAGCAGCAGGTGGCGATAGAAAGCTTTCAAATTCTCTCCATCAACTGCAAAATGCATCTTGTTTTGGGTTTTTTTTTTTTTTTTTTTGTTTGTTTGTTTGTTTGTTTTTTCCAGAAAGGGTTTCTCTGTATTGTTTTGGAGGCTGTTCTGGAACTCGCTCTGTAGACCAGGCTGGCCTCAAACTCACAGAGATCCGCCTGCCTCTGCCTCCCAAGTGCTGGGATTAAAGGCATGTACCACCAACGCCCGGCTGCAAAATGCATCTTGAATTTCAGGAATTCTAAAATGTGGAGGAACAGTGTTTTAGATTAGATCAATGGGGGCTGGGGAGATGGCTCAGTGGTTAAAGCACCGGCCTCTCTTCTAGAGGACTCGGGTTCAATTCATACAGCCTCACACAGACAGACATGCAGGCAAAACACCAATGCAAATAAAATAAAAATAACTAAATATTTAGTTATTTAGATATTTTAAAAAAGATTAGATCGGGGCTGGAGAGATGGCTCAGCGGTTAAGAGCACTGACTGTTCTTCCAGTGGTCCTGAGTTCAATTCCTGGCAACCACATGGTGGCACAACCACCTTGAATGAGATCTGGTGCCTTCTGCTGGCATGCAGGCAGAAGACTTGTATATACAATAAATACATAAAATATTTTTTAAAAGAGTTATTTATTTTAAAAAATAGATCAATGGAGGTATTGCTTACAGTGTCTCTTTACCACCAAGAGCAACACTAGAGAGACAGGACAGCACAGTGATTAGAAGATGGGGAGCTAAGTAGAAGCTGCCACTTAATTTCTGTGTGACCCTGGGCAGAACACAGAACCTGTCTCAGCTTCTGTCTCCGTGACAGGATGTGGAAACTGGCCTTTCTACCTAGTCCTCAAGTGGCACAGAAGCTGTTAACCCCACATACACATCCCATTCCTACTCAAAATGTCTCTAGAATATGAATTTCTAGAGTGGGGTTTAAAACTCAGGTGTTATTTTGGGGTTTTGGTTTTTTGTTTTGTTTTGGGGGGTTTGTTTTGGTTTGGTTTTGCAACACACATGTGTAGTACCCTGTGAAATCCAGAAGTTGTTGTGGCCCCTGAAACTGGAGTTAATAGGCAGTTGTAAGTTGCCCAAAGGAAGTGTTGGGAAGAAAACTTGGGTCTTTTGGGACAGCAATAAGTGCTCTTAACCACTGAGCTATCGCTCCAGACCCTGAAACTCAGTTTTCAATCATCTTCCCAGAACATGCTTCTAGTGCACTCTATACTGGTGGTCCTGCATCCAACATCCATTAGGGCTTAAATCCCATTTACATATTCTGCTGGCCCCTGTCAGCTTCAAGCATCTTCACTGTAGGAAAGATGCAACACTTGGCAGAGAGAGAGGAAGAGATGGACTTAGGGGCCAGGAAAGGGAGCAGCATTGTGGAGGGGATATGAAGTGACATCTCCAAGCATGGAAGTTAGCAGTGACCTACAGACCCTGCAGAGCTGCACACAGCCTCTGACCAGATTCCCTGCTTCTCTCTTCTCTTTCCCTACAGTTCAGAGTGTCAAGAACAAGCCTCTCTTCTTTGCTGATAAACTGTACAAGTCCATGAAGGTATGGTATCTAACCTGTTTAGGAGCACTGTCTTTCCCAGACCTACAGGCACAGATGTGTGCCATCCCCAGATGAGGACTTCAGGCTGCTGTTTCCCTGCTTTGCTGTTTATCAGCATCAATGCATTGACCTGTCTTTCTCAATCAGAGGTGATTTTTGTGCCCCTCTCCCCCCCCCGGGGGATATTTGCAATATTCAAACAAATTTCTGGTGGGAGTGAACAGGAATGTTAATATGCCCTGTTGTACACAAGGTAGATCCCTATATCAAAGAATGATCCAGTCCAACTGCTGGAGAACTCCCTGTGTGCCAAGGCCACAGTTGAATCCCATGGCAGTTCTATGGGCCCATGGTAACCCCTTATTTCATAGAAGAACAAAGAACTAACAGTACAGGGCAGTTACACTTGGCCCATGTCTATATACCTGATAAGTGGCAAAGCTGGAGAGAGGAGAGGGGGCCCTGGTGCTCACATATTCCAGATCCTATGTTAGTTTTCAAGACTTCTCTAAGGAGTTTCCACAACTGAATGACTGGAACATAATCTCTGATGGTTCTAAAATCAAGGCATCATCAGCAAGGTCCGCTCCTTCTTATCCTGTTCCTCATACCCCTCCCTGCCTCCTGGGGATTGCCAGGAATCCCTGTGTATCTTGGGGTTTGCGCTGCTCCAGCCTCTACCTTCATCTGTGTGTCTATGCCTGTGTCCTGCCGCTCTTCTTAGATGCCACCCAGTGGGTTTAGGGCCCTAATCCAACATGACTTCATTTTAACTCATTACAGTGATGTGGTAATTAGCTTTCCATCTCTGTGATACAGTATCTGGGAGGAAAATCAAATTAAAGGGTGAAAAACTGGTTTTGGGCTTACAGTCTCAGAAGCTTCAGTCCATGGTCTTCTGGTCCATTGCCTTTGAGCTTGTGGTGATGTAGAATGTCATGGCAAGGAGGACATGGCAGGGCAGAGCTGCTCACTTCCTGGTAGCCTAGAGCAGAGAGGGAGGAAGGGACTAGAGACAAAGTGTATCCTCCAACACCCCCAGGACTTACTTCATCCTCACCATTTCCCACTAATGCCACCAGATTGTATATACATCGATGCACTGACCTGTCAAGGAAGTCAGAAACCTTAAGATCCACTTCCCCAAATCTCTAGCTCTGAACACTGCATCGGGGACCAAGCCTTCAATGCATGAATTTGGAGAAGGATACATCCTCCAAACCACAACAACACAAAGACTCTTTTCCCAAGGTTACATTCTAAGGTTCCAATAGGATGTTGAGTTTTAGCAGGGCCTGATCATCCCACACAGGCCCTCTCCACCTCTCTGTCTGGCCAGTCCTCAACACAAGGGATTTTGATTGGTACTGTCTGTGGAAGATAGCAATGGAATAGCCCACCTGGTTTGGGAGGGCAGAAGCATCGGGCAGGCAGACATCTGCTGACCTAGCTCTGCCTCTTCCTCATGCCCCATGTATCTCCTTCCCGGCTCCATCAGGGTGCTGGCACAGATGAGAAGACCCTCACCAGGGTGATGATCTCCCGGAGCGAGATAGATCTGCTCAACATTCGGAGGGAATTCATTGAGAAATATGACAAGTCTCTACACCAGGCCATTGAGGTAAGGCTCAGTGGGCTCTTGGATTATCATGAAATCCAGAGAACTGCTAAATAAAGGGAGACCTGCCTCATTGTCTTCGCTATGAAAATAATTATTTTACGTGTATGTGTGTTTGCCTGCATGTTGTTTTGCTTTTGGTTTTTTGTTTGTTTGTTTGTTTTCCAAGACAGGGTTTCTCTGTGGTTTTGGAGGCTGTCCTGGAACTAGCTCTTGTAAACCAGGCTGGTCTCGAGCTCACAGAGATCTGCCTGCCTCTGCTTCCCGAGTGCTGGGACTAAAGGCATATGTCACCACCACCCAACTAAAGCTGATCTTTTTTAAGAACACAATTCAATATTTATTTTTTATTTGTTGGTAATGGGGATTGAAACACATGCTAAGTATAACTGAGCTATAATACCAATCCTTCTTAAGAAATCTCTTATTAAGCGGGTATGGTAGTGCATGCCTTTAATCCCAGCATTCAGGAAGTAGAGTCAGGCAGATCCCTGAGTCTGAGACTAGCCTTAACTCACTCTGTAGACTAGTGAGTTTCAGGATAGCCAGGGTTACATAAAGAAACCCTGTCTCAAAAAAAAAAAAAAAAAAAGCCGGGTGTTTAGAGGCAGAGGCAGGCAGATCTCTGTGGGTTTGGGACTAGCTTGGACTAAAGATCCAGTTCCAGGACAGCCTCTAAACAATACAGAGAAACCCGGTCTTGAAAAACAAAACAAACAAAAACAAGAAAAGAAAAAAAGAAATTTCTTATTTTGAGACAGAGTCACTGTGTCACCCAGGCCTTAAAGTCACTTTGTAGTGCACACTGATGTTGAACTTGCCATGCTTTCGCCTATGCCTCCTATTTGCTGGAATTACAAGTGTGTCCCACCATACCTGGCTCATCCAGTGCTGGGGACCAAACCCAGGGTTTCATGCTTGGTCGACAAGCAGTCTGCTAACTGAGCCACATCCCTTAAAGTTTTTTTTCTTTTAAGATTTATTTAAAGCCAGGCGTTGGTGGAGCACGCCTTTAATCCCAGCACTCGGGAGGCAGAGGCAGGTGGATCTCTGTAAGTTCGAGACCAGCCTGGACTACCAAGCAAGTTCCAGGATAGCCTCCAAAGCCACAGAGAAACCCTGTCTCGAAAAAAAAAAAAAAGGATTTATTTAATGTATGTGGGTGTTTTGCCTGCACACCTGAAGAGGGCATAAGACCCTGTTATATTGTAAACTGCATGTGGGTGCTGGGAATTGAACTCAGGACTTCTGGAAGAACAGTCAGTACTTAACCTTTGAGCCATCTCTCTAGCCCTAAAGTTTTTATTCATTTATTTGATATAGTGCTCTGAATTGAAGCTGGGGTTTTGTGCATCCTAAGCGAGCACACTATCATTGAGCTATATTCCCAGCTCAGAATTTTCCAAGTAGCCAGATATCCTATAATCTGGAAGTATGGATAGATCAAGGTCATTCTTGGCTATAGTGAGTTGGATGCGAGCCTGGACTACATAAAATCTTGTCTCTAAAACCAAAATCATTGTAAGTAATAGAAACCCTCTAATGGGATTGGTCGGTGCCACTGGAGAGAGTCTGGCTCCCTGACCTGACTACAGACAGACCCTTGTGGTGTACCAGAAGAGGGGTACCAGATTTGCTGCTGGCCTGTGCCTTGGTGCACTGTGGCTCTCTCTCAGATGATAGCCACATAGCAGTGGGCACCATGGGCTAAGGAATGTGCCTGGTTTCCTGAGGCAAGATGGAGGCCTCAGGCCCTTCAGTGGGAAGCAGCAGGGCTGTCTGGCCAGGAGGAGCTGGGATGGCAGATGGGATCCACGCTGCACCCAGGAGAGAGGACACTGATGACTTGCAGCTCTGCAAGGTCAGGTTCTAAAGCGCTGATTGCTGGGGGTCACAGGTGTGTGTCTGGAGAGGTCTCTCTGGCCCTGGTACAGCAACTGTGTTGGTGACAGGGAGATGCTGTGGATCATGTCTAGGCTGATGGCCACTAGCAGGCTGGGGCATTTAGACCAGAATTATTCCTTTCTCACTCTGCTTTCTCTCTGCCATGCCAGGATGACACTTCTGGAGACTTCCTGAAGGCTTTACTAGCTCTCTGTGGCGGAGAGGATTAGAGCAACTGGTCTTGGTGGCCCCTCTGCCAAGCAGTGGCCAGCAGCACCAGCCGCCGTGACCTGACCAAGCCATTGTTCCAGCTTCAGAGACTAAGAAGGAGGAGTGAGGAGTGGAGTTAAGCTGTCATTCAGCTGGGGCTCTCTTTAGCCATCGAGGGTCCCAGGCTGTCCCTTCTGTTATCCCTCCTGCTCATGGCCGAGTGGCTGGAGAACCACAGCCACATGTCACATTCACCCCTGCTCCCCTTCTACCTCCCCCTCAGCCCTCCCTCGCTTCCATCCCCCGACATAACCCCTACCCCGATTCAAGCTTTGTCACATCTCAAAACATACCAAGCCTCTGGCTATAAAATGAGTGATGTGTATGCTTTGAAGGGCGGGCTGTGGTGACTGGTGCCAGGTGAGCATTCCGTGATAAAGGAGATGGATTAATTTGATAGAGTGATGATCTTCCCCACTGTTGCCATCTAATCCGCAAAGGACTGAGCTAGGAGTTTCACTTTGTGTCTATGACACTCTGGACTTCAGACCTCGGGCCCATCCCTTCCCTTCTCTGGCCTCTGTTTTGTTATCTACAAAATGAGAGATCAAAGTATCCTTATAACACTACCCTTCTAGACTGAGCCTGCAGCTTGAATCTTACTCATTCTTTTAAAAAGGGGAAGAAACAGGGCTAACTTTAGAACAAATTCTGTATAAGCATGAGGACCTGAGTTCAATCTCCAGAACCCATTTATTTTTATTCATTTTATTTTATTTATTTATTTTTTGTTTTTTGAGACAGGGTTTCTCTGTGACTTTGGAGACTGTCCTGGAACTAGCTCTTGTAGACCAGGCTGGTCTCGAACTCACAGAGATCCACCTGCCTCTGCCTCCCAAGTGCTGGGATTAAAGGCATGCACCACCACCACCCGGCACTTAATATTTTTTTTAAAGATTTATTTATTATGTACACAATTTTCTGTCTGCATGTAACCCTGTGGGCCAGAAGAAGGCACCAGATCTCATTACAGATGGTTGTGAGCTCCCATGTGGTTGCTGGGAATTGAACTCAGGACGTCTGGAAGAGCAGACAGTGCTCTTAACCACTGAGCCATCTCTTCAGCCCTCCAGAACCCATTTTAAAAATCTGGGTACCACCGGGTGGTGGTGGTGGCGGTGGCAGCAGTGGTGGCACACACCTTTAATCCCAGCACTTGGGAGGCAGAGGCAGGTGGATCTCTGTGAGTTCGAGAACGGCCTGGTCTACAAGAACTAGTTCCAGGACAGCCTCCAAAGCCACAGAGAAACCCTGTCTCGGAAAAACAGGAAAAAAAAAAAAAGTTGGGTACCCACAAGACATGGTGGTGCACGCCTTTAAACCCAGCACTAGGGAGACAGAAGCAGACAGATATCTATGGGTGCAAGGCCATTCTGGTCTACATAACAAGTTCAAACCATCCAGGGATCTATACCAAGAGCCTGTGTGAAAACAAGCAAGCAAGCATGTATAAACAAACAAAAAAACCAAGCGCATTGTATATTTATAATCTCAGTGCTGGGAGATGGAGACTGGAGGATCATGGGACTTTACTTCCTCCTGCTTCTTGGGAAGATACAGAGTGGGAGCCTGCTGCAAGCCCGGGAAGTCCCAGCTTCCTTGGGGCTCAGACCCCCAATCCTTGCCCCCTAAATGCCCTCCCCTTACAACCAACCCATACTTCCTCTCTGACCTCCTCAAGGACATGACGGCGTCAGGAGATTCATCTAGAGACAGGGTGGAGATACGCCGTGAGGCCCCATAGCAGCTTCTCTGTCCTCTTTTTTTTTTTTTTTTTTTTTTTTTTTTGGTTTTTCGAGACAGGGTTTCTCTGCGGCTTTGGAGGCTGTCCTGGAACTAGCTCTTGTAGACCAGGCTGGCCTCGAACTCACAGAGATCCGCCTGCCTCTGCCTCCCGAGTGCTGGGATTAAAGGCATGCGCCACCAGCGCCCGGCTGCTTCTCTGTCCTCTTTGCACAGCTATCTTCTGCTCTGCACTGGGATCTGAGATTTTCCAGGGACTGTGATGGGAGACTGTCCGCTGGGCAGAGGGCATCGAGGTATTTGCACTCAGGGTATTGGTGGTAGAAGCTGTCTGTGTGGACAGTTGGGAGATCCTGGGTCTGGTTTTTTGTCATTCTCTTACTGGGTGACCTTGCAGCCATTGTTCAGTGGCCTCACTGGGCCTCAGTTTTCCCGTTTATATAAGGAAGGGTTGGACATGATGAGGCTGAAACTAAGAGTACTTTGCTTGTCAAATCTTCCCGTCTCCTAGCAGGCCAGAGTCCAGGTGCTGGGGAGGGTCAGCTAAGAGTGCTGTGGGGTATTTATTTGGCCAATTTAACAATTAACAAAACGGATAGTGGTTTTCCAGTCAGACTTTTTTTTCAGAGACAGGGTCTCTGTTTTCTTACCTATAGCATGGGCTTCCAATTCTTCTCTCATAGCACTGTGGGAATCCAGTGAGACATTCTCTGAAGTGTTCCACCAAGCATCTACTTGGCTTGAAGGCAGCTCTTGTCACCATCTACCTTGAGCCAGGCTCAGTGGCAGGAGCTAAGAGGTGACTCCATGATGTCTTTGAGCTTGGACCCCAAGAAGTGGGTCAGCCCTGGATCATAGAGACTCCCAAATCAAAGAAGAATGACACCCTAATAGACACATGTACAGCTGGTCACTGGCCAGCTGTGATCTCAGACTGTAGGAAACCAAGGCAAGAGGACAGAAGGTTTGAAGTGAGCCTAGGTTACATGTCAAGACCCTTAAAACAGGGCTGAAGGGATGGTTCAGCAGGTAGTGGTATTTTCTACATACTGGTGAAGACCTAAATCCAAGTCTCCAGCATATGGGTAAAAATCTGTGTGCATGGGAACTTAGAGAGATGGCTCAGTGGTTAGGAAAACTGGCTGCCCTTCACAGCCATCTAGAATTTCAGTTCCAGCAGATCTAATGCCCTCTTCTGTCTTCAGACACCAAGCACGAAGTGGTACACAAACACACAGGCAAAACACTCATACACATAAGATAAAATAAAAATAATTTTTAAAAAGCAGTTTATGGCTGTGAATTCCTGTAACCCCAGCTGATAGGAAAGATGGAATCAAGATAGAATGATCTCTGGGGCTCCAAGTTCAGTAAGAGACACTGCATCTGCCTCCCAAGTGCCGGGACTAAAGGTGTGTGCCACCACCGCCCAGTTTGCAGTGACATTTTTATTAGTGTGAAAAAAGAAACAACCTTGATGTCTATCAACAGAGACCTGGCTGAGAACGCACTGTGGAGAAGCTAACCAGGTACACTACACAAACTCAGCAGATGTGTGATGAGGACAATGGCAAAAAAGCCTTTCCTACCACAAAATGTGAACCTCTTAAGCCCAGAAGATGGTTATGTTGTCTGCTAATAAAAACAAGCTGATGTGAGTAAAGCCGCCCCACGAATACCACCTACATTCCACGACTGCCCATGAAAACCCCTTAAAGCTGCCCAGTTAATAGCACAGACCTACCATCTACCTACCACCTACATTCCACGACTGCCCATGAAAACCCCTTAAAGCTGCCCAAACAACCTACCTACCTCCTACCTACTAGTTACTTCTACCGTCTATATTCTACTACTGCCTGTGGAAACCCCTACTTCCCCCAACTCTGATAAAAGAAAGAAAAATTAAGATGATAACAAGCCAGTAAACTGAGCCAGCCATCAATCCAAGATGGAGCCCAACTGCCCTTCTCTGCCCTGCTCCTCCCCACCCCATCCCACCCTGCCACCGACTTCATGCTCTCTTCAGCTGAAGTGAATCACCCTTCAAGGATTGCTCATAGGAGGGAGGGTTCCTGTGTTTATAGGATGAAGTGGTTGTGACAGAAATGGAGGTTTGTATCCATTCCCAGAGGGCCTGAAATGTCAGGATTTTCCTAGGTTCCAGGCAAGTCTTTAAGGCTTGTGGGCATGGGGGTGGTGAGGCATTCTTGTGTATGAAGAACAAGAACAAGCCAGCCCGTCAGCCAGCCAACAGCCTCCCTTCCTCCCTCTCTTCCTTCCTAATCCTTCTCTCTCTCTCTCTCTCTCTCTCTCTCTCTCTCTCTCTCTCTCTCTCTCTCTCTCTCTCTCTCTCTCTCTCTCTCTCTTCTCTTTCTTTCTTTCTTTCTTTTTGGTTTTAAAGGCAGGGTTTCTCTGTGGCTTTGGAGCCTATCCAGGCTGGTCTCGAACTTACAGAGATCCACCTGCCTCTGCCTCTCAAGTGCTGGGATTAAAGTCGTGTGCCACTACTGCCTGGCTTCTTTTTTTTTTTCTTGAAGCTGGGTTTCATGATGTAGCCCAGGCTGGCCTCAGACTTGCTATGGAGATGGAGATAACCTGATCCTCCTGCTTCTGCCTCTGAGTGCTAGATTGTAGGCATGGACCACCAACTCCCACAAACTAACGTATACAAAAGTCAGCCATTCTGAATCTGAAGCAACTTGTTCATTAATTATTCATTCATTTATTACCTTATACTTACTGATACCTGTTGTGTACTATGCTGAGTGCTAGGAGTTAGAGCTATGAACAGTGATGGTTCTAGTCTTTACAGGGCTTCAGTGAATGCCTCTTCTGTGTGATTTGCTCCATAACAGCATTGGAGATTGCACTTCTGGCCTAAGTTCAAGGCACAAAAATGATGGGGATTAAACTAAAAGGAAAGTGGCAGCAGTTCAAAGTTGGAGGAGGATGGCTTTGGGGTTCTAGGAGCTGAAAGGGCCTCAGAAATTCTCAGCTCCCCCTTGGTAGCCCATGAGGCAACCATCACTTCAAAGAGAGGAAGTGCTTGGCCATCACAGGAATTAGAATGGGAACTCCACAGTCCCTCCCAGGTCTGAGGTTCTAATAAGCATCCCATACCTTGTAGCATCTAAGTCACCCTCTGAGATGAGCTTCAAGGCTGGAGATGTGTTGAGTTGGGGGGTTCTTATGTGTATGTATGTGCGTCAACACCTGTGCGTGGTCCCCTTAGACACCAGAAGAGGACATTAGATCCCCTGGAGCTATAGTTACCGTGTAGAAGCTGTGAAACAAATCCAGGCCCTCTGCAAGAGCCACAAGTGCCAGCTCTCCAACCCATTTGTTTTTAAAACAGGGTCTCTTGTACCACAGGCTAGCCTCAAACTCTCTATGTAACTAAGAATGACCTTGAACTTTTGTCCCCCTCACAAAGTACAGGCAGGTACCACCATTCATAGTTTCTGCCATGCTGGGCCTCAACCCAGGGCTTTGTGCCTGCCAGGCAAGCCCTCTGCCAACTAAGCTATATGCCTGCATCCCTGGTCCCCTAGTCACTTTCACTGGACTATGCATTTTCCCTTCAGGAAAGTCCTTTGCAGAAGCCACCGTCTTCAGAACCGCAAGGAAACACCTGAAGGAAGTGGCAGCTTGGGAGGGGGTTGCCCTGCCTAGAGCAGAGCCCTGTATCTGCTCACACTTCTGCTAACAGACAGCAGTGAGGGAACTGTTGGCTGCTATGAAATTCCTGGTGTTTTCTTTTCCCAGCTCAACTGAAGCCAGAGCCAAGCCACAGCAAAGCCCACAGGAGAAGCTTCATCCCAGTAGCCACTGTCTCTTTTGCAGGGCTCTCCTGACACTGTAAGGCAACTAAGGCGAGGTTCCTATTGGTAGGATGTCTTGCCTGAAGATGACATCTCAGCAGGGCTAGCAGAGAAAACTTCCTCATTTCACAGTTGGAGGGAGGCTAGAGGGAAATTCTAGCTATACCACAGCTTCCATCTTGGGCTGTAGATGTGGGTTCAAGACCCAGTCAAACCACTAGCAGTAGGGAATTCATTAATCTTCCTATACCTTATTTTCTTTCTCTGAGAGGGGGCAGCAAAAGTGTGCCTTCCTCAGAGTTGTGAAGTTAAACTGATGCATGTATATCTCTGAGAGTACTGTTCGTACCAGAAGACGGACTCCATGATATTAGCTCTTCATTGTTAATAATGGACATGCTCAGCCGGGCCGTGGTGGCGCACGCCTTTAATCCCAGCACTCGGGAGGCAGAGGCAGGCAGATCTCTGTGAGTTCGAGACCAGCCTGGTCTACAAGAGCTAGTTCCAGGACAGCCTCCAAAGCCACAGAGAAAGCCTGTCACAAAAAAACAAAACACAAAGCAAAAAAGACCAAAACAAAACAAAACAAAAAAAGACTGGGAAGTGGCTTCAGTCAGTGAAGTCCTGAGTTCGGATCCCTAGCACTCACATGAAAGAGAAAAAAGATAAAGGAAAGCTTGGTGTGGCACTGTGAGAGCTAGGGATGGAGACAGGCATCCCTGGGACTTGCTAGTGGGCTGACTTAGCTGAATCAGTGAGCTCCATATTCAGCGAGCCTGTCTCAAGTAAGGTGAAAAGCGATTGAAGCTGCTAACCCTGTCTCAAAGAGGCAGGTTGGGGTGCAGGGGGAAGGAAGATGAGAGGGAGGGGTGACCAGAAGAAAGGACACACCCCCATCCTGCTATGAATTCAGGAGGGACTGGAGACAGGAAGCCAGGTATCATTACCTGGAACCCAGCGGTGGGGTTGGGGCAGGAGTGTGAGACTAGAGCCCCCATGGAGGCCAAACAGCCTGTGTAAGGACTAGTTCCAGCTATCTGGGAGTGGGCCCCTCCCCCAGACCCAGCTGTTCTCAGAAGCTTCTAGCACATGCATTTCCTCCCGTAGATGGTCCCACCCCTTCCTCTCAGCTATCACCATCTGTCTGCGATGGTGCCAGCTAAAAACCCCTCCCTGGCACCCAGCGAAAGAGCCCTGGACTTTGACCTGGGAGGGCCCAATAAAACAAGGAGGAAGGACAGGGACACTCCACTCCACAGTTTCCCCTGTATATACCTGGTCCCATTCCCCACAGGTCACACAGAAAGCCAGATCACTGCCAGCCATTCCCCCAGGGGCAGATGCATGCTACTAGCCATGGTTAGACAAGCTGCCGGAACACCCAGAAGCACATTGTTAACCACATAAAACCGAATTGATTAGGCCCACAAGCACACCAGAAGTATATCATCCCTGGCCACATGGGAAACACCTAGCCAGCTCTCCAAAGTTGCTATTCACATACACACTGGCGCTTATTCAACTTCCCTTTGCTGCACAATCCTAGTGTGTACTACATACAGCCTGGTCCTGGGCACCTGCCTGGTCTTGTGCAAGTTCTGCAGGAGAGTCTTGTATGTCCCATGTAGTGCCCGACAGTCAGGACAGTTGCTCTCTGTCCAACAGGCCAGCCCCTGGAAGCCAGGTAGTGTGTGGTCCCAAACCTAAGAAAGAAGTGGAGTCCTGGGTAAGTTTTCCCTTCCCAAAGAGGCTTAAGGCCCAAGGTGAGAGAGATTTACAAAGACCAGAGAGATGTTCCCATTCTAGACACCTCGCCAGGAGGGTTCCAGGAAGGTTAACAGTCTTTGACAACCCCCAAGGAGCCTAGAAAATGCAACATGCTGGGGATTTGCCCAAGGTGAGTCAAGGTCACTACCTACCTGTCTCATGCCTTTGGGCTATTCCCAAAATAAAATTCCCCAGTGAGTGAGATGAAAACCCAAAATGAAACTGCTAAGACTTCTCAGACTCAAGCCTCATCTCTGTCACCTTTGTCAGCAATTGCAGCAAATCTGTCATTGTGATCATCATTATCATGCCACCTGCTCTAGATCCGGTCTCCCTGGAACTAGGATACACTTTCTCCTAGGCAAGGACTGTCTCACTGAGCCAAAGGCTCAGGTCATAGGCTCCAAGTCTCTGACCCAAGAAGATGCTACAGGGACTATGAGATAAAGCCTTTCAGAAGCCTAGCAGGCTGCTGGACCCCTAGGTATATCCAGGCCCTCTCCCCTCTCCATCTTTTTCATACCCTGTCTGTCTGTCCTCTTTTCTCTCTCTCACCCATCCCGAAGTCCAGGCTACTGGGCGTTAGTTATTTACATAGACTTGCGACCTCACCAGGGAATTTCCCCAGTGACCAGGCTTCCTTTCTGAGGTTAGGCCACATCATCACACTGCTCCTTCCTCTCTGATGTACCCCAGCCACCCGCAGGCTGCAGCCCCTGCTGTCTGGCAGGTGTGGCACACAGATTTAGTCTCAGTCTTTAACCTTGGGACATGTCCCAAGGACCTGGAACAAAGATATCAAGATATTACACCCTTGAGGGGCAAATAAAGGCACAGAAGGAATGGAGGGACCCACCCAACTCCTCAACAGCTCCCTGCGCCCTGGCGCCTCGCCTTCCCCTTCATGAGCCTCAGTTTCCCCTTCTGCCCGGTGAGAACATTGATAAAAATCATTTTGAACCCTTTGTTTTTTGTTTTTCCAGATAGGGTTTCTCTGTGTAGTCTGGCTGTCCTGGAACTCATTCTGTAGACCAGGCTGGCCTCGAACTCAGAAATTCACCTGCCTCTGCCTCCTAAGTGCTGTGACTAAAGGTGTGTGCCACCACCACCAGGCTCATTTTGCACCTTTGTTCCAGACCTGAGGGCTACGAAGCCACTTCCTTTGACAGCATGGCCTTGCAACATCTGTCCTTGGATCCTCTCCTTTAACAAAACATCTTTCAACACAGCCCTTTGTATCTGTTTCCTTGGAAAGTACCATTTTGCAAAACTCATCCCTGAATCCCAGTTTTCAAATCCTGACAGGATTACACATACCCCACTTCCTTGAAGTGACTTTGAGTTTTAGTTTTCCTTATATATCCATCATGCATGATGCTCTGTGGCCCAGAAAGGAGCAACAAAGTCTCCTCCAGAGGAACTGAGCTCTCTTCTCTCAGACTGCATTATCTGATGCCCTTAGTCTGTGACCTGGCTCTGAGAAGGCACCTCCCTGGTACAAAAAGTGGTCTAAGACTGAAGATCAGGGGGCGTCAACCCTCAGTTCCTGGGACTCCTTTATCAGAATCGATTAAAAGGTGAGCTTCCAGAGCTGGGGATATAGTGCAATTAATAGGAAACTTGCTCAGAACTCATGAATTTGGTTTGGTCCAAAGCCCTACATAAACCCGGTGATACACACCTGTAATTCCAGCATGTGAGCGGTAGAGACAGGAGGATCAGGAGTTGAAGATCATCTCTGACTATTCAGAGAATTCAAAGCCAGAGTGGGATACATGAGACTCTGTCTCAGAAAAAGAGACAAACAGCTAGATCTAGAGAGGCAGAGAGACACAGAGAAAGCAATGGAGGAGAGTTGCCGACCTAAACTCTGGCCAAAACTGCAGGTCCCAATAATCTGAAAGACCACTGAGGCTGAGAGACCCTGGCCAATCATGTCCTTTATGAACGAACCCCCATTGTATTCCATGTGTGCACAACAACCATTCCAAGATCTCTGAAAAGATAAGGAAAGCTGCCTCTCATAGGGGAGGACAGAGACTGGGCTGGTCACGGGATGAGTCAGACACAGTCGTAGGTCTGACATGTAGCAGGTGCACAGGTGCATGTAGACTCAACGAGGTTTGGGATGTCTGTCTGTCTGCTCAGAGTCTGGAAACGTTTGCTCGCAGCTCCTCAGTGCAGCCAGAGTGTTCAAGGTGTGCCCATAGCATAGGGAGGGATAGTCTGTGGATTCAAATGGTTACTCTGTCCCTAGCCACTCTTCCTCCTCAAGACACACCTGTCACCATCTTCATGTCTCTACAGCATTTATTGAACCAAGTCATTTTCATCCTCAACAAATTTTCACTCAGGGGAGGGATGTAGCTTAGTTGATACAGTGCTTGCCTTACACGCATGAGGCCCTGGGTCCCATCCCCAGCACTGTATGAAACTGAGAGTGGGAAAAAATAAAACTTGGCATGCCTGTAATCCCAGCACATGGGACATGAAGGCAAGAGGATCACAAGTTCATCATCTCCCACTACAAAGTGAGTTTTGGGCTAGCCTAGGCTACTTAAGATCTTATCTTGGGAGACAGACCCATGCCTTATGTAAAGGAGAGCCAACCTAACAAGGTATCAGATCCCCTGTGGGGCAGTTTGTTCCCCATCACTGTTAAATATACATGGGACTTGGAACAAGGAGGCAGAAACACTCACCTCAGGTGGGCACTAGACCAATGAATATCAGACAGCGTATGATTCTATTACTTCTCGATACCGTGCTCCCATGTCAGATAAAAATGACAGCTTGGTATGGTGTTGCACATGCCAGCACAAGTGAGCCAGAGGTAGATCTCTGTGAGTTCAAGACCAGCTTGATGTATGTAGTGAATTCCATACTTCCAGAGCTACACAAAGAGACCCTGTCTCAAGTGGGGTAGGGGGCAGTAACAGTGCCAGCTGCTACAGAACCTTTTCAAAGCTGAGGATTTGATACTTAGCTGACTCCACCAAGCATAAACACACTCTTGTTCTCCACAGTTGACTGGCCCAGTTTGGTTCTTTTTGTTTGTTTGTTTGTTTGTTTCAAGACAGGGTTTCTCTGTATTGTTTTGGAGGCTGTTCTGGAACTCGCTCTGTAGACCAGGCTGGCCTCGAACTCACAGAGATCCGCCTGCCTCTGCCTCCCGAGTGCTGGGACTAAAGGCGGGTGCAACCAACGCCTGGCTCCCAGTTTGGTTCTTTGTTGTTAAAACAAAACATGGACAGGAAGCAACTCAGAGACCAAAGGGTTTGTTTGGCTTATGCACTCAGATTGATCCCAGTCCATCATTGAGGGAAGTCAGGGCAAGAACCTGGAGACAGGAACTGACACAGAGAACATGGAGAAGTGCTCCATGACTTGGTAGTTTGCTTTCTTAGTCCTCTCATGACCACCTGCCCAAGGGTAGCCCCACCCACAGTAAAGACTCTCCCACAGGCATGCCCACAGATCAGTCAAATGGAAACACTTCCTCAGCTGAGGTTCTCTTCGTCTAGGAAGTCTCCCAAGACCCTAGTTTGTGTTAAGTTGACTACCTATATACAAACAGATAACTCTCACTTTGAAAACTCATCTCAGAGAGCTTGGACCTCTCAAACTCTCCTAATCCCCAGGTGACCCCTGGGATCATATTTAAGATTCTGCTTCTGAGTTTCTACCTTGCAACGTCTGATGCTGTGTGGTTCTGGAAGGGCCCAGAAACCTGCCTCATCCAGGCTCAGTCCTAAAAGCAGGAGTAGCTGTGTCTTTCAGGGGCTTTTCAACAGAGTTGGTGACCAAGCACTTGACACATGAGCCTGTAGGGGACATTAGATATTTCAACTGTAACATCCCAGATCTGGTTCTCAATATCTATATCGCCTCATAGTGCAAACTGCTTTCAGTAAGTCTCCAAGAGTCCCTGAAGTCTTAGTAATCCAAGCGTTATCTGTAAATTCAAATTCAGAGTCCATTCAGAGATTAAAGGTAGACTCTTTACTGTGAGTTCCTAGAGAATCAAAGAGGACATTACATGCTTCCAATATACAATAGCAATGAGCAGGCATTTCCCATGTTGCCCTGTGTTAGCCTGTTGGTCCTCTGTTCTGAAGGAAAATATTTTTTTTCATTGAGTGTACTTGGTTATAAGCCTCATCTGGGATGAGCAGAGTCTGGCTCACAGCTGAGATACCCTCAAGGCTTCTTTCTGAGTCTCCCACTATGAAGTGTCTAGCTCTTTTTAATTGTGCTGAACTCTTCAGAAACAATTGCTTCATTCCCTACTTTATGCGGGCTTTTCTGACTAAACTACAGCTTTTAAGTCTTTCTGCTTGCTGGATTGTGGTGGCGCACGCCTTTAATCCCAGCACTCAGGAGGCAGAGGCAGGCGGATCTCTGTGAGTTCGAGACCAGACTGGTCTACAAGAGCTAGTTCCAGGACAGCCTCCAAAGCCACAGAGAAACCCTGTCTGAAAAAAAAAATCTTTCTACCCAAATTTCACCCTAAACTTGTCTAAAAGCAGCTAGCAATAACTGCCCCGCAGCCTGAATGTCCACAGCTGAAATCCACCAGATTAATGAATTAACCCATCACCTTCATACTCAGGCTCATTCAGACTCAGGGCTTGCATGGAGAAAGTGTAGACAAGCTCTTTTTCAGATGTAAATGCATGGCCTCCAGTCCAGTTCACAATAGAGACCTCATCCCATCTGAATGCCCGTCCAGAGCCTTGTCCTCACTGTCTGTGCTCCCATCAGCATTCTGGTTTTCCCTGCTTCGCTAGCATCACCCATTAAGTTACGCTAATAGCATACTGGGATTTCTTTTGCTTGCATGTCAACTTTCCTTCCTGCAAATCAGTTCCAAAGGCTTAAGAGCCACACATAAGCGTATAGCAGCAAACCCACACGAACAACTTAAGGGAGGAAGAATTTAGTTTTGAAGTGATTCAGAAATTTTAGTTCACAGTCTTTGGCTCTGTTGGCTCTGGGTCTGTGATGAGGCCAAACATCATGGAGGAAAGAGAGTGTGGGGGAGGCTGCTCACCTCATAGCAGACCAGCAGACGGAAAGCAGTCACTAGGGGAAGGGGATGGAGTGGGGTGAGGCCAGGTTTGACCTTCAAAGTCACACCCAAAAGAGATCTGCTTCCTCCAACTACCTGCTCAGATTTCCAGAACCTTGTAAAAGAGTGTCACTCTGTATCAAGCACTCAACGAACCTGTGAGAGTATCTTTCATATTCAAACTGTAACATACTGGGCTAATTAAATATATCCTGTCTGCTTGTTTGTTTGTTTATTTCTATATTTTGAGGCAGGGTCTCACTATGCAGACCTGGCTGGCCTTGAACTCACAGAGATCTGCCTACCTCTGCCTCATGAGTGCTGAGATTAAAGACAGGTGCCACCATACCTGGATGTTTTTGTTTTTAATTGTGTGCATTCATGTGTGTCTGTGGTAGGTGCACGTGCATGCAGGGGCCCATGGAGCCAGAGGAGGGTATTGTTGGATCCCTAGGAACTGGAGTTACTGGTGATTGTAAGATACAGAGTATGAGTGTGTAAGTAGTGCTAGGGACCTGATGTGGGTCCCCTGTAAGAGCAGCAAACACTCTTACCTGGAAGCATTTCTCCAGGCCTTCATCTGACTTTTGAGTTCTAGCTTGTTCTATCTTCAAGTGAGGATAGAAGCAGTATAGACAGCCCTTGGTGTCTACAGGGGACTGGTTACCTGCTCAGATATTAAAATCCAGGGAAACACAGTGGCTGCCAAACCAGCCCTGGGTGACTCATTATACTTAATACAATGCCAATGTTGTGTAAAAGGCCATCACATGGTTCTGTGGTGGGAGTGATGATACACAAATTCTGCACGTGTGAAGCAGAGAGGCAAATTTTTTCCGACATACTTTCCATTCACATTTAGTTGAATCCACAGATGCAGAACCCATGGATACTAACTGCACCAGAGTCAACACCCCAGCTGTGCCTCTTACTACTGGTTGGTTTTTTGTTTGTTTGTTTGTTTGCTTGTTTTTGGTTTTTCGAGGCAGGATTTCTCTGTAGCTTTGGAGCCTGTCCTGGAGCGAACTATTGTAGACCAGGCTGGTCTTGAGCTCACAGAAATCTGCCTGCCTCTGCCTCCCAAGTGCTAGGATTAAAGGTGTGCACCACCACCACCCAATACTACTGAATTTAAGCCTCTACAAGCCTCAGTTTCCTCATTTGTAAAATACCAGTACTGGTCTCCTAGGGTTCTTTTTTGTTTTTTTGGTTTTTCAAGACAGGGTTTCTCTGTGGCTATGGAGGCTGTCCTGGAACTAACTTTGTAGACCAGGCTGGCCTCGAACTCACAGAGATCCATCTGCCTCTGCCTCCCAAGTGCTGGGATTAAAGGCGTGCACCACCATGCCCGGCCTCTCCTAGGGTTCTTACAAGGTGTTTGAGAAACAAAGATCATCACTTCATAATCAAAATCTTGGGAGTAGTGAAAGTGGGGGCAGGGCTTTTTGTTTGGTTTTGGTTTTTAAAGTCCAGAGCCAGAAACTGGCAAGACTATATGGTGCAAAACAGTGAGTTCTTCCCTGTGTCTAGTATTTCCCACTCTCTAAATGCCCCACCCTACAGGTTCAGGAAATAAAACCTCATCTCATACATACCCTGGATTTCCAGAGTCCCTCCCTTTCTAATATGTGGGCTGGATCCTATAGCTGACTGCCTCTAACTTTTCAAACCTAGAATGAATTGAGAGTGCCTAGATATGCAGGCACAGCTGCCAGCTAGGGAAGACAGGAAGACAGGATCATTAGTGATTTGTGATTCAATATTGAGCCTTCAAAGCGCTGGAAACGGACCATAATGAATCATTTCTTACAGAGGCACATGAAGTAATTCATTCAAAAGAATTTAAAGATGACCTGGTGGTGCATACCTGTCATCCCAGCTTTTGGAAGGTGGAGTGTGAGGATTGGAAGTCCAGGGTCACCCTTGGTTTCATAGGGAGTCGGCCTGGTCTACATGAGAGTCCACTGAGTGGGTAAAGGGGCCACTAGTGACAGTGTTCCCTGCCACTTGGCCGCCTTGCCTTTTATTCCTCTAAATTTTCACATTTCCTTATATGTCAGAATGGAATGTCCCTCTGTGAGTGTTTAGTGTGATGCCTGCACGTTGTAGAAGGAAAAGCTGAGGATCCAAGAGGGGAAAGGATTTGCCTGGGGTCACGTTTCAGAGCCAAGACTCAAGCTCAGCTCTTCTAATTCTCAGCCCAAGTACTACTTCCTCCTGGTGCCCATCTCACAGCCTGAAAGGGATGGAGAATTTCAGGCTGGGAAGAGGGAAGAGGTGTGGGTAGAGGCTGGGGAAGCTGACCAACACGTCATCGTGGACAGACCATACCAATCTCCCACATAGTGTAGGCCAAAGGCCCATGCTGGCCCAGTTCCTTGAACTTCCCTGTCCTTTCAAGGCCCCCCGCAACTTGATGGTCAGGTGCTGGTGCAATCCAGGTTCCATGAATTCACAGTTATTGTGGCCATGTTTGTAGAAAATATTACATTTATAAGAACACCAGAACAGGCCAGCCATTGGTGGCACATGCCTATAATCCCAGCACTTGGGAGGCAGAGGCAGGTGGATCTCTGTGAGTTTGAGACCAGCCTGGTCTACAGAGCCAGTTCCAGGACAGCCTCCAAAACAATACAGAGAACTCTCTCGGAAGAAAAAAGGAAAAAAAAAAAAAGAACACCTGAACCAAGTAACACGAAACTCTCTATTGACGGGAAGGTCTATGCCCAAGGAAATGTACTGTGCTCTTTGCCTCTGGTCCAGCAGAACTCCTGGAGATATTAAAAATATCAACATAGCCCAATATGGCAGCTGCTTTTACATAAGACTTCTTGTTGCTTTGAGGGGGTTTTGTTGTTGTTGTTGTTGCTATTTGTTTAATTTTTTTTGAGATTTTAATTTATTTGTAAGTGTGTGTGTGTGTTTGCATGCACGTGTATGTATATATTTACACACACACACTTACACACACACACACACTTACACACACACACACACACACACACACACACACACGTTTGAATGTGTTTTTGGAGGCCAGAGCTGCTGACTCCCCCAGGACTGGACAGGCAGTTATGAGAACTGTCCCCAATATGGATACTGGGAACTGAACTCTGATCTTCCACAAGAGCAGCAGACACTCTTTTTTTTTTTTTTTTTTTTTTTTTTTGGTTTTTACAAGACAGGGTTTCTCTGTATTGTTTTGGAGGCTGTCGGTCAAGCCTGGCCTCGAACTCACAGAGATCCACCTGCCTCTGCCTCCCGAGTGCTGGGATTAAAGGCGTGCGCCACCACCGCCCGGCGTAGCAGACACTCTTAACCACTGAGCCTTCTCCCAGCCCCATGTTTAATTTTTGAGACAGAATCTTACTATGTAGCCAGGTTGGCCTCATACTTCCTCCTGCTTTAGCCTCCCTGGCGTTGGGATTAAAGATGTGCACCATCCTGCTCTGGACAAGTGACTACTGAGCTCTTGACAAGTGGCCAGTGTCACGAGGAAGAGAGTATGGTGTGGGGTAGAGCACTGGATAAGGAGTCAGGAAGGCCCCAACTTACTCAGGGAGAAGTCACTTCCCCTGTCTGGCCTTTACTTCCTGCTGCAAAGTGATGCAATGGTCCAAGAGGCTCCTCCATTGTTCCCTGCGCAGACCCAACCTCAAGGGCACAGACACAGTAGAGGAGTGAATTCTGCAAAGTCTGCCCCAGATCACCCTCGGGCCCAACCTTCTACATGGGTTTTGTGTGGCCCCTGTACCTGTGACTCCAGTTCCCCCTTCTTCAAATTCCAGGCCACACTTGGGGTGAGCATTTGCCAGTACTTCGCATGGACTCTTTTCTGTGCACACGTTATTCCCTTTGTGGTGAACACCTTTCCTTGTGCTCTTGCTTGGATACTTCTAGGTGTCAGCGGAGAAGTCATTTCCCGAGGACGACTTCCCAGGACCCCAAGTCCCATCTAAATATTTGACCTGGTACCTACAGCTCCCTGCATTTTTTTCCCTGCCAAAACATCTTTCCCACCTTTCATTGTAACCATCCATTCACGTGCCACGGCCACCAGAGCAGTGCTACCCAACAGCACCCTCTCTGACTTGCAGTATCACGTGGTAGCCAGGAACTGAAGTCCAGACAGGAAAAAAATGGTTTCTGAGTGAATTAAGATGGGGGGGCCTCCTGACCCCTTTCATTGGCCACTCTTCAAGGGCTCAAAAGTCACACATAGAGCAGGACACGGTGATGCACACATGTAACCTCAAGTTCCATGTAGGAGCAGCTGTAACCCTGGCTATACATCACAGTGAAATGTGGCTAATGCTACTGAGGAATTGAGTTTCTCTCTCTCTCTCTCGCTCTGTCTCTGTCTCTGTCTCTGTCTCTGTGTGTAGTGCATGTGCATGCGCATGTGCATGTATATGCATGTGCAAGTGTATGGAGCCCAGCAGTTAACCTCAGGAGTTGTTCCTCGGATGTTATCCATCTTGCTTTTTGAGATAGATTCTCTCACTGGCCAGTTTAGCTAGACTTGCTGACTAGCAAGTCCTGGGAATCCTCCGGTCTCTGCCTTCCCATCACTGGGATTGTATGAGTAGCACACCAGACTTCTTGCTCAGATCCTGGGGCTCAAATGCAAATCATCATGCTTGGGCAGTAAACCCTTTCCCCACTGAACTATCTCCTCAGCTCCTAAATTATTGCTTTTATTTAAGCTTAATTAACTTACATTTGATCCCCCATATACGGATAGTGGTCACTCAATTGGACAGGAGAGCCTTGGTATCTATGAACTTTGGGGGACAGAGAGCTGATTGGATTTGTGTATTCCTGTGTCCTCAGTTGCTGTCATACCAGAACTAGGAATGATTAAGAGCCTCTTTAAGTTGGGTGGCAGTGGCGCACACCTTTAATCCCAGCACTCGGGAGGCAGAAGCAGGTGGATCTCTGTGAGTTCAAGGCCAGTCTGGTCTACAAAGAGAGTTCCAGGACAGTCAGGAATGTTACACAGAAAAAAACCCTGTCTCAAAAGGGGGGTGGGAGGGAAGCAGGAAGGAAGGAAGGAAGGAAGGAAGGGAGGAAGGAAGGAAGGAAGGAAGGAATGAAAGAAGGAAAGAAGGAAAAAGAAAAAAGTCTCTCTCACCCTCCTATCCCCCACCCCCCAGCATCCTTGCAGCAGGTACTGAATGGCAGAGACTCTATGTATTTAATCAGTGGTTTACAAGTGATGGTTGCAAATCATCTTTTGGCCTCTGTAGAATAGGTGAAATCAGAGCAGGACTCAGTTTCCCCACAGTGGATGTGAGGGTGGGTGAGGTGGGGCTGGGTGGGTAACAGGTGAGCGTGTTAGCCACTTTACTCGTTGTGGTGACAAAATGCTAACAAGCTGCATCTTGAGGAGGGGTTACTTTGGCCCCCAGTTTGAGGGGACGCAGCCCACCATGCTAGGGAAGTGACTCTGGGGTGCATTCGGCTGCCTGCTCACTTCTAGTGGATCGGGGAAGCAGAGAAAGTGGAAAATGCTACTTGACCGACTTTCTCTGTTTCTCCTTTTTTTATTCAGCCTGGAACCCCGGCCCCTGGGACAGCTGTCCGCATTCAGGGTGGGTCTTCCCTCTTCAGGGAAACCTCTCTGGAAAGGGCTTCACAGGCACACCCAGAGTTGTCTCTCCTAGGGACTCGGAAATCCAGTGAAGCTGACACGAGATTCACCAGCACATGAGGCTCAGCATGGGGTGGCTCACTCAGACTGCAGCTGAAAGGTCCCCAGTGGGTCATCAGGTGTGACTTGACAGCTAAGCGAGCCCCAGTGATCCGGAAGGAAGGAGAAAGCTTTCCTTCTCCGAAGACTCACAGAGAGTCCTATACGGGAACAGATGAGGCAGGAACAAACCATGAGGATGTGAGCTGGACGTCTGGTCATTTCGTCAAGGCCATGAGAGCTGGAATCCCCCACTTTGGACAAAGGAGGAAACAAAGATCTCCAGGAGAACCCAGCAGGGCGGGCCAGGTGGCCCTCGTACCTGCTCTTGCCTTATTCCCGGCCCAGCTCAGGAACCACCAAACTCTCAGCTCTTCTCCAGAGCCCCCTTCCCCCCCCTGCTTTCCTGGAATCTACAGCAAGTGACAGGCAGTCTGGGGAGCAACAGGTGGAGGCTGGCAAAAGGCCCTTTGCTCTGCCAGAGGGCGGGAGGGGGCCTCAGCTGGGCCTTGTGGGGCTGCCTGGTGGCTGGCGTCTCCATCATGGGGGAATTCCCCTCCTGCCTCAGAGTCAGCTCCGCCCAGCCCTCCTTCCTGCAGAAGCTCAGAAAGCCTTCACAGGGACACAGGGACGCATGGCCGAACACACTGTACATATCCTCAGACTGCCTCTTGATTCCTCAGGTGAGTGACCTGGGCTAGGGGTAGGTGTGACAGCAGAGGTGACAGGACTTATGGTGATGCAGAGGCCCCCAGACCTTCCCAGCTGTGTGTCAACAGCTGCCTGGCCTCCCCTTCCCAGCTAGCTAGGGTCCTTTGCTCCCCAGCCTACCTTGGTGTGCCCACCTAGGGACTTGAACTCTGGACTTCTGCTCTGTGCTCATCTTCCTTCGCCCTCTGACTTCTGTCTCTGGTTCCTTATGCTTGTTCTGCCTCCTCAACCAATCTTCTGTCCAAATGCCTCTAACTTTTCCAAAGGGCAGAAAAGAGAGACTCATTTCTGTACTATTCTCTCTCTGGGATGCGGAGGCATGACTTTTTTTTTCCTCTCATGTATGTTTTCTGTGTGTGACAGATGTGTTCGCATCTGTGTCCGGCTCATAGAAGCAGGAACGTGTTGGTCCATGGGAGAGTTTGTGGATGGTCAGGGTGTCTCTGTTGGAATGTGAATTTTGAGCGTGGGGGATGAGTTGGGCTATTTGGAAGTCTAAACCTCAACAAGGAGGGCGAGTGAAGCCCATCTGGCTCCCTGGGGACACAACAGTGACCGAGCCTCACCTTGACACTGGAGTAGAGGGACCCCTCTCCTGTTTCCTTGACACTGGAGTAGAGGGACCCCTCTCCTGTCTCCAGACTTCTTTGCTCTCAGGCCCTCTGGCTCCTTCTGAGGGTGAACCCTTCACGGAATACTCGAGGCCCTGGGAGTGGGCCAAAGGCTGGCAGATGGTGGTGACTGACTTCTTTGATCACAAACAGTCCCGTTTTTCCAAAACTGGTCAGAGGCCCAGCCCAGGGAAGTCCCTGGCTAAGGAGGGTAAGGGTGAGAGGCTGTGTCAGACCTTTGACAGTGGCCTCTGGGCTGCATAATGAGGGAGGAATGTGGAGAGGTCCTAGAAGGTGGGGTAGACTGGGAGAACTGCTCTCAGGGCCTAGTAGGGCTTCCCAGGATTGGGAAATGTTCTGGTCCCGTAGGTCTGCCTCCCCTAGGGGCTGAGTTCTTCCCACTTCCAGGGAGATGACAAGGAGCAAGCTGGGATCCCAGCCTAAAGCCAGTTTGATATGCTGGCCTGAAGTTAGGAGGGCCAGAGGGAGAGAGACGGCGAGAGAGACCCAGGACTCCTAGAGACTGTGGGAGGGGCCTGGCAGGGCCAGTATGTGACAAGCTGGGAATTTCCCTGGTGTCACTGTCCTTTCTTCTCTTCTAGTGCTGCCCTAGAAACCAAAGAATAACAGGCAGGCTAGGGACACAGGGGAAGGAGCTGGGAAGGAGAAAGAGAAGGGAAAGAGGCTGGAGAAAAAGCCAGCAGCCGTGGCCAGAGGCCAGCTCCCCAGTGAGATCCAGGCAAAGAGATCCCCAACTGTGGGCCTGGGATCCCCTTCAGGAAAGGAAGACCTGCTCTCCCCGCTGTCCCAGACCATAATTACCATGCTTCCTATCACTAGGGCCACTTCTCTGTGTGTGTCACAAACTGACACCATTAGAAGTCCCATTTTAGTCAGTGTCACATGTTTAACATTCCTTATCTCAATTAACTATCACCCAAATCTCTCTTTTTGATAAGCACACACCCAAGAGCAGAAAGTACCTAGAATCCACTGAAGAGTTTTGTATTCCGAGGTCGCCTCAGGCTAAGGATCCAGGAAGGAATCCAGGACTACTTAATTATTCCCACCCCAGTCCCTCCTTCCCACCCTCCCCCAGACAAGTCTCAAGTCTCTCATTCTAACTGAATAAGGCTCTTGCTGGTTTAATTCAAAACTCTGCTTCCAGCTTGGGAGTGAAGCTTAGCTCTGGAGGCAGAGGGTTTGCCTACCACACATAAAGCTCCACTGGGGTCCTGGAGAATAGAAATGAGATGTTGTGATGGATCCCAGAACTCAGGACCTGGAGTCATAAAAACTAGAAACATAATGTCTTCCTCACTACACAATGATTTTGAGGCCAACCTGGGCTCATGATACCCTATCTCAATAAAGTAAACAAGGGGTAAGGGGACAGCTCAATCAGCAATGTGGAGGACTTGAGTTCAATCCCCAGAGCCCATGTAGAAAAAGTTGGGTATACTGATGCACACTTAGAATCCCAGCACTGTGGGACATAGAGATTTGTGGATCCCAGGGCTTGCTGGCCAGCCAGCCTAGTCTAGTTGGCCAGTCACAAGTCCCAGTAAGAGACCTTGTCTCAAAATATAAGGTGGAAGGTTCTTGAGGAGTGACACCCAGGTTGACCTCTGGCCTCCACACACCTGTGCTACACACACACACACACACACACACACACACACTCAACCACACACAAATATGTATGCATATTCAATACACCGAGGTTCACACACATACACAGAGGCAAGCAGCTGTGCTTCTCATTAGTCGGTGTGTGTAGCAAAAGAGCAGGTGTTCTCATGGGGAGCCTAGGTGCTGGGTCATACCTGCTGCAAGTACCAGCTTTACTCTGGCCCTCAGTGCAGCTCCAGCCACAAAAGATGGCCCTGTATTTTTCCTCTTGGTAGTGTTTCATTGCAAATATCATCACTTATTTTGAGAAGGGTTGGGGGTTTGACAATTTCTAAAGATCTTTTTGAGGCTGGCAATTTGAGTTCTGTGTCCCGCTAGCTCATGAGAAATCGTGATGTGATGCTTAAGAGCCTGACCTGGGTTCATGAAGCTGTGTGTGAACATCAGTGAGCATCCATCTACCTGATTTTCATGGACTGGATGGGAGATGAATTATGTAAAAGTGCATGCATGCCTATCATGTACTTCATGTTGTTTCTGTGTGTGTGTGTGTGTGTGTGTGTGTGTGTGTGTGTGTGTGTGTGTGTGTAGGGGATAGTACCCAAATGCATCAAGACCAAAAGAGGACATCATGTGCCCTGCTTTATCACGATGTTCCTTGTTTCCTTGACACAGGGTCTCTTACAAACCTGGAGCTAGGCCAGTAGTCAGCTAAGCCGCAGCAATCCTCGTCTCCACCTCCTACCCCAGCGGCGATAGGGTTTTAGGCATACACAGAGCCACACCTGACTTTTTAATGCGAGTGCTGCGCGTTCTCATCAGGTCCTCACGCTTGTGCAGCAAAGGGTTCTTGCTCCCTAACCATTTCCCCAGCCCCTTCATGTTATCTTTTAATGCTTTTATACCACAGCCCCCACTTCCTGCTTCTGCTGGTTGATTGTGCATAGTCTATTTAAGGTGTGTTTTTGTAAGTGTGCACTTGGCTGCTTTGGAGCCTTCCTGGTAGAGAAGGGAGTGGCAGAAAGGATGGGACTCTCTTCTTCAACACAAAGCAAAACAAAACACAGGCAGTGTGATTCTCCTCCCAGGTGGGGCTTTTTGAGGTGCTTATTGACACTCTAGAAGAGTAAGAGGTTACCACCTGCCTGAGTCACTCACCTCCCAACTTGGAAACTCCCTTCCAGGCTAAGGGGTGGCAGAGGATGCCAGGCTAGGGCCATCTACCTTCTGACAGCTCCATGTGCCAAGTCTAGGGGGATGGAACCAAAGAAGACTAGATTTCTGGGTTTAACAGTGAGATCCATCAATGCTTGTAACCCACAACTGGGCATCACCCTCATTTCTCAGATGCTGGTGTGTGCTGAGCCTGTCTTTATCATATTTGTCCACACAAACACCTGACGGGGAGGTACAATCATCCTCACTCTTGTTTTCAGAAAGAACCTGGGGTTTAGAGACCACTGGGTAGTACGAGGCTGGGTTGTGGCCTGTTCTTCTGTAAGAGAGAATGGTGTGTGGGTGACGCTTAGTAGCTTGCCGCTCATTCTGGAAGCCCTGTGTTCTATCTCCTGTTCTATAAAATCTAGGCAGTGGTGGTGCATGTCTGCAATCCCAGAACATGGGAGGTGGGGGCAGGAAGATCAGGAATTTTTTTGGGAGGGGTTGAGACAGGGTTTCTCTGTGGCTTTGGAGGCTGTCCTGGAACTAGCTCTTGTAGACCACGCTGGTCTCAAACTCAGAGAGATCTGCCTGCCTCTGCCTCCCGAGTGCTGGGATTAAAGGCATGTACCACTATCACCTGGGGAAGATCAGGAGTTTAAGGGGCAACCTACCTAGTTCGAGGCCAGGGAAGGAGAGAGATCAGAGATCCATTCTGACACTGTGGAGACAACACAGCACTGAATAGAAAGCAAACAGGACCTGGAAACAAGGCCCTGGGTTCTGGTTTGGGTTGTGTCAGTGTGTGTGTGTCCTTGAGCAATGCTGAGGTTCAAAGTGGCTCTGATGGTGCAGTGCTCTAGAATGAAACCCAAGACTTACAAGGATAAGAAGGTAATGACCTTGAGTGGATGAGTGGAACTGATAAGAAAGTTCTAGGTGTGGTTGTGCAAAGTTATCTCACTTGGAAGCTCAGCAGCTTGGGACTACATGGTGAGACCCCCACCTACCCACCTCAAGAGAATCATCTACTTTCAGGAGTGAGTTTTCTCATTCCACATTGTGGGGCCCAGGGGTTGAAATCAGGTCGTCAGTCTAGTCAGCAAGCACCTTTACCTAACTCTGACCCATCTCACTGGCCCCTGCATGTTTTATTGGTGGTGATAATGATAGGGATTTTTTTTTGTTGTTGTTTTTTCGAGACAGGGTTTCTCTGTATTGTTTTGGAGACTGTCCTGGAACTCACTCTGTAGACCAGGCTGCCCTCGAACTCACAGAGATCCACTTGCCTCTGCCTCCCGAGTGCTGGGATTAAAGGCATACACCACCAATGCCCGTCGAGGGATTCTTTTGTTTGCTTAATTTACCAGATAGCTGTGTCTGGCCTTGAACTCACCTTGTAAACCAGGCTGGCCTCCAATACCAAGCACTGGGATTAAAAGCTACCTAGAAATCATGGACATTTGTGGGAATGAAACCACTCAACTTTCTGAGGTCAAATATCTTATAAAAACAATGGAAATAGTATGCAATCAGAATGGAAATCATTGGAGACATCAATTTAAAGGAAATCTCAGTGGTGGATAGGGGCAGGAGTGAAGAAATAGGACAAGATTTAGGAAGTGAACATTCCAGGAAGAGGTGAGTTGGGAAGCACAGGGAAAAAGGCAGAGACACAGACCTTTTGGGAATTGATACACGGAACAAAGGACCACCCAGTTCTCCCTGCAGCCTCCCCTGAGGGTGATTGTGCAGGTTCTTGGGGTGCCTGGTCTTTCTCCCATCAGAGTCAAAGCACACACATGCTTCTTTCCATAAGAAATAGGACCCAGAATGTTGTTTTTGGAAACCTGCCAGCTCCTTGGAGGTAACTGGGACACAGGTGACACAAAGCCTGAAAGGAGGGTCTTTGGAGAAGATATAAACTTAAGTTTATATCTGTTCAGTCTCCATGGATAGGTCTCTCTTTATGTAAAATGAGGGAGTGCATGAACTAGTCCCCTAGATCCCCGTCCCCAGTCCAGAAGATGAAGACCCGCCAATGTTTTCAACAATTCCAGTGAGAATGTTTCATCTTCTTCCTAAAAAGCATATTATCCTCCATGTTTAAAGACCTGTCCTTTATTCCAAGGCCAGAATCGTGTATGTTCAGGTCTATAGGGCCCAGAGGTGAACACACAAAACACAACACAACACACAACACACACACACACACACACACACACACACACACACACCCTTTCTTTCTGGTGGTGGTGTGAGACGTGGTCTCATATATCTGAGGCTGGCCTTGAACACAGGATCCTCCTGTCCTGCGGCTGGGAACTATAACACCAAGCTCTTGCTGCGCTGCAGATACTTATAGCCCTCCGGCGGGACCGGATTTGACCTGGGAGGTCGGCTCGGTGCCCTGAAGCCCCCTAGGTTTGAGCCGCCAACTGCTCCACCCAGTGTAGTCGCTGCAGCTGTTTACATCGTAGGTCCCACCCCCGGTGCCCAGCGTGCAGTGCCATTGGATGGTCTGCCCGTCGGTCTTCGGGGACTTTCCCAGGGGCGTGGCGTGGCCCCGTATTTCCTGGTACCGACCGGAGCCTAGGGCAGCTGAGTCTGGCTCGGTGCCCCGAAGCTGTCGTCCTAGGGTGAGCGGGGCTGTCGTGGGGATGGGCAAGCGGGAGGAGACCGGGGTCTGCGCGGGGCGCGAGGGCTAGTGGCGGAAGTCCCAGCGTCGTGAGGTGTCGGCATCTCCGTCGTTAGGCTTTAGAGACTCCCGGCCCGCGGAGCCAGCCGGATGCGCATGCGCGCCGCCTGCGAAGCGCGCCTGCGACCGGCCTGTGGACCCCCAGAAAATAAAGTTTGGGTAGAGATGTGCAGACATCGTAACGACGAAAATTATCATAGCCACGCATATTGGTCGATTTCCAGATAGTCTTTTTCTTGTTTGTTTTGAGACAAGATCTCACTGGTCTGGAATTCGCTATATAGAACAGGTTGACCTCGAACTCACAGAGACTCTCCGGCTTTACTCTGGAGTGAGAGGTTAAAAGGCGTGCAACCAATTGTAGATCTAAATTTTCAGGGTGAAACTCATCCAACTGTGACATTCATTTTAAGCATGACTTCTTTTAAAAAATTATTTATTGTTTGCATGTAAGGTTGTGGACAAACAACTTGCCTGAGTCATATTTCTCCTTCCAAACCTTGTGGGTTCCTGCATGGGTTTGAACTCAGGTGCTCAGACTCGGTGACCAGAGTCTTTACTGACTATTTAGCCAACCATTCTCCATGAATATGAATTTATATTTTCACCTCACCAGTGAGGAACACAGGCAACTTGCATTGCATATTTTTTCTTTTTTGGGTTTTTTCGAGACAGAGTATCTCTGGCTTTGGAAGCTGGCCTGGAACTCCCTCAGTAGACTAGGCTGGCCTGGAACTAAGATCCACCTGCCTCTGCCTCCCGAGTGCTGGGATTAAAGGCGTGCACCACCACGCCCAGCTACTTTACAGATTGTAATCACCAAACTAGTGAGTTGCAAAGTTGGGATTCCAACCCAAATGTTCGACTGCAAAGCCTGCCCCCCTCCATCCTTATTGAGCTCACTTTGCACAGTTTGGGAGGCTTTGTGTACACAGGTGCTGGGTAGAAACAGTGGGTTTCTGGGAATGCCTTAAGGGGGATAGAAATAGTTTTTATGCTTTGTGTTGCCTTTATGCCCTGTGGGAAGTTTCTGTGCCTCTGTGTGAGATCGTGTGTATGGAAGCGGTTTGCTGTGCAAGGATTCCCTGCCTGGCAGTGGGTGGGAATTTGGTGTTGTCAGTGAGGAACTGTTTTGGTAAAAGGGAGGGAGGGACTTTCATGTAGGAAGCAAAAGTCTCAGCAGTCGCCGTCCCTACCCCCTTGCTGAATGTGGACACTGTGGGAAATGTGTGGATTCCTGACGCATCATTTTGATTTCACAGCCAGTCAAAGTGGGATTTGATCAGCTCTTACTCATGCTACCAACAATGAGGGGTGTGGTAGAGGGGAATTCAGAGTGGACAGTCAGGGGACTCGATGGTTTTTTGGTCCCTGAGGGAGGATACTCTCACTAAGTAGGCTCAGTATCCCTTTGTTCCTAGCAAATGGCTTGTTTGAAACTAACCCATATTTATAATTCTAGTTAACTTTACACCTATGAGTTTTCTTTTGTTGTTGTTGTTGCTTTTGATTTTGTTTTGTTTTTTGTTTTTTCAAGACAGGGTTTTTCTGTATTGCTTTGGAGATTGTCTTGGAACTCATTCTGTAGACCAGGCTGGCCTCGAACTCAGAGATCCACCTGCCTCTGCCTCCCGAGTGCTGGGATTAAGTGTGCCACCAATGCCCGGCTTTTGAGATGAGCTTTTAAAACCTTTTTTTTTTTCTTTTTTGAGACTAGAGTCTTATAGTCTGGGCTGACCTTGAGCACTGAAGTTAAAGATGACCTTGAACTCTGGTCCTTCTGCTTCTACCTTCTGGGATTACAGGGATGTTCCACTATGCCTGGCTCTCATTTATTCTTTCTGACCATCCTGTTAGTGGTTTTCAGGTTTTGTAGTCATCATTTTCAGCTCAACCCTCTGTTGTTGGTGATTTTCAGTTTTACATTTGTTTGTGCTTACATGGAGGTGAACCCATGTCTGGGTGCCCAGGGGGAGTTGGCTGTTCCCTTCTCCCATGTGGGTTTCAGGACTTGAACTCAGGTTGTTAGGTTTGGTGGTAAACACTTTTACTCACTGAGCCATCTCACCAGCTCTAAATTCTGTTGTTTTGTTTTATTTCATAACAGGGTCTTCATAGCCCAGGCTGGCCTTGAATTCATGTGTAGCAGAGGATGACCTTGATCCTTCTGCATCAACTTGAGTGCACTACAATGCCTGGTTTATGTGGTGTGCTAGGGATTGAACCCAGGGCTTCTTCACTCATGCTAGGCAAGCATTCTACCAGCTGAGCTACAACCAATCCCCAAGGGTCCTGCTCTTTTTCCACTGGCTTAGACTGTCATTGTGGCTGTATCCGGTGAAAATATCGAGGGGTTAGCCCTTTGTGGACACATTTATTAATCTTGACCCCTGAGAGCAACAGATGGGAGTGGTCTGCATACTTACATGTGATGATCATGTTGTCCCCTCCACGTGGGTCTCCTGTGAGTGTGAGTACATTATAGCTGGAGGTGGGTGCCTGTCCCTGGATGCCCATAGCAGCTCCCTTGGGGCCCCAGGAAGCCATGGGTCTGACTCATTCCTTCACCCCCAGTGCTGCTGTGTCTCTGGCCCGGATGTCCTGGCTGGGTCAGGCCGACCTGGTTTGAGTATGGTGGTGCCCCGAGAGGTTGTTTGTCTGCCTCCCTTCTCTGCCCACTGTGATTTGGTAGGCCATGCTTCCTGCTCTCCCCCGGCCCTGTGTGTGCTCAGTTTGCTCTCCGGCAGAGTCCTCATACCTGCCACCCCAGGGCCCAGAACACAGTTCCCAGCCCTTCCCATGGCTGCTTTTTCCTTATCTGTCGACTCTCAGCTCAAATGTCACCTTCTCAGAGGGGGCCTTCCCTGTTCTTCCTATGCAAAACAGCCCCCCTTTCACTTTCTGTCATAGTACTACTTTTTTTCATTCATTTATCACTATCTAAAATAAGTTTTTGTGAGCAGTATATGGTGCGGTGGTGCAGACTTTTGCTCCCTGAGCTTAGGAGGCAGAGGAAGGGCAGATCTCTTGAGTTCAAGACCAGCCTGGTCCACAGAATGAGTTCTGGGGTAGATCACTGGAGAGTATGTTTTCTGATGTTCCTCAGCTGGGAGGTGTGAGGGCCTCACCTGTTGTGAGCACCTACACCTGTGTGTAAGGGCCTGGCTTTGCTTCCAGGGCTGTTCCTGGCTGGGAACTCTTCTTGACAGCATCTGGAGCCAGTGGCAGTGAACAAGGCTAACCATGGTGGATATATCTAGGGTGTGAAGCCATTTGGGGGCACCTGATTGGTTAAGAGAGGCTCCCAGAAGGAGGCGGTGTTAAGGATAGGCCCTGGAAAGATGGGAAGTACAGAGTAGGGTCTGGACCTTTTAGGGTCTGAACGGCAGATATGGAGCGAGGCAGTGCTTAACCGGGAAGTTGTCAGCTGGGCTAGGCAGGATCCCCAAAGATCGCAGGCATGGGAGTGTCGGTTGGACACTCAGGTGGCTGGGCTTTCAGCAAAGCTGGTGGGTGCCACTGCTGGGCATGAGGCTGATACAGTCTCCACCCCACTGTGACAGCTCCTGGTGTGGACCAGGTGGGTGCTATAACCCCTTGCTTCCTCACCCAGCTCCAAGGGATGGCTTTATCTCCCTGCAGCACGGTGGGAGATCTCTCTGGCTGAGATTATTGCTGAGGCTGTTGGAATCTCAGCTGCAGGTAGCTTCCAAATAACCCACCTCCAGCCCTCTCCTGGCCTGTGTTCTGTGCTCTCTAAATGACTTGTCATTTGCTCTGTCCCAAATGGCGGGCCTAGGATGTGACTCAGTTAGTTGAGCACTTACCTACCATGAGTGAAGTCTTTGGTTCCATTCCTAGTCCTGCATAATACAGGTGTGTTGGTAAACACCTATAATTCCAGCACTCAGAAGGTAGTGGCAAGAGAGCCAGAAGTTCAAGATCATTCTTTGCTAATGTTTCCAGTTTGAGGCCAGACCCGTGTCAATTCAAATGAAATGAGTACTCCAAATGGTGAAAACCCAGCCTTTGGACCCTCCTTGTCCATTCATTGGGTGGTCCCTATGGGCTCCAGGTGGGCCAGGCCTTCTTGTGCCCCCCTGTCCCCTGCCGAAGTCCCCTGCATGCCCCTCTGCTCCCTGTCTACCTTGGTCCTCAGGAGGGGTATCATGTTTCCAGCCACAGGCAGACCTTGGCAGCTACCAGGCCAGCAGACTGCTGCAGGAAATTAGTTCTCTGTGTTCTTCCAGTGACCTGCACTGGACAGTCACCCCAGGGACTGGAAAGGGTGACTGCTGAGGAGTGGCTGGCTCCTTTCTGATGGCTGTCCCTGCAGAGCTGCCTTTCCTCAATGACCTTGTCCCCAGGCTGCTCCCTGAGCCTGAGTCGAGGGACATTTTCTATGCAGAGCACAAGGGTGGGCAGACCAAGGCCTCAGCCTTGGCAGGTGAGTGGGGGTGAAGATGAGGAGTCACTGAAGCCAGAGCTGGCCTTGGTAGGGTAGAGGAACCTCTAAGTCAGGGGTATCAGTTTGGTCTTACCTCTTCTCTAACGATCCCTCCGCCCTGATCTTCACCTGGCTAGTTGGTCTCTATGTTTTTTGAGACAGGCTCTCTCCCCCTGGCCTAGGACTCGCCAATTAGGCTAGACTGGCTGGCCCATCACTTCTGGGGATTTACCTGTGTGTCCACCTTCTCAGCTCTGGGCTTGCAGACTGTGTCCCATGCTTGCTGACCTTGTACTCATGCTGGGATTGCTGGAGTGAGCTATTATGCTTGGCTTCTGGCTTTTTAAATTTATTACTACATTTATTTATTGTGTGTCTGTGTGAAGGTCAGAGGACAATTTACAAAGGAATCTGTTCTCTCCTATCTTGGGGCTGAGAGCAAAGTCAGGTTGTCAGTTTAGGGAGCAAGCACCTTTTTAAAAATGTTTTTGCCATTTTTTTAAATTGAGCTATACATTTTCCTCACCCCGTTCCCTCCTCCCCTCCCCTCTTTCATCCTCCTCCATGCCCCTCCACTCCCAGTTTACTCAGTTCTTGTCAAAGAGACAAAACAACTTGCATATGAAAGAGTTCACGTTTACATCTGCTGCACCATTCATTTTTCCCTGCTGTTTTGTTCCCTGAGGTGTCTTCACAAGGTACTGGTTTGTTTTCCTCCTTTTGTGGGCTTTTGCTGCTCTTTGAGATGAGCTTCAGAGGGTCTCTTCCTGATTTAGCCTTCCTTTCTCTGGCCCTTTCATAGCCATGGGTGACACCTGTTTGGGTTTCACATTAAGGTTTTTTTTTTTTGTTTTGATTTTTGGTTTTTCTTGAGACAGGGTTTCTCTGTGGCTTTGGAGGCTGTCCTGGAACTAGCTCTTGTAGACCAGGCTGGCCTCGAACTCACAGAGATCCACCTGCATCTGCCTCCCAAGTGCTGGGATTAAAGGCGTACGCCACCACTACCCGGCTCACATTAAGGTTTACAGACAGCTCTGTGGTTCCTACTTGGTTCACACAGCATTTCCCATAGGGAAAACAAAACAAAACAACAAGCCCTGGGGAGGCAGCAGAACCAGGTTTGAGCCTAAAATTCTCTTCCCATATTTGGTATAAGGAGTGAGTTCACAAAAACTGTCATCTTCCTCCTGAGAGGGGAGTTACAGGGTTGCATAAGCCAGCTGTGGCATTTGGACACTGAGACACAGGCTACACTGGACACCATCCCTCTTAAAGTTGGCCTCTCAGATGATGGTTGAGGCCATCTTGACTCAATGACACCCCTTGTCACTTCTGGGCCCTAGCTGAGGGGAGGAACGTGGATATGGACAGTGGGCCTGGTAGCTAGGGTGCCAGCTCAACCCTTTGGGGCCTACTGGTAACAGAGGCACAGACTTGGGCTGTGATATGATACTGTGTTTTAGGCTCCACCCTGATCCTCCAGGACTAGGCTCTGCCCTCTGGACTTGGCTCTCTGAGGGCAGAACAGGGATTGTGCTGGGTGTGGGCACCCAAGGCTCTTTCTTAGACTTGTTCCTGGCCTTGGGTACATACCTGTAGTCTGGATTTTTTTCTTTCCCCCTTTGCCCTCTGTGGGTAACTGCAGCTGAAGCCAGACTGGGCTACATAGACCCTGTTTCAAAGAGAAAACAAGGGAAAGATTGACAAACCCTGCCTAAGCTGAAAGTTATCCCTTCCCCTTCCCACCAATTGCATAAGAACCTAGATTTCCCCTACAAAGAATTGAAGGAAGGCCGGGCAGTGGTGATGCACACTTTAATCCCAGCACTGGGAAGGCAGAGGCAGGTGGATCTCTGTGAGTTCGAGACCAGTCTGGTCTACAGAGTGAGTTCCAGGACAGGCTCCAAAGCCACAGAGCACCCCTGGCCTGAAAAACCAAAAATAAATAAATAAACAAATAAATAAAAGAAATCTCTAGAAGCTGTGAAGCTGTGGTAAGGCTCACTGGGTGGGTTAAGCTCTGGCACACTAGATAAGGGAAATGACCTTCAGCTTGCTTCTGTACAGGAGGCCTTGAATCTCCACTTGGCCTGCAAACACACAGACTAGTGACAACATTTGCCATCCTTTGCTGCACAGTTTTGATGGTTTGGGTACTGTTATTGGCCAGTTGTGATTGCCTTAGGCCTGCCGTAAGACAGCATAGCATGGTAGGAGCACATGGGGAGGGGCGGAGAGCAGGGTCACTCATCTCCTCAGTCATGAAACAGAAAGAGTGAGGCACTCTAGGACCAAGCTTTGTAACAAGTGGGGCTTCGGGGATGTTCATTGTCTGACTACAGCAGCTACTTTCTTATGTAAGAAACACATGAATGCCAGGGCTCTGTCAGCAGATGGAAGGGTGGAAGCCAAAGTCCCTGTGTGTCTGATCATGAGGTAATACCTGAGTGTTGTGTTCAGTTCCAGGACCTGCTGCAGGTACTAGGATAGTGGATTGGCAGGTGGTGGGGCAATGCCAGGAACAAGATCTGATCAACTACAAGGCAAGCCCTGAGATTCCAGACCTTTTGGGCTGACTCGAGAGGAGTGACATCTTGCTCCTTACCCTTGGGATCCAGGATGTAAAGGCCTTCAGAAATAGAATTTAGAACAGTGCAACCACCATTGTGCCAAGTGCTAAATTAAGTCTTGCAGAACCCTGTCTCCTCTGCTACCTTCCAGCCTGAGATGCTAACCCAGTGACTGCAGGGCAGGACAGACAGATGATAGCCAGGGACTGGGCTTTTCTGTGGGATTCGGCCTCCTTCCTCCCTGGGCACTAGAAGCTGTTTGTTGATAGATAACAAGCTGTGTGTGTCCTCAGGCAGATGACTTACCTAACCCCCTGCATCGGCTCCCACATGCAGGTGGATTGACCTCCTTGCTGGAAAGTAGGGCTAAGCGTGTTTAGCTCTGGGTGAGGTGATGTGTGTAATGGTTCTCCCAGCACCTGGTACATGGTGGTGCTAAACTAGCCATTTCATTTCCTTACCTTACTCTTGTGTATGTCATTTTTACCCAGCTGACATTCCAGCTCTGGTGTCAGGCAAGTCCTGTGAACTGTGTATCAAGGGGACAGTAAGAATCCCTCTATAGTGACTCAGCACAGGAAAGGGAAGAGGGACACAGTTCCCAGGTTTGGCTGGAGACCTGAGTGTCTTGTAGTAGCTGGGCCTGCAAACAGCCATTGGCCCAAGGCCTTTGCTTCTCCCTCCTTCCCTCCCTTCTTCTCTCCTCCCCTCCCCCCTCTTTCTCCTCTCCCTCCTCTCTCTCCCTCCCTCCCTCTGTCCATCCCTCATGTGTGCCCCTGAATAAGCTCATGGGCAGACTGGTGAATCTAGGCAAGAGTTCCTCAGGCATTAGAGGCTAGATCTGGGGACAGATGATAGTCCTGTTAAGGTCAGAAAGGGATGTGCTGTGGAAGTAGTTATCCTGAACTGTCAGAGCTGGAAAGGGCCTTAGAGAATGTCCAGTCAAGCATGATGACACATGCCTGTGATCCAGTCCTAGAGAAGTGGAGGCAGGAGAATCAGGAGTCCAACATTGTCCTTGACTACATAGGAAATTAAGGCTAGCCTGGGCTACTTGAGACCCTATGTTCAAAAAACAAAACAAAACCTAGGTATGGTGGCACATGGCTATATCCCAAGACTCAGAAGGCACAAGGAGGTCTGTGAGTTTGGGGCTAGCTACACATAGTTAGATTCTGTCTCAAAAACTAGGAACAGTTGGGGATTTATCTAAGAGACAGCATGCTTGCTTAGCATGTGGGTTCCATCCTCAGCACCACAGTACATAAACAAATAGCAGGGCTTGGGGAAGAAAAGTGCTTGCTCCACAGACATGAACGGGACTGAGTTTGATTCCTAGAAATCCCCCCAAAAAAAAACAGATGGGCCTGGGAACTCATACTGGCATTCCCGGTGCTGCGGAGAAGACAGGCAGATTCCTGGGGGCTCCTGGCTGCCCAGCCTAGCAAATCATTTAGCCTACAGGTCCCAGTGAGAGAATCTGCCTCAATAAGGAAAGTAGACAGCTCCTGAGGAATGACGCATACGGTTGATCCATCAGTACGTGCTTGCACACACAAACACATACACACACAGCAGTATCCATACTCACACATGCCTGTGCACATGCGCACACACAGAGGCAAAATAATAATAAAATCAACCACGGATGGAGTGTCAGGGGACAGGTCATCTGGGCATAATGGTGGGATCCCCTTGCCGTTTTGCTGAATACCTACAGTATGCTACATACTGAGCTGGGAACCGCCTACTCACTATATTGGATATTTCATTGGGAAACATGTTTTCTTGTTAAGTAAATCATGTTTGGGAAATAAAGTCAAGTGAGAACCACTCATCACTGTGCATAGACACATTCAATGTCTTCACCTTAGCCTGGTAGGTTTTCATATTCCCATTTTACAGACAAGTAGCTGGGGCCCAGAGACTAGACAAGTGATTGGCTCAGCATCCCACCGCTGGAAGGTGGACAGAGCTGGGCATGGTACAGGTGAGACTCCAGGATGCAGTGTGATATACAGCGCATGGCCTGTGCGTCTCAACTCCCATGCTCCTGGGTGGAACCTTCTTCCTGATCCTACGGCTGTACATCTTTCTATATGTCCTGTATTCCATCTCCTCTGCTCTCTGACCTGCTCTTTCTCTGCAGGCTTGGGTACCTCCCATCCTTTGACTGATAGGACAGCACTTAGTAGTCAAGGCGGCTTCTGTCTCTTTCAGGCTCCCTCCCCTTGCATAAGAGGACAGGGAACCAAGGTCATGGGACAGAGGAAGGGCCAGGCAGTTTCTTTTCTGAGCTTCCTTTGTCCCTGTGTTCTGACCACACCTGCTGGCATATCTCACAACTCTGCCTCTGCTGGGGACATAGACCTTTGCCACCATGATGTGCACTGGAGCCACTCCTTTGGTGCTAGGAGACCTTTGCTACCTCCAGGGCTGTAGGGCATAGATGTCCCCTGATAGAGCTAGAAACCAGAGGCATGGTGGGGGGGCTCAAGTCCCCAAGCAGAGCTTGATGATCTTGTCTCTCCACTATGCCTTCTTCCCAGAGCTGTTGGGACAGTCAGGAGGAAGAAGAATGCCCGAGACTTAGTACTTTATAAATGCTAGTGGCTATGCAAATTAGCATGACTTTGGGGGTCATGGTGCCCTTTCCTGTGGCTCAGTACCCCATCCTTCCTGGTGCCTCCAACCACCTCCTCAGCATTAGAGCATGGCTGTGGCAAGGCAGCCTCAGACAGTCAGCTGAATGTGAATTTAGTGGGGCTCTGGCCCTTTCAGAAGTGGGTCAGGAATGGGGGTCCACTCTACTGTGCTACCCCCTCCTGGCACATATATGCCTCTAGCTGCTCCCCAGCCACAGTGCATTCAGAGTCACAGCATCATGTCATCACCATGCTCTGCATCACCATGCTCTACAGTTGTTGGTTGACCTATGAGTCTAGGTCCTTTTCTGGCTTCAAACCAGGTCTCTAGTTCCATCATATAACCCGAGATCTGGTCATGAGCCCCTTACTCATCAGCCCCAGGCTCACTTAGGTGTGAGCTGGCTGCCTCTATATCAGTGTCTATCTCTGGTTTGGGCAAGGTGTTGGTATCCCTCTGCCGAAAAGTCTCCTGCTGAATGGTGGCATCTACATAGGTGGCTACTACAGCCCCCTACTGGACCCTGGTTAATAGAGTCTGCAGCCAGACCCACAAGGCAGTGGACCTTTGCATGGCCGTGGCCTCCTTGCTCCAGGCCTTTCATGGACCCAGAGGCAGAATCACATGAAGGCAGGCTCTGACTTTCCTGCCTGTCACCTGCTGTGGTCCCTGGGGACCACGCTATCCTCTCTTGGTCAGCCTCCCAGTCTCTGGCAGTTCCCTGTGAGTGTCTCCTGCCTGAGAGTGAGATTAGCTTTGTTGTACTGGGAGAGCCCTCCTGGTGCTAGTCCTTGGAGGTCCCCTGATCCTTGCATACCATCAGGGGCCATGCTGGAAGTGCACTAGCCCCTGAGCCGGGGCATGGCTGGAAGCCCCTCAACCCTTACTGTTTTCTCCCTGGCATCTCTCAGGCCATTCCTTTCTGGGGGTTCCTCCTGAGTCTACTACCTTGCAGGGAGCCTGACCCCTGCCCCAGCTCTGTCTTCCTCCAAGACCATCTCCCTGTCCACTCTGGTCATGTTTCCCATGAACCCCTTGCTTGTCAGCCCTTGTATATGAGTCTGCCATAAGGCCTTGTCTGGGCATCTCTGGGTGGCAGTGGCAGTGATTCTGGTTTTGATTCTAGAAGTGTTGGCTGGCACCTGACCACTGTGCACAGTGATGGTGGCTGTGCTGGCTGGTTGGTTTAAACATGGCCTCTTGGGAGGTGGGGTAAGTCCCTTCAGACTCTGGGCCTTGAAATGGGTGATGTATGTTGACTCTGTGTGTTCCCTGCTCTGCCTCCATGGTACTTCTATTGAGAAAGTCACAGGGAGAAGAAAGTGATCAAACTAACTGCCCCATATCAGCGACCCTGAGTCTGCTGTGGACCCTAGGGAGTGGGGCTGGGAACCAGGCCACCTGCAGCTACTTGCCGCTCAGGGTGTCTCCAGCCTCAGTTTCCCCATTTGTGAACTCTGTTCCTCCCTTCGGGATGACCCTCCTTCCTGTGCTGGTGACAGGACTATAGAGATATGTAAAGCTTGTATCTGTCCAGGAAGGGGTTAAGCTAATAATGGACAGATGCTAGCTCCAGCCAGGTGCAGCCACATGGTGACACGTATAGGTGAGCAGAGGAGGACCCTTGTGGTCTGCTGGTCTTGAGTGCCCAGCTGTCTGCCGGTATGTCACCCACACTGGCTCCTTTCAGTCAAGGATTCATCAGTGTTTGCTATTCTGCAGTGTGTGCTGATCTTTCAAGTTAAAAAAAAAAAGTCCCTCCTAGCCAGCATTGTGGGTGTGTGGGCAACTGTCCTTTGCCTCACAGGGCCCAGCAGGGTGTGGGTATGTACCTTTTGCAGTGGGTGTTCAGCTGGTGTTTGTCAGCCTTGGGCCTGGGGTGGGATGCTTGTTACAGCTTCTTGTTTTTCCTTCTGGCCCAGTGTGTTCTACAGACACTCTTGGTAAAGGGGGCGGATGGCTTTGGACTGTGGTGTGACTGTGTTGGTGATGCTGGTCCAGTGTAGAAGACTTACCTCTATCCCCAGCATAAGAAGGCTGATGGTTTTTTTTGGAGGGGGGGTGGCATTTGAGACGGGTTTCTCTGTATTGTTTTGGAGGCTGTCCTGGAACTCACTCTGTAGACCAGGCTGGCCTCAAACTCATAGAGATCCACCTGGGCTGATGATTCTTTTTTTTTTTTTTTTTTTTTTTTTTTGGTTTTTTCGAGACAGGGTTTCTTTGTGGCTTTGGAGGCTGTCCTGGAACTCCCTTGGTAGTCCAGGCTGGTCTCGAACTCACAGAGATCCACCTGCCTCTGCCTCCCGAGTGCTGGGATTAAAGGCGTGCGCCACCAACGCCCAGCTGGGCTGATGATTCTTATACTGAAGGAAACAGCAAAAACTGTGGTTCTCAATCTGTGGGTTATGTAACCCCTTTTGGATCAAATGACCCTTTTACAGGGGTCACCTAAGACCATCTGAAACAGATATTTACATTGTGATTCATAACAGTAGCAAAATTACTGTTATGAAATAGCAGTGAAATAATTTTATGGTTGGGGTCACCACAACATGAGGGACCTGTATTAAAGGGTCACAACATTAGGAAGGTTGAGACCTACTGAGCTGCAGGCTCTTTGGGGGCCTGGGGCTACTGTACAAAATCAGCTTGAACTCTGCCACTCTGGCCTGGGTTGAGGGAGCTATGGTTCCCATCGTGTGCATCTAGCAGGGTAGGGACTGTGGTCCTTCCAGGCAAAGCTTTGCATCTGATGTCCACACACTGGCCTTGCCCTCTGGCTGAGGTACTTCTGTTGTCACTTTATAAAATGAGGATTGCTGGACCCCCGGTAGAATGTATCAGTGACAAACATACAGTTAGCAAATTGTGGTGAAGTCCCTGTCACTAACTCTACGGCCTGCTTGTCTTTAGTGAACAGTGTGGAGATCAAAGGTTCCTGATTGAAGCCCTTTTACTGAGGGCTGATGATCTTGGGAGGGCAGTTTCAGTAGTACCCTCAAATCTGGAGTTTCCCATTCCTCATGGAAGTCTTTGGAGTTATTGCCCAGCATCCCAGACTGGTAACAAGTACCCAGAAAGTCATTGTTGAATGAACACATGGATGAATGAATGAAGGGTGCTTTACTAGGCCACAGGAGTCCACAGCACTTGCAGAGTGGTTTCAGATGAAATAAGGCAGATAAAGAAAAGCAGCTTATGGCAGGAAATGTGCTACATACACAGTGGTTTGATGGGAAATTCTTCTGCTTAGGTGTGTTAGAGCCTAGAACCTAGCTGGGGTCTCTTCCTTACCTTAGAGACCATTGTTTGAGTTTAAGGCTTTTGTTTCCACTCCAGAAGAGGAAGAGGGACTCTCAGCCCCATAGTGGGTTTGTGACCAAGCCATTTATTCAAGTGCTGTATGTTTTGGGTGTTTACTTTATTACTTGTATGTGATGGGTATTGGGAAGGGCCAAGCAGGCATCCTTCCCAGATTCTGTCTCCCACCCAACACTTCATTTTACTGCCATTGCAAATGAGCCACAGTGCAGTACACCTGCTAAAAGAGATGGATGCCTCTCCGGTGACACTCCTAGAAGCAGACCACGTGAATCAAAGGAAGTGACTGCTGTACCATGCAGTGCTGGGTCAGACCAGCCTGATGTGGGGTGGTCTGTTCTGGGTCACAGGAACAACTTTTTGGAGTGGTGGCAGACTAGAACATCATCCTCAGAAAAAGATGACCTAAGGGCCTGGCCAGCCCTCTGATGTCTGCCATTGTCCCTACAGCCAGGTGGCCGACTCAGCAGGGGTTGAGCTACCCTCATGGAAGGGAGAGGACCCTACCGGATCTACGACCCAGGGGGCAGCACGCCTCTGGGAGAGGCATCAGCAGCTTTTGAACGCCTAGTGGTGGAGAATACCCGGCTGAAGGGAAAAATACAAGGGATAAAGACGTTAGGTAAAGCAGACCGTGCCCCTCCCCCTGTTGTCCCTTTCCCCACAGCCTGCAATGCCAGCCCCTCACAAAGGCTGGCAGGTGCCTCTCTGCCCATCATCCGCTGTCCCCGTGACCCAGTGTTAGCCCCTGGCATTCCTTAGCCTGGTGATAGCATTCCCAGCCCTATCTTCTCCCACCCCAGAGGGTGTCCTTGAGGGATCAAGAGGGAAGCATGATGGGGAGGGGTGCAAGACCCATTTTGTGGGCCTGGAGCCAGAACGGTCTCGACCTGTTGGAGAAGTGAAGTGTGTGAGATGAGCCAGTGTACCAGGGCAGCCCAGAACCCAGGGCTTGGATGCCAGGCCAGGAGCAGAAGTGGCCCAGAGCTCAGTGCAGCAGGGCCCTCGGCCCTTTTCCTTCAGCTTCTGCTCAAGCTATCCCCACTGTCCAGCCCATCCCTCCCTCCATCCTTGCCTGCCACTGACAGATGCATGGCATGCTTCTCCTGCTTACTTCCCTCTCCTTACACTGTATCCAGAAGTCACTTTCTTTGTGTCCAAGCCTGGTGTGGAGAACACAGCACCCTGGCTTTCTGAGTGCTCTCCCCTTGCAGTGCAGAACCCACTTGGGAGTGGTGGGTGGGGGCAGAAACTTGTCCTCTTTCCGCCTGTAGAAGGGAAACTGGGGCCCCGAATGCAGGGAGCCCCTCAAGAACCCTTTACATTCTGTGTGTGCGTGTGTGGGGAAGAGCAGATGTGGAGGGAGAAGGTGGTGGGAAGAGGAGGCCAGAGGTAGGTTTCCTTCAGCCCCACTGCCAGACTCCTCTTCCGATGGCCTGTTTTGGGGAGGGGCGCAGCACAAGCTTGGACTTACAGCCCACATAGCCACAGTGGGAGTGAAGTCAGGTTTGAGGCAGGGATGGGGAGAACCATGCACTGGGCTGGGTAAATCTGCGTGCTTCTCCCTTGTCTCTAGGGGAGCTCCTAGAAGAGTCTCAGATGGAAGCCTCCAGGCTCCGACAGAAGGCAGAGGAGCTGGTCAAGGACACTGAGCTGCCTCCACCACCACCTGCTCCTTCCTTGGGCTCCTTCGATCCCCTGGCTGAGCTCACAGGTACCAGAAGAATCCAGAACCCCTGCCTCTCTGAACCTAGACTGCCCAGGCCCTGAACACAAGGCCTGCCCCTCTTCTCACTCACCATCTTCTGTGCACACCCTTTGGCTACAGCACCCATGCAAGGTCAGATCTATAAGGGACCTCAAAGATTCTAGTGACTCAGCACTCTATGTCCTGGTCCTTGGCACCAAAGACATGACCTTAGGGCCTTATCAGCGTGGTTACTGAGTCCGCAGCTGCTGTGTGGAAGGCCCAGCCCCCAGGCATGGGAGCTGGACATTCTTTGTCCCTGCCTCGCTGCTTATGTTTCATAATCAGGAAGACTGAGGCCCAGAGAAGAATCTGGCCTTGCCTGTTAGCAGTGCCTACACCAGCTGCTAAAGGAGAGGGTGACAGTGACTAAGGATTGGTGGCTGTGTGGTCACCTTGTGTTCCCCCAGTACGTCTTGATCCTAAGCAAGGACTGGAACCAAGAGATCTCCCACATCAGACTTGGGCACTTCCTGCTGGTGACACCTTTTTCAAGTTGTGATAATACTTGCCAGACAGATGAGAAAGAGGGTGGGGTGTCAGAGCCTGTGGCACTGCTGTCAGAGGGGCATTCTAGTCCTCACTGACCCAGTTAGCTGTTAATTCTCAGTGTCTGATTGGGGCCAGGCCCACTCCAGTGTGATGGGGAGATACAAGGCTTTTGCAGCAAGGACCCCCAATGGTAGGGAAGTTGAGCTGCATTTGAGACCAAGTTTTATAGTTGCTAAAAGAGAGACTAGCCAAGTTCTGATCTTGCCAAACCTTGGTTTCCCTCCCCGGGCTGTCATGAGAACACTGTAGAGGGTGGGGCTGTAGTTCAGTGGGTAGAGTGCTCATCTATCGTGTAATGAACTCTGAGTGCGGTCCATCTTCAGCTGCTCTGAATAAAGTGCACGTGGCACACACCTGCAATCCTGGAGTTTGGAGTTGGTGGCAGGAAGATAAAAAGTCCAGTGTCATCGTCGGTTGCACACTGAGTTTGGGGTCAGCCTGAGCTACATGAAACCAAGTTTGAAGTTAACCTAAGTTGCATGAGCCCTTTTCAAAACTCAATAGAAAGCACTTGGTTAATTGAAAATTGTGCCTATATCTCCGAGGCAGATCTAGGGGAACAGGGAGCCAGGGATCCCTTGGAATTTTCCTAGAAAGGTCTGAGAAGAGGGTCTCTGCCCAGCTCTGTCTGCATTACTCAGGCCAGTCATTTCACCTGGCTTCAGAGAGAACTCAGAGGGCTTCCATCGCTGTAGACTGGCTTCAGGCTTCTTCCCTTCTGGCTTTCTTTAGCCACAGTCTTGATTTTCCAGGACAGGATACCCAGGTCCAGGTCCTCCCTCCTGCCACCACCACTCCCACCACCACTGAAAACTCCATGGAGAAGCCAGCACCAGCCTCCAGGCCTTCATCCAATGTAAGTTGCATTTGGAGTGTAGAGCTGGGAGGAGGCAGCTTGTCATTTTGAGATGGAAGTCATAGTTAATATGACCAGGAAGACCCTGATCCAACAAGAAATTCCTCTCATTTACTGAACTGTGTAATGTGCTCACCAGTGGGGCACAGACACACGCTGCCAAGAGGCTCAGAAACTATGGCCTGCAGGCTCAGTGGAGAAGTTTAGCCTGATGTCGTAGGGTCAGTTCCTCCAGGGAGCCTTCAGATGATGAGGAGAAAGGGGCCTTTTCCACCTGGCGTTGGTGGCGCACGCTTTAATCCCAGCACTCCGGAGGCAGAGGCAGGCGGGATCTCTGTGAGTTTGAGACCAGCCTGGTCTACAGAGTGAGTTCCAGGACAGGCTCCAAAAAACATTACAGAGAAACTCTGTCTCGAAAAACCAAAAAGAAAAAAAAGGGGGGGGCCTTTTCCAAGGTCATGTGTGGAACTCAGAGAGAGTAGGTTTGAGGGAGGTCTTCTCTAGCAAGGGTTAAGACCACAGAAGGGGGCATGGTAGCTGTGACTAGGTGGCCATGGCTGGTTTCCATCTGGCCTACCCCATCTCAGGACTGGGAAAGCTGGATAAGTCTCTGCACGTCAAGAGGGTTTTGGGTTTTGGTTGTGTTTGTTTTGTTTTGTGGGTTTTCTTTTTTGGGGTGTGTGTGTGTACTGTATGCATGGGGGTGTGTGCACCAGTGTGTGCTTGTGAGGACAGAGGAGATATCAGGTGTCCTATTTTATTGCTCTCTTCCTCATCCCCAAAGTCTCTTCATTGAACCTAGAGCTTGCCACTTTCAGATAAGCCATCTGGCTGCAAACTCCAGTGATCCCCCTGTCTCTGTCCACTCCAATGCTGGGGTTACAGATTATAGATACACGGCCATGTTTTTTACATGGGTTCTGGGGAATCCAAACATAGGTCCTCCTGCTGGTATAGCAAAGGCACTACCCACTGAGCCATCTCCCTAGCCCCTGGCCAGGATTAAGGAGAATCTTAGAGCCAAGTGCAGGTTCAGATGGACTGTGGGCCGTTTGTGATTGAACAGCCCATAAAGTCTGCTTGGAATGGCTAGAGGTATGAAAAAATAGAAGATTGGCTAGTCACCACCTCAGTTTGGGATGCAATCTGATACACTTCCTGCATTGTTCATATATCCTTAGTGTTCTCAGATCAGTTCTCTCCTGGGGACTTCTGGGGCTGGGTTGGCAAGGCTGGTATAGGACCTTCCTTAGTGGTCGCTATAATAGCTGTGTTACACAGGGGTAAGCTAGAGACACTTGAGCCTAGGAGATTTGTCGGAATGTGCCTTGTAATGTGTCTTGTAAAGAGTCCCACCTTGTGTGTTAACTAATTCTGCGAATATCTAAGAGAATATGAACCCAGCTACTCCATGAGTAACTTTGGAGAATAAAACTCATGAAACATTTTAAAATGCAAAATCCTTGGGCCAGTAGGTGGCTTGGTAGGTAAAGGTGATTACTATTAAGTTTGAACTCAGAAACCTCTATTCTGTCCCCAGAACCGGTGTGCTGTGGTATCAACACACACACACACACACACACACACACACACACACACACACAAATACACAAACAAATAATAGTAGTGGTTAAAGGTCAGCTCACCCCACACCCGTTTCACAAATAAGGTAAGAGCCATGGTGGAGTATGACCTCAGATCACAAGAGGTTGATGTGATGGCAGATGTGTTGATCTCATGTGAGTGGTGTGTGACTGACTACCTCTGGAAACTCTACCCTGTTTGCCCTTTTGTCCCCTTAGAGTTCTTCATTGGGGGTTAGGGTGCATTTCTTTTGGGCAGCCCCTAACCCCCTTTTTGTACAGGGCACCTCCTCTGACTTTGAAGTGGTCCCCATTGAGGAGCAGAATTCTCCACCCAAAACTGACAGCAACCCTAGGAACATGATGGTGAGCATAGGCTAACCCCTAAGCACATCCTCTGCTTTCCTGTCTCCTGCCCCTGCGTGACAGGCACTGGGGCCACTCAGATCCCTTGGGTCCCCTGGAGTTACATGGGGGACACAGGGGGGCTAGAGCATGGGGTGCTTCTCGTTCTCATATGCAAATCCCCTGTTGGTGACTTCCCCGGCTTAGGGCACACAGTACCCCACTGTTGTGAAAGCCTGGGCCATTTGCCAACCCCACTGGCCTCTGGGCCAATCACCTTTCTATCAGTTATGATGACTCAGCCTTTTGGGTCTGTAGGCTCCAAGCCTGGGGGTGTAGAAAGGGTCCACCTGGTGCTTGTGGCGGGAATGGGGGTGGAGGGGAGTAATTTACCCTTTTGTGCAGGTCCTTGACTCCTCCCAGGAGTGAGTGGGTTGGATGTTAAACTTTCTTTTCACATGTTGGGTGCACACATTGCTCCAACTTCAGAAGGGCTGCTCATGTCCCCATTCCTGCCTTGTAGTGCTTACCGCCGCCTTGGTCCCAAACATCCTTCTGTTCTCTCTCTCTCTCTCTCTCTCTCTCTCTCTCTCTCTCTCTCTCTCTCTCTCTCTCTCTCTCTCTCTCTCTCTCTCTCTCTCTCTCTCCCCCTCCCCCTCTCTCTTCCCCTTCCTCTCTCCCTCCCTCTCTCTCTCGACAAGATTTTTCTGTATTGTTCTGGAGCCTGTCCTGGAACTCACTCTGTAGACCAGGCTGGCCTTGAACTCACAGAGATCCACCTGCCTCCCACATGCACCACCAACGCCCTGCCTGTTCTTTCTTAAAATGGCAAACTTGATGGAGAGCTATTGTGAAAGATCTGGAAGATTCCCCAGAGACCTTATATTCCTACCATCTCCTCATCCTTCCCTTCCTTCCCATTATTTTGTGTGTGTGTGAGTGAGAGAGAGAGAGAGAGAGAGAGAGAGAGAGAGAGAGAGAGAGAGAGAGAGAGAGAGAGAGAGAGAGAGAGAGACGTGTCTTACCCTGTAGCTCAAAACTTAGGAAAACCTCTTGCCTAATCTCCTAAGTCCTTGAGATGACAGGCATGCCTCACTTCTCTTTAAATTAAATTGTTGCTATGCCAGTGCTACGTGACCTCACCTTCACTGATGCTGCTGTCTATTGCCTGGAGTCGTGATGGTTTGAGTAGCCGGTGTGCTTTTGCTCTCCCACGTATAGTGGCCCACCTCATACTGGCATTTAGACTCTGGTGTGGAGAGAATCATCCTGTCAGGCAGAATATCAGACAGGAACTCTGTTTTGTCTCCTGGGATCATATAGCTCTCATCCTGTTCTGTCCCTGAGGACTCAGACTCAACAAGATGTCCTCCTTCAGAAAGGTTTCACACTGTGACCATGGGACGGTAACTTAACCTCTTGAGTTAAAAGTCCCTGTGTAGTCAGCCTGTTTCCTGTGTCAAGCCCAAATACGCTGGCTCCTGCTAGTATGTGTGGGCTGGCTAGTTGGATCTGAAGCACTTTATGAGCTTCAGAGAGTGCCTTTGGCCACCCCTGGTCCTTTGTGGGCTGAAATGATGGGGAAGGGATGTTTCTTATAACAGGGTGCTGACAGGGAACGGGCTGAGTTTCCAGTTGCCACAGAGCTTAGTAGCAAGTCACAGAGCCCTGGATGGCAGTCAGAAAACCCCATTTGTAGGGCTGGGTCTGCTGTGTACTGACTGGATTGCTGTGAACAAGTTCTCTGTCACTGTACTTCACTGTCCCAGCCTAAACCCTGAGGTCCCTGTGGCTCTGCTCTCTGGTTCTGAAGTGTTGTAGGAAGTCTGTAGGAGTCTCTGAAGAATTGTGGGGAGAGGGCCTGGAGGAGCTGAAGTGAACATTTGGGGTAGGTGATCAGGGGCTTGGGCAGGAGAAGGTTGGGAGGCCAGGATTAATGCAGAGAGAAGGAAAGGCCCCACTGGAATGGATCCTTAGGCCTGATGTGGGCATAACCAGGCTTTGGTAGGAATGTTCTAGAGAGTGGGGGGGGGGCTGTACTGAACTGCTCTGCATAGGCTGCTGTCTCTTAGAATACTGTACTATGTTGAGGTCCTTTGGAGTATTGGAGCTGTGATTCTTAGAAACAGATGGCATTTCATCTACTCCCAGGCTCAGAGCGTAGGGGGAAGATGGCTCTGGTGCTGTTAGGCCAGTAAGTGGCCTGGAAGTTCTAGGTCCTGCCCTTGTGAGTCAACTCCAGATAAGGAACCTGTGTAACTAGAAAATTTCCCTGGGCTAAGCAGAGGCCACAGGGGAAACTGAGTCATGAAGAATGGGGAAGCAGGGGGAGAATTAGTGAAGGTCATTCCTTTGCTTCCACAGGAGCTGGGGCCCCCACCCCCAGAGGACAGCAACCTCATGCTCCACCTGCAGCGACTGGAGACCACCCTGAGCGTGTGTGCTGAGGAGCCTGACCACAGCCAGCTCTTCACCCACCTGGGCCGCATGGCTCTTGAGTTCAACAGATTAGCCTCCAAGGTGCATAAAAACGAGCAGCGTACGACCATCCTGCAGGTGAGGAGGGTCAGTGCCCCTTCCCCCAGCTCTTTATGCGGTACAGGGGTTACCCATGAGGACTTTGGAGGGCTGGATTCTAGGTCTACTTAGGGCCTCTTATTCACACTGACTGCAGTAAGGAAGCTGTGGGAAAAAAGGAGGAAATGAGGAAATGGGGGGTGGGCCTTGCAGATTCATAATGGGTGGCCTGAGGGTGTGGCCTGGCCAGCTGTATGTGGATATGACCTCTCCTGCTCTGTCTCCGTCCCTCCCTCCGCCCCTCCCTCCCTCTCTCTCTCTCTCTCTTTCCAGACAGGGTTTCTTTTTTTTTGTTTTGGAGGCTGTCCTAGAACTCACTCTGTAGACCAGGCTGGCCTGGAACTCACAGAGATCCGCCTGCCTCTGCCTCCTGAGTGCTGGGATTAAAGGCGTGCGCCACCAACGCCTGGCTTGTTCTTGTGTCTTTTGGTTGTTTTGGGAGTGTTTTGTTTTGGAATTTGTTTTTTGTTCTCTGGGGTTTTTTTTTTTTTTTAAAGGACAGGGTCTCACTATGTATCCCCAGCTGGTCCAGAATTCACTGTGTAGACCAAGCTGGCCCTAAGCTCAGAGATCACGTGCCTCTGGCACCTGAGTTCACACTGTCACTTGCTTTGCTTTCATTGCAGTTCTTTGTACGTTCTGCAGTAAGAGCCATTCATACAACCCCTTCCCAGATGGGCAAGCAGCCCTCAAAAAATGTCTTTTTGTTTTTGGCCTGGAGCTTGCCCATCCTCCTGCCTCAGCAACCTAAGTGCTGGGATTCTTCTAGACATGAGCCACCACACCCAGCTTTAATCTGTCATATTTTAAATTTCATACCCTTAGCCACCCTCCCTACCCACCTTTTTTTTTTTTTTTTTTTTGGTTTTTCGAGACAGGGTTTCTCTGTATTGTTTTGGAGGCTGTCCTGGAACTCGCTTTGTAGACCAGGCTGGCCTCGAACTCACAGAGATCCACCAGCCTCTGCCTCCCGAGTGCTGGGACTAAAGGCGTGCGCCACCAACGCCCGGCTCCTACCCACCTTTTAAATCCCTCCAAAAGGCTCCATGTGCTGGGAGATGGTCAGATTCCTTTGCTTGGCCAGGTCAGGCTTTGGAGTTATGTTGCCCTTGGTTAGCCATTGCGGAATAATCTTGGACAAGTCCCTAATCTCTGTGCTATCAGGAATTGAGCTAACAGTGTCCCCCTCCTGGGACTACTGCATCAGGGGAGGCTCTTGTACAGTCTAGAACCTAGTGCTGGAAGAGGTCACTGTCTGCTTTGTTTGATGGTACTCATCTGTGATGATATCTCGCTTATACAAATAAAGCCTGTCTGAAGGTCAGAGAAGGAGCAAGCCACGGCATCCACACTGGGTGGGCCATCTTAATGTGGGGGACTTTGCAGTTGGCCATCATAAAGTTGGTGAAATGAGGCTGCTAGAGGGCCTGTGCAGGACCTCCTTCCTTTTGGGCAGAGTCCTCACCCGAAGGCCCCCTACTTTTAGGTAGATCCTTCTCTTTCTGTGCCCGTGTGTTGATGAAAGGTGGGAATTCATCCTGTGTATTTGAGCAGCTGAGGTCTTGGCTGGTTACATGGCAAGGAGCATGCAGGGCATCCTTTCATTGGAGACTGGAGAAGCAATGGGAATGTGTGGTAGAGGGCCTACAGGTGTAGAGTGGGTGAGGGCACCTCTTTGAGAGGCTGCCAAGACTTTGGGGTTTCTAAGCTGAGCCCTGAGAAAGAAAACCTGTTTCAAATAAAACAAATAAATAAAGCTGGAGAAATGACTTAGCAGTTAAGAGCACTGGCTGCTCTTGCAGAGGACCTGGGTTTGGTACCCAGCACCCATGTAGCATCCATCTCACATTATATAAGTTCCAGGGGATCTGATGCCCTCTTCTGACCTCTGGGCACTATGCACATATGGTGCATAGACATACATGCAGACAACAAACCACCTATATACATAAGAGCAAATCAGTCTTTGAAATAAACAATAAGCGAGCTCACAGGTGTGCTCTTAGGTTCTCTGATGGAGAGTAGTGACCTTTGACTGCTGATGAGTCTGTCCAGCATCTGGTTTGTACCCAGGGCATTTACCTAGAGGCTCCAAGAACAGCACTCTGTCCTGGAATGACAGTGTAACAAATGAGGTGTCTTTATGGCCTTCCTTGGGGACAGAAGCAAGACATTCTGTTCCCTGGAGTCTCCACCCAGGGACACAGCAACTCCCTGTTTCCTAGCCTCTGGGTGGAGGAAGCTAAATCCAGTTCCTCCTCATTATCTGATTTGTTTATTGGTTCACTCAACAAACATTGCAGGCTCACACCTGTAATCTCAGCACTTAAGAGGCTGAGGCAAGAAGATTGCTAGGAGCTCAATAGAGAGGTATATAGTATAGAGTCTCAGGCCAAAAGGGTTACAGGGTAAGGCATTGCATATATATTATATAAATGTTTTTAGATCAAATATTGCACAGAGTCCTCTGATGGGCATTGAAGAAACCAGTAACAAGCTTTCTGTTTTGTCAACTTTCAACCCACTATGTCTGACATTCACAGTGCAAGGCTGCCATCTATCCAGGACTGTCTCATGCTGGTCAGGAAGGAAGCCAGCAGTTCTGGAGTCTCCCTGGGTGACATGATATAATTTCCCTTGTATCCTGCGTAGTCAGAATTCATTGCTTTCCATACCATTCCTAGAGTGAATACAAGGTATCCAACCTAGTTAGAAAAAGAAACCAGAGAAGTGGGTCAGAGAGGAGCAGTCTAGGCAGTGAGAGCCATGAAGGGAAGAGAAGGAAGAATTCTCATTGGGAAGACCAGGACCCCCAGTGCATCCCCAGTGCTGCTTCCCATGGAAGAGAAGCCTGGGTGGGTGGGTGGGTGGGTGGGTGGGTGGGTGGATGGATGGATGGATGGATGGATGGATGGGCGGGCGGGCGGGCGGGCGGGCCCAGTGGCCTGGCTCCCAGCTGTCTTGCCAATCAAGGAGATACAGTATCTGGTCCTTCTAGGGCTGACTGCTGCTCCAGCCCTCTTTGTGCCCCCCTCTCAACCCTCACCTGTCTACCAACCTGCCCCACAGACCTTGTGCGAGCAGCTGCGCCAGGAGAATGAGGCCCTGAAGGCCAAGCTGGACAAGGGCCTGGAACAGCGGGATCAAGCTGCTGAGAGACTACGGTAAGTCCAGGCCACCTTGAGACTGGAAGAGGAGGAATCATGTGACACACTGACTGGTTCCTGGGCTGAGGCCACATCTTAGAGCTCTATTCTGACAGGAGATCTCTTGGCCCTTCTCCTTGGCTTCTGGTATTTTCTCCCTTGTATTTTGTTTACCTTGGAGAAGGGGGTGTAGACAACATTGAAAGCTGCCCTTCTTCCTTGCGGCCAACTGCTAATATTTGTGTAAGAGCTGACTCGGGAGTCTCCTGCCCCCTGGTGGTCATTATCATTCTCTGCTTTATTTTTCTGGGGTCTTTGGATTCAGGCCTGTGGGAAGGCATGTATGCTTACTCCAGCCTCTTTGTCCTTGGCAAGACCAAGTTGGGGTGTCTTAGGTGAATCATAGTCACCGAGTCTTGTCACCGAGGATCTCTGACCACAATGTAGGAGGCCTGGGAAAACAAATTTGTGACAGCTGGATCTCAAAGGGCCTTTGCCCTCAGATCATACAGACTGATACTAATGGGCATTGTGTAAGGGGAGACAGGCAGGGAGTGGCGGGCTTCCTACAAGGACCTAGGCACTCACTACAAGAGAATCTTTATTAGAACCAGGGCTTGCCACTCTGGGTTCCCTCTTGGTTACTGTGGCCACAGGGACATTTTTATTTACTTTCGGATGACCCAGTAGTTGGAGTTTAGGACCATACCCCATTATTCATGGTGAAGGAAAGGAGAGTGGGTGAAAAGGCAAAAGCCTTCTCCCAAGGACTTATGGGTAAGAAGGCAGGAACTCAAGTCCTTACTAAATGTCCTGGGGGAAAGCCATTTGATTCCATGGTTTTCCTGTAATTAAATGGAGGCTGAGGGTGTGCCCCTGTTTCAAGCATCCCAAGACCCCAGCACTACCTTACCTCATGGACTTAGGATTTCACTCTCATTTAGTGCTTGTTTGTTTGGGACAGTCTTGCTCTATAACCCAGAGAACTACCTATGTAGCTCAGGCTGACCTCAGACTCCATAGTCCAGCTTCAGCCCCCACAACATTGGGATTACAGGTGTGAGCACCTACACTCAGCTTTGCTTGGCAACTGCTCCTATGTAAAGGTCTCCCCTGGAGCGTCAGCTGTATTCAACAGACAGTAACTTTGAGGCATATTCAGTGACTGGTGTGTACAGATTCACTGCCACATGTGAAGAAGGTTCTGCCAACACCGGCGCTGAGGCAGGAGCCTGCTCTTTCTGTGTTGTCGAGAGGGAGTGACAGGTGTTCAGGACCGCCTAGCACCATACAGGCTCTGCCTGCTTCAGCTGAGTCAGGACACTTGGCTGTAAGCAGAGAGACAGAGTTTCCCTATGAGAACAGGATGGTAGGGCTTTCAAGTGCCATGTGTGTAGACAACCCACGGAGGAGACTGCCCCCACACACTCCAAGTGGCTCCGGGATGCCCTTTTGGTCTGGTCACGCTTCCCAGAACACTGCTACAGTGCCTGTGACCGTAGGTCCTTGACTTCAGAGGCTCCGCAACCCAGGCTGACATTTTGCTTCTCCACTTGTCTCTTATCCAGGGAAGAAAACACAGAGCTCAAGAAACTGTTGATGCACAGCAGCTGCAAAGAGGGCGTCTGTGGGCAGCCCGGCTCCCCAAAGACACAGGGCAAGCAGGGCGTGGCCGGACAGCAGCAGGTGAGTGGCTGGAAGTTCTAGTATCCAGGTTTTTCAGATCAGGGATCTGCTCACCTCCTCCATCAGACAGAGCCTGCCTCCTCCTGCACACAGTTCCAGTGAATGGCAGAACGTTCCAGTTCTGCCCTGTTTCCTAGCGTAGCACCTGCCTCTTCAGTATGACACTCCCTGTAGAGTGTCCCATTCCCTGAGACACATGCTCAGAACTATTGGCAGTCATGAGGCTCTGTGGTCCCCACTGGCTGCTGCTCATGGGAGTTGGGGTTCAATATTTTGTTCATTCTGGATACTAGCACCTTAATGCATATATTTTTTATCACGGTCTCTCTCTTAAAGGCAACTCCCAAAAGTCAGTGTAGCATGTCAGACATTCCATGGCAGAACCGAGGTGTCAGGCTGACTGGGATCTATGGGGACCGTGTTAAGCTTGTGGGATTGCACCTTGGAGCCTCTGCATAGAGAGGAAGCATCATTGTGGTCTGGAGATGCCACAGCCGTGACCCATACCTCCCCGCCTCCGGGCCCAGCCTTGCCGCACAGCCAAGTCCCAAGTGTCCCTTGCTCTACTTTCACCGGTCTCCCAATGTCTCCTCATCCAGTCTCTAACAGAACATGCCCCCCCTCCTTAAGTGAGCTGCAATCAGTTCAGCGTAAGTCCTAATGCTAACTTTGTACTGTGTAGTGTAGTAATTATCTCGGTCACTCACTCCTCATCTCTAGGTAGAGATGTACTTGCAAGGCCATGAGCTCACTCAGGCTCTTCTGCCTGAAAGGATGTCTCTTCCATGTACACCTCTGGAGAGGTTTTGTGCCATGATGTAATTAAGATGCTTTCATCTTAATTTTTAAGTCCTCCATCTTCCTCTCAAGCAGATGTGGGTGTGGCCATCTAAACAGCAAAGCCTCCTCACTCCCCTGTGCCACCACCCTCCCACCCCTCCTCCCACCCCTCCGCTCCCACTAGCACTGTGGCCCCCTTTTCTTTCTTTCATCATTATTATTATTATCGTTTTTTGTTTGGGTTTTTTGTTTGTTTGTTTTGTTTTGTTTTTGTTTTTCGAGACAGGGTTTCTCTGGCTTTGGAGGCTGTCCTGGAACTAGTTCTTGTAGACCAGGCTGGCCTTGAACTCACAGAGATCCTCGTGCCTCTGTCACCCGAGTGCTGGGCTTAAAGGCGTGTGTCACCAACGCCCGGCCCCTTTTCATTTTTTTAAACCATGATTTTACTGTGTAGCTATGGTTAGTCTGGAACTAGCTCTTGTAGACCAGCCTGGCCTCCAGCTCACAGAGATCCTCCTGCCTCTGCTGGAATTAAAGATATGTGCCACTACACCTAGCCTTTAGCTGTTGCTTTTTTAAAAAAATATTTATTATTGTACATACAGTTTTCTATCTGTGTACATGCTTATATGCCAGGAGAAGGCATCAGATCTCATTGTAGATGGTTGTGAGCCACCATCTGGTTGCTGGGAATTGAACTCAGGACCTCTAGAAGAACATGCAGTGCTCTTAACCTCTGAGCCATCTCTCCAGCCTCTAGCTGTTGCTTTTAACAATAGTAGATTTGTCTGCCAAGGTAAGGGAGCCCAGCACCCTCCAGGAGATAGTGGGCTTCCTGAGGACAGGCATCTCTGCCCTTTCTCAGAGGCCACCATATCAAATATACCTTTTCCTCTCCAGATGTCATGGTATGCTTACAGGACATAGCCTGTAGGGGGCAGTAGAGGCTTACAAGCTCTGCTTCCAGCCTCTGCCCAGCCTGTGATAGGGAATAGAGAATGAGAGTAGGGACAGCATGACTGCAGGGCAGATTGGACTCAGTAGGTGGGCTTCAGCCCATAGGGCCCATGCTGACCCCATAGTCTTGATCACACACACTGAGAGCCATGGTGACAGTCACTGCATCTGCACTCCTAGCCTTGTTCTGTGGTTGTCACCTCAGCACTTACTAGTTGTTTAATTTCAAGATATTTTATTTTGAAGTAACTTTAAACTTACACAGAAATGAGTTCTGTTCTCATACGCCTCCTGACTTCCCTGACCAGCTTACATAACATCAGAACCACCTCACCAACCTTCTTACATAACTGTGGTTCAGTTATCAAAGTATTCAGATGCTACACATCCTTCACTCTTGTCCAGGATCCCATGGCATTCAGTTGTCACAGCTCCTTAGTCTCTTCATGCCTGTGACGTTGCTCAGCTGTTCCTTGTTTTCGTGACCTTGATGCTTTTGAGTTATGCTGGCCAGTTGTTTTTCGGAATAGGTTTGGGTTGAGATTACATTGTGGTTGTAGAATTTGGGAGGACTCTCAGTGGCATGCCATGTGCGCAGGTCTGCATGGAGCTGGGCTCTTAGCACACACATCTGGGCTCTCAATGTCTGCCGACCTGCATAAAACATTTGCATTTGTGTTGAGGGTTGCATGTGTGTGTGGAGGTCAGAAGACAGCTTGTAGGAGTCAGTTCTCTCCTTCCACCATGCAAGTTCCAGAGATGGAGCTCAGGTCATCAGGCTTAGAGACAGCCACTTTCACTCAGGGAGCCATCCCACTGGCTCCTGATAACTTAAGTATGTAACTCAACATTCCAAGTCAGGGGTTTGAGCTTGTTATGGGGGTTGGCCAACAGTGCCTCAGAACTAGAGCCAAAGCCAGCAAGATGGCTGTGGAAAGAGTTGGGTTTGGAATGGTGAGGTTGGCAGCAAAGAGGATGATCCTCGTGGGTAGGAGGAGCAGGGCGATCAGAGACAGGAGCTGGAGCCCTAGAAGGCCAGTGGGCTGCGGAGCAAAGCTATGTCTGAGACTTTGGTGAATGCTCTCTGTCTCTCCCCAGGCCAGTGTGATGGCAGGTAAAGTCCCCGAGGTGGGGGCCGTGGGTACAGCTGAGAAGAAGGTGAAAGTGCTGGAACAGCAACGCATGGAGGTAGGTGGCTGGACAAGGGTGGTCAGTGAGCATCCTTCTTCCCTCCTGGGGCCAGAGGGGTGAAGAAGGCTCCACTTGGCTCTCTGGTTCCCACTGGTCCCAAGTCATCTTGGAGAGTTATCGTGGAAGCCATTGAATCATTGCCCATGGGGAAGGTCTTTCTTGATCCACCACAGGAATCACTGAGGATACTTTATTTGTGGCACAGTCTGAAATTGTTTGGGGAGCTTAGGGAGCTAGAGAGATGGCTCCATGGTAGGAGTTCCCAGGATTCACATAGGGCAGCCTGTAACTCCGCCTCCAGAGAGTCTGACCCCCTGTTCTCCCCTCCATGGGCACCCACATGCATGTGTACAAACCCACATATAGGCACACACATGTATTCACATAACTTAGAGGGGAGCTTGGGACGGCTAAGTCAGGTCAGTGTCAGCATTGGAGGGAGTGACCAGCAGTGAAGGAAGCTCCCATGCCCTTGGCAGCAGCATTGTGTGTCTCATAAGCCCCTCCCCACCGCTAGCCTTGGTGGCAGCCTGTCCCTGTCCCCCCTCTCTTTAGGCTTCTTCTCAGCTGGATTCTTCCTTCCCAGCCTCTTACTTTCACACACATCTGAAAGCTTGCTTACAGTCATTCTCTAGGTTTGTTTTACTGATATCTCAGAACTAAAAGAATGTTCATTATAAATGAATCAAGACTCTCCCTAGAGATAAGTACAGCTGACTTCAGCTCACTGCATTCCCTCGGGGCTGTTGTTTTAGTTTTATAGTACTAGGAACTATGGCCTCACCAAGTTGCCTAGGTGAACTTTGAACTCACAGTCCTCTTCCTCAGCCTCTTCCTCAGCCAAGGGCACAGGGGTGCAAACCCTGTACTCAGGATTTTTTAATGCAGAAAATGACAACTATTACTTTTCAGATTAATCACTTAATAGGTTAATCTGTTTAGACCTACAGCATAAGCCAATTCCTTCATTTTTTAGTGCTTTTGTCTTTGGTGGTACATCTGAAGTCAGAATATCCTTTCTCATGGTCTGTCATTTTATTTTCTTAGTGATACAGAGTTGTTTTTCTTCCCTGAGTAATTGCTCTGTCAAGAGCATGGCTTATAATTAGCATTATCTTAAAGTTGAGAGAATGTATTAAGTGTCTTTATTTTCTTAATGGCTGAGCATTGTTTATAGTGTAATTTAACCCATGTCCTACACTAAGGTGACACGCATGCACACACACACTCACACACAAGAGTACCTTTATTTTTGGTTTTGTTTTGAAATAGGGTCTCTCTGTATCCTTGGCTCTTCTGGCTGTGTAGACCAGGCTAGCCTCAAACTCACAGAGGTCCTCCTGCTTCTGCTTCCTGAGTGCTGGCATTAAAGGTGTGGCTACCATGTCTGGCTGATTAGTCTTTAAGTGAATTTGCACACCTGGCTGAAGTGTTTTTCTTTCCTTTTTTCCTTCCTGTACCAGGGACTGAACCCAGGATCTTGTGCATGCTTGGCAGAGTCACACCTCAGCCCCTGGCTTTAGTTTTTCCATTGGTTAGATTTTTCAGAGTGGAATAGTTTGTGTTAGACAGTGAAAACATGATGGTCACACCCTGTTCAAATTGCCCTCTGAAGACTCATGTTTATGTCTCATAGTAGCTGTCCTGGTCTCAGTGTTCCCTGTTGCTTTCCTAGCAAGGCTGAAATGCAGCTGGGGACAAAGGTGGAGCAGCAGGGAGCTGTGATCAGGGTGGGGTGGAGGCAGTGTTACAGCTCCGGGCACCTGGGGAGCTGGGCCACGGGGTGGGTATCTAGCACTCCTTCTGTGTGTTTCTAACTCAGCACCTGCCTACCCACAGCTGCTGGAAGTGAACAAGCAGTGGGACCAGCATTTCCGGTCCATGAAGCAGCAGTACGAACAGAAGGTGATGGAGTTCCTGGGAGCTGAGCTGAGGATGGTTCAAGGAGGAGGGATGAGAGGCTTGTGGCCAGGCTGAGACGGAGGTGGGGGAGACAGCTGGTGCATGCTGCCCCTGCCCTCACACTCCCTCCCTGTGTCTCCAGATCACAGAGCTGCGCCAGAAGCTGGCGGACCTACAGAGACAGGTGACTGAGCTGGAGGCCGAGCGTGAGCAGAAGCAGCGGGACTTTGACCAGAAACTCCTCCTGGCCAAATCGAAGATTGAGACTGAAGAGGCAAGTGTGACCAGGCCTGCAGTCTTTGAGGTTCCAGGCTCCTTCCCAGAGTCCCTGGGATCAGAGTCAAGCACTCTGTGGCCTCTGACGGGTCTGTTTCCCTTATTGAGAAGAAGGGATAACTACTGCTTTTCAGTTTTTCTTGCTTATGTTTTGCAAAGCTTTTTAATCAACTGACATTTTTCTTTTATGTGTATAGGTGTTTTGCCTGCATTTATGTCTGTGCTGTATGTATGTGTGCCTACAGAGGTCAGAAGAGGGTTTCATATCTCCTGGAACTGGAGTTATAGACAGTTGTGAGCCCACTGTATGGGTGCTGGGAATATCAAACCCATGTCCTCTGAAAGAGCAGCCAGTGCCCTTAATCACTAAGTCATCTCTCCATTCCCTGATCAGTTAAAATCTTAACTCCTAAGGAATTATACAAACAAGTACATAATGTAATGCCTCGAAGTGGTAGCACACATCTTTAATCCCGGGAGGCAGAGTCAGGTGGATCTCTGTGTGAGTTTGAGGCCAGCCTAGTCTACAAATTGAGTTTCAGGACAGGCTCCAAAGCTATACCACAAAGAAACCCTGCCTTGAAAAAAAAAATGGGACATGATAGGCTCACACCTGCAATCCTAGCACTCAGGAGGCTGAGGCAGGAGACTAGAAAGTTAAAGAGAAGCCTGAATAGGGAGGAGCTGACCGGGCGTTGGTGGCGCACACCTTTAATCCCAGCACTCAGGAGGCAGAGGCAGGCGGATCTCTGTGAGTTCGAGGCCAGCCTGGTCTACAGAGCGAGTTCTAGGACAGCCTCCAAAGCCACAGAGAAACCCTGTCTCGAAAAACCAAAAAAAAAAAAAAAAAAAATAGGGAGGAGCTGGTATGCAGTTGGTGAAGTGCTGCTTGCCTGGTAGACAGGAGGCCATGAATTCAGTCCCTACTGCTACATAAACCAGCCATGGGAGTATGGAGAGGGAAGTTCAGGCCATCCTTGGCTGCATAGTGAGTTTGAGGCCAGCCTGGGTTACATGAGACCCTGAGTCCTGAAACAGATAAAGCAGGCCTTGATGGGATGAGGAGCTGTTCAGAGTAGAGTAGGGCCTAAGACAGAAGAAGTCATCATCTCAGCCTGCCCCAGGCACTGTGCCGATAGATAGATAGACTCGGGAAATCGTCAGCTCTGCTCTGACTGTAGAAGAGATGCTCAGCGACCAGATACAGGCTAACAAGTAAGAGTATGTTATGTTCCACAACAGAGAAGGGGCAGAGATCAAAGACTGGGCAGAAGGGATCTCTGATTTGGGCTGTGCTGTGGAACAGCACTCTGAAGAAATGGCCTCTGCTTTGCCATGTGTGGCTGATGCCAGCCACAGCCCTGGAGAGTCCTGAAGCTGCTGACAGAAGAAAAAAGCCATCTGGCTCCCAGACCCTTGGAGGGTTTTAGTGACAGTGCCTCTTCTTGGGAGCTGTGCGTGGGCCGCTTTGCCTAGCTTTAAAGCAGATATTTTGAACACTGATTGCATTTCAGTCATGCCACCCGCTTGTGGCACCTGGGCCTTATCTGAGCACAGGCTGTGTTTGTGACTACTCCTCTCCCTTGAGGATTGGTGACAAAGACACTGTGGCCTTTCTTCTGAGTGCACCAGCATGGCACTCAAGCCAGATGTCCCCACTCTGTGGTTTCTTTTCATCACTCATGTCTACAAGGGAGATAAATCCCTGCAATCTGACCCTGCCCTGGAGGAGGGCAGGACCTTTCCAGGTTAAGCCTGGACTTGCAGGTGGGAACTCTGTGGTCGAGGACATGCCTTATTCTAGAGTCTTCAGCAGGAACTCGGATATCACACATATGGCTTGGCCCAGGCTGCCCTGAGCCACCTCCGAGTAGAAACTACTCAACCACTGATGTGTGGAATATTAACTAAAGGTCACACAGGAAGGGATGAGCACTGACCCTCCTTAGTCTGTCCCTTGATCCACATGACCCAATAGAGATGAGCTAAACACTTTCCTGAAACACCCCCCCCCCAAAAAAATCCTGGCCCTCAGAGAGGTAATCATGGTTAAATTTTTTACAGATTTATTTTATGTGTATGATTATTTTGTCTTCGTGTGTGTGTGTGTGTGTGTGTGTGTGTGTGTGTGTGTGTGTGTGATCTGCTGACAATCCAGCGGGTTTTCGCTGTGCCGCCTCTTTATGTTGCACTGCCATCTGCTGTTTAATTTTTATTTCTTTACTTTTGGGACATGCTTCATGCTATGTAGCCTAGGCTGGCCTGGAACTCACTGCGTACACCAGGATGGGCTTGAACTCAGAAATCCATTCACCCCTGTCTCCGGAATGTGGGGATTAAAGGTATCTGCCACCTCTTTCAGCCCATCCACTGTTTTAAACTCTGCCTACCTGGCCTCATGGTACAGGCCTGTAATGCCAGTTTCTTGGAAGACTGAGGCAGGAGGATCACCAAAGCTCAGGGCCTCTCTCTGCTACAGAATGAGTTAAAGCTTGCCTAGGCAGTTTTAGTGAGATCATGTCTTGAAATGTGAAAATAACAAATTCGGGGCTGAGAAGTTGGGGCCATAGCTCAAGGGTAGGATAGTTGCTTAACAGGCATGAAACTCAGCCCCTGGATAAGTAAATAGTCTATTTCCTGGCCTGGTGAATACACACACGCACGCACGAGCGCACACACTTCCTGCATGCACACACCTACCTCATTGAGCACAGGAGCAAAGGGGCTTGATGTGCTTCCACCATTCCAGCTGTGGCTGTGATGGAGAGGCCTGGAAGCTGCCATCATTCCAGCTGTGGCTGTGATGGAAGAGGCCTGGAAGCTGCCATCATCCAGCTGTGGTGATCTTTCACTCTGTGTACTTCTTTGGAGGGCCTCCTTCTGTCCCTTTTATATCCTTGAGTATGGTCTCTTCTATTCTTAGAAACCTGAAATTCTTAAGGGGCTGTAGTATTCCTCTTTCTTTGTGAATCTGGTGGAGATGGGGGCTTTCCTCCTGAGACAGTTTCACAGACAACATTTTACACCCAGTTTTGGGACTCTCAACTCTCATGAGGTCTCTCTGTGACTTTTGATAAGGTTCCATTAGCCTCAGAATTTAGAAAGCTTACTTACAGGGCTGGAAAGATGGCTCAGTGGTTAAGAGCCTGGGCTAACCTGGATTCAATTCCCAGCGCCCACATGGCATCCCACACCTGTCTATAACTCCAGTTCCACGGAATCTGACACATTCACATAAAATGGATTTAAATAAACTAAAGAAAAGAAAGCTTACTTAAGAGGCCCAGTATAAGCTGGGTGGTGGTGGTGCACACCTTTAGTCCCAGCACTCTAGAGACAGAGGCAGGCAGACCTCTGAGTTCAGGGACCAACCTGGTCTACAAGAGCTAGTTCCAAGATAGCCTCCAAAGCCAGAGAGAAACCCTATCTCAAAAAACAGAAACAAACAACAAAAAGAGGGCCTGTGTGGGGCCCAGGGTCTCAGCCAGCATTAGAGCTGTGTCTTTCACTCTACTTGAGAGCAAGGACAAATGGGCTCCCAGAGACACCAGCCTCTCCTCGGGCTCCTTGTAGAAAGCACTGAGGTGGTTACTGAAGGGAGCCAGGGCATGGGTCAGCGTTCAGGCCTCCTGAAGAGTCCCTGTTTACCAACCCTGCATTCTCTACAGACTGACAAGGAACGGCTGACGGTGGAGGCCAAGGAGTTGCGCCAGAAGGTCAGGTACCTGCAAGATCAGCTGAGTCCACTCACCCGGCATCGAGAATATCAGGAAAAGGAGATCCAGCGACTCAATAAGGTGGGCACTGTGAGAATCCCAGGAAAAGGAGATCCAGCGGCTCAGTAAGGAGCCTCACTCTATAGACTAGGCTGGTCTCAAACTCAGAGATCTCACACCTTTGGCTCCCGGGTGCTGGTAGTAAAAGCGTGTACCATCATCCCTGACTGCCCCCTCCCCCCCAGCGCTGTCTGATCTTCAGGGTTGTTTGGTAAAATAGAAACTAAGTAGCAATTGCAGACCAGGCTCATGTAACAGGGAGAGTTGCTAAGGCCAAGAATCCTGAAGAAGCTGTCAGATGAGGTCGCTTCTCTCACAGAGGTAGGCTGCTTTCTATGGCTTGGGTACGAAAAGTTGAGCCAGGCCTGTTCAGAGGTCTTTGTACAGGAAGACCTCAGGTTAGCCTGAGGATTAAGAGCACAGACAGAGCCAGGACTTGTTCTTAAGTACGTAAAGAACTAGGTTTAATTATAAAAGAATTGAGATTACAGTAATAAAATGAAACTAAAATTTAAAAATGGTCATTAGGGGCGGTGGTGACCCGCACGCCTTTAATCCTAGCACTCGGGAGGCAGAGGCAGAGGCAGGTGGATCTCTGTGAGTTCGAGGCCAGCCTGGTCTACAGAGCAAGTTCCAGGACAGCTTCCAAAACAATACAAAGGAACCCTGTCTCGGAAAAAAAAAAAAAGTGGTCATTGGTAGCCAGGTGGCGGTGGCACATGCCTTTAATCCCAGCACTTGGGAGCAAGGCAGAGGCAGGCTGTTCTCTGTGAGCTCAAGGCCAGCCTGGTCTACAGAGTGAGTTCCAGGATAGGCTGCAAAGCTACAGAGAAACCCTATCTTGAAAAACAAAACAACAACAAAGAAAGCACAGGAATCTGTGCATAGGAACTGAAGCAGAAACCATGGAAGAATACTGTTTACAGTGTTACTGTTCATGGCTTGCTCAGCCCACTTCAGTATACACTCCAGGGTGACCAGCCCAGGGGTGGGACCACCTGCAACGAGATGAGCCTTCCCAAATCAATCACTAAGCAAGAAATGCCTCAAAGGCCTGCCTGTAGGCCAGTTTGGTGCAGGCATTTTCTCAGTTGAGGTTTCCTCTCCTCAGATGACTCTGGCTTGTGTCAAGTTGACAGAAAATGGGACACTCAGCACAGTCACAGTGGGTCTCTGGGCCTCAGTTTCCATATGTGGAGAATGGGCATGAGGTCCTACCCTTTGCTCCACAGGATAATGAAGAGGCTTCAGGACAGTGGTCCATGTATGATGTTGATGGGTAGGGCTGGTTAACAACCACTGTTGCTGGGGTTACAGTTAGAATTACTGTTCTGTCAGAAAGAGGTTCTCCAGGAGTGGCCTTCAGAGGGCTCTGACTTCCAGGGAGGCCTGCTGCTGATCCTGTCCCTTCTCTCCTGACCCCAGGCCCTGGAGGACGCCCTCAGCCTCCAGGCCTCTCCATCACCACCACCACCAGCTGTTGGATGCCCAGAAGGGGCTGGGAGCCACCTGAGGAAGCAGGAGCTAATGACACAGAATGAGCTGCTGAAACAGCAGGTGAGGCTCGGAGAGCTGGTGCAGCCCAGGGGACCAGCCAGCCTTCCCCTGTGCTAGCTCTGCCATCCATTCTCTGTGGGCCTGCCATCATGTTTCTACTTTCTAAGTCAATGATCCCTTTGTTCAAATAAAGTTCAGAGTGTAAGACTGAAGACCATGAAATTGGGGCTGGAGAGATGGCTCAGAGGTTAAGATCACTGGCTGCTCTTCTAAAGGTCCTGAGTTCAATTCCCAGCAACCACATGGTGGCTCACAACCACCTATAGTGAGATCTGATGCCCTCTTCTGGTGCACAGGCATACATGCAATCAGAACACTATATAAATAGATAAGATCTTTTAAAAAAAAATAAGAACACAGGATTACTCTAGTGAAGTTGGATTTGGGCTACAGGGTCCCTACTCTAGTCTCCAGTGCCCCCAGCTCCTCCCCAACAGCCCAGTGAAAAGCATGGAGTCTGGGCCTGAGCATTGCAGCTTCCTGAAGGCTGCCCTGACCCCCCCACCTCCCAATTCCCTCCAGGTAAAGATCTTTGAGGAGGACTTCCAGAGGGAGCGGAGTGACCGTGAACGCATGAATGAAGAGAAGGAAGAGCTGAAGAAGCAGGTAGAGAAGCTGCAGGCCCAGGTCACCCTGTCAAATGTTCAGGTAAGAGCACGCCCTGGCCATATGGGGTTAGAAGGCCCTGGGGACCTAGACTGCACCCAGCTCTCCTGCCGCGGCTCTGCTAGTGCCTTGTCCTCTGAACTTTGTACAGTGTTGTGGTCTAAGCTGTCACTATCTCTGACTCTCCAAAGTTGATGCCTAGAGGAGCAAAATTACTGAGGTAGAATGAGAAGACGCTAGCGGGAAAGCACTTGGACTGTACCTCTGGCCTGTGTTCAGGTCAGGAAGCGCAGGGGCCCTGCAGCTCACAACCCAGCCTCTGCTGTGCCCCTTAGTGCCCTTCCTGGAACTTCCCAGACTTGAGTGGTGCCCTGGGCGCAGCCGTCTGCCCTCAGGGTGGGGAGGCCTTGGCGTGCACCTGCTCTGAACCGCCTGTACAATCCCGCCTGTCTCCATCCTCAGCTCAAAGCACTCAAAGATGAGGAGAAGGCCAGAGAAGCCCTGAAGCAGCAGAAGAGGAAAGCGAAGGTGAGCAGCTGGAGGGGATGGGCAGCCTGCCCTGCCTGACCACCTTCAGGGAGTGGGGGCCCACGGGAAAGACTGCTCACTGACCGTCATTACCAGTCATCTGTGTCCAGGTCCCCCATCCTACCTGTGTCCCAGCCTCCCTTGCCTTCTGAGAGCTGAGTTTGCAGCTGCAGGGCAACGAGGTGGGTGCCACTGTCTGGTGGCCAGAGGCAGATAACGATCCTTTCTTGCAGGCCTCAGGAGAGCGTTACCACGTCGAACCCCACCCTGATCACGTCTTTGGGGCCTATCCCTATGCCTACCCCCCCATGCCAGCCATTGTGCCTCACCACGCTTTCAAGGACTGGTCCCAGATCCGCTACCCTACACCCGCCATGCCCATGGAGCACCCGCCCCCACTCCCCAACTCTCACCTCTTCCATCTGGTGAGTCTGCGGCCCTCCTTCCGTCCCTCCTTCCGGCAGATTCCATCTAGGAAGGAAGACCAAGAGGGGGTTGGGAGCCTGCTGTCCCAGCGGTTTCTCAGAGGCAAGGTGGTTGTGGGCAGGTGTCCAGGCCTGGCCCTGGGCTGCTCTCCCTGGAGACCAGATTCTGCAGCCGCCAGCTGCTCAGCACCCTGCTGTCAAAGGGAGGAGGTGGCAGTAAGAATGCAGACTGGGAAGGACTGCCATCAGCCCCCAGCTGGGGGTTTGCTTCCGCATCTCTTCACCTTCAGTTGAGTCAGGTCTGACCCTTACTCATTCGCTCTCTTCCTCTGCCCCTTCACTCTCTCTCCTCTCTCTCTTCCCGCCTTCCCTTTCCTCCTCCTTTTCCCTCATCTTTCGTCCACTCCCTCCTTCTGCAATCTCTGGGTAGGTACAGTCACCTCCTGTCTGGCCTCTTATAGCTTCCCCCTTATGCATACGTAAACACTGCTGTGAGATTGGTCAAGCAAGATTGGCTCTTGTAACCCCGGCACAGCTGAGGGAAGAAATTTGCCCTCAAGTTTGAGGCCAGCCTGGGCAACATAGTGAGATAGTAGGCCATCCTGGGCTACAGAGTGAGACTATCTCAAAAAACATGAGAGGGAAGGGAAGCATGGACTCACAGCTACTCTTGGCCGCTTTCTCAGCTGAGTGAGAGTTGGTACTTTGTTCCTATGCATTTAGGACTGCTCTGGCTGTGGCTGCTGCTGTAGCTCTGGAATGTGGTTGTGGATTCTTTTCTTTTTGAGGGTTTTTTGTTTTGGTTTGGTTTTGGTTTTTGGTTTTTCTGAGACAGTTTCTCTGTATATCCCTGGCGGTCCTGGAACTCACTTTGTACTCCAGACTGGCCTCAAAATCAGGAATCCACCTACCTGCCTCTGCCACTGCAGCACTGTGATTAAAGTTGTGCACCGACACACCTGGCTTAAAGGGCTAAAGGGAAGTACGTTTTGTTTTGTGTTTTTGGGTTTTTGTTTGTTTGTTATTTTGAGACAGGGTTTCTTTGTAGCTTTGGAGCCTGCGGAACTCACTCTGTAGACCAGGCTGACCTTTAACTCACAGAGATCCGCCTGCCTCCCGAGTTCTGGGATTAAAGGCATGTGCCACCACTGCCTGGCAGTTGTGAATTCATAAGTTCTCATCTTGTTACAGGCAGAGTACACCTGGCGCCCACCCTGTGCAGGGATTCAGAATCCCACCTCCCAAGTGATGGACCCGCCCCCAGACAGGCCTGCAGAACCAGGTGAGTGTGGGTCCCTGGTGGAAAGAGCTTTCACCCACCAGCATTGACCCAGTTTGCAGATGCTGTTACTTTGTAAGCTTGGTGACATGGAGCCCAGCTTCCTGGAATAGTATTGAGAGAGGAAAGATGTTGACTGGAATTAGAAATGACCGGAAGGAACAGACATTCGCTCTCTAGTACTGTGCTAGGAACTAGCACTGCTCAAAAGTCCCTATCCTGATGAGGGCAAAAGAGAATTCCAGTGCTCACATAGGTTGATTCACTCGAGCACCCAGGAGAGCAGGGTTCTGTGAGAGAGGTCAAGGTGCCTGACTGGAGCAGGGCCAGGAAAGTTTTGTGGAGGCAGCGAGAGGGCTAGGGTATGTTCTTGCAGAGAACAATGTCTGCCTCAAAGACCTCAGGTATCACTCAACTTTCTGTCTCTGGCACATGCCTGTGACAATCAACTTCCAAGGAGGAAAGATTGGGCTTGGTCTCAAGGTTTCACAGATTTCAGTCACTTTGAGCCTTTGAGGCCAGTGTGTCAGTGCAGGAGAACACAGCAGAAGCCATCTCTCTACCTCCTGATGGCCAGGAAGCGAAAAAAGAAAGAGAAGGAGCAGCTGGGAGACCCTGTGTCCTCTGTAGGGGCATACTTGTAATGACCCAACTTCCCCTACCTCCTAAAGTTCCACCATTCCCAGCTACCTACAGGCTGGTGACTAAGGCATTTGGGGCCATTCTGTCTCTGACTCCTTAAGCTTGTGTCCATCTCACAATGCATAGTGCATGTAGGTGGTCTCCCGGAGTCCCCATGATCTTGATTCTTCTGGCATTGCTTCAAAGCCCAGTCTCTGAAGCTCAAGGCAGACTCATCTGTGAGCACTTACAAACAAACAAAAGAGACCGTATGGTGGCACTCACTATATTCCCATCGCTTGGGAGGTGGAAGCTAGAGGACCAGGAAGGAGTTCAAGGTCATCCTTGATTACATAGCAAGTATGAGGCTAGCCTGTGCCATGACCCTATCTCAAAACAAAACAAAAATCCAAAAAGAAAGTTTCATGCTTCCAGTATACAGTGTTGGACCAGACAGAGAGTAACTATTCCTCTTTCAGAAAGGAGAGAGAGTGTGTGTCATAGATAAAACCCAGAAATCAAGCAAGAGCTCCATAGTCCTGGGCTGTCACCTTGACTGTACTTGGTGCGCATGGCTCCTCACCGACCTACATTCTACACTCCTGACATCTCTAAGTTCCTGGGGTCTCCAGTACAGCTTAGACATCATCCTCACAATTTCACCTACTACCCTGTCTGGGGTTGCCCACCGGGACTTGGATCCTGCAACACACACTGCCTGCCCCTGCCCCCCAGGCCTTCCTTTGAAATCTGGGTGGAAGCCATGACCCTATAACACCTGCCAAACTACCATAATGTGGACAAATGCCAACATCTACTGCCAATTAGAACTATGCCAGAGCCTGCTTGAGTCACAGTTGCAGTGGTCAAGGGCCTATGTGTATGTTGGACGTGAACACGGCAAAGAAATCTCCTGGAAGTTGTTCTCTAGGCAGCTCCCTCCTGAAGGCACACATGTTCTCTTCTCAAATCGGGGGACTTACATATCTAGGCCTTCTGGCCTAGGATCCTGTGTAGTAAGCCAAGTTGGACTCAGACTTTTGGTGATCCTGCTTCCATCGCCCAAGTGCTAGGATTTTGAATGGGAGTCACCATACCTTATCAGATCCCCTTGAGCTGGGGTTACAGATGACTGAGCCATCTGATGTGAGTTCTCAGTATGTTCTCTTAACCACAGAGCCATCCCTCACCTGAATTACTTCTTTTTAAGGGTCGTCCTTGGTGTATACACACTTGTTGCTTTTTTTTCTAGCCAGTTGATGGTAGTTTTTTGTTTTGTTGTTATTATTATGTTTTTCTTTTAATTTAAACAAGACACAATCTTATTTTACATATCCCAGTTCCCTCTCTCTTCCCCACCCCCCACCAACCCCTTATCCCATCCCCTTTCTTTTCCCCAGGGAAGTTGAGGCCTTCCATGGGGGATCATCAAAGTCTGTTACATCATTTGGGGCAGGGCCTAGGCCCTCCCCTGTGGGACAGTAGATTTTTTTTTTTTTTTTTTTTTTTTTTTGGTTTTTACGAGACAGGGTTTCTCTATATTGTTTTGGAGGCTGTCGGTCCAGCCTGGCCTCGAACTCACAGAGATCCGCCTTTCTCTGCCTCCGGAGTGCTGGGATCAAAGGCGTGTGCCACCACTGCCCGGCGGAACAGTAGATTTTTAATCTGTCTGCCCTGCCTTTGCTCCTGTTCTTGGCTGAAGGCAGTCAGCAGTAGCCATGACACTGCCAGAACACTGTATGACCTTAACCTTTACTCCATCCAATAGTTACTTAAAACTCCACCTCACACAAGTGTCAGGGCATGGACAGGTTCTTACTAGAATACAAGTGACCCAATTTCCAGTAGGGTCTTCATATCTACCCAAAATGTCATGAGCCTGACCTCACTGCCCACACACCAGTCAGTACTAAACTCTTCTGAACCCTCACTAGAGCTGCCCATTTAGTTTTGCTTACAGCTGTCTAGGCATTTTCTGTGGCTCTGAATCACATCTCAGACTCCGTGATGATTAATCCCTCTCTTGGTCAGCAGTTTCCTTGGTTGGCAATTTGCTTCGTCGACATTTTTCTGTGTTACTTAACTTTCCATTCCTGGGCCCAAACACCCAAGATAATATACTTACACAAAGGAAAGATACATTTTTGACTAGGATTTTAGAGGTTTCAGCCCATGGTTACTTAGCCCTGTCACTTTGGATCTCTGGTGGCATGGCCTCTCTTAGTAGGAGTATATAGCAGAGTAGGCTTATTCACCAGGAAACAAGAAAGTGAGAGGGGGTTGGAGTCCCAGTGTCCCCTTCAAGGGTGCTTGCTCAGTGACTTTGATTTTGTTCATGGGGCCCTATCTCCTCTGTTCTATTCTGAGAGCACCATGGGCTAGCTGGTGACTAAGCTCTCAAATGTCTCTCTTGGAAAACATTTAAGATCCAAGTCATAGCGTTTTAATAGGAGTGTAGGAAAGTGACTGATTTAAGCATCTGAAGGAGCCACGATCAAGGAGGTAGGAGACATGTCAGAGGTCCCCAGGTGTACGGCATTTTCAGAGAGTGGCAGGAGGGCTGGTTCATGGAGGTTGTAAAGCACAGTGACACAACCAGGTTGGAACTTTGGAAAACTCCATCTGGCCACACGGTCTGCCGTTAAAGAGGTTAAAGGACTTGGAGCTACAAACTAGTCAGGGGACTTGGGCCCTTGCTCTCTGCAGGAAGCACTGAGCCTGTGGGATTCAGGGAAGGCCACTGTGAGAAGTGAGTATATACAACAGGGAGGCCATGTCCATGAAGAGGGACTTCCTAGAAAAAGTCATTGTCCAGAAACGAGGCCAGCTTGGTCAGGAGATAGAGCAAGCAGAGGCCACACACAGGTGACTCAGGTAGGGCTGGAGAACTTGGTGCTTGAAGAAGGGATTAGACTGGCTGGTCATTTCCCCAGAGGGTCTTTGAAGTCCTTTGAGGCTGCTTTAGTGAGTGACAGAGGGTGACCCCTCCTCCAGTTCTTATTTTGGGGATTTGGAGATGGACAGAGTTCAAATCCCAGCTCCAGCACATTGTAAATCTGGGACTTGAAACAAGCTTTTGTAACTCTTTGTTCTAGTTCCCGCCTCTGTTGCAGGGTAACAAATGACGTGCTCCTTAGCGTTGGGTGTAGATAGTATGATGAATGCCCTAGAGACATCCTGACAGTCAGTAGTGTACAATAACTCTGATGTTTACTCTGGTGAGGAAGCCTGAGTTGGCGTCTGTGTGAGACTGACCAGACCATGTGATCTTAAAACTTTAAAACTTTTGTTTATTTAGAGTCTGCAAAAAATGACTGTGAGGGGCCTCAGTGAGACCGCATTGGGTCATTTGGCTCCACCTTCATCTTGCAGAGCCAGCTGACCTCAGATTGCCGAGAAACTAGAGGCCATGTGCATGTTCTGTGCGGCCCACGCCTTGGCTGAACGGAGGCTGGGATGAGCAAGCAGCCTACATCCCCAGCTCCACCTCGAACTGTTTACAAGACTAAGGAGACTCCACCCACGAAGCCTCTACCAGGTTCTTCTGGATGCAACTAGGAGAAATTCAATGTACTCTGCCACTTGCCAAGACAAAGGGGCCTCACCTGGCTTTGACTTGCCCTCTTGCTGAGGTCACTGACTGTCCATCCTAAGAGTGGGGTGCAACCAACACCCTTTCCTCTCAGAACATTGAAGAATTGGTTCCAGGTTCTCCAGAGACCACACCCAGTTCATGTGCATGTATAATTTTTGTTTCAAGCTCAGTAGCATGACCTGCATCATGCCCCTCTCCGTACCCCTCTGTGAGGAGTTGTGGGAAGGGGGCTTTGTCTCTAGAGCAGAAGAGAATGATGGCATGTTCTGAAGCTAGCGTGCACTCCACTGCACCCATGGCAGCCTCAGAGCCAGCGTGAACTGGGATGAAGGCCACGTTAGCCATGTCTGCTCAAGGGCCCCAGCCTGAAGCTGCCTTTGGCCCGCACAGATCTTGGACATAAACCCAACTTGAGAATCACCATTTTGTGACTGGTATTCTTTGCATGCCCTCATGGCCAATAGGATGCTGTATTTTTAGTACTGCTTCCGCCTCCAGCATCCCTTTCTTGCATAGTCCTGAGAATATTGCTAGCATCTTAGGGGCACCCAAGGGTAGAGGAAAGATCCTGGGCAGGGAATCAGAGGACTTGGGGCTGGGGTAAGCCTTAGTTCCCGCCCTTCGGAAGTGATAACCTCTCTGAGCCCTCGATGCCTGGGAAGGTAGGTGAGACTGAGCCAATGTGAACTTGGTAATAGACTCCAGTGGCTGGGCAAGGGCTGCAGTATGGGCCTAGATAGGAGCCAATCACAGGCCCCAGAGCACTCCCTGTGCACCTCCTCACTCTCCTTCTCCTTCCTTCACCCTTCCTGTCTCCATCCCCGGCCCCCACCTCCCATGCCAGGAAGCCACCACAAGTAGGCTGAGCTGCTGCAGAAAGGACTTTACTGAGCAGGTGGGGTGTGAGAGATGCCCATGGACAAAGTGAGGGACAGCATGTCCTCCAGAGGAGCAGGGGTGGTATCCCTGCCTGGGAGCCCAAGCCTGAATGCACTAAGGGCTGGCCCACAGACAGGTTCAGGGGAGGCCCGCCCACAAGGGCTTCGGACCCCTCCTTCATGGAGACACCACCCCTGACTTGGGGTACATGATCATCACGCTCACAGTTGCCTTGGTTCTCAGGAGCACTGTGGGATGGGGTTGGGGACTTGGGAGAGCACTTCAGGAAAGGTGAATGAGACTGACAGTGTAGTGAACCCAGAGGTGTATGGGGACTTAAGTGTGGGTGTGGTCAGAATATGGGAATGCTGGCCCCAAGGGTGATGTCCAGGTTTGAGCAAGACACTGGACTTGGTGCTTTTGCTGGGCTCATTTTAAACAGAAAGCTGAAAAAACATAAAGGTACAGTTCCCCAGTACCAAGCTGTGAGCATGGTGGTCCATCCCTGGGTATCAAGCAGGCAGACATGACTGTGTAGCCATGTACACACTGGCACAATTGTCACGTGTGCACAGTGGTACAGACACACAGTTGTGCCAGGCTTGTCTCTTATGTAATAAGAAAAGGGACCTGGGGAAGGGGTATAGAATGATTAGGATGTGGGTTCCTTCCTGAAGAGCTCCTCCTCGGCCCTCTAATGGACAGGGGATAGGGGTGGGGGCGTCGGTTACTTCCATCTGGCCCCCAGGGCTGCCTGCCGCCTCATGTAGGACAGGATGTCCATCTTGACGTTGCTGACTGTGGTCCGGTGGTACCAGCGCATAACAGGTATGCCATCCGGCCCCACCAAGAACTTCTCAAAGTTCCAGCGGATGTCATGGATCTTCATGGGTTCCCAGAAGAGGCGGCCAGGTGAGCCCAGGAGCTCCGCAGTGGGAGGGCAGGAGTTCTAGTGGAGGAGTGACAAGGGTGTCAGCCTGTCTGAGGGCCCTCCTGGTCTCCCCTCAGCCTTCCTACGAGAAAACTGAAGGAAGGGCCCCAGTTTGGGAGCTAGAATACTCGACTGCCCATCTCTGCAGTGACTGGAAGATTGCAGGTCCTTCAGATTGCCCTGTGGACCCTGCCTTTTCTGTACATTGGGCTGAGGGAGCACGGGGCCTGCCAAGCCCTCTCATGGGAGTACTAACTAGACCAGTGCAGGGCATTCCTAGGGGCTGAGGTGCATGGGCTGGGGCCCGAGCAGCTGGGGGAGGTTCCTCCAGATGACCCACGCTCACCTTCAGGAAAGTGTAGACCTTCTGTTCTTTCTCCCCGTTCACATCTCCTTTCTCAAAGAGCTGGAAGTTAGGGACAAAGCCCCCACCCGGTCGGACATACCTGCGAGGAAGGTACTTGGTGGCTCAGAAAGGAGGTGAAGGGACTGTGGGGGTGGGGGGAGAACTGGGAATCTCTTTTATCTGGTGACAGCTCCCTACATACACAGGGTGCATTTGCCATCTCAAGCCACCCCACATGCTTCAGGACTCCCAACCAGTTCCCCATAGCCTTCTGTTTCCCATCCCCTCGCCCTCTTCCGTTAAGCCCCATCCTGGAATGGGCATGGGGGAGCAGAGTGACTGAATGACTACCATGGAGACAGCCACAACCCCTGCAGCCTCCCATGCCTCTGCCCTACAGAGGCCGCCTTCCCTAACCACAAGAACTCACTTGAGACTGGGTAGGATCTCCGAGTTCTCGCCCGGCTCCTGTTTGCCAAATTGGTTGCAGGGGAAGCCCAGAATGACCAGGCCGAATGGCCCAAGTTCTTCTTGTAGTGCATTCAGTTCTTAGCCAGGGAGAGAGCAGAGAACAGATGAAAAGCCCACGTCATCGCCTGCTCCCCACCCACCCTCCAGATCCATGGAATTTCTGAGGCCCAAGGAGAGAGGATTTTCCCAGGTGGACTCAGTGGCAGGGCTGGCACTTGGGTCCTGTCCTTTCTCCAGTCTGGGGACAGTGAGGCTTGGGAGAATGTCAGTAATGTGCTTCCTCATGTCACTACTCACAGAGCTGGGCCACTGCCTGGGTCAGTCAGCTGAGGGCTCTCCCATCTGCCCCTGGGCAGATGGCTGAGCCTTTCTTAGGGTGGTGGTGAGGGCAGGATTAACATCCCTCCCATCTGGGAACTCAGGAACCTAAGAGTTCCTGGCCAGCTCTCCAGTTTCCTCAGCAGCCCTAGACTGGGGTGCAGTGCCAGCACCTGGCCCATCTCTTCAAAGATGTACTGTACTGTTCGAGGACTGGCCAAAAGCACAGGACACAGAACTGGATCCATACACCTCGCCTACAAATCTAGGAACTCTGCAGGTGCCAGCCAGGTAGCCAGGGTCTGCTTGGCTCCAAAGCATTGCCCCAAGAGACATCAAGCTGGGCCTGGTTGGTTCTGTCCTCACTGGGAAGGAAGGATGGAGGACACTGACTTAAGGAGGTGAGGGCCCCAGGCAGATACTGGGTTCAGCCATCACCAACCTTGTGGCCCTAGTTTATACATACTGAGCCTTGGTACTGAGGAGGGCTGAGCTAGACTTTTAAAGAATGAACTATTGAACTGGGTGTATGCCTTTAATCCCAGCAGTTTGAGGCCAGCCTGGTCTACAGGTTGAATTCCATCCAAAACAGAGCTATGTAGAAAAATCCTGTCTCAAAAACAAAACAGAAACAATAACAAAAGAACGGACTAATGGATGCCACCACTACCCCATACCTCTTCCTTATCAACTTCTTCTAGAGCTTTAAGCTAGTGGGGCCCATTCTCCAGGGTGGGGCTAAGAGAATGGCCCACAAGGACGGGGCTGGAGGCAGAGGAGGCATTCTCAGAATGAGCTGCAGCCACCATTTTTTAAAATATATTTTCTTTTATTTGCACTGGTATTTTACCTGCATGTATGTCTGTGTAAGAGTGTCAGATCTTGGAGTTACAGACAGTTGTTAGCTGCCATGTAGGTGCTGGGAATTGAACATGTGACCTCTCTGGAAGAGCAGCTAGTACTCTTTACTGAGCCATCTCTCCAGCCCGACGACAGCCACTGTTTCTTACTCCAGTCAAGGAAAGCAAGAAAGCACACAGTCAGGGTAGCTGTGTTACCTGGGTGTGAGAAGGGTAGCTGGGAACTTATTAGAATATGTCCATCAGCCTTCGGGCTTAGATAATTATCTCTAAGAAAATATGAAATACAGTGGAGCTGGAATATGCACTTTGGTCTCAGCCACCATCACCCTTTCCCCTTGCACATCATGGATTAAAGTATTCTCAAGTGAGCTAGAGAGATGGCTCAGCAGCTGAGCATGGCTTCCCTTCCAGAGGTCCTGACTTTAATTCACAGCAACCACATGGTGGCTCACAGCATCTGTAGTGGGATCTGATGCCCTCTTCTGGCATAAAGTTGCAATGCAGATAGAGCACTGGAACATAAAGTAATCTTTAAATGCGTATACCCAAGGCATGAGGAAGCACTTACCAAGGTATTGGTCTGTCAGACCTCAGTAACTGGCTACGTTGACAAAGAGGACATACTTTCCTGCATACTGCTTAAAAGGAATGTATTCCTCCCCATCAATGGTGAGGGCCCCATAATCGTAGATGGTACCACTCATGCCTCCATGGCAGTCTGTCTGGAAGAGAAAAAGATGGACGCCAGGAACAATTAGAGTGAAGACATCTGGGAAAGGGAGATTTCTCCACCTTCTGAATACAGATGATTCCCAGCAGGGAGAGAATGACTTACCCAGGACAGTAAAACCTGGAACTGGACTAAAACTGAGGTCTAATTCCTCATCCCTGTAACTAGGAGACCACTAATAAACACTGTATTTGCATTAAGCACTTATTGAGCACTGTGGAGCCCTGAGGTTAGCAATAGTCACTTCCATATTTCATAGTTGGGCTGGGATGAGAGGCAGAGTTGGGTGGCTGCTGCAGTAGTCCAGGCAGATAGGAAGAGGTCTCTGCTAGGTAGCCGGGAAGGCGGTGCTGGACAGAAAGGATGTGTCGAGATGTTGAGATGAGTGAGAGCCTACCAGTCTGGAGGACTGGAGAGATGAGGTGTGAAAGATGAAGCAGGGATGTGAGACCAGGAGCAGGGAGACATGGGACAGTCTGCAGAGGTTAAGAGTCATACACCTCCCTGTCCAGTCACTCCACAGTCTACTCCAGGAGAAAGAGGGGAGGAGCCCAGGGTGCAATGGGGTGTGCCAGAGCGCCCAGGTTCCATTCCAGCCCTGCCACCAGCTCAGTGCTGTCCCCAGCTTTCACTCAACCCTGAGCTAGCCATTTTCAACCCAGAGAGAAGGAAAGGGTTCACTGCCAGCCAGCAGGATGTCGCCCCGTCCCCATCCCCCACCCCACCTCATCCCCAACATGCACAACAAACCTGAGCTACTCGGAAAAGGGGGAGAGGTCATTGGTTCAGTAGATGTGAGGGCCACATGGGAAAGGAAAAATCATTCCCTCTTCCCCTTAGTTCTAAAAACTTGCTGTCAGAGCAAGGTTCTCAGCCTGACTGGGTGAAGGAGTTACTGGGGGGTGGGAGGCGCTAGGGACACAGCAGAGTGCCTCTGTCACAAAGTCACTGCAGACCTGACTGACTGGGTGAGTCTGCCTTCACTGGGTCATCCCATAGCTCTCCGGGCTGTGGGGCTGAGTCTAACATTCCAGGACTGAGTGCTCAGCTGGACAGCCCTGCTCCAGGCTTCTGAGGTCCCAGCTAGGATCACTTCTACCCTAAGAGACAAACGGCACCAAGCTTGGGGTGCACATCGGGAAGCGGGAGGTGGAGAGTTCGAGGCCGGCCTGGACTGCATAGGAACCTCCTGCCTCCAGAAGAACGGCACAGTCCAATCAGCAGGATGCAACCCTGCTGCCTCCCTGCATGTTGCCTCACCGCCCGCACCCCGTGCTGAATCCCAGATGTGAGGAGAGCACCCCAGGGGTTGACTGAATAATGGGAGCTTTGAAACAACGGGAGGTCCAGCTTCTCCGTATAGTTTTGATAGTAGAGGACATGGGAAGACCCTTGAATTAGATTCTGTCTTCACTGGCAGTGAAGCACTGAGCAAGTCACTTTAATTCTTTGGGCTTTGGTCTAAGAGGATAATCCCATCTGCCTCTTTTTGTTATTTTGTTTTGTTTGGCTGTACATCTGCATATAGAAGCCAAAGGAGAGAACTATGAGACTTTCTCCATTAAGTTATTTCATTACATTTATTCACTTTGGGGGATGATGCCATACATAGCATCCATATGTAGATCAAGGATGGCAGTCATTTCATTCCTACCATGTGAGTCCCGGGAATCAAGTGGTCAAGTTTGGCTACAAGCATCATCACCCACTGAGCTCTGTCACTGGCCCTCTCCAGCTTGTGCTCAATGTTTGGCTAGGCTGCCCAGTAAGCTCTTGGATCTATCTGCCTGTGTCTGCTCCCAACAACCCCCCCCCCTCCGCCATTGTTGACACCTGTGGCCATGACTGACTTTTACATGGCGCTTGGGGATTTGAGCCTCTCATGACAATGATTTCATTCACTGAGTTGTCTCCCCAACCCTTGAAATGATTCTGAGAAACTGAGCAGATCAGAACAGGCTTGGGCCAGTAGGACATGGAGCTTACTCTATCAGCAGGAAGGAACAAGAGGCCCCTCCCTCCATCGCAGTAAGAAGCTGCCTTAGATGTCTGCTAGCTGCCCTAAGAAGTGGATAGTGACAACTGCTTTCTATAGGGGGGAATGGGGCTCAGGCTGGGCTGGGGGGGTCTGTGAGGAGGGAGTCATAAATGTCTGGTGCTCTCTAGCTGGATTCCCCACAAAGCCTGGCACCTTCCTCTGGATTCACAGAATCCCAAAGCCCTATTCTTTCACCAGGGGTCCAGAAAAGAGTACTGAGAGGACACCAGGAACAAGAGAGGAGAGGAATGGGTTGAGAGCTGGGGGGAGGGGGGATGAGTAACACTCAACAAGGCATCTGGTTGCCTAGGACTGCTGGTCCATGCCTTCCCCTGTTCCATCTTCTCACGCCTGTTGGTGTGATGTGAACTTGACAGGGCTGAGATACTGGAGACCTGCAACTGGGCCCAGCTGTGCCTCTGGTAGTGTGTGACAACCCCCTTCCCCCCCAGGATTCCAGCCTGTCCGCTGTGAGATGGAGTGGGATTCAGGGCCACTTAAGGCCCTTCAGCCTTGACGTCAGCCTGTGGTCCCATGATGCTCTCTGCCTTGTGCAGTCACCTAGAAACCAGCGGTTACTAGGATTCCACGTCAGTAGCTGTTAGTCTGCAGCTCTGCAAAGCCTTTTGCAGCTCTCAGCTGGACCAGACAGAGGACTTCCCCTCCTGTTACTCTCCTTCAAGAGGACATCTTCCTCTGGCTATATCACCTTGGGTCTGCACGTGTCCCCTCCCTGTTGCCTTGTCCTGAAGTTGGGACAAAGCAAGTGGTTGAGTCTCAGAAGCCAGAAAGCAGCTCGTTAACTCTGAGGATCTGGGAGGTCAGATGGGCATGCCTGGGCTGCCATGAGCCACAAGCTCAGCTGGTTGTGAGATAAGATCACACCTCACCCTAAGACTTTTCTAGACCATTCGGTTCTTTCTCTTCCCACCGTGATTGCACAGACAACACAGGACTGTGTGCTTACCCGTAGCCTCCTTAGGACAGGATTTAACCCACTACCCCCACCCTAAGCTATCCCCACACTGAAGGTACAGGGTAGTGTCCCAGTCCACCCCCACCCACGCTCCACACCCTAATCTTGAACTCCGTCCTGTCTCTGTTCTAGAAAATGCCTACTGAGCTGGTGATTAGGAATGGGATTGGAGAGAAAATGGAGGCTTTGCAGGTATCCCATATGTTTAGACTAAGGAGCTGAGGGCAGAAAATGCCTTAAAAACAGGAACCACTCTTGGGACTCTCCAAGAGGTGGACAGATTCTGGAAACAGCATTGTAGACTTTCAAGATCTTAAATGAAGACCCAAAGGATTTTAGAAACTAAGAAACTCAAAGCTAGAGCCTCTCTCTCTCTCTCTCTCTCTCTCTCTCTCTCTCTCTCTCTCTCTCTCTCTCTCTCTCTCTCTCTCTCTCTCTCTCTCTCTCTCTGTGTGTGTGTGTGTGGTGTGTGTGTGTGACAGCTCTCTCTTTCCTTGGGTCTGACTCTTACTGCCCCTCACCCTAGAGAAGAGGAGAGGTCTACAGAGCCCACCCAGGCCTGACTGAGGACATAAGCATGCCAGGTCAACTGCCTTCAACCTCCCCATTCCTCCTCTGGCTCAGGGTGCCACAGCTGGACCAGCATAGCTGAGCTCCAGAAGTCTCTGCCTGGCCAGCGTTGACTTCTCTAGCTACAGTGTTTGCTACGTGGCTGACCAGTGGGCTGTGAATAGGGAAGGCAACTAGAGGGTTCCATAGCCTTCAACCATTCTCTCTCTTCTCCCTGCTGATGGAGAAACTGAGGCCCAGAAAGGGATGTGCCTCCAAGTCAAAACTCTTCCTGTCACAGATGTCTGTTTCCAGAGCCTTCGATGAGTGAAGAGGCTATCAGTCCACCCCCCACCCTCAGCAATTTTTCAGGATGGCCACCAGCTGCACTCTCCTGATGTCTGAGGGGAATAAAAACCCACACCCTCTCCAAAGCCCGCTAAATAAAACAGTCGGTGCAAGGTAACTAGATGTGGCAAGGCGAACCCGAGATGACAGTGGAGAACCTATGAACTCAAGGAGGGACACAGAGACCGAAGGTCGCAGGGTGGGGTCCCCGAATCAGGGCGAGGTGGGAGCACCCGGTGCCTCTGGGGAAACGGTGGCTCTCCCAGCCGCGCAGTGGACATCTGGGCGCAGTGAACTCGCCTTGCGCCCTGGAGGTTCACTCACCTTGGACTTCTCTTGTCCCAGGCCCGGGGGAACGAACCCGGTCAGGAGCAGGGACAGAAGGCAGGATGCCCGTAGGAGCCAGGCCATGGCGGGCGGCTCAGGATGGCCACAGTCCGTCTGAGGTGTCCAAAGCGCTCAGCCACCTTTCAAGCCCTTCTCGGTAGCCAATCCGCAGCTAGACCAGGGTCTTCCTAGCCAATGAATGGCAAGGCGACTGGGATTTCAAGGACTAGACATTCCCGCCCCATTTTCCTCCCTCTCCCTAAGCCCGGGGCGACAGTGACACAAGCTGAGGAGGGAGAGAAGGGAGTCAGCTGCCAGGGAAGAGCTAGAGATGGGCGCGGCCAGGGCTCCAGACAGCACCCAGGACGCAGCTCTTTTCCCAACCTCTAAAAACTGGGGATCTTGCCCTGGGTACGGAGAACTTAAAAGAACATCAAACCCATTTAGTGCAGACGCAGCAATGTGTGAGCCAGGTATGGAGGCTCAACACTTGTAAACGCAGAATCCAAAAAACTGAAGCAGAAGGATTGCACAGGTTCAAGACCAACCGTAGCTTCGAGGCCAGCCTGGTCTACAAAGCGAGTTCCAGGACAGCCTCCAAAACAATACAGAGAAACTCTGTCTCGAAAAAAAAAAAAAAAAAAAAAAAAAAGACCAACCGTAGCTACAGAGAGGAATCCGGTGTCGACTGGAGGATGTTGCACAGTGGTTTAGTAGTTGACTAGCACGCATGAGGTCATAGGTCCAGTCATTCCCTAGCAAACTAGAGGAATGTGTGGTTTTGAATTCAGCCTTCTCCTTGGTTAAGTTATGGATAATGGTTCAGCTGGGTAAGGACCAGAAAACACTCCCCTTTTAGTTATTACATAAAAACTATGTGTTCATCTCTGTGGTCCTAAACTCATTATTTTCCCTCGCTGAGCCTCAGTTTCCGCAAATGCCATGATGTGATTCGTTAATGATCTCTAGGGTCCCACTGGCTCTGACTGAATGATGAGTTTCTAAGTGGTGAACCTAGCCCCCGAAACTCAGAGGTACGTGACACGCGTATAATATTTGTTGAATCAATCATTAAATTGGTATTTTCATATAAGGTCAAGCTAGGCAGCTCTAGATAGGGGCTTTCAGGTTTAAAGGGGCTACAACAGGGAAGCTATGCTTCCTGCCTAGCTGCCACAGAGGGCTAGGAAGCTGTTAGGAGAGATTCCTGCAGTAGGGAATAAATTCCTAGAGCTGCCCACCAGAATCATTGTGTGGTAGTCTCCAAGGCATTCCGCCGAGCCTCTGCCTTCAGAAGGGATTCTAAGTCACATGACCTCAGTCTTGGTCTTGTGATGGATTGGGTGCCTTGTAGAAATCTCCTGACTCAGAAATGCCTCCTGGTAATGTGTGTTTCCGATGATTCAGGAAGTCAGTGTGACCCGTGGGATTTGGAAGGTGTTTTCTGTATTCAAGGAGCTTTCCTCAAACCTCGTTGTGGGGCTGGTGAGATGTCTCAGGAGATAGAAGTCCTTGCTGTGCAAACTTGAGTTTCATCTACAGAACCAAGGATGGGAAGAAGGAACCGGTTTCTGGAAGTTGCCCTCTGACCTCCAGCACAATAATAAATAAATAAGTAAACAAACTCATTGTGTTGAAGAAGAGCTTAGACGCCAGAAAACTCTTTTTGTTTGTTTGTTTGTTTGTTTGTTTGTTTGTTTGTTTGTTTTTCGAGACAGGGTTTCTCTGTATTGTCTTGGAGACTGTCCTGGAACTCGCTTTGTAGACTAGGCTGGCCTCAAAACTCACAGAGATCCACCTGCCTCTGCCTCCCGAGTGCTGGGATTAAAGGCGTGTGCCACCAACGCCCAGCCCAGAAAACTCTTATAACACATGGAGGCACGTGGCTATGGCTGACACCATAGGGTCTCGATTAATGTCACTATTCTAAAACCTTAAGTCCCTGAGGCCTAGCAACACTGGAGTCTTTTATGAAAATTCCCACAGCAAATTCATGGCAAAAAAGGCACCAGAAACCAGTCTCTAGTCTATGTTGTTTTGTTGTCTTTTGTTCTGTATGATCTGGGAGTGAGCTACAATACTCAGACTTTTGGTTTTTCGAGACAGGATTTCTCTGTATTGTTTTGGAGTCTGTCTAAGAACTCGCTCAGTAGACCAGGCTGGTCTCAAACTCACAGAGATCCGACTTGTCTCTGCCTCCCGAGTGCTGGGATTAAAGGCGTGTGCCACCACCGCCCGGCCAGACTTTGGGTTTTGAAGGACTACATTTATTAAGTATGTTGGTTGGATTGGGTTGTTTTGGTTTTGTTTTGTTTTTGTCAACTTGACCTAAACTGGAGTCATCTAGGAAGAGGGAGCCTCAGTTGAGGAATTGCCTCCATCAGATTGGCTTGTGAACAAGTCTGTGGGGGCATTTTCTTGATTAATAGTTGATGTGGAAGGACCCCTGGGCAGTTGGTCCTTGGATGTATAAGAAAGCAAAGTGCTTTGTACAGTCCACATAGGGGAGGCTTAAATTCCAGGGATTCTGGGGTGGCTAAGGTAACTAAGGGGGCTGAGGTGGTGGATAACAAGTTCAAGGTCAGTCTAGGTTGTACAACTTAGGTCAGGGTGCACTATACAGCGAAATCCTGCTTCAAAAACAAAAGAAAAAATACCCCCCAGGAACACACAAATAACTAATAGTCTGAGCTACAAAGTGAAGCACTGTCTCAAAACAAAACAAAAAAACCCAAAACAAACAAACAAACAAACAAAAAATACCCTTCCCCTAAAACCAAACAGGCAAAGGGATGAGCATTAAGGCTAGTGGCTTGACCTGTGATCTGGTTACTTGGGGTACAAGGGAAGGAGACTCACAAATTCCAGGTCAGCCTGAGCAACTTAGTGAATATCTTAAGTTTAAAAAATAAAAAAGAATGGAGTATATAGCTCAGTTTGTAGAGTGCTTGTCTTGTACCATGAAGCCCTGGGTTCCAGCCTCAGCACCACATAAATGGGCAGGAGGATCATACACTGGACCAGCATGAGCCATGGAAGACCCTGTCTCAAAAGGAGGAAGAGAAAGAGGAGGTATAAGCAGCTGGATTAGAGATGGTGGCTCATCCTGTAATTCCAGCCCTGGGGAGGCTGAAGCAGAAGGATCACCCATGTGTGTGAGGCCAGCCTGGTTTACAGAGGGAGTTCCAGGACAGCCCATGTACAGTGAGAGCTTGTCAGGAAATAAAAACTGTGTCAGAGTGCCTGCTTAATAAATGCCAAAGCCCTGGATTTGATCCCCTTTGAAGCAGATCTGGTAGGTTTGTTCCTGAGAGATGTTCTCCACCAAGCAGCGTCCATTTGCCCTCAGGTTAAAGTTCAAATTCCTTTAGGGACTTGGAACTTACCCATTTCATCCTCTGGCCGCTCTTCTGATTCTGTCTTCCTTGGCTGGACAGAATGATTCCTGTTCTCAGCCTGCAGTTCAGCCTCACCTGCAGGCTTTCTCTGTGTGATGTCCACACCCCCCCACCCCCACCCCGGCCTTCCCACTTTAGCTAGTCCTCTTCTACAGTTCAGGACTCTGCTAATGTCACTTCTTGAGTGTTTTTCAGATTCATTGGGTTGTTTTGTTATTGGGTTTTTTTTTTTTTTATTTGTTTGTTCCTGGAACTCATCGGGTAGACCAGACTGGCCTCAAACTCTGAGATCTTCCTGCTTCTGCCTCCCAAGTGTTGGGCTTACAGTGTGCACCATCACACCTGAACCCAGGTTTTATTAGTTCCCAGAGTATTCAACACTTTCTACCTCAACTCTATTGCGCCTTATTTTTTGAGCATAGGGAATGTAGATTTATTAAGGAGACAATGAAAAGAACTCCCAAAGAGACTTCCTTTTCTTTCTTCTTTCTTTTCCCCAAAGTTGTGCATAGTCTTTTATTTTATTTTTTGAGACAAGGTTTCTCTATTATTTTGGAGGCTGTCCTGGAACTCACTGTGTAGACCAAGCTGGCCTCGAACTCACAGAGATCAGAATGCCTCTGCCTCCTGAGTGCTGGGATTAAAGGCATGTGCCACCAAATTTTAACTTTCATTTATTTGGAAGCAGGGTACATGCATCACCACACAGCTGTGTGTGGAGGTCAAAGAACAATTTTCAGGAGTGGGTTCTCTCTACCATGTGAGTCCCAGGAATCAAACTCAGGTCATCAGGCTTGGCTGCAAGTGCCTTTACCTGCTGAGCAATTTAGCCAGCTCTTAAGGATAATGGACTCTCTTGATCCTCTGCCTCCACTTCTCCAAATGTAGTATAATAGGTGTGTATATGCCCGGCTAACGTAATTTCTGTATTTTATTTGTTGTTTATTTATTTTAAAACAGTTATCCATCCCATTAGCATGTCCTGCTTACTTCACACACTGAATTATAAGATCTGCAAAGTCTTCCTTTGCAGCAGCTCCAATGAGGCTTGACACATATCTATCGCATGGTATCAAATGAAGCTCGCTTTGGCACCCAAATGAGCAGAATGGCAGGCAGCCTTTGCTAACCTTGAGCCCACAAGACTAGTCTGATGCTCTGTGAGGCTGGAGGCACGTGGGTTGTTCCGAGGAAGCTCGTTCGGGAGAAATGACTCCAGTGGGCTGTGGGAAGCCGGTGGTGGAAGCAGACATTCCAGAACCTTAGAGGAAGCCTTAGGTTTTTGTTTGTTTGTTTTGGTTGTTCGAGACAGGGTTTCTCTGTGGCTTTGGAGGCTGTCCTGGAACTGGCTCTTGTAGACCAGGGTGGTCTCGAACTCATAGATTCCACCTGCCTCTGCCTGCCAAGTGCTGGGGTTAAAGGCTTGTGCCACTCCGTCCAGCGAAGCTTTTTTACTTCTTGTCTGAGAACATGATCTCCTTCATCTCATCCCAGGGAGCTGGACACTCAGTGCCTTTCATCCTCTCCTTTAAAAACATAAGGGGACCGGAGAGATTGCTCGATGGTTAAGAGCACTGGCTTTTCTTCCAGAATTGGGGTTAATTCCCAGCACCCACAAGGCAGCTCATTACCATTTGTAAGTCCAGGTCCTGGGAATCCGATGCCCTCTTCTGGTTTCTGTACACCAGACATGCTAGTGGTGCACAGTCACAGATAGATGCAGGCAAGACAACCATGCGCATAAATAAATGCAGGCATTAAAACAGAACTTAAAATTCCTTCTTGCCAAGAACTGTGGGGCACACTTTTATGCCAGCATTATAGAGGCAGAGGCAAGTAGGTCAAGGCCATGATGGTCTACATAGTAAGTTCCAGGATAGCCAGAGCATCATAGGGAAACCCTGTCTGAAACAGAACAACAAAATGTAATTATGTTTATTTATTTCTTCTCTCCTTCTGCCATGTGAGTCCCAGGGATGGAACTCCTGTAGTCAGGCTTGCTGAGACATCTTGTTGGCCCTAACTTTCTGCTTGGTTGGTAAACAAGAGATGATGGAACAAGCGATTTTGTTTTTTTAAGTGCTGATGCTTTATATCTTCAAGGAAAACAGACCATGAGTTAATGAACAAAAAGGGCTGTGACATCCAGAACACTGAAAGGCACCCCATTGCTGAGTAAGTGCTTTAGGTTGGGAGGCCAGTGAGGGGTCAGCCAGCCCAACTTATGCACCTAGATAGGGGTGGCAGGAGGGAGGCCCAGGCTCAATTGTTCGGTGCTGGAGCCAAACAGCAATCTGCTTTGCAATCAAGAAGAGTTTGCAGAACTCAGGTGGGGCCCTGGAGCTTCTGGTTTCCAGAATAATTGGCAGATAGAATCTAGTCAGCTCACAGGAAGGGAGCTAGTCATTCAAGAGTGAGTGAGGCTTCCGGGTGGTGGTGGCACACACCTTTAATCCCAGTACTTGGTAGCCAGATGCAGGCAGGTCTGTGTAAGTTCAATGCCAGTCAAAAATAGTGAGGGATGGAGAGTCGTTCAGTGGTTAAGAGCATGTACTGTCCTTGCAGAGGACCCAACTTTGGTTAATCCCAGCGTTTTTGAGACTAAGACAAGAGGATTATCACATTTGAAACTGTCTGGGCTATAAAATGAGACCCTGTCTCAAAACAACAACAGAAAGCTACACAGGAGGTATCAAATCCCCTGTATTAGAGTTTCAGTTACTAGCTGACATGTCTCAGAAAGTCAGGGGTGGGAACTGTGCTCTGTGCTAAAAAGCTGGTTCAGTGGTTAAGAGTATTGGTTGCTCTTCCAGAAGACATGGGTTCTATTCCCAGCACACACATGGAGGTTCACAACGGTGTATAACTCCAGTTCCAGGGATCCAGTACCTCTTCTGATCTCCATGAGCACTGGACACACATACATCACATATTCAGTCACACATTTCAAAAATAAATATTATTTTTAACTTCAAAATAGCAGGCCAGTGAGGGGGCTCAGCAGGTAAAGGTGTTTGCTGTACAAGCCTGGTAACCTAGTTTGATCCCAAGTGCACATATAAAGATGGGAGGAGCCAGGCAGTGGTGATGTACACCTTTAATCCCAGAACTTGGGAGGCAGAGGCTGGTGGGTCTCTGTGTGTTCGAGGCCAGCCTGATGAGTTCTAGGACAACCAGAGCTGTTACACAGAAACCCTGTCTCGGGAAAAAAAAGGGTGGAAAGAGAGAA